>NW_028227261.1:69697500-70297500 GCF_978045245.1 Mus caroli
TGCTGCTAGAAAAAAATATGCACTGAAATAGGTAAGATAGGGGCTGGAGAGATGGCTTAGTGGTTAAGAGCACCAACTGCTCTTCCAGAGGTCCTGAGTTTAATTCCCAGCAACCACATGGTGGCTCACAACCATCTGTAAGGAATCTGATACCCTCTTCTGGTTTGTCTGAAGACAGGGGCAGTGTACTTACATATAATAAGAAATAAATATATATTTTTAAAAAGAAATAGGTAAGATAAAAAGATACCATCACCTCTCACATAGTGTCATGACTACTTCACTTTAACATACCTCCCCAAGGCCTATTCGTACTGGCAAAACATTATCTGTGCTTTCTCTCAACAGCCACAGCTATAAAACAATGTGAAAAGGAAAAACCCAGGATGCTTTGAATTAAGTATTTCTTAGGACACCTAAGTAAATAAGCCACCGGGGAAAATATATACGCTGAACCCTAAAAGCAAAGATACATTGATACAAAAAAATTAGCAGTAAAATATAAAAATGGACCAAAGGTTGTAGCTCAGAGGTAGAGCATGTGCCAACCTCTGGATTTAGTCTTTGGCATAAAAAAATACAAGAAAAGAAAAGGAAGGCATATATTGGGAGAAAAACATTTGCTAAACACACATCTGGCAAAGAACTATTTTCCAAAATACATCACAAAAGCTTAAACTTAACAATAAAAAGACAAACACATAGTTAAAAAAAAAAAAAAAAAAAACACTGGAGGGGAAAATCCCAGCTCACTAAAGCAGATGTACACATGGCAAAGGCACCCAATCAGATGCCATTGGAATAACTGACAAAGACTTGGTGGCCGTGAGCAACTGGGGACCACACTACTGGTGGAAAGGGAAATTGACAGTCTCTTTGGAAGTCAGTTGAGAAGATACACTTAGAGCTATCAAAAGGCCACACCCGTCCTCCTAAGACCAAGGGAAGCATGTGTGTACAAAGACCTGCATATACAGATGTGTACACCCAGATGTGTGCAGCGGATGTGTAGCAGTGCTATCCATACTACTATAAAATGAGAAGCCCTCAAATTCTTCTGACTCCTTAATTGATAAGGTGTATGATGTCCATTCAATGGAGTCCTGATGAACAATAAACATGAAGACTTTGTTGATATAAGGAAGACTGTCAATGTCTTTCCAGAACAGTATGTTGTGTGAAACAAATTAGACATAGGCCTAATAATTTCATTTGATGACAATTATATAAAAAGCATGTCTATAGTCACAAGATCAGGTTATCAGTTGTGTGTGACTGAGATAGGTCAGGGGTCGGGTGAGTGTCTGCACCCCTGTACAAGAGAAATTTGGTGGCCATGAAAGTGCTCTGACATTTTACTGTGTTTGGTATACATTGGGCAAAAGTCAGAACTGCGTATTTAAAATGGGTATGTTTTAATATATACAAATTATATACAAAAAGATTATGAATGTGAAACTATGTAAAATGCTTTGAAGAACAACTTTCATAAATAGCTATAAAGCAATGTATATAATTAATAGAAATAAGTGAATAAGATAAGCCACACTCTGATTTCTCTCAACTTCATTATTACAGGCAATGGCTGAATGATCTTTTGAAATTAGCTTTTATTCCATTTCTAAGTGCTCCCTTCTGAATAGCATGGCTTCTCCACATAAAATACGCAATACAGATTCTGCCCAGATGGACAAAAGATGTATTGTCTTCAAACCACTGGCTTGGCTCTCCTATACTCAACTTTTACCTCAGATATCCAAGCTTAAAAGCAACCAGATGAAGTTTTATGGAATTTTCTAAAGGGAGGGGGTTGCGGGGAGGAGACAACGATGAGGAAGAAATAATGAAAACAACTTTTGCTCATGGGAGGAAGTTTCCTGTGCCAACTCTCAGTTCAGAGTGATCTCTTCTTGGCCACATTCCAAATTCTTCCCAGTACAGGCTTCTAATGGAAGCGCTGACACAAACTCTGTCACAGCTCTTCAAACAGGGTGATCTGACAAATGTGGGTGAAGCCACTCACCGCCATTTAGAGTGCGTCTGTTTCCACAACAGTTTCCCTCACCACTGTTACTATTGTAGTTATAATACTATGCCAACATCTTTGAAAACCACCTCTTCCCCAACCTCTCTACTTTAGTATCTTTATTATATAATACGAATTAACCTCGATGATGAAAGATTTTCAGGGTAGTTTTTCTCTACCTTGGCATGAAAAGTCTCCTCCATTTTGTTTTTATCAAGTACAAACCTTCTGTTTATTTTGCCTGTTTCTGCTGCGTTGTGAAATAACACAGACAGTACAGAGTTCTTTTGAAACAACTCGCTCTTTCCATGAGGACGCAATCAATGTCTGTAATGCAAAAGAATCTAGATGAAAAACTTTCTGATTTGGGGGAAAAGAAATATTAGCTCAGCATCCACATGTGGGCCTTCATATTCTGCGTGTCATGCTTTATTAACAGCTGGACAGCTCAACAGAGCTGCATTATAGCCACATGTTAATCTGAAGCTTAATGAAGGGGGAGGTATGCACTGGACAAACACGGACATCGTGTGTATTTTTATAGATGCCTCAAATAAATGAGGCTTACAAATAAGAATAATGGCCCAAGTTTTCTTCCATAAGATGTTTGCAAATAAGTGAACTAATTTGCAGAGAAGTCACAGTTTTTGTTTTTGCAATGTAGGTAGAGATTCCAAAACCTTGATTCAGCTTTTTCCCTGGGGCTTCATGGCTGGAGGACTGGACCTACTCTCCAAGCCATTCACACCTGAGTGTTAAGCAGGCCTTTCCAAGTGCAGGGTCTGCGTGCCCTGAAGGAAGCATGGCTTCCATGTTCTTTTTCCCTTTCTTTCTTTCTTTCTTTCTTTCTTTCTTTCTTTCTTTCTTTCTTTCTTTCTTTCTTTCTTTCTTTCTTTCTTTCTTTCTTTCTTCAGGAAGCTTGCCTGAGACTGTTCTGAATCTAGTCCGTATAAAGGCTCTGTGGATCTTTCTGCACAGGTGACAATGATTAAGCCTGGGATATACTCAGACACGTGATACTCAGCAGTAGAGACTGGTCATTCAGAAGGTAGCAGCATGTGGAGCTTCACGTTCCAATCTGTCTCTGAAAATTTAGGTCACAGACAAGGAGCTGGAATGGGGGCTTACCACATGGTTGGCACCATGTGTGCACTAAATCTGGTTTCAACTTTCAGGTGCGATCAACCCATAAAATCGGCCATCCTAATGCTACCACATTTGACACCCCCTAACTCCCGAAATAAGAGCGATGCCAAGGACCCCATTAGTTGAAAATATATTGTCAATTTGGATGATGACTGTAATGGGAGGGGATGCTGCACAGCCAAAATCTCCAGAGCTGCCTTCATCATTCATAACCATTTTCCACTTTTCTGCTCCTAGAGGAAAGTCTTGCTTTTGTGAACATCTCAGTGATTCCTGGATCTCAGCTGAACACAGCTAAATGTCCAGTATGGGTCAATATTACAGAGTTTAATTCACCCCGCACCACTCTCTCCTATCAACATACTCCTATAGATAAAAGGTAAAGTGTTATTTCTAACACGCAATCCAAGTTTTATTTTCTTTTATTATTTTTCATAATAATTTTATTTTTGCAGTTATAATTGCATCATTTACACCTTGATTCCTTCCAATCCCTCAAATGTATTCTCTTTGTTCTCTCTCAAATCCATGACCTATTTTTCTATGTTATTGTGTGTGTTCTAAAATACACAAAAAAATCTTCTCAGTGCACATAACTTTTATTCTCATCTCCCTTCATTGTTCTTTCATGTTAGAGAAATGACATGTACTCATTAAAATGTTATATTAAGATAAATGTTCCCCTCATCATGTGAGGCAGAATGAAGATAGGTACAATTTTAAGTGCTATTGTCTTTAAGGAAAAATAAACCTTTTCATTATAATGGAAGAGGTGATAAAAGACAAAGGAAAGCAGTGGGGGCGGGATGGAAGAGTGGAGAAAGATGGTTAAATTAAAGAAAGATGAGCAATGAAAATGAGTTTAATGGTATTTAGGAAAACCATCTTCCAAGGCAGAGTAGAGAAGAATGGGTCAGCAGTCAGGGGATATATTTGTGTTCTCACAAGCTGCAGTATTTGTGTGATTCTGCCTTTTCTATGGAAATTATAATGTTCTGGTGTAAACAAAGATCAGAACTCTTCCCAAGTGTTTATTAATGCCTATATCTGCTAATGTGGTGCTTGCTGCTTTAACAGGTTAAGGATCCAAATCCCACTAATTTCAAACAACAACAATGAGTTCTGACTTACAATTCAAACTTATATACATATTCACTTTTGACAACCTTCTACCTTCCCTGTGCCTATCACCCATGGTCATTTTGCGATTCAGGCTACTTTCTGTATTACGGCTGCACTCGCTTGGAACTTTCCTTATTTAGAACAACAAAAAGATGGGGAAAGACTCATCTACCTCTTCAGCAAATCCCAGAATGGCTGGACCACTGGCATTCATACTTACTTTTTCTACAATAGTCTGCTTTCCAGTTAAGTACAGGGAAACTGGGAACTGTATCTCTGAGCGAGACGCTATCTCCTCACAACGACTCAACCTTGTGGAGATGAAAATGAGTCTTAATGGCTTCCAGTAATATAGGTCTTCCATACCTCTAAAGGTCTATATGTTTCAGGCCTTTTCATGTAAATTATCTTAACCATGAGATATACTTTGGGGATGTAGATAGATGACTTAGTGGGTATGAGCTCTTACAGCTCTTATGAAGGATCTATGATTAGTTCATAGCAACTATGGTTACCTGTAACTCCAGCCCCATTGAATTTGAAGACCTCTTCTGGCCACCAGGGGCATCTGCATATACATGGCATACACATAGAGACATATTCATATACTCAATACTTTAAAATAATAAATATTTTAAGAAAAGATTAATTAAAGCTGTAGGTTGATGAGATTAAGGTATTAAGTTATTAAAGCTCATATAGGAACCATTCACTTTTAGACTATTATTCGTATTTTTATCTGGCATTTATAATTAATCACTGTCAACTACTAGATTATCAAATATTCAAGTCTCAGCCAAAGTTTTTCTCATACTAGAAAAATCTAAGTTAGCAGGGTCTATGGATTTCAGAATTGCAGTTGAATTGTCTAATTAGAAAGCCAATATGATCTTTATGTACATCTATTCCTTAAATTAATGATTCAGAACTATAACCTCAAAGATAAATCATTAGGAAATGGATTCCCCCAAAGCAATCACATCATGAGCCATTATAACTGCTATTGTCTCCTTATAAAAGAAGTTCCAGAGGCTGGGGAGATGGCTGGGTGTGTAAAGCACTTGCCTGCCATGTACATCTGAAGAACCACAGTCAGATCTCTAGTACCCATATAAAGGCTATACCCATCTATAATCCCATCACTTTGAAGAAATCAGGGATCTTTAGAGCAAGCTGGCTGGCTAGATAACTAAACTGGTGGGCTTGGTTTCAAGTGAGATGTTCTGCCTCAAAGGAGAGACATCTAAAGAAGATAGCCAACACTAACCTATGGCATTCACATGCATACACAGACCTGCCCATGCAGTTATACTAATGCATATGCACTCTAATGCACATGCATGTGCACACATTGAACACAACATTTGCATATATTTGCATATATCTGCATATATCTGCAAAAATATTAAAAGCCCCATAGTCCCTTGCATTGTATATGGGCACAGTGAAAAGGTACTGAGCACGCATCAGGAAGTGTGCCCTCATCTGACACCAGATCTGCTAGCACTTTCAAAGTAGACTTCCAAATCTCCAGAGTTATGAAAAGTAAGTTTCTCTTATTTAGAAGATATCCAATTTATGATATTTTAGTTTTATCAGAATAAATGATGAAAGGCTACATCTTTCTAGACTCTTATGAGAAGGGATTCTGTATCGATGGCATCAGATTCTAAGCCTCCTCAAAAGCACAGATCTGAAACTCTGATACCTGGGATTTTGGTATACAGAGCTAGAAGCACTCATGCCAACGCAGGATCACTCTAAATATATAGCCATCATGAGGAGGAAGCAAACTCCTTGGGGAGTATTTCCCTTTGGTTTGTGACATCTCCCTTATTCTTTTAAGTTCTGGAAAAAGTACCAATATCATATGGTTATTATCACTGTTGCTCTGTAGTATAGCTTGTGGTCAGGGATTCCTTCTGAAGTTCTTTTATTGTTCAGGATTATTTTGGCTATCCTAGGTTTTTTTGGTTTTCCATATGAAGTTGAGAATTGTCCTTTTAAGTTCTGTAAAAAATAGGAATTGCATTGAATCTTTGGATTGCTTTTGGTAAGATAGCTATTTTCACTATGCTAATCCCATGGATCCATGAGTGTGGGAGATCTTTCCATCTTCTGAGGTCTTCTTTAATTTCTTTTTCCAGGGATTTGAAATTCTCTTCATATAGATCTTTCTCTTGCTTGGTTAAGTTGCACTAATATATTTTATATTTGTGACTATGGTTAAGGGTGTTGATTCCCTAATTTCTTTCTAGTCCCACTTATCATTTGCATAAAGGAGGTCTATGGTTTTCTTTGAGTTAATTTTTGGGACCTCTTAAAGTTGAAAAGCAAAGCTGTAAGGCAAAGGACATTGTAAGTAGGACAAAACGGTAGTCTGCAGATTAAGAAAAGATCTTCACCAACCATACATCTGACAGAGGACTACTATATAAAATGTATAAAGAAGTTAGACTTCAAAAATCCAAATAACCCAATGTAAAAATGGGGTATAAAGCTAAACAGAGAATTCTTTCTTTTGTTTTGTTTTTTTGTTGTTGTTGTTTTGTTTTGTTTTGTTTTTCAAGACAGGGTGTCTCTGTGTAGCCCTGACTGTCCTAGAACTCACTCTGTAGACTAGGTTGGCCTTGAACTCAGAAATCTGCCCGCTTCTGCCTCCCAAGTGCTGTGATTAAAGGCATGTGCCACCACCGCCTGGCTTAAACAGAGAATTCTTAACAAAGGGATTTCAAATGATCAAGAAGAACTTAAAGAAATGTTCTTCAACAGCCTTGTCATCAGGTAAGTGCAAATTAAGACAACTCTGACATTCCACTTTATACAAATCAGAATGGCTAAGATCAAAAAGTCAGATGACAGCAGATGTTGGCAAGTCTATGGAGACAGGGAGAAACACTTCTCCTTTGCTGGTGGGATTGCAATCTGGTACAACCACTCTGGAAATCAATATGGTGGTTCCTCAGAAAATTGGAAATAGTTCTACCTGAAGACCTGGCTATACTGCTCCTGGGCATATACCCAAAGATGCTTCACTATATCACAAGGATGTTCATAGCAGCTTTGTTCATAATAGCTAGAAACCGGAAGCAACCGGATGTCCCTTAACTGAAGAATAGATACAAAAATAGTGGTTCATTTACATGATAGGATACTATTCAGCAATTAAAAACAAAGACATCATGAATTTTTCAGACAAATGGATGAAACTGGAAAATATCCTGAGTGAGGTATCCCAGACCCAAAAGAACATGTATGGTATGTTCTCACTGATAAGTGGATATTAGCCAAAAAGTACAGAATACCTAAGATACATACCACAGACCCAAAGAAGTGAAACAAGAAGGAAGGCCCAAGTGAGTATGCTTGTTCCCACTTAGAGGGGGAAACAAAATAATTATGGGAGGCAGAGGGAGGGAGGCATCTGAGTGGGGGAGGGGAGGAGAAGGGGATTAGGGGTCAGTATCAGGTATAGGAAGAGACAGGAGAGATTCCCAGAGGGCCAGGAGAATAAATGGAAATATGCAGCTGCCTGGGTGTCAGGTGTGTGTGTGTGGGATCTTTAGGAAGTCCCAGAGACTTGGAATGGTGGAGCCTCCCAGGTGTCAATGCAGGTGACATTAGCCAAAAATGTCCAACAGGGGGAATATGGAACCTAAAGAGACTACCTCCAGTAGCCAGACAGGATCCCCTGTGGATAGATGGAGACACCAATCCACCTACAAAACTTTTGATCCAAAATTGTTTCTGTCTAAAAGAAATGCAGGGACAAAAAGTGGAGCAGAGACTGAAGAAATGGCCAACCATTTTGAGACCTATTCCATGGACAGGCGCCAATCCCTGACACTATGTTATGTTGTGTTTCCAGACAGGAGCCTAGCAAAGCAGCCCTCTGAGAGGCTCTACTCAGCAGCTGACTGAGATAGAAGCAGATACCCATAGACAAACATTGAATGGAGTTGTTGACTCCTATGAAAGAGTTAGGGGAACATTTGAAGGCCCTGAAGGGAATGGCAACCCTTCAGGAAGACCAACAGTGTCAACTAACCTGGACTCCTGGGAACTTCCAGAAACTGAGACACCAACTAAAGAGAATACATGGGCTGGTTCAAGGCCCCAAGTGCATATGTAGCAGAAAGCTGCCATGTCTGGCCTCAGTAGGAGAGGATACTCCTAATCCTGCAGAGACTTGATGCACCAGGGTGGGAGGATACATAGGGGGCACCCTCTCAGAGGAGAAGGGGATGGGGATGGGGGATGAGGGGTGGGGAAGGGGCTCTGTGAGGGGCGAGGAGGAAGCATCTGGGTTATAGATTAATTAATTAGTAGAATTTTAAACAAAGAAAGTCTGAAGAGAATGATGCAGAGGGATCCTAGAGTTTTATTCTTTCACGGGGCACATATTTATTGGGAATTTATGACATAGAGATTACATGCAAGGTATAGGAGTGAAAGAAAGTGAATCACTTCCTTTAAGGAGTTTATATTATAGCCAGCATTGTGTGGATAAACTATATGCAAAAGTGCCCATATTCTTGAGCATATTGTATGACCTCAATCCATAGACCACTGCTTCATACAACAAATGTCAATCACCACTGAGTAAATGTTGAAGAAGAAAAGATCACATATCTAACATTCTTTGTCTCCTATATTCAGGTTATATTATAGACACACTAGAATATACACAATGGACATATATTTAGAATTCCAGAAATAGAAAAATAATTCATTGGCCAACAATTTGTTCATTGTAGGGTTCATTGATACATTAAAAGTTGCTGAAGATTCCATTTGCTAAGAGGTGGCTAGTCCTGTTGAAAGGCTGCCACAAAACACTGGATGAACCAGGAGCAAAAGAATCAGAGCGTATCTAATTAGAACTTAGTTGGGTCTATAGACAGTTTTACTTAGTTGTTTTTTTTTTTTCTAGTTGTTTTTTTCCTAGTATAAAAAATTAAGCAAAGATTTTTTTACTCTGCCATGTGCTATTTAGAACATAGTCTGACTCTCCATCTTTATAAATATATACTGAGAATGAGCCAGTCTGTCAGCTGAAATGGTATTTGATGATTTAGAGAGGACTGCACTGCCCTTTTCTCTTTCTGTTTTGGTCTGCCTAACCCACACTTTGGAAAGAAAGGAAGACCTTACTCCCCAGAGCCTGGGCAATGAATGGAGGCATTGTCTATCTTGGGAGGATAGGAATGTTTCACACGTGCATCGGAGCTTTCTTGTCGATGTGCCCCCATCCTTATGCCCCTAAATATTTTTGAATGGCTAATATCTTATAGGGTGACCGAAAGAAAAAACTCAGTGGATGTATATTGTGTGTATTTTTGTTAAGCTACTAGGAATCTGCAATTCAAAACTCATTTGCTAAATCAAATTAGTAGGAAAGGCATAAAAGTGGGCGACTTAGGGATTAAGAAACATCCAGTGAAAGTTACTAGATGGTTATAATCAATATGAATACCAAATGATGCAAACCCAGTTTATTTTGAATATGAATGATTTTAAATGGGGCTAAGTTGAGATATGTAAACAAACATAGAACCCAGCGCTGAGCATAATACTCGGGCTCCAAAACTTATGTGAAAAGACAAAGAATTTACCATGGTGAGTTACACTATCAGAAGGGCTCCAGTTACTGCCCCTTACAACACAGATGTTTTAGAAATGATACCGATATAATTTCTGGTTAAACGACTTGTAGTTCTGAGCACACTGCTTAATTTTTAAAGGCTCCACATTTATTTTGTACAAAGAAGCTTATAAATTACTAGATCTAATAGTTTATAACATCAAAATTTTGCAGAGTTTATAGGGAGAGTGGTGATTATGAGAAATTACAACTCATCTCTAAACAATCTTTCACTCTGAGAGAAATTCATACATAAAATCACTGCAAAATAATGTCTCTGCATCTGGGCTCCATGCCTCACTTTGAGGAGATTAAAATATTCTTGGAGGTACAAGTAGATATCCTTTTAGAAGAGCAGACAAATAAAAAATACTGGGCAGATTCACAACAGAATTTTCTAATGCTTTTTTAAGTGGGAAGAAATCTTTAAAAATCTTCACATAGGCGTTATTTAGGAACTGAGTTATTAACATAAGATACAGAACATTTAGGGAATCGATTTTGGGGATATTCTTTCTGCATTTTCATTGAATTTTTGCCTCTTAAAGTAAAACTGTCTATAGACCCAAATACAGTAACAGGTTAATTTCTGTCAGCCATGTGTTGAAGCACAGCAATGTACACATTTTACATTTCCTGCCATTTGTCCTCTCTTATGGTGGCAAGAAAAATGTGCTTCTGATAAATTTCTGAGACTGAGGTAATCTGAATTCAATTTGGTCACTTGTAAAACTCGAGTCTTATGTTTACCAGCTCTCTCACCTGTAAGAACCATAAAAGATACAAGTTCTGATACCCTTTAAATACATCTGGAACTGGGCTTGGCTGATTCCCGTACTATGAGGTAAGCAATCCCTGCATGATTGACTATATTGCTCTGAAAACAGTCTCCAAATGACAATGTACCAAGTTAGGTAACTTGGCCTTGAAAGCTGAAGCCAGGATTCAAGATAGGTAGAATTCATTTCAGAGAAGGGCATCCTCAAGTGATGCCTGCAGGAACCCAGATGGCCAATGCTCTGTGCCACCCAAGGCTCTTTAGGCAAAACACATACTCAAATGGAATAGTGCCAAGGTACCACAGCCTGCAGTATCTCCTGCACTTGAGCATATTGTAAGCAGATGAGGTGCTGAGGGCATCAGGCATAATCCATTTAGTGGTGAAGACCTGGGGGTTATTGCCCAAAGAGCCCAGACCAAAAATATGACTGGAAGTTGGCAAGAGAAATCTAATGGACTACATGTCACCTGTCTAGAGAAAGAGTTGGAGGTGAGGAGAGGAACCACCCATATGAGTCACAAAAATGGAAAGATTGCAAAGAGCCATCCATGATCAGTTTGCTTCTGTCATCGCCAAGGAAGTGAGCTCATGCTCGCCCCTCTTGAAAGGAGACCATGTTACCATGGTGAAGAAGATGGATACAAGCCATCCATGCTTCACAGGGGTGATTCCTCTGAGATGCCAGGATTCTTTTGTTTTAGTTTCACATGCGTGAAAACACAAATAAGGAAACACTTTTACTTCTAGAACTGGTTTCAGCCATAGAATGTCCACCCTTAAACTGGCAGTTCCTACATTCTAAATGTTCACAGATATCATTTTTGATTTTGAATAAACAACCATTTTGAGAAAGGATTAAAAATGTCATGCTAAGGAGGCCATAAAATTTCATAGCAATGGGCATGCAGGCACCTAGCCCATGCTAGCCTAACAGTAATGGCCTTTTCCTGATTATTGGCTTCTCAGCTGGAACGAGTGACTTATGTGATCAATAACCAGTAGTTTTCTATTCACTCATGCCAATCATGGATTTGCATAACAGTAACAACTGTCTTGTGATCTGTTCAATTTCTTTCTTTCTTTTTACCCTGTGAAACCCAGGCCTGTGGTTGCCCCTTTGGGAGCAAAGGGCAGCAAGGCTCTCCAGGTTTGCTCTCTGTAGCCACTGCCATTTTGGCTTGAATAAACTCCTTATTCGTTTGGTTTATTCTTTTGAGAAAAGGTTTTACTATAATTCCAGCTGGTCTGGAACTCACTATGTATACTAAGCTGGTCTAGAACTTTCAAGGATCCCCTTGACTTTGCCTCACAGGCATGGGTACAGGCATGCTCTACCATACCTTGAATGAGCCCTTCATTCTCATACTGAGAATGCTTCTGTTTACTTTGTGGATTACAGGTTGGGCATCCATCACTATCTACTAGACTCAGATACATTCTTAAGCCTCATTTTGACCCTCTTAATTCTTGATTTCTGGAGTACCTAACTCTGATGAACTTTGGTGTTGAAGGTGAGACCTGGTCTACTGCAACATTGCCAAGGCAACAGTCTCTCAAAGCCATCTCCTTTTGTAGAGCTCCTTTTACCCAGCCACAGCTGAGCCTGGTGGAAAGTTACAAGAACAAAGAAATATAAATGCAAAAATAATGTTTGTAGGCAGCAGCAACCTAGAAGTACACGACCACAGACACCCTCCCTTATAAACCATGTTGATTTTTCCATGTTGATTTTTCCATGTTCTATGACTCAAATATGGAGAATCTTCAGAAGTACAATCTAACAGTGAAGTTCTAGAGGGCAACCAAGAACAGTGATTAAAGGTATTAAAGTATAGAATATTTGGGGGGGGGGTGTCTATGGGACTTCCCTGGCCTACAAATCAAACAGAAGTAACCTATTCCTGGTATTGGGCTTTGGAAAAGGAAGGTTTAAATGGGGGTGGGGTAATGGGAGGGCAGAACAGAGGACACAATAAGGAAGGGGATAACTAATACTAAATATCTGAAATGTCTAAAAATGTCATATGAATAACTACTTCAGCAGAAGCCCCCAATAAGTACATATACACACATATATGTACATATTAAATGGAGTTAACCTTAACAGGGCACCAATGACCCTACTAGGCACTCTAGGCTAGCAAATAAAAAGCCTGTTTTAGCTTATTTTAAAACCATTTGATACAGAAATTTCTCAGTGATGCCCCAAGTACAGTATCACATTTTAACCTTTAAAAATGAATAGAAAAAACTTTCTAATCATAGCAGACATCTAAATGGCCATCCTGTGTTCAAAGAACTTATGTCATTATGTTGAATATTCATTTCGTCTTTCAGTAAATACTTGCTGGAGAGGATTAGTGTAAGGCAATAAAATAATCAGACGCCCTGGCCTCCTGTCGTAGAAGAGACACAAATGTGTGTTCTGTTGAGTAGGAAGATACACAGCATGGCAGCCACAAGTATTCACAAGGAGAAACAAATCTGGGAGAGAGCTACTAAGTGCTGCCTGTGAGGCTGACGGCAAGCCAGACTGCAATGGAGATATGACAGTCAGGGCTGGCCTTAGTTAGGGCTTTACTCACAAGATGAGTCTTACCTAAAGAGCTGAAGGAACTGAGGTAGCAATGCGTGTGGAGTCTTGGCAACACAATATCCGGACGAAGCCACAGAAAAAGGAAAGGCATATTTAAGAAGGAGGAGGAGGCCAGAGTGGTTGGAACTTGTAGTGGTTTTCAAACTGAGTTCCTTTGGCCCTAGAATTCTCAAGTGACTTTTGTAGTGCTTCCACTAAAGACCACTGGAGAATATTATCTATACAGCTACTACCAATGCCAGCATTTGTTAGAGGCCAGGCACTGTGCCAAGTTGAACTTTCTACCTTAAGTTAACCTTTATAATAACTTTTAAAGACAAGTTGCTATTAGTAAAACACACTCTTGTGGCAATCATTTCACAGAAACAAAAGCTTGGCAAGAGAAAGTCATTTTCCCAAGGCCACACCATGGGCCATGAAGCCAGGATTTAAATTTAGATAATATGAATATGAATCAGTACTCTATATTCCAGGAAGCAAGTGGAGATGCATGCTATTGTGGAAGAAAGAGGAGGGAAGAACAGTATTTTAAAGTTTTATTTCATTCTATCCTTTGCACAACAACCCAATATTAGTAAATATGCTTATTGGTCATCAGAAAATCACCT
Source organism: Mus caroli (assembly GCF_978045245.1). Lineage (NCBI taxonomy): Eukaryota > Metazoa > Chordata > Mammalia > Rodentia > Muridae > Mus > Mus caroli. Next base: position 69,711,424 of record NW_028227261.1, read on the forward strand.
TTGGCAAATGTCATTAAACTAGAAGTACAAAGTCCTAATGGCTAGGCACTTGTTCTGAATGAGGATCTCTGTAACAGAGAGCTCCTACACACCAAACCAATCATTTAGATACTGATCAGAAATAAAAGTGTTTAAACAGATCGCTGAGCCATGACTCTTGACCCAAGTGAGGCAGATAAATGAGGGTCCAGCAGGTTAGAGAACAGGTAAGAGGAATAAAGTCAGAAAATAATGAGTCTCTGAAATAGAGATGGGGAACCAATGTCAAGGTCCTTTGAAGGCATCTGAGGGAGCAAGCCAACAGAAGTGGACTGAGTAAAGAGACAGACAGAAGCTGAAAATGATGGAAAAGTCTGGAGAGTCTGTGAGCTGGAAGCCGAGAACACTGCACATAGCCGGATGACCAACATCTCTCCTTTCAATAGTTTGCATTTTTAACCACATGCAAACTAGTAAAAATGCTCAGCAGGTCATTGTCTCTGTCAAGCTGCCATAACAAATTGCCACTGACTGGGTAATTTAAACAGAGGTCTATCGGTCTGTCGGTGTGTCTTTCTTTTTCTTTTCCTGTCTCTTTTAGTTTAATAAGTTCAAAGTCCATGGCCAAAGTGACATCAAATTTGATTTCTCCTAAGATTTCTCCCCTTGGCTTATCAATGGTTTGACATCCTAATGTGATGCTCACATGGTTTTTCCTGGGGGCACACACAGGAGCTCTTTAGTTATGCTTGGGCCAATCCTTATGTCAGTTAACCTGAATTACTTTCCTGTAGATAGAGGCACATTTTGGTTTAGGACTTCATCATATCACCTGGAGGAAGCCACAAGCAGTACATAATAGCAACTGAAAAATTAGGTGGGAATATGAGAGTTCAGACTGGACCACGGTGGTATCAATATGCCAACAGACACTGAACCAATGTGGTGATGGGATTACTGAAGGTCACCATGGTAAGAGTAGTTCTGAATGGTTCTACAATGCCAGGTAACACCAATATTGAAGAGATATGGGAGGCAGTATCAGGAGCAAAAGAATTACTTAAACATGGAAAGAAAGAAAGAAAGAAAGAAAGAAAGAAAGAAAGAAAGAAAGAAAGAAAGAAAGAAAGAAAGAAAGAAAGAAAGACAGGAAGGGAAGTTGGGGAAAGGAGGAGGAGGAGGAAGAGGAGGAGGAAGAAGAAGAAGAACAAGGAGAAGGAGGATGAGGAGGGAGGAGGGAGGAGGAGGAAGAGGAGGAGGAGGAGGCAGAGAAGATTAACTCAGAGAGAAGAAAGTTCTCAGAAAATTGAGATACTAAGACATTATTAGAGTTTAAATGATATTAAACCTCTTCCACTGAGGTTTATTTTGTGAAATAGTATCAAATGTCATTAGATAGGTCCTTAGCAACCTAAGTTTCTTGCAGTCTAATATAGGCTATGTTATAGTTATGTTATGGTTTCTTTCTTCTTCTTACTCCTCTTTCTCCTCTTCCTCCTCTTTCCTCTTACTTCTTCTCCAGGGGGTGGTTTGATTGTGTTTTTGAGACATCTCTCTCTTTGTGTGGCCCAGGATGGACTAAAGCTCATAACTCTTGTACAGTCATTTCTTTTCATTGAAATAAGCCTTCCAGAAGGGAGGAGAAGACACATGAGGCAAACAAAAGGTCACATGTCTGGAAGAACCCAGACCTCTCTGTATGACCCCCATCCCTGCTTTATGTATAAAAGGGGAATAAATAGTTGTTCTGGCCATCAGAGCTGAGGAGACATTATTGATTTCTCAGACTATATGTGCAAGTTGTACAGAGAGATCTGCAGCCAGCCACCACCCATGGCGGGGTGGGCTTTTCAGTGATGTTGGTACTTTAAGTAACCACTAACCCATTCTGTCATTAGTAAATACAGTGAAAAACAAGTTATTACTTTGGTTCCCTTTCTGGGGTGAGCTGGTTGTTTATGTGTATGTTGTGTGTGTGTGTGTGTGTGTGTGTGTGTGTGAGTTCTCTCTGTCTCCTCAAAAAGTCTTTACCTCCAGGTAAACAATTATATAGCTCAGGCTAATTTTGAAATCATAGCTAAGTAGCTATGATTTATCATTACAAATGTTGATATTATAGGTATTAACTATCATAACTACTTAGATAAGATTTCTTTATTGAGCTTTTCTCATCTCAGGCAGTTCTAAAATCCTCAAATGTATTGTAACTGTACCTTGCAAGCCAGATGTAAAGTTCTGATAGAAACTGTCGAAACCACACGTCTTTTATGTAGTTGTCCCATTTGCCCCTCAATGGCTAGTTATTTCATCATCTCCCTGTGAAGGAATGTTCTCCATATTCTGTATTCCATTCTCGATTTTATGTAGGATGCTAGATGAAGCACGTACAATATGAGTGCCAACTACACTGGCTCTTGCTTTGCTTTGGGTAAGCATGAGTTCCATTAGGACTGTAGTCTGATTTACCATAGATGCTCTTTGGGATTGTGGCTATTTAAAGTGGACATATCCTGATAAATGGCTGATCACGGGCCATGGTGGTGTTTAACCCAACTCCTCTGACAATTTTGGAATCCTCCTGTCCCAGGCATGCACATACACAGCTCTCCAGATGCAAATGTTTACTTGAGAGACACATGTGTGGAATTCTAGAGTAAATAGAGAGAGTGAGAACTGTCTGTAGTTGAAAGGTCTGTGGGTTAGAATTCACATGTTATATTCCTAAATGTGTCTGGAACTTCCCGAGGGATTTCAGGAAAATCACTTAACTTCCCCAACTCAGCTGAGGAATAGAAATCATATTATTTATCTGCTTTAGATTGTGCAATCATGCTTTCCTTTTTACAGTCTTAGATACTACACAACTCAACGAATCCCCAGGATATTAGAAGGATATTAACATATGCCAAGCAAACTGCAGCCTGAGATGTATCAAGTTTCCAAAGGTCTGTGTTTTTCCTGAGGAAATTTGAGACCAGGGATGATATCTGTCCTGTGGCCACATGAACAGGCGCCTCTCCATTCCCACGTTACAGGGCAGAATTCCACTGCTCCCTCACTTTCTATTCTAGTCAAATATTGGGTCTCCCTATCTTCTTCCCCACCTCCCCCATTTAATAGGAAACACATTCTCTTTCCGTAGGACACAAATAGAAGAAAAAAGGGGAAAAAAAGGAGAAAGAGAGATTTAAGTAGAACTGCAGAATCTGTACCTACATACAACTTGCTAAATATATAGAGATGAAAATAGCCAGAGCTGAGAGAGAGGAAAAAAAGAAGAGTGTTTTAACAGTGAAGTAAAACCACAACTAATGACTTGAGGAGACAGGAGCTAGGTGGACAAGCACAGCACTGCAGTTTTAAATATATGGGATTTGGCTTCACCTCCCCAGTAAGTGGCCTGGCACCAATTCAAATAGGCTGGTCTGGCACGCTAGTGCCTCTGCGAGGGACCACACTGGCGGATGGAAACGACCACAAAAGCCACAGAGAAAGTGCAGGTTTCCAAAGGCAACAAGAAGGCAAGCAGACTGGCAGCTAAAACAATGCCAAGGCTCCTTCATCAGCAGGGAGGGGCAGCCTTGCCAAGGCAGATTTTCTTTCTCTGTACATTGGGATGGCCAACCATAAGCCTGATCAGTGGCAGGATGGGCAGTGGGTATCAGGCACCACGGAGGACGAGCCAGGTACAGATGGCCCAAGGGCTGACCATAAGGGAGGGCATCCTTTAAAGGATGATCGCAGAGCAATCTCTGCTCTGGGTACCATAGTGCAGAAAGCTGAGAGAGTCATGTTTGTGGAATATTTCTGTGTACTAAAAAGAGGCAATAATCTTTATGGGCTTCTAGCTCTGGAAAATATTTTTCTATACAAACAAGTTGTTTTTCATGCCATTGAAGACTGCCAAATGATTTGGTACATGAAGCATTCTTGCTTTACACTGCCTGAAAGTAAGGAATCTACTTCAGAGAGTGGAAGACACAGCAGGGGGCTTTTGTTGGCCACCAGCCACTTTTAGCATCTATGGTGGTGTCTACACAATGCCAACTCTGCTAGCTGGAAAGCTGAAGTGGAATTAAAGCTTTTTCCAAGGAGGCTGCACAATACATAATGGTATCACTATTCACTGTGAGTTGGCTGATGCCTTTGATGGTCTAACAGCCAGGCACAGTTTTCTCAGTGTTATAGCAAGGGCAAGAACTAACTTCTGAGGTTTTCAGAGGAGGCAGTTCAGACAAATTATGTCCAACTCCTTGAATGAGTTAAAAAATGCCAAGCACTTGTCAAAAATGATATATCCTCCAGCTGACAAGAAAACAACCATAATGATGGACATTGTGTGTTAATAGCTCTCCTTTGCTGTCTTGGCCTTAGGAGACCAGACTTTGTAGCAACAATAATGATCAAGCAACTGTGACGTTTCCCATCGCTCTTCACACCCCACATGAGAATTTTATTTCATTGACAAAACCATGCAGCTTAGGTGCTTCCAGACCAAGTCAGGACATTTCTGAAGCAACAGGAACCTCTGTGACAGACACACAGTTAAGTCAAAGGCAGCAATAGGGAAGAGATGAGTCAGATGACTGGGTTGTTCTATATAACCCTATATTACCTTTGAATGCCAGATCGAGAACTGAAGGAAGGAGGGATGTGTAGTGGGCAGTGTGGCTACAGGGTCCTCATGTTTTTAAAACAAGAAATAGCCAAGACTTTGGAAGTCTTACGAACTATATGTTAAGGCCATATAAACATATGATATCATCAATGAAGAAGATTTAGAGAGCAAGAAAATGGATGTAACACCAAGTCATGAAGAATAAATACACAGAAGCCAAGAACAAAGACATAGGAAGCCAACGCAAGGCTATATTACTACAAGCCAAGGACGGAGACTATATATTAAGAAGGGCATCACCAACTGTGCTGAATGAACTTGGAAGCAATGATAAGGACTGAGAAGTGATAACTGGACTTGGTGGCATGAAGGTTATTTGACCCACGCCAAAGTCTCGATGACCCTGTGAGAAGCTAATCTAGGTTAAAAACTCCACGGACATGTGTATCCATGGTAGGTAAATATCCCTGGTTATAAAGAGGAGAAAGATAAGAGATAGGTGTTGGGAGGGTGTGGCTGACCAGAGAGCAATTGCAGGCTCACTCCTCTTACATGGTGCTTATCTTAGCATCGAAGATACTGCTACAGGAAGAAGAGTCAAAGCAAAAGTGAGGATGTGACAAAGGACTGAGGTGATTGGACAGTGTGTGTGGAGGAGTAAGACATGCATCTTTTCTGGGCAGAAGTTCCTCTGAGGATCAGAAGGCTGGGCACAAGGATGGGCTGACAAGAAGAGTAGAGACAGAGGGCTGTAGGTAAAGGCTTCTTTGCCATCCCACCTCGCCCTGTGCTTCCGAGCCAGTTCTTTTGCAAGAGCACCTGGCGCAGGATGCTCCTCTGTCCTGGTCCTTCTGTTAGTTACAGTTTATTTTTTTCTCTCATCTTTCACAAAGTTACCAAATTCACTCCATTTTGCACACCATCATGCCACATCTTTTCATTTACACTTTTACCCCAAAGGGTCACGTCTTGTTTGAGAAAGGTTTGTTTTGGTTTGCCTTATTATTGTGCTAAATACAGAAAACATGCCATTTGAGGGGAATGTGAAGCCATTGCCAACATCCATTTCTAAAGCTCCCTAATACATATGAACTCCTCACTTCCCTGGCTCCCAACCCTAGGACCTCAATCCTGCTTTTACTCTATGAACTTACCTTTTCTATGTATCTCGCTTAAGTAGATATTTGTCCTTTATTCTTATTTATCTTAGGGTAATACTTCCATCCACATTATATGTCAGTTCTATTTGTTTAGTTAAATTAAATCATGAGTTGCATGTGCCCCTCCTTTTTTGTTTTCGGTTTTTCTCGAGACGGAACTCACTCTCTAGACCAGGCTGGCTTTGAACTCAGAAATCTGCTTGCCTCTGCCTCCCAAGTGCTGAGAATAAAGGCATGTGCCACCACCTATTCATTGGCGCTTGGGTTGCATCCACCCTTTGTGGAATGTGCATTTTATGGTGAGTCATGCATTATGAGCGGGGGCAAACCTATTACCCGTGGGAGTACCTGCTTTCAGTTGCTATGAGTATATACTAACCAAATAAATAAATAATAAATTCACATATTCGTGGGAAGACGGCTTGATAAGATAGCAGCCATCTGAGTGGTAACTGCCAGGTGACTTGGCACAGCCTCACCCTTACAGGATAAAGTTTTTAAGACACCTGAACGTGTTTTGCTGGCCACTTAATTGATGCCCAAGCTGTTCCTTAATTGACGTTGGATATATCACTGTTTTTCAGAAAGCCCAGGTATATTCTAGTTGGCCATGGCCCACTTTTATCTCACTTATTTGCCTTGGGAAACAGGTATATAGTAATACCATTGTTGCTTAAAATTAATTTATGTCTATATGACCCCAGTAAGGTGTGCTTTGTATAATCCTAAGTCTGGTTGCCTCTTTCTTTTTTGATCTCACAAGACTTCCTACCATTTGATCTATTCGCATACACTGGGACTTGGCTTTTCTGAAACAATGTGGTAGTTCTGTGTATAACTTTCCAAGAAATTAATGACAGCTTTTTCATAGTGGTAACACCAATTTACACTCCCACCAGCAATGCATAAAAGGTCTAACTTCTCCATTTCTCACCAATAAATAGCATTTTCTGCTATTGATGTTCCTTTTCTCATTACTACTTTGAATTTTACCATGCTAAGGGTATGTCTTGGTACTGATGTACATTTTCTTTATTTCTCAATAAATGTTTATTTAGTTTTATTCACGTGCATGGATATTTGCCTCCATGAGTTATGTGCAGTCCCCTCAGGCAGGTGCCTCAGAAGGCCAGAGCAGGGCATCAGAGCTGGACTTTTATGTAGTTAAAAACCATCACATGGGTGCTAGAATTGAACCCAGTTGTCTGGGTTCAATTAAAGGTATGAATTTCAAGCAATTGATTGCTTGACTGTTAAAACACCTCTCTAACCCCACAAAGTGAAGTTTCTTAATGGCTGGTAAAGATTAAGTGATATTCATTCATTATTGGGTAGCTTTATATCTTCTTTGTAGAACTGAAATTAAAGTCCGATACTCATTTCTTAACAGAGCTGATTTTGGGTGGACTTCCTTGCCTGTTACCCTTTTCACTCCCATTCTGCTCACTGCAAGGTAGACTTGGACAAATGACAAAATTAAGACATGATTTTGTTTTTCTGATAAAAGCATTACATATTCTGAAAATCTGAAAGAATTGTATTTAATTATATAAGAATTATATATAAGTTATATAGCAAATATCACCAAACCTTATCTTCAATTTCTACAATTGACATTATATTTCACTTATATCAGTCCATTATCTATCCTACTTGTTTATCAGTCGAATTAGGTTGATGGATGCATTTAAGAATAAGCTATAAGTATGAAGTAATGTTTTTAAGTGAACAAAAAGTATCATTTCTCTGACAGACAATGCACAAGAACAGAGAGGGGCAAAAGTCAGCAGGGGTTAGTGCTTTTACTTTGAACGCCTCTTAATGAAATTTCTTGGGAAAATGAATCAAAGCAAACAGTCCCAGGGTACAGGTAGTGTTGACAGGGGGATGTCACTATCTCAGCCCCTCGGCTGTATATTACTTTGGTTGCTCAGCAACATTGCTGGCTCATCTGGTCCACGTGAAAGCAATGAATCCTTAGGCTCGAAATAAAACTGCCTGAAGCTCAGAGCTTCCAGCACTTGCTTTTAAGTGTCCTTGTTCCTCACCTCCTACAGCAGGACTTAGACTCTGGTTTCCCGCTGGGCTGTTAACTCCTTTGAAGTCAGGGGCAGGTCTTATTCCTATCTATCCTCATCCACTTATGCAAACAACATCAGCATTTTTGTTCAGACAAGAAGGCCACAGTGGACTACTGCAAACCACACTAGGCATATCTCTATTATCCAACATTAGGACCTCTTAGACCCAGCGCTCTGATTTCTGTCCAGTATCCAAGTGCTACCTGTAAAGAAATAGTATACATACCATCAAGAAATCAAAAGTCTATGTTTCTCCTTTATAATTATCAACTTATTGCCTACTTAGTATCTCCCATATTTTCCAAAGTCCTCGGGTGTAGTTAAGCTTCATTGGCTTACATGATCCCCTTTTCCTTTGCCCCAGCTGTAGACACACACACACACACACACACACACACACACACACACACACACATGCATATACACATGCAAGGGTATTGAGCTCACTTTTGAGACTTCATGAAAACTGAGAAAGGAGACATTCATTCTGAAAATCTCAAATACATACTTGCTTAGAGACCTAGAACATCACTCAGGGGGTATTAGGAGATATAATCTCATGATAATTCCCAGAGATATAATATGTTTTGGTTGGAGGAACATTTTAAACTAAGAAGTAAGGAAAACAGCCAAAGAAAATGTTTGTGAAATGTGACATGAAAAATCAAAATCAGAGCCCTTTGATGGGGCAAAAATCGGTGGCATATGAGAAACAAGACCACAAGCGGTTTGAAAACAGATTAAAATCTCCTCTTCATTTATGCTGTCAAAAGGCTCCACCAGTCTCTTGACAAACAGAGTAGATGGAAGTCTCACCATGGGCTTTCAAAGATCAGGAAAGAGGCAGTGAGTGGGAGTGGGCAGGGAGCAGGTTTCAACAGAACGATGAATAGCATCCAAGTAAATAAGATTTAATAACAGTACACGAGAAGACAAATTCTTCTTTTTCACTTGTCTCGGGATTTGCAAACATAGATATTTCCTTTAGAGAGGAAACCACTGTATTTATGAGTGGTTCATATTTCACACCTTTTTTTCATACATATCCTGTGATGTAAAAGGCCTATTTCTTCTTACATAGGAAATGCTAAGTGCACTGGGGACTCACAGACATGCACAAAGCTCTTCTAGAAGTCAAAGTTAGCATAAGTAGTTGGTCACAGGAGTACAGCCTAAAACACAAAGCCCTCTTTCTGACTCGGCAGAAATTAAGCACTGACATGTGAGACCCGCTGTGAGTTTCATCTGTTTTTACTCTCAGAGCCTCATTCCTTTTCTTGAAGCATGTGTATAGGCACATCATGCTTTTTAAACCTAAGATGCCTGTGGTACTGATGTGCCTGCTGGAGGGTAATGCATGTACCAGTGCCCCCTGGTGCTCACTGGGTCAAGTTACAGCCCAGGAAAATGTAGCTAGATGGGAACCCTGCCTTTACTTTTTATTTCTGGCTTCCAGAGCACAAAACAGTAAGTGTGTATTTCTTATTTTTATGATGCTAAAATGTTTCAAGCAATTTAATGTTGTTTTTCTATTATATGGGATAAATCATGAGTGATCTTTCATTATAGCACTTCCGCGGTTTTTAAAGTTGCAATGAGAATCTTCAGAATGTCACTGCAAATGGAGGTAGGATACACTTAGAGTACAGAAGCTTCACTTACTGCTTTGTGGGTGTAGATGAGTTGGTTTTAGGACATTTGGTCCCTGGTGCCCGGATAAAAAGAGTTACTTAACTTCTCTCTTGTGTTTGATAATGTAATAAACATTTTATTTTCGTTTATCTAAGAGTGAATTTAAAATATGAAAAATGAGAAGGGGAGTGTCTACAACCAGGAAGGAGGAAGGGAGGGCAATACAGAATAAGGAGAAATAAAAACGCCAAGGAAGTTTATGTATATATACACACACACATACTCAGATGCACACAAAAACACATACCCACCAAACATGCATACACACAACACACACATAGCCCAACATACACAACACACACATGCACACACACACATACAAACACACACACTACATATATACACACAATTATTTCTTCAGTAAGTGTAACCACTTGCTCTGACAATGCTCCGCACAAGAACCGTAACCTGACAAAGCCCTGAGAACCAGGCATTCGTTTTGAGTGGTTGGTCAGGGAAGTCTAAGTGATTCCCCAAACAGCATGGAATATTGATGTTGCCTCTGGCTGCTTTTCAGTGTATGAACATAAGTCCCTGTTGCCAAAGACATCACATACTTCAGGCACAAAATGCGGACAACTTGAGCTGGATCTGACCTGAAAGCCCCCTGCCTGCAGCCTAGCTTCCATGACATTGGAAAGTGCTATGTTAGATGCCAAGGGAGGGAAGCAATTAGTGGCTCTATAATAACTATGCTGTAACATTAATGAGCCACAGCCATGACCAGTGTGGCGAGGTTTCCATTAAGGTGCAGTAAATGGCACTCACATGCTGGCAGTGATCAGCAGCTGTCCAACTGGACTTACGACACAGTCAGCAGGGAGGAAATCGTGCCTAGTACTAGAAATCTAGGCACGGCAAGGGAACTGATAGGCCTTAGAAAAGTATGGTCTGCCACCCACTTTGTGAGACTAGAATATTTCCTCATTATTTCTACATCTTATTTATCCTTATACCCTTGTAAACAAGTGTGGCTACTTCCAATCATTGAAGATGCTTTCCTTTATAGCAAATGGAGATTATCACAGTAAACCAACTGGACACAATGTAGAGATAAACAGATTTTTGGAAGCCCAATCCATGTATGTATGTATGTATGTATGTATGTATGTATGTATGTATGTGTGTATGTATGTACATGCACAAACACACACACACACACACACACACACACACACACACACACACACACACACACACAAAACTACCTACATTATAGCTCCTGCAATCTATGGCTCAATGAACACTTTAGAAGAGGCAATGGAAAGATTGTAAGAGCCAGAATACTAGAAAGTCTGCTGTGAAACAGTTTCTCTCAAACTGGCCTTATAAACAAGTCTGGAATAATGGCAACATCAGTAGACATGTTAGCATGGAAGGGAAACATGACTACTGAGAATTAGCCACTCTTACAGCTAAACACTATCCAATACAAAGTGGTCAGCCCTGAAATATGCACAAACAACAAAATACAACACACACACACACACACACACACACACACACACCAAAAATGGATCTAGCTTCTTGGCTTTCTGTCTTGTGAGAAAGCATTTTTAAAACATTTTTTAATTTATCTTATATTTTATACTTATACCTTTAGTTGACCTGAAATTCATTTTGTAACATGTATGACCATTACACCCTGTTTTGCCTTGTGTGTGGTAGCCATCATGACAGCCATGGTCCTCATTTGTATCTAGTGAAATCACCCTTACCTCGTCCCCGACTTTGACTTGAAGTGTCTTTGTCAACACTTGTTTGTGTCTACCTCTGGACCATCACGCTGTTACACTAAGATCTCCATGAATAGTGGTACCAATTGTTCTCCTTGGTTGGTTTTATGAGCATTGGCTATCCCGTTCCCTCCTACTACTCTTTGCCCATCAGTTTCTTGGCTCTTCTTAGACCCATTTACTTCTCTATGAACCTTGAATTCATTGTATCCAATCCCTTTCTACAAGGGGGAGAAATCTAATTAGGTTTTGGATTTTTAGATCTAGTTTTTAGATATTCTAGTCTAATGTAACTAAGAAATAGGCAGGCACACATGCTGCTCTCCTGTCCTCATGAATATGCCCACAAACTTTGTTAACGAGCTCTGCTTCCTGTCCAGAAGCCTGTAAAACTTCCTTCAGTCTCCTTAGAGTTCAGAAAGTCACTGCAAAATGACAAATGTATTGCTTCGTTAGGGCTATGAGACATCTCCCTCGTCAGAGGTGTAAGGTGTTCTTCAGTTCAGGGTGCTTTTCGTTGTTGATTTCTCCCACTTTCTAATGCCCATTTTTGCATCACGGGTTTGTGTTAGTGAATGTTCTGTGTACTGGCTGTAGCCCACCAGTCTCTTAGATGATACTTAATTATTTTGGTTAATTTAATGGCTTTACTCCATTAGGGGCATTTCTGCCTCTCAGATTTCTAACCTACTCCAGGATTCAATTTTTCTGGCACAATTATTCTCCTACTTGAGTTAGTCATCACTTTTTAGTTATAAACATACATTTATTTATTTATTTATTTATTTATTTATTTATTTGTTTATTTATTTTCCTAGAAGTGAGTTGAATTTTTAATTGGATGTCGGAGCCCTGGTGGCAGCTTTCTGGGAGTTTTCTACTCTTGCTCCTGCTTTTAGAAGTTCTCGCTCTCTTTTTGCCCATCCTTTTACATCTCTGGGATCTGCCACTCCAGGCTGTGAACAAAGGCTCCTTATAAAAAGACACATTTCCTTTAGAGAGTTGTCTCTATGAGTTGGTGTTTAGATGGATGAGGCTTGTAAACACGCATGTGCAGTTGCAAATCAACCAGCAACGAAGACAAGCAGCTTTCCCCATCCTGGCTTCTCAATCCACAGCTCATTAGTTCCCTGGGCCAGAGGAGAACTCCTGTCACTTGGCTCTACTTCTCTGGAGGATGAAGACACTCTGTTGACTATGCATCCTTCAGTGTCTTCAGTAGGAACCACCTCTCAGGGACACTGATAACATCATCAAAAGCTTAGATTTGGGCTTTGTCATCTAACCCAGGTCACTCGGCAGACGAGGATCCTCTCTAGTGAGGACACTTCCCAGGCTTCTAGGGTTTAAGAAGGTTGCCTATGACTGGGTCTCACTTGTGCTAGGAAAGTTCACTTTGCTCCAGGTTCAACTTTAGGTCTCAGTGGGGTTACAGGAGAAACAGCTAGTCCTGTGTACTTAGGCTTTGGTGATTTCTAGAGAAGCCTACCCCTACATGGTACCCTGTAAACAGCTCTCTCAAACTGGGGTGTCAGAACAGGTGTCCAGTCATGCTCTCACACATCCTATCACCAGACTTACACAAACCAAATGCCTGTCATGTGCATTACAGGTGTCCTCCAGATATAGAGCATCATAGTGACAGCCATAAGAAGTTGAGGAAGTGGAAGGTGTGTCTAGAGAACAGGCTTCTGCATGCAAGTTGGAAAGAGGCTGCTTGTTAGACTATAGTAATAAGAACTCTAGGTAAAGAAGCAATGCCAGAAGAGACGAGGGTGAACACTCGTTACAGACACTGCAGGCATGTCCTTTTCTTTGTGAGAAGTGGATCATTTTGGAGAGCTTCATAGTACAGAATCCCATGAGGAAAATCAATGAAGGATTTCAAGCAAGTCAGAAACTTGTCCCTGGGTAAATTCTACCCTTGTCTATGAACTATATCCCAGTCAATAACTGAATCCAGGCCAATATCTGTACCCTGAACCATTCCTTCCAAAAAATATTTCAGCTCAATAATTTCTGCGGCATGTATTTTGATTTTTGGATTTGGGTTGCAAGTAACATGAGGAGCCTGGAGACCTGTGCATCCTTAGGGTTTTCAGCAATGTGATGTTTGATTACTCCTGACGCACAGGGCCTCAGCAATGCGACAGAAGAATTTCTGTGAAATATAAAATTTTATATCTAGACATGAACCAACAAGGGAGAGCTAGACTAGTCCATTTTTGACTTTGATGCCTTGACCTAATCAGAAAAGATTCAAACCAAATAAGGCAAATGCTGAAATTTGTCAAATCTAGGATGGATACAAGGTGTTTGAAATATCTCTCCCTCCTACTTTATAGATTTTAAGTAGTCTGTATTAAAGTCAAGAGACATATATTGACTGAGTACAACTTTATGCAGGAAATCACCTGAGAATCAAACCATTCAAATGCATTTATAGTCTTCCAGTGTTCAGTTTAACAAGTCTGGATTGCTCACTGGTGATTTGAGCAAAAGGGAATATTTTTACAATGGCCTGTCATTTCTATTATTTTCTACTGACAGTTCCCTTGTCATATCTCAGGACTAATGAAATAACTACACAGTTGGTTTTCTTGTTTCAGGTGTTTCAAGAGGCAAAAGTGAGGTTTTCTGCCCCAGTGGGCCTTTCCAGGGCACCACGAATTTGGGTCCTTACGGCATTCAGTGGCCTTAATAGTCCATTACCTCCTACTCCATATGGAAATCAATCCAAAACCAGATGATACACATTTCCAGACTGTGTCCAGTTACACATCAAGGTGACACATTTATAAACCTTCTCAACTGTGCACTTTGTTCTCTTTGTTCAGATTCTGTCAAAAAAAATCACATATAAGCACATACCTCATTCTTGACTCTTTTCCAGTGGGAAAAAGAGGCAGGGGCACTGTTGTACTGACAAAGCACACAGACCTGAAGGAGCCACAAGGTTCTCCTCCGTACCGGAGGATGCAGTTTGGTGCAGCTCAGGTACCTAGGAGAATTCTGACAAAGTTGTATGATCTGGCTGCATTATGGTATGTTCCTACTTTTACTTTGTCTTGGTCCTTCCTTCCTTCCTTCCTTCCTTCCTTCCTTCCTTCCTTCCTTCCTTCCTTCCTTCCTTCCTTCCTTCCTTCCTTCCTTCCCTCCTTTTCCCTACCTACTGTCCTTTCTTCTTTTCTTCCTTCCTTCTATTTTTTCTTTTTTCTTAGTTAAAGATTTTAGTTATTGCTTACATATTCTTTTAGTGAAGGTTGGCATTTTCAAATATTCAGGCCATTGCTTATACTGATATTAGTTTTTTTTCTAAGTATAAAAGAGAATAATTCCCTGAAAATTTAAAGCCTCTGGACATCTTCTTGGGCTGGTTCAATAGTATCTGCCTTTACTTTTACACATGACAATCTAGGCTACCTACACAACACACAGTCCCATTCCTGACTGGCTCTGATGCTTCTTGAAGCAAAGGGAGATGTGGACACTCGTGGCCATTTCTCCTCCCCAGCTATGCACTGCCATCCAATGGTAAGCAGTTCTTAGTGCGGAGATTTGAGCTACTTTTGAAAACATTCAAAGTATGGAACCAGTGCTTTATTGTTTTCATCTAACATCATTCAAATTTTATAAAACAATCACACTAAGATTTAAATAAAAGAGATATTTCTTGGAACTCAAAATATCCCTAGGTATCATACAAATGAGAAGACTCACATGATCTGTACAAAAGAATATCAGTTTTGGGGTCCCTTCCCTTTTCCATGGAGAGGAAAGCAAGGGCACCTGGACTAACAGCTCAGCTCACTCCTCCACACAGAATACTGTACGAGCTTCCCATCTTCCCGTAAGATGTTCCCCTCCTGTCCGTAGGCAAGTCCTCCTTCACAACCACATTTATCTGCTCTGTTCTTTATCCTATGACTGCTCCTCACTTGCTTTTGTTCTAGCTAGCTCACCCTGGACACATGGCTCCATCACAGACTCTGCCCCCTATCTGCACTGTCCCTTTTCACCTTTCTTTCTAGACTTCCTCTCTAGACATTCCTAGACTCCCATATTAAAACAGCATTCTGGGGCAAAGAAGATGGTCTAGTGGATAGAAAGCATAACAGCCAAAGTTCAGATTCCCAGCACTGACACGAATGCTACAGGCCATGATTGTCCACCTATAGATCCAGTATTGGGAAGCAGAGACATGATCGACCTGGAGCAGACCAGCCAGCTAAACTAGCCAAATTGGTGAGCTAGTGGCATTCCACTAAGAAACTCTGCTTCAACATACAAGGAGAGTGATCACAAAACATACCACATCAACCCTAGGCCTCCACATGCTTATCTGTATGTGCATAGATATTCATCTGCTCATACATATCTAGACACATCTAGAAATGCATATATGTATGCACAAATGCCCATGCACACACACACACACACACTCAAAAAGAAAAACAATAAAGGAAACCAACCAGAAACCCTTCTTTGTTTTGTATTTCTCTCCAATTAGTGCTAAGCTTACTACCTGGGTACCAACTCCCTCAAAGTAAGCTACCATATGGAGGACACTTGAGGCCACTGAACATAGGTCTCACTACAGACTGGTTGATCAGCACAGTGAAAGGCTGTTGTTGTCAGTGAATGAATACATGTGTAAATAACATGATGTCCAAATGCCCTCCAAATATAATTTTGATAATGTTGTGAAGCTTGCTTTCTAAGCACCTTAACAAATATTTAGAAAAGCTATAGTTGTCCTTACCAGCCACTATTAACATTAGAATATAGGATAATTACTATTTGTGTTTCATTATTTGTGAATGAAAACCTAGTTCATTCCTATCAATGACTCCCACGGTTCCAGCAGTTATACAGTGATGCTTAACTTTTGTTTGTCATTTTTCTCTTTGAAAATCTGGTTTAGTCTAAATAAATCTAGTGGATCTCGACCTAGAAAAATATGTGCATAATTAAAGTCCCTAGAAAATGTGCAGATGCATGAAACTCTAGAAGACCTCATCAATGACCTTTAAAAAGATACATGGGTGTGTCTAGGAGTGATAAATAAAGGTTCTCCTGCCCTCAGTCACACATCCAAGAAACTTTATGGAGTTATGCTCTCTATTTGTGCTGTTTGTGTGTGTGTGTGTGTGTATGTGTGTGTGTCCACCAGAATTCATGTATTAAACCATGTGGAAGCCCAACAGAGAGATGCTAGTTTGCCTCTCAGCCATCTCTCTTTGCAGCTGTCAGACTATCTGCACGCAATTGAATTTCTCTCTGATTCACTTTTCATATCTCTAAGAGGGAGAAATTTGTTTTAAAGCTCTGTTATAATTAAGTCATCAGATGTGGCTAAAGTCCTTTGGTCCTTCTGACTTCACACAAACAAGTACAACAAATGTAGCTATTCTTTAGATGCTATTCTTTAGTCACATGATCTAATTCCTCCTCATTTGGTACCCTTAGATCATCCATTCATATATATCACACACACACACACACACACACACACACACACACACACACACGGATAATTTTTAAAAATCATATTTACTTTCCATACAGGAATACATATTGGTCTCTCAGCATTTCATTTTGTCAATATCTTTTCTAAAAATGGAACTAATTCAGACTTTATTACAGTTCACACAGAATGTAAGATTAAATCACTGTTGGATTACACGCAGAAATTAACCCAATTGTTGTTCTTCAAACTGGCACTATATTTGCTGCATTATATCAGCATCATCAAGCAAGAGTCAAAATTACATTATTCTAAATGTACACCAGATGGCTCTAGAGTGACATGGTTATTAAAAAAAATAAAAGCCTTGATTGTTTATAGTTTCCCTAAGGGCAGAATCTGTGTCTAATATGTGCCTGAAATTTATCCACAGCAGCCGGCAAAGGGACACAGGAGCAAAACATATTTTAATTTATGGTAATAGCAACAATTTGCCATTCTTTTCAGAGCATTAGTCTCTGCTAATTTGTTTTAAAAAAAGAGTTCAATAATGACTGTAGAGAAACAACCAAACAAACAAATACAAAAAAGAGTTGACATTTTGGGTTTTTCAGGTACATCGGTTGCAAATGTCACAGTTTGCTTTCTATTACTGCAGTAAAGGCCATGACCAAAAGCAACCTGGGGAGGAAAGGGTTCATTTTATATTGCAGTGGACAGTTCACCATGAAGGGAAGTCAGGGCAGGTACTCATGCTAAGAACCTGGAGGCAGGAAATAAAGAAGAGGCCATGGGGGAATGATGCTTACTGGCTTACTCTCAATGATTTGCTCAGCCTGCTTTGTTATACCTCCCAAGACCACCAGCCCAGAGGTGGCCCCACCCCAAGTAAGCTGGTCCTCCCTTATCAATCATTAATCAAGAATATGCCCTACAAGTTTGCCTCCAGGCAATCTGATGGAGGTATATTTTTTAGTTGAGATTCTTCTTCCCAGATAACCCTAGTGTGAATCAGGTTGACAAGAGCATTAGCTTGGTCAGCAAAGGACAAGGAAGAGCTTGGACTATTGAGTGCAGAGAGAGGCTTGATTTGGTCTAAGAATGCAGCGAGTGACCTGGGTAAGAACTTTAAGCCAGGTAGCTTTACTCATTGCCCAGCTAATCTTTTCACTGAAAATAAACTAAACTAACTAACTAAATTAATTAATAACTGCACTCCTACGTTGAGCTGGCTTTCTCAGAGTTTGAAGAAGAAAATGGACATGAGCTGCCCCCATGGAAGTCCCATTGCTCAGTGTTCAAAAAGCAGCGGGAGGAACATAGGAACATTGATAAATAAAAATGAAGGGTTTTTTTCCTTTAATAATTTTACTTCCCTTTCTTTTGACCTGCATATAAATACGACTACAATTCAATTAGTAACAAAAACAAAAAGGTAAAAACTTTGTCTAAAATTGAAGAGCCAGCTATCCATTTGGCCACGTTCCCTTGTAAATACCCTTTGTTCAAAATTTCCCACTACCTTATCATTTACTGAATTTCTTTAGCCTTACTACAAAGTCAGTGTCTTAGGGTTTTTATTGCTGCAATAGAATTCCATGACCAAAAGCAAGTTGGGGAGAAAGGGTTTTTGTTGTTGTTTGTTTTTTATTTGCTTACAGTTGCACATACTAAGTAGTCTTTCATTAAAGAAATCCAGGATGTAACTCAAACAGAGCAGAAACCTGGAAACAGCAGCTGAT
This sequence comes from Mus caroli, assembly GCF_978045245.1. Classification (NCBI taxonomy): domain Eukaryota; kingdom Metazoa; phylum Chordata; class Mammalia; order Rodentia; family Muridae; genus Mus; species Mus caroli. Next base: position 69,729,899 of record NW_028227261.1, read on the forward strand.
GCAGAGGCCATGAAGGGGTGCTGCTTACTGGCTTGCTCCTTTTGTCTTGCTCATCCTACTTTCTTATAGAACCCAGGACCGTCAGCCTTGGGATGGCCCTACGCACAATAGACTGGTCTAACCCATTTCACAGATGCCCAGGTTAAGCCTGTGGATGCTATCCTATCCCTATTTCACACAGGGCATCAGAAGTACATAATTGCTCATTTCCCCCTCCCTGCCATAATTTTGATTCTTGAATTCAATTTTCACATTAAAGTATAATGCCTTTGTCAAATGCTCTTCTGTGCCAATTGAGAAGACCCTGTGTATTTTAGCTTTTGCTTTGTTAATATGATGTATCATGCTGATTAATTCAAGAATTTTAAACCATCCTTGCATGTCTGGGTGAATCACACTTGGTTGTAATATAAAATTCTTTTGCTTTGCTAATTTCATTAAAGGATTTTGGTTTTGGCTTATAGCTGGCAGTGATGCTGGCCATATAACAAAGTATTTGCAAGTTCCTCTAGCTAGGTTTTTAAAAAAGAATTTAAATATTGTATTGTCTCTTTTTGAATGTTTGGTACAATTCAGTTACAAAGCTATCTGGTTTTGGGTTGTTTGGGTTTTGGGTTGTTTTTGCCTATCTCCCCGCTTTTATGATTTATTTATTTATTTCAGTTATATGAGTACACTGTACCTGTCTTCAGACACACCAGAAGAGAGCATCAGATCCCATTACAGATGGTTGTAAGCCCCTATGTGGTTGCTGGGAATTGAACTCAGGAGAGCAGTCAGTGTTCTTAACCTCTGAGCCGTCTCTCCAAGCCCCATCTTCCCTTTTTTACTTGTTATCCATGTGTTAAGGATTTTTAGCTTTTTCCTTATTCACTCCTGTTAAGTTCTATTTTGTTTATATTTATTAATTTCCTGTGTGTTTGTGTATGTGCAGGTTTCCATGCTGGCCTGCACACGCTTACACATGTACGTGCATGCACGTGTGGGCTAAAGTTCAAGGCTGGGTGTCTTCCCTTAACTGTTTCCCATCTTATTTTGAGACAAGATTTTCACTGAAACCAGAGCTTCCTGATTTTGCTAGGCAGGCTGGCTAGTGAGCTCTAGTGACCCGTCTGTGTCCAGCTCACTCTTGCTGGATCCAGGGTATGTGCCACAGCACCTGGAATTGTAAGTGGACTCTAGGCATCCAGACTTACATCCTCAAGCATCAGCAGCAAATACATCTACTGACTGAGCCATATCCCCAGCCGCAAGTTGTGTTTTTCAATGGTCATAGGGTTATTCAGGGTTGGCCCTGGTAACCCTCCAGATTCCTGAGACAAGCATTATAATTTTCAACTTAGTTTAAATTAGTTTCTACTGGGTGTGGTGGTGCATGACTTTAATCCCAGCACTCAGGAGGCAGAAGCAGGTGGATCTCTGTGTGTTTGAGGCCAGCTGGTTTACAAAGTGAGACCAGGACAGCCAGGGCTACACAGAGAAACCCTGTCTTAATAGAAAGAAAGAAAGAAAGAAAGAAAGAAAGAAAGAAAGAAAGAAAGAAAGAAAGAAAGAAAGAAAGACATATTTTCTTAGATTCCTTATTATCATATTTATTCTAGTAATTGTTAGCAATGCACCTCAGCTCTTGATGTTCCTGACTGGATGATGGTATGGAAAATACAGGAGAAGGCAGTAGATTTACAAGCCATCTCACAGAACCATAGAGATGCTGGACTTAACACACGTTTCCTCATAGAAATTTCAACACACATTTTTGGCATATAAGAATTAAATCCACAGACATTGTACCACTTATTGGCTTAATATTATCAGCAACTGATTCATCAGCTCATATTAGCTCTGCCTTTGGCTACCCTGTGCACAGACGATCCTAACCATGTACACAGGTGTCAGTCAGATATCTCCACTCCGTTGCCATAGCTATTACAGTATTTTCAGTAATCCTCTTTTATCCTTCATTAAATCACATGTAACCATCTAGAACCTTATGCTATGCCTAGCTGCCTGTGCCTTAATAATATGATTCACAGCTATTTATCCTTTCACTGAGTGGCATTGAAATCTACCACAGTCGCTCCCTCACCTAAACCAGGATTAATAAGGGAACTAGGAACAGTCAATCCCATCTTACTTTCTGTCACAACTTCCCATATACTTGTTTTAAAAGATTTTTTTTAAATGATGTAAATATGTGTATATCTCTGTGTGGGGGCAGGTTATGTATCCATGTTTGAGTTCATATGGGTTTGTGCATGCAAATGTAGTCCCCACAAATGTCATAGCCGTCACCAGATCCCCAGAAGCTGGAGTTACAAGTGGTTGAGAGCTGACAGACATGGATGCTGAGAACCAAACTCGGGTCCCCGGAAAAAGCAGCAAGTGCTTTTAAGCACTGAGCTTTCTCTCCCCAGACATGCGATTTTTAAAAGCTGTTCAATGTATATGCTCAGAATCAAATTTCCCCAATCTGGACCTAGCAGACTTAGTCAGAACTGTAGCCTTCACAACTGCCTTAGTAACAACTAGAATAAGTCTAGACTTCACGAGGGTACCATTCCAAACACCTGACTTCCACATGCTGGAGAGAGTATGCAGATTACTTTTTGATATTTTAGGAATACCCCAATTTTACCATTAAGCAATGTCAATGTAAACCATCAATCACCTTTGAATAACACCAGTAGAATGCCTAGCTATTGATAGAATCTTTATAAAGCTCTTAGTCTCAAATAATATTACTCTTCTAAATACTCCTCAAATAGCTACAACTAGGGTTCTCTCCAACTCACTGCGTCTATCCTAAGCACTCTCTAAAACTACTTCAAGTGGTCAATTATTCGTCACATTATATCACAAGAAATCACAGAGGTCTAATTGAGTTTTCAATTCTTATTTGTATCTCTCCTTGTCTGATCTGGCTTGTTAAGGATTTGCCAGTTTCACTTAAATGTATTTCATACTGTAATACTATATACCTTAAATATACACAAGTTTAACATCCCAAAAGAAATGTATTTGAGAAGTTCTTCTTAGTAGATTGAAAGGACATTTCTAATACAAAAGTCAGGATTAATGCTAATCTTCTACATCACTGATGGAGAAGACTTAGGACACAGAAGACAATGTGGCCAAAGATAACTGGATGAAAGCAAGAAGTGGGAAGAGGGTACTCGTGCAGTAGTAGTGCTGAGGAAAGATGGAATGTTTAAGTACTTGAACTAGACAATGCACACCAGGATATTGGTCAGTATGTGATTTGAATCCAGGACTATCGGAGTTTAAAGACCAGGGTCATGCCCTGTACCATAACTCCTAAGGAGTTTGAATTGTATCCCCTATGATGGCCCTTATAGACAAAAACATGTTTGGTGGCTGAATAGAGAAATCACTATGAACACTAATAACGCTAATTTCCTTTACACAATACATTAGATGCAGAAGCTGTATGAAAATGGACAAACTGTATACTCCTACTGGAAATACCAGTCTGCTTGTGATGTCATTCTGAGAGGCTGCAGCAGGTCACTTAGTCTATCCTAGGCAAGACCATAGTCAAGCATTCCAATGCAAAATTCTTCCTGAGTGCATGTCTACTGGCTAATGAGTACCCCCCCACAACACACACACACACACACCAATAATTAGGTCAAGAGACTGGTATGTAACCTGGATCCCAAGATGCAGAGAAAGGCAGCCTATTTTGTTAAGCAATTTGGGGACACATACTAGACAATGTTGCCCACACTATTGCTCATTTAAATTAGAAAGTTGGAGAGAGCTTCATTGTCTGGCTTCTTAGCTTCTCAATAGAAATTCTTGTCCTGGATTTTGAAGACAATAGGAAGTATTTGGCTCCTTGTCCCTATTCCCTGTTATTTAAAAAATGTGATTTGTTTTCTTTTACTTTCTTAAATACACTGATGAACAAACTCATCTCCCATTTCAAACACCAGTCAGCCATTCCTTACAAGCAGGATATATACTCAGTCAGTGCTACCTGTGGTTTTAAGAGGTGTGCACACAGCTACCTCTAGCACTCCCAATATATTTCAAATGAATGTTTTAGGAACCTTGGCAACTTCCTCTACCAATGTTGTCAGTCACAAAGGAGGCTCCTATTCACTGTCAACAGTACAAAATGAGACCATGTAAATTATAGGGTCCGATTTATATTTATTTTCTATTTCTATTACCTAGATTTAAAATTACACATTAAGATCTTGAAGATTGTAGAGAAATTACCAAGCACTCCTCGGGCACATTCAGTTTTTTAAAAAGGAAAACAGTGTGAAAATTGTTCCCATGGATGGAAATTGCAAGTTTACACCCATGACTTTAAATAGGAATTACAGGTGAAAAGCCCATGTCTAGCATGTTCTGCAATAGAGTATTCAGGGATGTTAACTCTCCAGGGAAGAGGGCTGAAATTCTTCATCTGACCACCAGAGGGTGATAGAGTGTGCGCAATGATGCTTCAATGCCTTTTCTGCTAGGCTGCCAAATCTGCTGTACAGTGACTAGGAAATGACAAATTAAAGAATGGATCAGGATAATGATAAATTTTATCAAAATAATTGCATAAGGATATGTCAAAGATAGTTTTTATAATATAAATATTAGTAACAGAATAAAACCTGGTACCACACAGTGTTGATTATTATGTAACTCTGAAGTTGTGATATCTTTTCAAATGCAAAATCATACAAAAATATACATCTGATTATTTACAGTTAAAAATTATGTTTCAATTGTATGACCTGGCCTTAAATTAAAGGTTTGTCTCTCAGAGTCAATTTATATTAACTTCCTGAATTAAAAAAAAAAAAACCAACAACAACAACAACCATATTTTAGATGGACAGAATCATAGAATTGTTTTTCTGAACTGCTCTTAGGGTTTAACCAAAAATGTACACAAAAGAAGCCACACCCTTTCTCAAAACACCAAAGCAACACAGGTAAACAATGGGGCATGGAATATGAATGAAGTAAGAGAATGAAAACCAAAAGGCAGATGCCAGTGTAACTGTGAATACAGACATGGAGCAAGTCCAGACAGGAAGGATGCCCCAGGGTTCCTCTGAGCACTGTCATCATCCTGACATACTACACAGATGTGCTGTACCAGGCCACGCCCACTGAGTATGTAATGATAGAAGATAAATGGTGCTAATTCCAGGGGCTATAAACAGTCAAGCACCCCTATCCTCCTCATTGGAGAACTAATGGCCGATGTGTGGGACACTCTTTCTGATGGTCCTCATCTATATTGAAAGTCTGTAAGACTGTAAAATTAGAGAACACAGCATGCTATCTATTTGTTTTCTGGATCTGTGTTCACTTGCAGACACTGAATGTCACTAAAGACCGTGAAGTTTAAAAATGTTCAAGTCAAGGCCTCAAGTCTGTGATTTCCACCCATGTTAAACTATGACATCTTTATCTCCCCGTGATTGCTTCAGTGATTTCAGATGCTCACGAGTCTGGGAGCTTTCTCAAGCAGACCCTTGCAACTGAAACAAACAAGCAAACAAACAAACAAGACATATATTGTGTTCTGAGTAACTGATGATCACTGCAGAATCAACAGGATTAATTGCTCAGACAGCAACCCCTTCTGCACTTTCCAAAAGGTTATATGGGAACAATGTGTGGCTTTTTCTTCATAGTCTCCTGAAAACCTATCAAAGCTTAATTTGATTTCCAAGCTTTGGAAGTAAATTAGTGTAATGATGCTAACCATGACTGCATGGTTATATAATAAACCTAACGTTAGGAACATGAACAGGTATTGAAACCAACAGGCAGCCTTGCAGCTTCTCATCTCTTTGAGAAATGTACAAAGTATGTCAGAACCTACCCCAACTTGGCAAAATAATTGCAAGCAAATATTTCCCATCACCATGGCAGAGATTGTCCATGTCCCTCTTAGGAAGTCAGTAGTGTTTGATGTGAGCAGTATAGGTTGTCTCAACCACAAATACTTGGCTGAGGTTGGGATTTCCAGATACAGCTAGCTGCAGCACTGTGTTGGTACTCTCATCAGAATACCATGCACAGATTCTATGTGAGTTCACTGACAGCTTAGCATTTAATTTGAACACCAGTCATCACTATAGGTTGGGAGGTGGCTAAAGCCTTTTCTATCAGAATTAAGAATAGACAAAAATGAAAGACTTCGGGTTGTTCTTCTAAGAGTGCTAAGCTAGAAAAGAAGACCGAGCTTTGTGAACATATTTTTGAAGGATGTAACCATGGTCAGTAAATGATAAAAAAAAGAGAGAAGACAGGAAAACAACCTCCAGAGACATCAGCAAAGCCACAAGTAGCCTTCAGCTTGGGCTTTTTGTCCTTTCATTGCTTTTGCTGAGATCGAAGGCTGTGATTAAGTGAAGGATCACAAATACCAAATACCCCTGAGACAGGGTGTTGTGTTATCCTACCTGGAGTTGGGAGTTGGATAACCACAAGAGAGTGGTTAGATTCTACCTTCATTCCTACTACTTGTAAATATGTGGCATTTTTATAACGATCAGAGGTAATGTGCATACATATTGTATGTGAGATATATATCACAGCTCTCAAAACATCTGGAGGAAATAAATACACTTAAATATGTTTCATAGGGAGGGAGAGTTGGTATCTTTACACCACAGAAAACTAGAAACTAGAAACTACTCCCATCACCAAATGTTTCTAGTCTTAAAAAATTCCTACCTACATTATCAAGATTAACAATGCTAATAGGCCATGTGGATAACATCTATTTGATAAATAATGGTAAAGGCATATCCTTCATACATCCTGCTAGAGAACTCAGTAAAATCTGAACAATGTTTAGAATTTTTAATAGTAGCAGACTAAGAATGATTCCTTAGTCATGACACACATTCTCTCTCTCTCTCTCTCTCTCTCTCTCTCTCTCTCTCTCTCTCTCTCTCTCTCTCTCTCTCTCTATGTGTGTGTGTATGTGTGCATATGTGTGTTTACTAATCACAAGAGAATCTGAGTGTGGGGTATATAGCTATCTATATTAATTTTGCAATATTTCTATGAATTTAGAATTGTTCCATAGGCTCAAAAAATAACCCAATTAAAAATGGGGTACATAGCTAAACAGAGAATTCTCAACAGAAGCACTTTAAGAAATGGCAACATCCTTAGTCATAAGGGAAATGCAAATCTAAACAACCCTGATGTTTCACCTTACACCAACCAAAATGGCTAAGATTAAAAAAACATGCTGGCACTTCTCCATTGCTGGTAGGATTGCAAACTGGTACAACCACTCTTGAAACCAATCTGGAGGTTCCTCCAAAATTTGGAAATAGCTCTACCTGAAGACTCAACTATACCACTCCTGGGAATATACCCAAAAGATGCTCTACCATACCACAAGGACAGGTGCTCCACTATGTTCATAGCAGCCTTATTTGTAATACCCAGAATCTGCAAACAACCCAGATGTCCCTCAACTGAAGAATGGACAAAGAAAATGTGGTTCATTTACACAATGTAATACTATTCAGCTATTAAAATGAGATCATGAAGTTTGCAGGAAAATGGATGGAACTAGAAAATATCATCCTGAATGAGGTAACCCAGACCCAAAGGACATGCATGGTATATACTCACTTATAAGAGAATATTAGCCAAACTGTTCAGAATACCCATGTCACAACTTACAGACCATAGGAAACTTAACAAGAAGGAAGGCCCAAGTGTGAATACATGAAACCCACTTAAAAGGGGAACAAAATAATCATGGGAGGCAGAGGAAAGGAGAAAACAAGGTGGGAGAGGGGAGGGGGAGGAAAAAAGGAGAAGCAGGACCAGGTATGGGGGGAGACAGGAAGGATGCCCAGAGGTCCAGGATAATGAACTGAAATATGCAGCAGTGGGAGTTAGGGGGCAGAAGGGACCTCTAGAAAGTCCCAGAGACCTGGGATGTGAGAGGCTCTCAGGACTCAATGGGGATGACATTAGCCAAAATATACAACAGTGGGGAGATGGAACAGGAAGAGACCACCAGTAGATAGACATGGCCTCCAGTTGAGACAGGGAGTCACACACCCTTCTTCAAAATTTTTAACCCAGAATTATTCATGTCTAAAGGAAATGCAGGGACAAATATGGAGCAGAGATTGAAAGAAAGGCCACCCAATGACCTAACCAACTTGGAATTTATTGCATGCATGCACACCTAATCCCGAAACTATTACTGAGGCCATATTGTGCATGCACACAAATGCCTGGCATGGCTGTCCTTGGAGAGGCTACACCAGCAACTGACTGAGACAAATGCAGATACTTACAGCCAACCATTGAGTTGGGGATTGGAGACCAATATGGAAGAGTTAGAGGAAAGACTGAAGGAGCTGGAAGGGATTGCAATTCCATAGTAAGAACAACAGTGTCTCCTGACCCGGACCCCTCAGAGCTCCCAGAGACTATGTCAAAAACCAAGGAGCATTTATGGGCTGGTTGGTGCCCCGTGACGCATGTATAGCAGAGGGCTGTCTTATATGGCTTCAGTGGAAGAGGATGTGCTTAATCCTGCAGAAACTCGATGCCCCAGGGAAGAGGGATGCTGGTAGGGGTGGTTGGGCAGGTGGGGGAGCACCTTTCAGGGGAGAGGGTGGGGTGATGAACTGGAGGAGTGGGGGGGTCAGTAAGGAGGGGCAACTCTTGGAATGTAAATAAAATAATTTAATAAATATAAAAAGATACAAGAAATCTGTCGGTCAATCCTCCACAGATCATATATGCCACAGTTTAGGATATGGTGGTGAGACTGAGGGGAAACTGACTTTGAGTCATTCAGACAGATATACTAAGGTCTGCTGAGTCACGCAGATAATGCACACAAGTATTTTTTTTAAGTATTCCTAAAAAAATGGTTAGCTCAATGTCCATGTAGCTTTTCATTGCTCAGTAAAATGGTAATGAGACAGGAACAATTTCTAGTCTCGGGGACAAGGAGGGATACATTCTAAAGCCAGACAGAGCAGATCCGCTTCTTATCTGGGCACTCTTACTAGCACGTGCACTAATTCAATTCTAACACTCTGAGTCTTTGTCTGTGAAATGGGGCTCACAGAACATTTGGGCCATATCTATACGAACAGATGCTCAAAAAAAAAATGTCAGCTTTCTTTTTCAACTACTTCTATTCTCAGCAGCTGCTGTCTGCCTGGATGTTTCCCAGGTCTTCCAGTATAACATATTCCCAATGAGGCTCCCTCATGGACCAGTTTTCTTGCCAAAATATTTTTCTTCCAAACTTCCTGAACATCATAAATAGGCCTTCAATCCATCACCCACCCAGTTGTTCTTGCTGTACATAAGAGCACTGTTCTAGATTCCATCTTATCTCTCATGCTTATGTGTGCAGTCCTTCACTGAATCCTCTTTACCTGTGAAGTCATTCATAGCCGTACTCACATCACTCCCTCTGGTGATACCTCCTTCTCCTAAGTGCTCTCCACCCACATCCAAAACCTGCAGAGGTTTCCCGTCCTAGGCTCCCTAACTCCTGCTTCTTCACCTGACAATCTCCATCCATTTCTCAGGGGACAGGTTTCAAATGTGAATCAGGGCATGTTATTCCTATTCTTAGAAGACTTCAAAGCTGAATCATAATAACTACGAATAATGTAAAATTCCAACATATTACAGAGGAGGCACTTCTGTAGATGGTATTGAGCACTTGTTCTTCTTGCTGTCAGCATCACAGTGTAAGACTGATTAAGATCTCAGGAGACTGATGTTGATGGCTGCTACAAAGAAATTTTCAAAGCTGATTTTTTTTTCTCATTTTTCCATTTCATTTTTTGCTACCATCCTTATCATTTTGAAAGCATCTGGAGGGAGGTGGGCAGGGGTTCCTTATACATAGATAAAGCTCTAGTGCAGAGCAAGAGCTTGCTTTAGGATATACTGAATGCTTCTTTAAAAAAGCCTCTAGAAGAAAATGAGATGCATCCTATTTAATATTCATGTGCTGAGATGGGAAAGCAGGCTTTTGTCTATAACCAAAGTGATATTTCTATCACTACTGTACAATTGACCTAGAGGCTATTTCTCTAAATAATAATGCCAGAAAACAAAAGGAAAATAAATACCACTGCTGGCATATGTATTTAGAAAGACAGACATGTTTGGTGACCAGGACATTTCATTTGTAAGAATGAATCAGAGAAGAGTCAGAAGGAATACATATGAGTTGAACTATAGAGGCCTAACTACAGATACCCACTCCACTCAATCCATTAATCCATTTACTCATTCAATCAATAAAGAGATATTGATTGAATGTTAACTATGCCTCCAGCACTCCCCTGGATTTACATATACATTTGTTGAGAAAAAAGACAAATTTGTCAGAAACCCTAAAGACATGAGTTCAGTAAAGAAATAATTCAGTTCTGAACCCTGGGTATGAGGAGACACAAGGGGAAATAGCAGCCAGGGAAGTAGGAGGCAAATGAAAATGTGCTCTTCCAGAAGGCAGATACACAAGGCTTCTAGTGGGCCCCTGGCTTTATACTGTGGAGATCAGTGGCTAAGCTAACAATGCAAGTTTGGGTGGAATGGCCAAGGTGAAAATATGATGGAATGAAATTAAGAGGGAGGAAGGAAATGGCAGATATGCAAGCAGCCAGAATAGAACACATTTGAGAGGTTTTTCTTTCCAAGGGATAGTAAGGAGTGTGAGATACCAGTTTACACAGAAGGTACCAGAAGCCTCCAAAATGTTCTCTCAAGGCAGCAGGAGTAGAATTCCCTGGAGTTTGCAAAAATATATACCACAGAAGTAGAACTAGTATGAGGTGCTGCGATCGTCCAGCATGAGAAGCCTCTGCTCAGTCTGGTAAGGAGGCTTAAGAAAGGAAGTGCTACATTAAGCAAATTGTTGCTTAAACAGAATTGATAAATGATGTCTGGGTTGGAAAACAGAAACAATGCCCCCACAGGGAAGGGAATTAGGCACAAATAGGTATTCCAGATTAGCATCTTTCAGCCTTTAAGCTCTCATTTTGCTGTAAGACATATTCTCAGTTACTTGATGGAGCGTCCATGGAATATTAGCATCAGTTGCCTCAAAGTGAACGGCACGAAGCTCCCACGAATCCAGATGCCCCTCTGTTGCACTCCAGTTTCAGCCATCATAACTGCTTGAAGGCAAAGGTAGAGTGTGTGTGTTTGAGACACTGTGTTACCTTCCCAGTTGCAGACAGCGTCTGATGTGTACACGGCCCTGCACATTTTATAATAACTCTGAACAAGGCTTGGGGAGGGTAAATGTCACCCTTCACCTTCTCTCCAGGCTCCCTCATATGTTCCACCATGCACGGAGCACCCATTGTGTGCCAAGGTCTCTTCTGTCTGTCTTCTTGTTGAGAGTCTATACTCCAGCCATGCAAGGGTACTTCCCCAAGTATGACATTACCCTAGCTTCTAGCCAGGGGCCCCCACCCTTTCCTTAGTCAGCTTGTAACTGTCACTCTGGACTCAAGAGAAGAATCCTCTAGAACTTCTAACCTCCTCTGTATAGATCAGGCAACATACTGAAATCAGATACTGTGTACAGTGGATACTTAAAGAATCCCAGGTGTTTGGAATAGAAAGTAGATAGCAGTTCTGGAATCAGTGAGCAGTTGGCAGCTAGGAAGGAGCCCAGATAGAATCAAATGCTTGTTTGAGCTTCTGGCTACTGTTTTCCTGTGTGCAATGGCCTGCCTTTCTCTTAGCTTGTTGTAGAAAGCACTCAATTATTTAATGGTGAATGAAAATATCTATGTGACTTATTATGAAATGATTTGTTATAATTCGTGTCATATAAGGTTCTATAGGAATCCATGGCTTTAGGTAAAACAGAACATGATACAAGGTTTAAATATATACCCAGATTGACTGCCCTCGGGGGGGATGGGTGGTCATCTTGCCCATGGAGTTGGCCTAGAAGCACATGAAGTTTTGACTTACAAATAACTTATCATACATTTCCTAGACTAAATATCATCTGTTGTTAAATTAATAATCTCTATCTTCCTATACATTTAATATACAGCCAGTACTCTGACTTGGCCCATGCTACAGAGTTATCAGGTAGTCTATCCACTGTTTAAAAAATCCTTGGTTTCCTCTAACAAGAAAGTGGGGTAAACAAAGGGAATCCTATCTATAAAGACTCATGCACAAGGCCTAACAAATGGTAGGTTTTAAATGACTGTGGCATGAGAGAAGGACTGTTAATGCAGGCTATCAATTTTGGTAGTAAATTGTCCCTCTGTCCAAGGAGCAGGAAGACATGAGTCTGGAAACAAGTTCGCCCTATAAGGGGATAGCCCTCTGCCTTGCTAAGGTTGAAGTGAGTAGGTGAAGACTTCTGAGTGGGGAGTGATGAGACCATGACTTTGAAATATATACATATGTGTGTATTTATGGCTTATGATTTATATATATGCATATATTAATGATGAAACTCAAGTATAAATATAAAATTTATTTCTGTTTCATAAGTATTACATAACTTCAAGTGAATTTTGCACAACATTTTCACTTGGCATTTTGGCCATGACAAGTCATATGAAGTCAGTTGTGGATTTATCCACACATGTCTTCATGACAGCACTCAAAAAGCCTCAGACTTTGGAGCACTTTGAATTTTGAACTCAGTCAGTAACTATGAAGAAGAGGGGTGTTTTAGAAATGAAAAGTTGGATTAAAATACAATACCAGCCATCCAGGACAGATGGAAAGATTCTCGTTTGGTAGAAAGAATGGCAATGATGGAGTTAATAGAGAGGCAGAACCTCCAAGAATTGATGTCAACATCAATGGGGTAAGCTCAGAAGTCAATAACATCTCAAAACCTGCGTGGCCAAAAGAACATGAGTCAGAGAAAGGAAAGGAGGAACAAAAGGAAGAAAAGGAGGAGGAGGGGAAGAGGAGGGGAGAAGGAGCCGTGGAGGAGGAGAAGGAGGATGGGGAGGGGAAGAGCTGAAGGAGGATGACTGGGAGGAGGAGGCAAGTAGTAGAGAGGTGTTACAGGATGAAAGGTCATGAATAGTTTTCCAGCTCAGACACACAGTTCAATTAGGTTGCCTCAAAAATTACACTTTTCCCATCTGCTACCACTCAGCTTCTCTCTACCTCTCTTAGAAAGTAGGTGCAACTTAAGTTGAAATGGTGGTCACAAGACTGGACCCTCAAATGTAAGTTTCATTAGAAGACTAGCAGGATCTTTCCAAGTTAACAAATAATTAAGGAAATACAAATATTGAAATAGAAGACTAACAGGCATAAACAGAAGTGAAATATATTCCACCAACTCACAAAGGCTTTTTGTTAATTTAATATATACCTCAGGCAAGAATAAAGGAAGATAAGTATCTAGGAATTTTTAATTGAACTACATAGAACAGTAATTATTCCACAAATGATTGTATTTAATTTTAAGTATCCTAAAGCAAAATTTCATCTTTTTCCTTTCCACATTAATTACCTTCAGCATTGTCAAAGTGCTTCTGAATGAAGCAATGCTACTGTCAGGCTAATTAACGGAAATTCCCTAGAATAACTGGGGATCGTCTGAGTTCGGCATTTTTAATACTTCAGAGAAATGCGAGCGTGTCACTTTCAAATTTGAGAAACAACTCCAATTGTGCTAATAACATACTGCCTAGGATGTGACTTTGGCCTAGTCATTCTACTGAGTGAGTACATATATCTTACAGTGACTTGAAATTATTAATAATTGATTTCACTACAGGAATGTTGTTAGAACAATGTACATTTCATATATATGTGTGCATACATATTAGATATTATCCATTATAATATTATGTTATATATTACACATATGTATATATTTTAGGAGTGAATTTTATCTCTACAAACAAGATTTTACTATATGTCTATATGTTCTAAGCTGTGTTCACAATTTGAGCCACAGGGCATCTTTTGCTATTCAGCCAGATCTAGAATAACCCAGTGCTTCATTTTCCAGATTTTCACTAGGCCACATTCACTGTTTGAGGTATCGCAGAAAGAAAAATTGCAAAAATCTTTTCTCCATGTGAAAATGTTACAGTAGCTAGAGGCCTAGCTTTGCTGCAGAGTCCTCTCACTTCTAATTCAGGTTTACTCCTAACATGCTTAAGTATCAAGTTTTGCTATCCAACAGCAATTTGAGTGGAACCAGTGAGCATAGATTATATATTACATACTTTAGGAATTGAGAATATAGGCTGGGGAGATGCCCTGGGGCTAAGGGACTGCTGTAAGAGCAAGAGTCTCTGAGTTCTAGCCTCTAGAACCCAGATAAAAATCAAGCAAGGCAGTAGGCATCTGCAGTCTCAGCACTAGGGGGAACGAGGTGATAGGTCATGATAGTTCACTGGCCCCCGGTCTAGCTGAAATGGACTCCTAAGTTTAGTGAAAGTCCCTATCTCAGAAAATATGGTGAAGAGATGGAGAGAGATGCAGAATGACACCTGACTTTGACCTCTGGCTTCCACATGTGCTCAGCTGGGAGAGCACATACACAGAAGAGTGTTGATACACATGGGGGCCTGGAGGAGCGAGGAGAGAGATTGGGTGTTGGTACACATGGGTAGGGGGGAGCGAGGAGAGAGATACTTTTAAAGGACTTTGTTTAGATATTCAAATAAGAGAATTTATAATATTGAATATAGAAAAAATTTGACAAAATATAAAACAAAATAAAGAGATGCATGGCAGAAAATTATAGTTATTAAGATAGACAATAGTCTTGATCTGTGTGACACAGTTGAAGAAAGGCAGTCATGAGATTATATTGTTGGTGTGGCAAGCTATGCCCAGTGCTCAAAGATGAGAATGCAGTAATGCTTCATTTACTCCTATATAGAAGAAAAGAAAGAAGAAAATGCACATGCAAATGAGGTAATAAGTAGAAAAATGGATACCCTAGGCCTAGATATGCACTTTAAGGGATCCAAATGTTATTTAATTGAGGCTTTGGATTTAAATTTAAGGTTGATTTCTGGAATGGGTAATGGCTTTAGGGGCTATTGAGATGGCATGTGTGTGCTTTGCATATGAAGGGATCTTTGGGAAGGGGTGAAGAGAATACTCAGATTTAAATGATGTTATAGTCTCCAAAATTCATACTGAGATTTAACTCCAAATATAACAGTACTGGAGAAATGTTTACATGTTATAGGTTGATTAAGTTGGGAACTTGCTTGATGGAAGGAAGGCATTTGTTAACATTTTCTTACTATCTTTGTACCTTTTACCATGTGATGACACAAGGTTCTGCCCCTCCAGGTCAGGGTCTAGGAGACTTCTTAGAAGGAGAGGGTAGCACTGCCCAAGTCACGCGGCTTGGTAACAATTTGATCACAGACTTTCTAGTTTGCATAACTATAAGAAATAATTGTGTTCTCTTTATGTAATTTATTTACATTTATAGTTGTTTGTTTTCCTACTTGTCTGCCTATGTACCATATACATGCAGGTAAGTATGAAGTTTAGAAGAACATTAGAGTTATAGACAGCTATGAGCTACATGTATGTGCTTGGGACTGAACCTGGGTCCTCCGTCAGAACACCACCTGCTCTTAACCTCTGAGCAATGTCTCCAGCAACAAACTTCTCTTCAGAGGTCCCTTGGGTGCATAAGAGCTCTAAGCCAGCCTGGAAGGGGACAACAAAGTCTGCAATGAATGCTGTGGTTTGAGGTCTCCTCTCAGGGTGTTGGGGCACCACCAGTATGTCAGTCTAGAGAAGACTAGGCAAAGTCCAGAATGGAGCTGACTGCCAGGCTGGAGTGGGATGCAGCAGGGTTGGGGATGAGCTGGATCCAGGTCTGGTTGGGAATGAGTGTGGGGCTGGGGGGTTCTAATAGAATCTATTAGATTAGTGCTACAAGCTTTTTAGGTGAAAGCTTGCTTGATGATCTCTAATAAAGCAGCTCTCTGAGATGATCTTACCTGTTCATATTTCTTTATTGGGGGTTAGTTTGAATGCATACACTATTTGGGGTGAACCAAGGGTTATATATAGTTTTGGGGGGGGAGAGGGCATAAGAATATCCAGGGAGGGAAGACCATTGGCTGAAGGCAAAAGGCTACAGAGATGCCTCATTAGCATGGAGGTGTTGGGTACATGACTGGCTGCTCCCCCCGATCATGTAGTTGGAGGTTATGGTCATGTGCCCCAAAGTGGGTATGGAAATAGGGAGGGGTTAGCTCTATTCCTGACAGTCTCAAGTCTCTGAGACTTCCAGGATTTGAACATGCTCTACCTCACCAGTTCCATGCCCAGCCACAGGGTGTGACTCCTACTGATCTGGACCTCAAGTCATCATACTTTGATTATAAACAAGTCAGTCAGTCAGTCAGTCAGTCTGTCAGTCAATCAGTCAGTCTAGGACCCAATGACAGAATGAATTAAATCTGTGGCGTAAAGTGATCAGATGACCAAGATTAATTGAAAATTAGCCAAATTGAATTTCTAACACAATGGCTTAAATGTAAAACTCCAGATTATCACATAAAGACCACTTAGATTTCAGTGTGTCAGAATTGGTGCACTGGAATAGGGATGATGCATATAAACCCAACTGTAGCAAAGGAGGCCAAGTATACTCAAGAAGCAGAAAAATAAATAGAAAATGCCAGACCTGTTGTCCACTTACAGCTATTAAAGAAGATGGCAAAGAACCCAGAGAGAGATGCAGGTTTTCAGATAGATCAGCTGGAAAGTGATGAAAAACACCAATCCTTAAATTTAGGAAATTCAAACTAGAGCCCAGAGAAAGTGAGTCAAAGTAAGATGAACACTTAGAAGCATTACTGGGAACTACAAAGGTGCAAAAATAAAGATTGAAAAGCAGATATAAAGCAAAGTAATATGAGCTGCCTTATAGTGGAGCTGGACTTCAGGTACTAGGTGCATTGAGGAACACACAAGGAAAGGCAGCACCAGGTAATAATGTCTACATGGTGCACCCCCAGGGATGCTGAGGCCAGAATTCACAACCAGGGAATGCTGCAGTTTGCACATTAAGGTAAATCAGTTTCCCAAACTAACTATTCTTTGCAAGGAGAAACATTATAGAAGTCGGGCTTACAAGGAAGGATGATAATAAATTTTACATATATATATGTAAAGACAAACTAACAGGCTAAAGTATGCAATATAAATAACCAATGCTAAGGTAAATATAAAGGAAAGACATGGCTAAAACCCTAGACAAAATTAGCAAACACATTAGGAGATGTTGGCTGGAAGTGGAACATTTTATATTTCTTTGCGTGTGAGATGATTAAGGGTACTGTTTGAATTTAGATGTAGATTTAAATACATATATTTTTTAAGTAATTTAAAAATAAATGGAGAACTTAAGTTCCAAACCATTAAGAGAAGGCACAGATAAATCAATTCAAGTAGACCAACCCACGGTAAAGAATGAAATGATTAATATGGAATAACATGAATTAATGAAGATTATATAAATGGACCAATTTATAAAGTTGACCAGGCTGGATTAAGGAGAAAGCCATGCAAGTTATTAGTATAACAAGAGAAATGTAAAGAACAAATCATTGAAGATCAAACGATATAGAGACTTAAATACAAAAAAGGCAAACAGAATCCAAGTATAGTTATTTATATGTGAATTAAAGTAATCCGCATAACTGAGAATCATAGTGACTCTCAGATCAAATAGAAGTATGTTTACACTTGGTGGTGCTGCTGGATATGGCTACAGCAGTTATTTCGTTCAATTTGGCAGGGTTTAAAAATAAAGAAGGGAGAGACACATGATTTAATAAAAACAGAATTATGAAATTCCTGTCATCTTGAAAGAACAAGAAAGGAGGGCATGCAGGATTACTGCAGGAAGGCATGATGGCAAGTCATTGCGCGTGCCTGAGTCTGTTGCATAAGGGCGGGCTTGTCTTGGCTTTCCTTCCTTGGCTCCAAACTTTCCTGTCAGAGAACTTGACGCCATCGCCAGGCTTCTAAAGTGTGTAGAGCTGGCTCCACTCTCACCTTATGATAAACCTCGTCCTGTTATTACTCTTTCATGTGTTTCTTTTAGAGGCACTCAACACATGTGCAAAAGAATTAGTTGTGACAAAAATTTGTTTGATCAACAGCTATCATCTGGTAGGATTTCTTCTTTCATCCCTGCCTGCAGTTTGATTAAAATGAAATACTAAGTAAATATGTACTTCGTGATCCGTTCTAGTCTCAGACTGAAGGCAGCTTCTTTGTTCAAATGGAACACAGCCAGAGGTGGAGGGTGAATGAGTAGATGTGAAATGGAACAGAAGTTTGATACTGTTAGCAGCACGAGTCCAGTGCTTTTACTTAGTATAGCATGTTGTTGTATTGGGAATTCTTTTCATAAAGAGAGCCACGTCTCAGTTCAAGAGTATGTAGAGAAATGGTTTTAAATGTAAATATGGGTCATTTTCTAGCAGTGATTATGTTAGACGTGGGATTCATCAGAGGTAGGGGTGATGGTGTTGGGGTGGGGGTGGTTTATCACAGGTTTTAGCACAGAATCCTTGATGGTGTTTACAAAGGAGTGAGAAGCAAAGCCAGATAACACTGACTCTTAGAATAAATAGTGATGATTTGGTAAAAGTGGTGCGCCCTGCTGCTCCTTGTCCACTCAGAGGACAGCGACTCAGTTCTCTATGGTCTGCAGGAGTTGCAGGTCTCCTGTGCTAAGTTCTTGTGCAGAGATGCCCCCTGTGGGTCAGTCCTAAAATCCAGATAACCAGGACACACAGGAGCCCTCACATCACAAATCTAACCCCGGAGCTCTTGACTCTAGCTGCATATGGAGCAGAAGGTGACCTAGTAGGCCATCATTGGGAAGAGAGGCCCCTTGGTCTTGCAAACTTTATATGCCCCAGTACAGGGGAAAGCCATGGCTAAGAAGTGGGAGTGGGTGGGTAGGGGAGTGGGGGTGGGATATGGGGGACTTTTGGGAAAGCATTTGAAAAGTAAATGAAGAAAATACCTAAGAAAGAAAGAAAGAAAGAAAGAAAGAAAGAAAGAAAGAAAGAAAGAAAAGAAAAGAAAAGAAAAGAAAAGAAAGAAAGAAAGAAAGAAAGAAAGAAAGAAAGAAAGAAAGAAAGAAAGAAAAGTTCATTAGTAAGTAAATAAATCATTAAATAAATTGTTAGACTTGCTCCTTTGGTAAATAGGCCTTCATAACAGAAAAAAACTGAAAGAGTATCAAGTTTTTCTTATGATTGACCATCAGTGAAACATCAAAAATGTCTGACTTTGGGGTTGGGGAGATGGCTCAGCAGTTCAGAGCCTGCATTGCCTTTGCAGAGGACCAGATGTTGCTTTTTTAATGCCCATGTCCGTTGGCCCACAACTAACTCCAACTCCAGACACAAAAAAACATGCACATAATTTAAAAGATAAAACTTTTTGACTGACTTTAATTGTTATGTATCTGAGAATTTTTTCAATAGGTCAATGATGTTAAGATTACACATAAAATAACACTGCACATAAGTAAAGTATTTCTACCACTACTTTTCATGATGTAGGGGAAACAGGAAAGGATGACTATAAATGAGCGAGTTATAGTTCTTACACAACTCTGCTTACCGATGTCACTGCTTGCTGTCTTGCTTTGGTTACATTGTACACATTTCTCCCACGCAGTAAAAGTATCTCTTAGAAACTATTTTTAAAATATTTTTACCTGTGTTGATCAAAGTAACCATGGGTTTACATCTTGAACATTTTTATCAAATAAACACCATAAATGTAACTTACAGCAAACAATAATTCACACCAATATAAGTAGTACAGATTCAATGTAAGTTTTGACTATTATTCATTTATTTGTTATGTGACAGAAATGTTTTTGCAACTTTAAAAGAAAGAATTATTATTTTAAATGGTGTGTGTGTGTGAATATGTGCATACAAATTTCAGTGCCCTTATAGTTCAGAAGATATAGTTCCTTTAACTGAGTTATGATAGTTACAGGAAGTTATGATATTGGTCCTGAGAACTGAACTCAGGTTTTAAGCAAGAGCAGTGCTCATTCTTAACTGCTGTTTTATTATTATTATTATTATTCAATCTAAGTAGTTTAATAGTATTTAGCTGTCATTGCCAATGGGTATTTAAACGTAGCTGTAAGGTCACTTTGATGATTTTTATAAAAATCTTCCATATTTGGGGATGAGGATCTTTTTCAGTTAGAACAATGTTTCTAGCATGCATGAAGCCCTAGTGTCAGCCTTTGGTTTTTGGCTTCCTGGGACACAACAAGATTCCAAGTTGTTTCAGCTCCAGTACTCTGGAAGTAGAGACAGGAGGACCAGAAGCTCAGAGCCTTCCTTAGCTAAACACCAAGTCTGAGGTCAACTGGGCTCCATCAGCCCCTGTCAAGCACCCACACACATCCAAACTTGAGCACATCCAGAAGTAAGGTGCGTACTTTCTGATAGTTATTGTTCCAATGACTGTCATTACTCTGAGCATATTGGAAGTTAAACATGGTAACAAATGCCCCCAGTAATTAAAAATAAGCCACTAAAGGGAATTGAATTTAAATTATGGATATATTTTATGATAATAAGTAGTACAACTAAGCATCTCGTTATTTTTCATATTAAAAAATTCAAATTCCCTTCAAATTGTGCTGCTGTGTTCTCTGATGAGACCAGTAGTTCGTGTGGATCTCAGAAGGAAAAGGATACAGAGAACACTCAACGCTGAGGGATGAGCTTAAAGCTAGCTCACGAAATGCAGGCTTAGTTTCTTTTTTATGACATAGTTCAAAAGTTAAATTGTTTGGTTTTTGTTTGTTGCAAGTAAAAGAGGATCTTTTATTGCTCCTGCTACTGTTCTTACTTCCGTTCCATCACCTAAATAGGACGAGCATTTTTGTCTCCTACAGAGCACCTGCTACCCTACTGTGCCCTCTGTTCTGAAAATTCCCATTTTACTGTGGCCACTTAAAATTTCTCTGTAGTTTTACTTCTTTCATTTCTTTTTAAAATTGAAAATAGATTGCTTTCATACTATATATTCTAATACAGTTCCCCCCCCAATTCCTCCAAGATCCTCCCAACCTTCACTCTCACCCAAATCCATATCCTTTCTGTCTTTTTTTTAGAAAACAAACAGGTATCTAAAGAATAATAATAAAAGAAGATAAAACAAACAAAACTGGAATAGGACAAAACAAACAAACAGAAGAAAAAGCATGAGAAGCATATAGACAGGTAGACAGACAGACAGACACACACACACACACACACACACACACATGTTCACACATACAAGAAACCCATAAAAAACACAAACTGGATGCAATTGTGTTTATGCAGAAGACCTGCAAGGTTACAGAAAGAAAGAAAGAAAGAAAGAAAGAAAGAAAGAAAGAAAGAAAGAGAGAGAAAGAAAGAAAGAGAGAGAGAGAAATATGAAAACGGACCTGACAAAGAAATATGAGACAAAGAACCTCCAAAGATGTTAAATATTTTTTTTTTTTTTAATTAGAGTTACATGTCTTTAGACCCTACTCAGCATTTAGGCCTCTCAGTACAGCTTCCCATGTTGAAAACCTCCAAGACCCTGTGGAGACATTATAAAAAATGTTTTATCCATCAGACTTCCAAAACTGTGCACAGAAATCGCCCCATTTTTCCAGCGGAGTCATTTCCGTTGCTGGGGGTCCCAGCTTCCATCTCCTGTTTAGCTTCACTTCAGCTAAAGCTGAGCGCTTCCTACAGGGAAATCGCCACTAGAGGGCGCTTGCAGTTCATAGCACACAGGCTCCTTGGTAAGGAACAGCAGTTGTGAGAAGTGCAAACTCCATTTCAGTCCGTCATGGACACTTGGTATCATTGCTTCAGTGCAGCAAATTGCTTAATTTACAAATATATTTTTTCTGAACTCGAAAAGAAACAGAGCAAGAAGGACGTTAACTCAAAGTATGTCTATCTTCCAACCAGGTGAAAAAGACCAGATTCCAAATAAGTTGGAGACAGCAAAGAAGCCCGTGACTTGCATTGTTTGAGGGAGGGAGGGAGGGAGGGAGGGAGGGAGGGAGGGAGGGAGGAAGGAGGGGAGGGAGACAGAGAGAGTGAGGAAAGAAGGGGAAGGGAGAAAGGGAGAGACAGGGAATTTTGTCAAATTATAAGCTGTCAAGTATTACATGACTTGAAGTCGGCTGAACTGATGGTTTTAAGGCACTATCCATGTAAACACACAACCTCCACTCTAGACCTCACTGCGCATGATTTGCATTTAGCACCATGAAGCAGATATTATATTTAAAAGGTAAAGCAAACCTTTCACATGCTCTTCACATTTCTTTAGTACTGTGACGGATGCAAAGATTTTCTTGATGTTGAAGTGTATCTTACCTTGTAGTTACAGAGGATCAACTGCACTAAGAAGGTGAAACTCACTGTAGGTTTGGGTGGAAGACTGCTAAATCTAACCAAAACATAGAGATTAGATATTAATATAGCTAGATGATATAAAGATAGAGATAGAATTTGGACCCTGTCTATTTTTGAAATGAATATTATATATTAACAGCTTTACATATGAATTTATGGTTGTATATGAAGCTTTAAATACAAGATTATACTGGCTGATTACAACAACTTTAAGATTATATTTCATTCTGGCCAATCAGTGTGCCACAAGACCAATGAGATGAGTCTAGCTGATTAACAAACATGATGCACAAAATGTTTGATCTTCTGTGATTACTTTTTGGGGGGTTGGGGTTGTTAACACAGTCAATGATAAACGTGATCTATGATAAAGCTTTTCAATTTTCGATCATGGGCACTTGAGTTATGTTACTCAAGAAACACCAGCTCAGATGTAAAATTAGTCTCACTGTGTAGGCATGTTGTCCTAACAGAAGAAGTAATTAATGATTATTCGTTATTCTTCCTGCAACCCTTACTTCTTGCCCTCTATCAGACTTGTGTGTTCTATTGAACATTCATTCAACAACATCTAAAGTTACTCTGCTGATAGATACACAAAAATTTAGATAGAAACTAGACCTCTTAGAGGTAGACAGTGACTGGGCATACTCTTGTTCTTTAGACTTATCACATATGTTCAAAAATGAATAAGCAGGGTCCCAGGGTCCTACCCATGTCTGCTGAACTACTAACTAGTGGTTGGTTCTAGGGGAATGTTGCAAACCCACAGATGAGCACACTAGGCTCCCGAGGAGGACAGTTCTAAGTCCTTGGTCACCCACACAGCTCTGGTTGTCCTCAAGGGTGGGAGTGGGGCAGCAGTACTAAACAACCCAACAAACAAGACATAGTGTGAGAAAAGAAGTGTCCAGTAGAGGACAGTTAGACCAGGGTGGGAGGGAGAGGAGAGCCCGAGAGCGGGGGGGGGGGGGGGGAAACAGAATCTATTACAAGCACTCAAGGAACTGCCAAGAAACAAATGGATTTTAAAGGACATCAAGAAACATAGTTACACGTTTCTCTAAAGATAAACCTTAAATGAAGTATCAGTAGGTAGGAATATGAAGGACTAGGAACTGGCTAAAATATGGCATAGATTTTGCTGTTGTGTATAATGTATCCAGCTTCACATTTAGTTTGGAAACACGGTCCTAAAACAGGTGCACTTGAAACTGCCCTTGGTTCTCAATTTCACGCTTACCTACTCTGTTGAAAGTTGCCCTTGAAAGTGAGATAAATGTATATCTTCTTTCCAACATTGTTACTCTGGGGACATTTGTTTTAAGTTTCATTATCTGATTTTCAAGGGATCATCTAAAGCCATATTTGCAAAGTATAAAGAAATGGACAAAGATAAGCTCAAAATCACACAGATCTGTTACTGGCTTAAGATACTAACAGGACAGGGAGATCATCCTCTGTAGGAAAAGGATACTTTCTAGGGATCTCTGCAATTTTGCAACCAAAGGAAAGGCACTTTAGAAATTTATTCAGGGACTCTCTACATATGTCAGTTTGGCTAGGTCTTTGTCATAAAGATCTAGTTGACTCTGAACCTTTCCTATTGTCACAGATCTAAGGACTCCTGGGCTGTGGATGTAGCCCCATTTAGTAAGATAGCTTGTCACATGAATCCTGACACCAGGGGTCAAACAACCCTCTGTACCTTTAATGAGTAATATCATAGGCACCCACATAAGGAAAAGATTACTCTCATTGGTCTAACCTTAGAGACTCAGTGTATAATTCAGAAATATATATTATTTCATAGCTTTATTTGTTTTAGTCAACAGCTGCCAATTGTGGCACTTTTGTTAAACATGAGACAGCATGTTAAGCACTGACAGCAGTTTTAGCACAATTCAGCATGGAGCTCAGTAGCATCTATATCAGAGACAAGACAGCAGGAAGCTCTGCAGAACACATCAGATTTTACAAAGACACAAAGCCAGTTGGAAAAGCAACACTGCAGTGGCTTGCAAATGCTGACTGGCTCTAGGACCTATGCTGTCATCAGAGAATACAGTGTTTCATCGACGGTTGCAACATTTCTTTACCCTTTCTGTTTTTATTGTTAAATGTTCCATATTTATATACTCATACAGCCACATTGTATAATATTTATTTATTTATTCTATCTTGTTATTTTAAAATTCTAGGCTATTTCAAAAGGTCCTAAGATTCATTGCACAAATATGTGAACCAAATACCCTTTTGTCCCTCAAAGGATGCAGAAAAGAAAACAGAAAATAGTGAGGAACCCATAATCCTCTGCCCCTGGAGCATTTAACATATCAAGCACCACACCACAGTTCTTCGTTTTACAGGCATGGAAAAGTATATGTTGGGTATATGCCCAGGAGTGGTATACTGGGTCCTCAGGTAATACTATGTCCAATTTTCTGAGGAACCACCAGACTGATTTCCAGAGTGGTTCTACCAGCTTGCAATCCCACCAGCAATGGAGGAGTGTTTCTCTTTCTCCACATCCTCACCGGCATCTGCTGTCACTTGAGTTTTTGATCTTAGCCATTTTGACTGGTGTGAGGTGGAATCTCAGGGTTGTTTTGATTTGCATTTCCCTGATGACTAAGGATGTTGAAGATTTCTTTAGGTGCTTCAGTCATTCAGTATTCCTCAGAATTCTTTGTTTAGCTCTGTATCCCATTTTTAAATAGGGTTATTTGATTCTCTGGAGTCTAACTTCTTGAGTTCTTTGTTTATATTGGATATTAGCCCTCTATCTGATGTAGGATTGGTAAGGATCATTTCCCAATCTGTTGGTTGCTGTTTTATCCTATCGACAGTGTCCTTTACAGAAGATTTGCAATTTTATGAGGTCCCAAATCTTAGAGCATAAGCCATTGGTGTTCAGTTCAGGAAATTTTCCCCTGTGCCCATGTGATCAAGGCTCTTCCCCACTTTCCCTTCTATTAGTTTCAGTGTATCTGGTTTTATGAGGAGGTTTTTCATCCACTTGGACTTGAGCTTTGTACAAGGAGATAATAATGGATTGACTTGCATTCTTCTATATGCTGACCTCTAGTTGAACCATCACCATTTGAAAAGATGTTCCAATGTATAACAAGGACACATGCTCCACTGTGTTCAGAGCAGCCTTATTTATAATATCTGGAAGCTGGAAAGAACCCAGATGTCTCTCAACAGAGGAATGAATACAGAAAATGTGGTACGTTTCACACAATAGAATACTACTCAGCTATTTAAAATGATGAATTTATGAAATTTTTGGACAAATGGATGGAACTAGAAAATATCATCCTGAGTGAGGTAATCTAATCACAAAAGAACACACATGATATGGACTCACTGATAAGTGGATATTAGCCCAAATGTTCAGAATACCCAAGATATAATTCACAAACCACATGAAGCTCAAGAAGAAAGACTAAGTGTTGATGCTTCGGTCCTTCTTAGAAGGGGGAAACAAAATGTGGAGCATAGACTGAGGGAAAGACCATCTAGGGACTGCCCCACTTGGGGATTCATCCCATATACAGTCATGAAACCCAGACACTATTGTGGATGCCAAGAAATGCATGCTGACAGGAGCCTGATATAGCTGCCTCCTGAGAAGTTCTGCCAGAGCCTGACAAATACAGAGGCAGATGGTCGCAACCATTAGACTGAGCACAGGGTCCCAAATGGAGCAGTTAGAGAAAGGACTGAAGGAGCTAAAAGGGTTTGCAACCCCATAGGAAGAACAACAATATCAACAACCAGACCCACTCAGAGCTACCAGGGACTAAACCACCAACCAAAGAGTACACATGAAGGGACCCATGGCTCCAGCTGCATATGTAGCGGAGGATGTTCTTGTGGGGCACCAATTGAGCACTTCATTAAACTATAAAGACTGTGTACAGCAAAGGACACCATCATTCATATAAAATGACAGGCAACAGAATGAGGAAAATCTTTCCCTAGATTTTCCAGTTTTGTTCAGTATAGACTTTTGTAGTAGGATCTGATGTTTTTTTAATTTCCTCAGTTTCTGTTATTATGTCTCCCTTTTCATTTCTGATTTTATTAAAATGGATATTGTCTCTGTGTCCTTTAGTTAGTTCAGATAATGGTTTATCTATCTCATTGATTTTCTCCAAGATCCAGCTCTTAGTGTTGATGATTCATTGTATTGTTCTTTTTGATTCTAATTGGTTGATTTCAGCCCTGAGTTTGACTATTTCCTGCAGTCTACTCCTCCTGGGTGTGTTTGCTTCTTTTTGTTCTAGAGCTTTCAGGTATGCTGTCAAGTTGCTAGTGTAGGATTTCTCCAATTCTTTATAAAGGCACTCTGTGCTCTGCATTTTCTTCTTAGTTCTGCTTTCACTGTGTCCCATAAGTTTGGGCATGCTGTGACTTCATTTTTTATTAAACAACAAAAGAAGGTCAAAGGGATACAAATCAGAAAAGAAAAAGTTAAGGTATCTTGTGCGTGATATGACAGTATACATAGGTGACTCCAAAAATTCTACCAGACAACTCCTACACCTAATAAACAATTTCAGCAAAGTGACTGGATATAAAAGTAACTCAAACAAATCAGTTGTCTTCCCTTACACAAAGGATAAATGGGCTGAGAAAGAAATTAAGGAAATCACATTCTTCACAATAGTCACAAATAATATAAAATAACTTGTTGTAACTCTAACCAAGCAAATGAAATATCTGTATGATAAGAACTTCAAGTCTCTGGAGAAAGAAATTGAAGAAGACCTCAGAAGATAGAAAGATCTTCCATGCTCATGGATTGGCAGGATTAACATAGGAAAAACAAACATCATACCCAAAAGCAATCTACAGATTCAGTGCAATCCCCATCAAATGGACAAGAAGCACCTAAAGAAATGTTCAGCATCCTTAGTCATCAGGGAATGATTCTACCTTACACCAATCAGAATGGCTGAGATCAAAAACTCAGGCAACATCAGATGCTGGTGAGGATGTGGAGAAAGAGGAACACTCCTTCATTGCTGATGGGATTGCAAGCTGGTACAACCACTTTGGAAATCAATCTGGCAGTTCCTCATAAAATTGGAAATGCTTCTGCCTGAAGACCCAGCTGTACCACTACTAAGTATATTCCCCAAAGATGCTCCAACATATAACAAGGATACATGCTTCACTATGTTCATAGCAGCCTTATTTACAATAACCAGAAGCTGTAAACAGCCTTGATGTCCCTCAACAGAAGAAAATGTAGTACATTTAGACAATGAAATACTACTTCACTACTAAAAATGAGTACATCATGAATTTTGCAGGCAAATTAATGGAAATAGAAAATATCATCCTGAATGAGGTAACCCAGACACAGAAGGACATACATGGTATGTACTTCCTAATAAGTGGATATTAGACCCAAAGTTCAGAATACCCATGATGCAACTCAAAGACCATAAGAAGATTAAGAAGAAGGAAGGCCAAAGTGTGGATGCCTCAATCCCACTTAGAAGGGGGAACAAAATAATCACAGGAGACAAAGGGAGGGAGGGATCTGAATGGGAGAGGGAGGGGAGGGGAAAGGGGGCAGGATCAGGTATCGGAAGAGTCAGGAGAAAAGTTCAGAGGACCAGGAGAATAAATAGAACTACCCAGAAGTTAGGGGGTAACAGGGGGAACCACTGAAAAGTCCCAGATGCCAAGGGTGCAGTGGCTCCCAAAACTCAATGGGGATGACATTAGCCAAAATACCCAACAATAGGAAGATAGAATCTGAAGAGACCACCTCCAGTAGATAGGCATGGGTAAGGGATAGGGCCACCTTCCCATCTTAAAATTTTTAACCCAGACATGTTCCTGTTTAAGGAAAATGCAGGAACCAAACATAAGAGACTGAAGAAAAGGTCATTCATAGACCTTGGGATCCATCCCATCCACAGACAAAATCCTGACACTATTGCTGATGCTATGAAGTACTTGCAGAGAGGCACCTGACTAATTCAGAGGCAGATGCTCATAACCAACCATCAGAATGAGCTTGGGGACCCCAAATTAAAGAGTTTGGAGAAAGACTGAAGGAGCTGAAGGGAAATGCAACCCCATAGGAAGAACAACTAAGTGGACCCCTCAGAGCTCCCAGGGACTAAAACACCAACCGAAGAGTATACATGAGTTGGTCCATGGCTCTTGCTACATGTGTAACAGAAGACTGGCTTATCTGGCATCAATGGGAGGGGAGGCACTTGGCCCTGTGGTGGCTCCAAAGGACTAGGAAGGTGATATTGTACTCTTGTCTTAGTTCCATAGGAAATCCCAAATATCAGTTTTGATATTCAATATATGTTATCTTTAAAGTAAACCTTTGAATTTAAGATAGTCTGACACCTCTATTCATTTCACAGAAAGTAAGAAATCTGTTTACATTTCTTAATGTTACATATTGTTAATAATTTAGAAGCAGAACTTTAGATTTCTACTTTGATGCTAATTTCATATTTTTGTTTATTAATGCAACTTTGTATTTAGCATTTAAGTGCGTAGAATTTTCCCTGTTTAACTATTGTTTATTACTCTGTTAACATGATGTACAAAATGAGTAATATGAGCAACAGAATACCATATTAAATAATTGCTGCATAAATCAACTCAGGGTCAGTTAGTTTGATCATATATCCAAGTCATGCCATTCCAAGGTAGTAGGATTCAGTTGAAGTCCCTGTGGATCCCTAGTTCTGTGTTTGGAAATATCACACTATAACAGTACTACAAGACTAGAACAGAGTGAACAGATTTCTTCCTATTAGCTTAACGTTTTATACACGTAGAGTTCAGGTACTGCCCTAAAATTCTGTGCTTTTAAGACAAGATGAAAAACTTCTGAGATCCTTCTTCCCTCAAATGACATACGTAGTGCTGTAGTAAGGAAGGTGGGTCAGAGGACAGGGAAAAGAAGAACGTTCTCACGAGATTTCCAAAAACATTTGCCAAAATTCACATTGACTGTCACTCATTATTAATGAGTTATTACCAAAAGACTACATGAAAGCAATGTGGGGGAAAGGAATCACAAAAAAGAGCATAAGAAAGCATGCTTCCTTCACAAGAGACAGCCCAGCATCATGCAACACAGTAAACACACTGGAAGATGCACTGGAGTCATCAAATCTATCACTCAGGGAGGATCCCAGGCAATCATTTCCTTCAACATCGATGGGCTGAATTCATTTCTGCACTGAATTTAACTTTCTTTTGGAAATAAAGTTCTTTCCTCTAACTCCAAAATCTGATAAACTGTCCATGCTTTCAATAAGAAACTGACAAGTGAGTTATTACACACAGATGAATTTTCAGAGGGACTTCATCAGGAACTTTTCA
Organism: Mus caroli; assembly: GCF_978045245.1. Classification (NCBI taxonomy): domain Eukaryota; kingdom Metazoa; phylum Chordata; class Mammalia; order Rodentia; family Muridae; genus Mus; species Mus caroli. The sequence continues at coordinate 69,759,739 of NW_028227261.1, forward strand.
AGATTGATTACTTTGTAGCTTGATTAGTTTCTTCCATGTTGAGAAAGATCAGTGCAGGTGAAAACCTGAAGTCAGCACTGGGTATGACATGCTTATGTCTCAGTCCTGTGCAAAGCACATGGTTCTGAGCTTCCATGCTAATTTTTCAGAGTAAGAAAGTCGAACTCAAGGAGGTATCATGATTCTTTTTTTGTTTGTTTGTTTTTTGTTTTTCGAGACAGGGTTTCTCTATGTAGTCTTGGCTGTCCTGGAACTCACTTTGTAGACCAGCCTGGCCTCGAACTCAGAAATCCCCCTGCCTCTGCCTCCTGAGTGCTGGTATTAAAGGCATGTGCCACCACTGCCCAGCAGTATGATGATTCTTTAGGTCATTATTTACCTTTTATTTTACTGTTTTTATACTATCAAACAAATGGAAAAAGTCATGTGATTATCTCTATACATATCAGACCTATTTGTTTTCAACTTAAACATAATTCCTTTTGAAACAACCCCAAAGCATAGCTCAGTTGACTTATATGTATTCATCCATTGTGATGTTTCTTTAAAGAGAAAAACATGAACAATGAAGTGCATGCACCCGGATGAGAATTTTCTATAGTTCATCAAGTGATCCTACTGTAACATACATTTGCAACACCACTAGGAATGACAGCACAGTATGAGAGGGTGGAACACAATGGCTCATGAAATTTTAATCTTCCTATTTAATCACTCTTCCAAAAATCAAGCATTCTAGTTCTTCTGGTATCTCAAATACAAAGCAACGAATTCTCAATAAAGCTCTAAAAGATATTTAATCAGTATAGGGAGAGAGTAAATAATCCAATCAAAATGATAAAGGAAAACTACCCATTAGGATTTGCTGGTTGATTTTTCAAATTCATTTTGTCAATATCCATTTGGCACACTGCATGCTCCTGAAGTTTACTGGAGTTGATTTGAAGTTCAGGCTCCTATTCTTGTTCTTAAGAGTAATGTCTTCTGGGAAATCAAGTTGAGGGTAATTAAGATTATAGTGCAAATATAATCCATAGTCTGCTAATCATATAAACAAGGAATTCAAAAGTATCCATAATTCATCTAAGGATATTGTTCAGGTTTTGACTACAGATATGCCTATGGTACTGTCTAAGATTGAAGGAATAAAAATAACTTTAAACTCTAAAAGCATATTAGCCTAGCTGAGGCACAGCACACAGCCTGAAACATGTGATTTCTGAAATCTATTCACCACGTTCTTTTGGCAGGCGAGGGGTGAGGGGTGGGGGTGGAGTTAGTAGTCAGAACTTATACTGCAAATTTTTAAGAAATAGTCTTTAGCATATCAATGCTTTTAGGTGTTGAATCTGTCATTTTTTGATACTCAAATTTGTCTCATCCTTAAACTCTCAGAATTACAATATACAGAAGACAGGATAGTCATTCCTGGGAAGACGCATTCAATGGAATCTGAGACGCTTATTCAGTAGAATGACACAGATGAGTCAGAATCTACCAAATAAAAAGGAATATTTGTCCTATACTTAGCAGATCTATAAACACTAAAGTAGAACTCAACAATGCTCAATAATACAGCAAGACAAGATTTTAAAATTAAAATTAAAACTGAAAAGCCAAGGAACTAACCTTCCCCCCAAAACCAAGATCCAAAACTACCCACGTCTGAACTCTGTTGATCCTGGCTCTCTATTATTTTGTAAAGCACCTCACAGAACTGATTGTAAGAGCAGTCTCTGTCATCTGTCAGTCTTAGGGTTGACTTGGAGGGCCTTCTGCTCTCCATGGTGCTGGCTGCAGTTGAGAGTACCGACTGGACAGGCTGGTTCACTCAGTGGGTGTGGCTAGAGGAGTCCCATCAGTTCTGAACTCAGCTATGGATTCTATGTTCTCTGGGCTTCTCAGTGTGATATCCTGGTTCCTGGAGAAGGTCCATGTGAATACTTGTGAGCCAGAAAGATGACTCAATTAGTCAATTGCTTGTTGTTTAAGCATGAGGATCTGAATTCAGTCTCCCAGAACCCATGAAGAAAAGCTAGGGGTATGGTGGTATGTGTTTCATCTCAGTGCTGGGAAAGTAGAAGCAGGAAGATCCCTGGGGTTTGATGGCCAACCAGTCTAGCTGAAGGGATAAGCCCCATGTTCTCTTAGAGACCATGTCTCAAACAAAATAAAACAAGGGGCTGGAGAGATGAATCGGCTGTTAATCAGGCTGTTCTTCCTGAGGTTCCAGGCTCAATTCCTAGCACCCATATGGCAGCTCACAACCAGTTTAACTCCAGTCTAGGGGATCCAACACTCTCACACAGACATATATACAGGCAAAATACCAGTGCACATAAATACACCATACATACATACATACATACATGCATACATACATACATACATGCAACCCCCTAACCCAAATAAGATGGATAGAGACTGAAAAAGGACACTCACTAAACACACATGAGAGCACACCATAATTAGATTAAAAAAAAATTAGATGATTCTCCATGGCCAAAGTGGGATCTGTAAGGCCTCAGAAGTCAAGAAGTCAAATGTTCACTATGTTCTAGTTATCAAAGTCACAGGCCAGCCCATCCATGAAGCTAGAGAATTGCAAGTAGATGTGGATACATGGCACAATGCTCACTGATGCCTATGTCTGCAGATCATAGACAGCCATGTTTGTGCATTTTACTTGTAAAATTCCAAAAACTGAATTGCAAAAAATGAATTCAATATAAAAACACTTAGAAAATTTATGGGACACTTGTATCATCAAATTCATTTTAAAAGAACTTATAGTTTGGCCCAGATCATACTGTTATAAACAATAATGAAAGTTAGTAGTCTTATATCAAGGGTCTAAACAATCCTGACAAGCAAATGCTATTTATTTATTTATTTATTTATTTATTTATTTATTTATTTATTTGGGAGACCTGAACTCATATAGTCCAAGGGGGACCTCAAACTTACTATGTAGCTGAGGATGACCTTGAACCCCCGACTTCCCTGACTACTCTCTCTCTCTCTCTCTCTCTCTCTCTCTCTCTCTCTCTCTCTCTGTGTGTGTGTGTGTGTGTGTGTGTGTGACTATAGACATCTGTGCACATACAGATACACAGAGGCCAGAGAGACAATGATATTCTCTTCCATCTCTTTCTGCTTTATTCGGAACCCAGAGCTAGCCTGGCAGTCATTAAACTCCACTGATACACTTGTCTCAGTGCTGGGTTGCAGGTGTACACAGCCAAGTCTAACTTTTCACATGGATATTGGGGATCAGAACTTAGTCATTATGAGTGTGCAGCAAATGATCTTATACACTGAGCCACTGTCCTAACCATGTGGTGGCTTATGTTGAAGGCCAACTTGGTAAGAGTTAGAATAAACATGGAACCAAAATTTGAGGCATATAATCTATGAGCAATTATCTATATTAGGTTATGTGACCTGGTGAAACCCACCATGAATATGTGTAGCACCATCCCAATGCCTGGGATGTTTGTTAAATAAACAGGAGGAAGCAAGCCAAGCAAGCACATTCTTTAATCCCTGCTTCCCACTTGTGGATAGGATGTAATATGCTGTCCTCCTAACCCTGCTGCCATTCCTCCCCAGTTCTGATGTACTGGATCCCTGCAAATGTCAGCAAAATAAGCCCTTCCTTCCTTCCTTCCTTCCTTCCTTCCTTCCTTAGGTTGCTGTTGTTAGGTGTTTGGTCACAACAACCAGACAAGTGATCACTACAACTCCAGTGGCCAGGTCAAGCACACATCTTTATATACTGAAACTCTCCTTAAGCAAATAAATAAATTAATAGAGTATATATACCAACCCTTCACAGTAATAGTAAATACAGCTGCATTTAGTACTATACTTTTCCAGTACAAATTACATTGCTCAGTTCTAGGCTTTTGATGGCTATGCAATTTTTTAATTTGAAGTAGGATTGACAACAACATTTCATTCAAAAAGGACCAAAATATAAAAGTATGAATAACTTTATAGTTGTAAGTCACTTTCAACAGCTTTATTTTTTTCTTCTAAATTGCTCTATACCATCTACACAAACACTTCTGAATTAACCTGAGATGGCCCTGCTGCACTTACTGATCAAGAAAGAGTTATATATTTATAGATTCATTATCATAACATCCACTTGGAAATGTGAAAGCTATTATACCAATTTACATAGCTCCATTTCAAAGGAAAGCTTCAATACTGCAGCAGAGAAGCCATTTCTTAACTTGCTCACTCATTTCCCGACTTGCTCAATCATCCCATAAACATATCACAGTACGCATCTCCCTAGCTCCTCACTAGTAAAGAAAGAGGATGCTAAATATGGGCAATCTGGTGAGTGCAGTCTCTGGGTGAGTCAGAAGCACTTTAAGAGGAAGAATGAAGACAGGCAGACATTGCATGGTTGCCTGAGAAGCTGTGCAGGTGGGAAGGCTTCCATAGGTCTTATAGGTCTAGAAGGCTTCTTTGAGGAGAAGAAACTTGCTAGGGACCAAGAACCAAGAGCATGTGGGGAAGGGGACCTAGTACACATGGTAGTGGAAGTGGGAAAGAGCTCACACAGGGGAAACCCCCTGAATAAATGGAGTACTAATGAGGCTTGATACAAGGAGGTGTGTGACAAAATGAGGATGGGACTAAACTTTAGTGATCCAAGAGAGTGAGGAATGAGAGGAGGATGAGATGCATGGAGCTTAGTTACGAAATAGGATTTGGATGGGACTCGGGACCAGAGGAGTATTCAGATCATTGTGGTTGGAAGTGCTGCTGACTAGGATGCCCCCACCTATTGAGTTTGGCAAAAGCTAGAGAGGCCAGGCTCATGTGCTCTGCACTTCTGCCTGACTAGGAAGGTTTTCCTAACCATGTTGCAAAAGGAAGAGTAGCAACATGGTAACCCACACATTAGGAAAGGGGGATCCAGGCCTGAGACTCTGATCTCTCTAACGGAATACTTCTGCCTCTTCTTCCAGATGGGGTGGGAAAAGGGGCAAGCCTGTATTATGACTGGCCCAACTAACTACAGGGGCATCATTCAGGGCATGAGATACATAGAGGTCACAGGGTTCATGCCCCAGTCTGGTACAGTTATGCAGTGACTTAGCATACCTTTATTTGAATTTATCAGTACATTTTTATCTGAATATTCCTTATATATTCTAGTTGTCTTGGAAACATACATTGTATATAAACTGAAAAAAATTGTGGGAAGTGAAAAGAATCAATTATCTTCACATTGTAAACACTTTGAAGTGTTTACAATGCTTGAGGTAAAAGCTACTCAGTAAATATACATGGATAAATAAAATTAGGAATAGAAAGATAAAGGCCTGGAAAATCAGCCAAGTCCTATCTTCTCTATTTAAAGTCCTACACTCACTACTTCTATTTATTTCTTCAAATTATTCTATGTAAATTCTTCTCTAAGACAGTACTTACTATAAATATTCCCTTGGGTTAGCAAGTACTGAGTACCTGTTAAATGAGCCATAAATTAGCCAGTGAGAGAGTGTTCTCCACCGTGTCACTTCATTTAGCTAGGAAGAATGCTGGGGAAGAGAACAGCTTCCAAAGTTGTAGTTCTTTTCAACAACTCTGTTTTGAAAATTAAATCCGAAAAGGATTCAACAAGCTTAATATGCTCTCCCACATTCAAGTCTTGTGGCTGGAGGAGTTTCTCAGTGCTTCCATGATGTGTTCAAATACATTTGCTATGTTTATAATTATAATCCAGACAGTCAATTGCGTAGTCTTTCTTTAGTGGGTTAGAAGAAATTGAAATATAAACAGTTTTTGCCCAGAGAGTAATTCCATTTAGAATTCAGATTTTTTTTTGACATGTTCCAAGTGTCAATCATTTATCAGTGTAGTGAGAGGAACCAAAGGATAGAAGAATAAATCTAATAAAAAACACGGTGAGATTCAAAAGCTCACAAATCTAAATATTTCTATTAGCAAAGTTAAATGGGCTTAACTTTAAACATGGAGGGTTGTGAGACGAGAAAATGAAATGGCCATGAAACACTCTCCTCTCCTGGGACATACATCCTTCCCGTGTCGGGCATCATGTCTCTAAGTCACAGTTCATACCATCACAAGTAGGTCTTAATGGGACTTTCTTTTTCTCAATCTGGCCAATTACAAAATTATCACTAAAACAACAGTTTCCCTTGCAAGATTCCAAGAATCACTTTCGTTATTCTCTTCCTTCAGAGCCTCCTTCAAATGTCGTATTATAATTTCAAGAAATAGAGAATATGGGCATAACAAAAATATTTGAAGGAATTAAGTAATGCAGTTCCCCCCACCCCCCGAGTAATAAGCTATCAAAGCCTTCTAAGAATTGATGTCAGTAACCACAATTCTCTCTAGTCTAAAATGTCAGCTTAATAAACATGCCTGGAAATTCACAGGTATCCGTGATGGCAAGCATGAACTTGAAGGTGGTAATTAGAGTCTGACCAAACACTCTTCTCAAGGTCAAAACTTAAGGGGGTCTTTTGGGGAGCAGATTCTGAGGCTCAGCTAAGAGCCCTGTTCTGTCCAAGGTAATGGATCACTCACTAGGATGTACTCTAGATTCGTCAGTGTCCTTCACTAACTTTTTGAACCACATGGTTGAGAAAGTAGCTTAGTGTAATCTTTATTATCTGTGATGACCAGTCTGTATCACCTTGCTGTCTGGGAATTCTTTACATCCTCCATGGTTGGGGGTGGCCCTAAGGGTAAGAGGACATCAATGAGAGTTTTAACTACCAGTTCGTATGAAGGTACAATGGAGGCAGGGACAAACACACCAATCACTTTCTTCTTTTTAGGCCCCTACCCATAAGGCTAAAAATAAGTTTGGCAGGCATCTGCCATGTAAAATATCAACTCCCTTTCATAAACGTCCTTGACTGAACCTCTTCTCAACTAGTCCATTTAGGAGAAATACTGCACAGGAAGTCAATAGTTATTTAATGCCCCCTTCCCTGAACCTCTCATCACAGTAAAAACCATTGCAAGAGGATAATTTTCACATGCTTATTTATAAAATCATCCTAGATTTTATGTGCAAATGTGAATTATGTTGACATATGTAGGTTGACTAATAAGAAAACAGGTTACCTTGTTTGCCTTCAGGGTGTGTTAAATCAAAAGCCATTAAAATCATGTCTCCATGTCTGTTCTTTCTGCGTCCATTGATTCAGTCAGGTACAGATGAAAAATATATTAAAGAATAATTATATGTGTACTGAAAATTAACCCCCCCATCATACCCCAGCTGGGATGGTAGAACATCTATTTGTGTGGAATTTAAATTATTTTAGGCATTATAAATAATACAGAGGTGATTTAAAATAAATGAGAGCCCTAATCCATTTCCTATAAGAGGCTTGAACATTTGAATAATCTGGTCCCCATGAGTGCCTTGAAAAGAGATCCATTGATATCAAGGTTTTTAGACTGTGTTCTCCGTATTTTGGACGGGAATGATGGCACATGCCTTTAATTCCAGTTCTCAAAAGGCAGAGGCAGGGAGGATTCCTATGAATTTGAAACCATTCAAAAGCAACAAAATAAACAAAAACCTATACTCTGAAATGGCAATGATTTAGTGCCATCTCATGGCGCTAATGATGAGACCAGGTTGTTTAAGTCTTGTTACAGGATTTATGAATATTTGAAAGAAAAGGAGGTAGGGTTAAACTAAAGATTGCTATGAAATGCACTTAGAAAAGCTGTATAAAGCAAATACAGTACTTAGAAAATGTATACTCAATAAAAATTCTGGTAGTACAATTTCAAATAACATTTGTGATTCTTCAACAGAATCCCCATGATTTATTTAATGGATTTAACCATGGAGAAAGCTCTTCCTAGACTCGATGCCAGATATTCATGCTTATCTTGTAAATAGCTGAATTCTCGCCCTGTTTGGGAATAATCGATAAAAGCTTGGCTTGAGATCTGGTTGAAAAGAGTCACTCTCATTAACACAATAAAGCACAGGATTCAGACAAGCATCATGTGAGTCTTCTGCTTAGAGTGCAAGAGCATGCTGGACCCAGTGACAGTTCCTAATCCCCCACTGCTGAAAAGTGACTTCCAGGGAATCAAGTCAGCTTAGACGGATTTTCCATTTAAATGGTCAAGGATTAAAAGGAGTTGGTTGGACAAGCGTAACTCATTCATAGAACATTCCACTTCAAATACACATTCACATCATCATATCCCTATGAAAATAAGCTGTCTTCTTAGTCCCTGGAATCTAAAAGCAAAGGCTGACACGAAACCATTTTGGATTAATGCATAACATAGTTGGAGATACACTTCATCCCTTTGTATTTCTGAACTTCTATGATCTCTGTGTCACATAATGCAGTTTGCATAACTGGATCTCCCTCTACACAAAAACATCCATTTTATTCCAAACCTGACCAGCATTCTGGTTTTAGATAGATTCATTGTGACAATATTTAATAGGGCAAACTGCCAATATGTCACCATTTTAATAGCCTTTGTTCCCACATAGCACATACACTAACATGCTTATTTGACTTGCTTCTTGAGAATGATTTATTGAATAGCATAGGATAGGGAAAGAACATATTACCTTCAAAGGGCCCCTCTCTGAGTGTTTGGAACCCTATAGAATTCAGTAGAATCAAAGCAAGAAATTCCACAAGCCAACCAATTATATCTTGTTAAACAGTTAAACTCTGGAGCAAAGTAGAAGCAGGGAAGGATTTGGTGACCTGAAAGAGCAAATTCCTAAGAGAAACACATTTACTTCATTCCACTTCACACTGTGCACACACACTGGCAGGAAGCAGTGTGAATGAAGAATGAGAGGTACATCGGTAAGACACATATACTATTTTATTTTATTCATTTGTTTATTCATATGAAATTGAGAAGGGAAGGCATTTTGTCCTGCCTCTGGAATAACTTCTTTAAAAAAAACCAAAAAGCTTCTAACCTACCTTTCTTCCTTCCTTCCTTCCATCCATCCTTCCTTCCTTCCTTCCTTCCTTCCTTCCTTCCTTCCTTTCTTCCTTCCTTTCTCTCTCTCTCTCCCTTCCTTCTTTCCTTCCTTCCTTCCTTCCTTCCTTCCCTTTTTTTTTGAGCAAGACTTGTATTTGCTTGCCAGTTCTCTTGAGAAGAATCTTGTGTAGAAACCACACATCTTATTACAGAAACAGACCAGTTGGCAAGTTTGCTGGTTCATGAATTGCAGTGATGGGCTTCACCAAACACTCATGAAGAAGTCTTAAGAATTAATAAAGTTATATCAAATAATTTTCAATGTGGCTCTTCTCAGCCACTTCAAGATCAATTTTCTAATGATCTCCACCAGACAATGTTCCTTATGCCACCCCACATCCACCTCTGTTGGAAGCAATACACAGTTCAGTCAGACTACTGCTGAGTGGAACTAATTCCTTCCTCTTAACGCCTGTCTCCAATTAGTTGGTGGGAAACACGAAAGATTTGTTCAAGAGCCTGATCTCCCATTCACTCCAGCCCATTATCATTCCCACCCAAGCGTCACACAGCCACTAATTGTCTTGGGAAACTGGGCTGTGAGGCTGCTAACTTTGTGACCTAGGTAAGATATTTATCATTCCCAAGCCTCAGTTTCTGCAGTTTCTGAGAATGGGGGTCATTTGTACTGACACATTTCTGAGTGCTGAATGACAGACTCTGTCAGGAGCGCTGAGATTTGTCTGGTTCATTCAGGGCTTGGCAAATCAAGTACCACCGCCATGGTGGTACTTGATGAACAGCTGGGTACTGAAAATTAAATAAATCGTAAATACAGAAGAAGCCCTACACACCACAACCCTCTTCTTTATAGGTACCTGGTAGTGTGGCAGCAGTGAAGTCACTATCTCATGTGGCCGTGTTGACCACACCATCTCTATAACATTAGCAGTTGCTCTTAAGTCTACTAAGTGCTGTCTTTCGTTATGCTTTTCATCTATTCATCCTCTTTCCCCTCCCATCAACTCAGAATCATCAGTCATAGTACAGCAACTGAAGGCACTATGCTCTTCCACTTGCTAAGGAGGGTCACCTGCACAGCTTCTGTCTCCATTTGCCAAGGAGAAAATACCAGGACCAAGGCAGACAGTCAAACACTCAAGAGTTTCTAAATACTGTTATAGAGTAATGGCCCTGACACCCAAGCCCTCCTCAAGGCTGCTGCCTAGGGTTGATGGTGAAGGGTGTGAAGGATTCCTGGGCTCTTAATAAGAATGCCACAGTTAATTAAAGACACTGTGTATAAGGTTGTAGGACAATGTCAACAAGAGGTGTGTCAGATATTGCCATCCTGCAATGCCCCAAATTTTTCTTAAGGCAGAGATGTTATTTGTTCCCTCACATGTGACTCTACTGAATGTATAAGTGACTTTGTTGTATATTTTATACACTTTTGGTGTATGTTTAAACCTCATGTTTTTAAATTTTAGCAACATAGGTGGGGTTCCCAGGGTAGACGGCAAAGTGGAAGAAGAAGCATTTTTTTCTTCTCTTCCTCCTGAAAAAAACAAAATCAAAACCAAAAACCACTGCACTATTCATCTATGAAATACTTTTTAAACGTCACTGTAGACGGCAAGTAAGATGGATCATTGCATTAAGATGCAAACATGACTATGAGAGTTCTATTCCTAGGACCCACATGATGGGAAGAGAAAACCTACTCCCATGAGCTGTTCTTTAATCCTCACACCTCAAGAAATAAATACATGCAATACTTTTCAATCATTACAAAGTTTAGGTTTAGGAAATATATGCTTCACATCATCTGTAAGTCTGATAAAAGATTACATTAGTGCCCCTCTCTAAAAGACCAACTCTCTATGCCTCATTGGGTAACTGGAAAGCAGAGACCACAGGCTAAATATTTAGGGCAAAACTACTGCACACTAAAATTGCTATCAGTTTTTGTAACCTTTCAGCAATCAGTTGGAGAATAAAAGATGTGTCCAGCAAGTGGATGAACTTTGGAGCCCTTCCCAAGAAAATCAAGTGCTTGTCACTTCTGCCAACATCTGTTACACTGAGGGATTATTTGTTGAACAGTGACATAAACTCTTCATTTTTTCAGACAGTTCTGACAATTGAAGCAATAGGGAGAGTTTATTCCTTGGCCAAAGCCTATCTGAAAATCAGTGTCTGCAGTTTTAAGTTACAAATGAAACTTTCCTTCCTAGTCCAAGTGTTTAAATGACTCGAGCCATTACATCTACACAAAGTTCAATCCCATGGTGCAAATTGGAAATAAGAAATAAAAATACAAGCTCAAGAGCATTCACACCACACTTAGAATATTAGAATTATATCCTGTTATCACTCTGTTCTTTTTTTTCAGACTTTGCCATTTTGTAATGGCAGAGAAGTCACCATTAACTCCAGGGTGATTGGTGATCAGATCAGAGCAGAGAGCAAAGGGCTCTGTTACAGGGGTTCAGCTCAAGGACACTTGACAGTAGATGACTCTAGCTTGACATTTTTCTATTTCTGTATCATTAGATACTTCTGCAGAAGCTTCAGTGGCAAGAACTGACAATGTCAGAAACCATGTGCATGTTCCAGAACTCAGAGAAAGAGAGAAGATACAGGTAAGGGAATCTCAGAAAAGGCACTGGTTATTTTGTCTTGGTTGAAGAAGATATCAAGTCACAGAGGATGTGTTCCATGGCACTGGAGGCTGCAGTAGAAGTGCTGTCATGACATATATCTTTGTGTTTCAAAGGACAAGAGATGCAATACGCATCCACACCCTTAACTGCGTTTTTCTTTTGCTCCACAAAATATTTAAAGTAGACTTTATACTGCAGACAGATTCAAAGACTATAAAGAGGAGAAGGGTGCCTTGTCAGAACTACTTGTATTTGACAATGCCTCATCAGAAGGATGAGAGCCACACAGGTCGTAACAGGAATCCTCTGGATGTGGTTTTATTTTGAAAGGTAGGTAGCAAGGCTCTGGGTCCTTGCCAAGACTGGCAGAGGGTCTGATGATGGTTTTGTTTGTCTTCTGCATACACTGGGAATGAAAAGTAGGGTCTTTTATGTGATAGCCAAGTATTCTACCACTGAGCTCTAGAAGCTTCCACATCGTTGACATTTTATACTAAGACAAACTCTCACTCAGATTCCCAGACTGGTCTTGAACTTACTTTATCCTACAAAGGCCTCGAACTTGTGGTCTTCCTGTCTGAGCTTTTCAAATTGTAAACAAAATGACATTTGCAATTATTAAATTTAGATGATTTTTTTTACTAAGTTCACTGTAAAATGTTGAGTAGAGGATGGTATAAAATCAGACATTTCCCAAATGCTGTAAAACATGTAATTTTGATTGTATTCTTATGCAATGTTCATCAAAAGAGGAGCCTTGGTCAGGCTTATCTTCATGAATGTGCATTCATGAGCATTTACTGTATGTTCTTATAACCAACATGTACATTGATTAATGTTGAAGGTGTCCATGCACACACAAATGGAAAATATTATTTCTGTTAAAGTTTTCCAAGTTTTAAATGGCCTAAAAAAACCCTGCTTAGATTTTCATCTATTGTTCAGCTATATCAATAACAGAGCATAACAAACTCTGGGTAGGCACACTCACGGCAGTCAAGGCCCATGCCACGCCCTGCCCTAGGCCAGGGTGGTTGTGTAAGGGAGAAAAGCTAATAGCCAGGCAAGCCAGCCAACCTGGGACCACTGACAACCTGCCCAGCTGTAGGCTATGCTTCCCCTGGGAGCCATATTGATGTGAGTGGCCTATACTGCCACCTGAGACCGTGGTGATAGCCTGTCTATACTGTCACTGAGAGACATCTCTGGGTCCATGGTACTACTGTGGCTAGGGTCTGTGTGGATGTCTGTGGCCCATGTTACTACCAAAGAGCATGCAAGTGTTTGTAGTCTGTGCTGCGGTCCAAAACTACTTTGATGTTTGAAGACTGTGCTGCCTCTGGGGACTAATTTGATGTGGGTAGCCTGTACTCTCTAATGAGGCCACAATAATGTCCATTAGGGTTGACCTAGGAATATGAGATTAAAAAATCTAGTAAAAGCAAGCTTTGTATGGTAGGATTACAATCTTTGCATACAGGTAGAGTTCTTTTTTAGCTTACACAAAACCCTGGGTTTAACTGCTAGCTCTTTTAAAATGGGGCATGGTGGTAGACACTTGTAATCTCTGCACGCTGGAAGTAGAGGCTATAGGACCAGAAGTTCAAGGTTACCTCATTGTCAGTTACACAGCAAATTGAAGGGCAGCCTGAGATACATGGGAAAACAAAACACAGAGCCATCACTCTGACAGCTAATGTGAACAAATGCAAAGTCCCACACCCAAACATTAGGTGAAGCTCAGGAGACACTATGGAAGATGGGGAGGAAGGATTTTAGGAGTCAGAGATGTCAAGAACACCAGAAGACCATGGCTCACCGAATCAACAAAGCAGGGCTCATAGGGACTCACAGAGACTCAAGCAACAATCTCAAAGCCTACGAGGGTCTCTGCATACATTCTGTAGTTATCTTGCTTAAGAGTTTTGTGGGACTTCTAACAGTGGGAATTGAGATATCTCTGATTATTTTGGAAACTCATTTCTCCTCCTGGATTACCTGGACCAGCCTCGATATGAAGGTTTGTGTCTTGTCTTACTGCATCATGTTATCCATGTTCAGTGGATATCACTGGGAGAGGAAGAGCTTTGTCACACAAGCATCTATTGTAAAGTGCATGGTACTTATTAATAATATTATGTTGAAAAAGGTGAGGTAGACTGACTGTGGAGAATATTGATGTTTTCTGAAAACTGGGAAAGTATGTGAGTGCATTATAGATAGGAAGACTTGTTGAGTTTTGGTCCACTGCTATGTATTGTAATGCTAAGTCCAGCTCCCAAGGCCTGGTTGCCCCAGAAGAACAGAATTCATAGACCCAAATGTTATGTGATCTTGCCTCTCCAAGTTAGCCTGATTCGTAGATAAAGATGCCTACAGCTAATAGCTGGTCAGAAGAGAGATAGGCAGAGTCTTGCGTTCCCTAGCTTCAGGTCAGAGGCGAGCAAGGGAGAGGAAGGTGGGAGAGAAGGAAGATACCATTGGTTAGGAGTCAAGAAAGCATGACCATGAGAGCTGGCTAATTGCAGTTAAGAGCAGCCCAGATGTTCTGCCAGTGCCTGACAAACACAGAAGTAGATCCTAACAGCCATCCATTGAATGGAGCACAGGGTCCCCAATGAAGGAGCTAGAGAAAGGATCCAAGGAGTGAAGGGATTTGCAGCCCCTTAGGAGGAACAATATGAACTAACCAGTACCTCCCTGGGACTAAACTACCAATCAAAGAAAACACATGGTGGGATTCAGGGCTCCAGCTGCATATGTAGCAGAGGATGGCCTAGTTGGTCATCAATGGGAGGAGAAGCCCTTGGTCCTGTGAAGGTCCTATGCCCCAGTATAGGGGAATGCCAGGGCTAGGAAGTGGGAGTGGATGGGTTGGGGAGCAGGGGGAGGGATGATTTTTGGAGGGGAAACCAGGAATGGGGATAACATTTGAAATGTAAATAAAGAAAAATATCTAAAAGAATTTGAAGTTTGAGTTTGATGCTAATAATTGTATTGGTTTATAATTTTAAGTGTTGAAGATGGGAGTCAACCAAGACAATTTTATTTTTTATTCATTAATATGCTGGTATGGAGAAATTTCTTGATAATGGGAAGGCATGGGTGAGATTTGAGGGAAGGTATCTGGGAGGAGTTCTAGAGTAGACAGTCAGGAGGAAAAGGTATGTAAATCTATTTTTAATTAAAAATATAAAGAGGGATAAACTATACACTATGTCAAAGGAACATTTGCTACAGTCCATTTCCCAAAGTATCTTCCTATATTTTAGCCTTTTAAAAGAATTATTTATTATTATGTTGATTATGTATAATGTGTCCCATGATGACATCACCACACATATAATGTATATTTATCATCCACACCTGTCAGTACCCTCTACTCTGTCCTTCACTCCTCCTGATCCCATTTCTCTTCCCTCCTAGTCCCTTCTCTTTGTCTTCTTCCCTCCCATCTATTTATAGAGTTAATTAGGCTTTTGTGACTTTCATTAGGGATGCTTACAGGATTCTGAGTGAAGGGCTATATTCAGGAATATAGCCTCTTTACCAGTGGTTGTGCCACTGAATAAAACCTTTCTTCCATCTCCAGAGACTATTAAATGCCTATAGATACTCAAGGAAAGATGGGAAATCTGAGCTTTCTATTCAGCTTTCATTATTTGCAACTAGTTCTAGGTTGGGACCTTCAAGGTCCCTTCTCCCCAAGGACAGAATGTTGACAGGTCCAATTTTGTGCCAGTTCTCCCAACAGATTCTGAAGAAAGAGTCACATAATGGATATCTAACCCTCTGTCAGGGTTGCTAACACTAGTACAATGTACTCAGCATTTTTGCACAGACCTCTGATGTCATGTGACCTTGCTCTAAGTGCTAGTGCACAGAGCCTCCACACACAGCCAAGACATCAATGGCTGATCACAGAAAGTCAGTTAAACACCACACAGATTGGAGTTTTAGCAAATCTAATAGACAAGTAATACACTCCTCTAAAATTATATTCTTCTACAGAGTTAAATTGTCTCTTTTCTATGAAATGCATTTAATAAACATGAATAGTAATTACTCTTTGGTATCCCAATTTGAGCTGTAATTTAAATTGTAGTCTACAGATTTAGTGTATTTGTGTGTGTGTGTTTCAAAGACTGTTGCAAAAACTATTCAGTTCTTTATAAACTTATGTACTTGTAAATCAATTTAGATTACTAGTTCCTCTAAGAATAACTATAAATGAGGGTGCTATAAATAATGTGAAAACAAACTGAATGTTTTTGTTTTAGTGATTAAAACAAAAATAAAAATACCTTGACAACATGATTTTTAATAGAAAGAGGGGTTTATTACAACTTAAGATTTCAGGTTAAAGTCCATCATTATGGGGAGGTAAAGATAGGAACTTCACTCATCTCATGACATAATATTCAATCAAGGACAGAGAAAAATGAATGCATACATGCTTGCTTGCTTCATTCTTATGCAAGATTCTCTGCTTATGGAATAGTGTTGCCCACAGTGGCCTGACTCTTTCTACACCAATTAATTTAATAAAAACAATTTCACAGACATGTTCACAGGCCAACCTATTGTAAACAACCCCCGAGACTCTTCTGAGGTGTCAAGTTGATTATTAGAACTAACTCTCATACTGAATTAAGGTAAGAAGTTGGAGTTTGGTAGGGTTCTTCAACACTCAAATTCCAGGATTCTTGAGCAAGGGCTTTGGGGAAAAGTCTTACAAATTGGTGTGAAGAGATGCTGGAGAAGGAGCTGGGTCATACACATATGCTGATTATGTATTTCAAGTTGGTTTTACGGTCTAAACAAAAATTTGTTTTGTATTTAAGATATTTGACCTTAAAAATTATTGATATCAGCACTGACATTTTTAATACTTCACGTTTTATTACCTCCAATGTCTTTGCTATCATTAATCTTAATATCTATTTGTTGTTTGGCAAAAAGGACAGACTTAGCAAATGGTAGACATCTCATAAACAACAGATAGGGTCTTCGTAAGCTGTGTGGGAATTAGAACTTGGAAAAGGGAAAATATTTTTCTTCCTTACAGGATAATGGTTTTCAGTTAATTCCAGAGGTCAGTTGTAAAAATGAGTTCCTTCCCTTAGACACTGAGATTCATCATCCTGACACTGTTTACCAGAGTTGCAGTTCATGAACTGATAGGAGCTTCGCGACCTTGTGTTCAGCTGCCATCCAGTTCACTATTCCTTAATTATATCTGAAGACAAACATGTGGGCACTGAGCCTTATCATGTCATGCTTCCATGAGTTTTCAGTTCCATCATTGCTAATAAAAACAGCATTTGTTTTATGCTATTTGTCAGACATCATTCTGAACGTTTTATTGCACATGTATTATAAAAATCTTTCAATCGCAAAAGTACTGGGAATAATAAAGAAAATGTTTGTGAAGCTACCAGACATTTAGTCAAACACTAACACTTTGCCATAGTTTCTTTTTTAAAAACAATATTATAATTGTAGTTAAAGTATATTATGTATAATGACCCAATTCAGTCTTCTTCTTTTCCTTCCTGTCCAGAACATAACCAACATTCCAAAGATGAAGAATGTTCTCCTCATTATTTTTACACAAGAGTGTTCTTTCAATAACATCTAGTGATATCCATATGACGTTAAAACTAAGATAAACTCTACCTAAAATTCAAGAACATATACTTAAAACGTATATTGTAGATCATTCCCACAGTATTTTATTGGATGGGCAGCCATGTTTCAATGTGTTTACATTCCAATAGATATTTCATTTTTTCCTGCAATTTCAATGTATAATATGTTGATTTTATTGAATATTTGTATATTTCATTAGAATAAATTATTAAGTGAAGATTAATGAAATTTAATGCATTATTAGATTTAACTTTGACTATACTGACAAGGTTCCCTTTAAAGAGGCTATATGCCAATATATATTTTGACAGCAACATGGGAGAATTTCTCATTACCTAACACCCTAATGACATCTGCCTTTGTTAGTTACTTTAAATTTTGCCAGTCAAAATAAATGGCCTTGAATAAATGTCCCAGCATACAAATACATTTTTTTTGCTGCATACTGCATATCTTTCTAAAACTATTTTAGCAGCCTTGCTAGTTTAGTTAGCTTCTTATCATTATATTGATGCAGTTAACATCTCCTAGCATCTATCTTTTCCTCTTACTCTTCCTTTTCTTCCTCTTCCTCTTCTTCCTCTTTTCCTTCTCCTCCTCCTTCTTAACTTTGAGAAGTTTTCAGAACCACAAAATTGTTACCGACAGTAAAAGCATCAATTTTATTGATTGGAGCTTTTATTGTCTGGGCTTCTTTGTTTCTCAGTTATAAAGTGTCAACTACAAGTCATCAATGAATTCTTAAGCATTTTAGTGGTGTGTGTTTTTTGTAGGCATGCATGCCACAGCACATGTACAGATATCAGAAGGTAACTTTGTGGAACCGATTTTCTTTTTCTATCTTTCTGCAAGTCCTGGGGATGAAAGTCATGTCTCCAGACTTCTTCTACAAGCATCTTGTCCAGATGTGCCATTTCACTGGTACTTGCTCTCATATTTAGCATTTTAAGCTACTACTATTACTTATACTGAACATTTATTGAATAATACAGCCCTAACCAATTATTTATAATTGTCTGTTTCTATTTAAAGTATCCTCGTTTATTTACACCACTTTCTCTGTTCTGCCACTATACTCTCTTAATTTCCATAGATTCATAATATCGCTATTGTTAGAGAAAGTCTCAACTTTCTCTCCTTCAGTTATGTTTCCAGCTGCGCTAGATTGCTAGATTGAGTTTCAGAAAAACTGTCATCCTGGTAAAGATTTCCCATTCATGAACATTGTATATCTCCCTCTAATATCTTCATCCCTAGGTAACGAGACATCAATCTAGGTTTATTCTGAGAAATCTTGATCAAGTTTTCTCAGAAGTTCATGGCATAATGAAATGGAGGCTCCAACAGAGGCACTTGCCTTACAGTATTCACAGAGAAAGCCTGGAATATAAGCATCACATTCTATGTGCCAGCTCTCTCAGAGAATACTGGGATGATCTGTCTCTCTTAGGGACAGATGACTGACTGACATATTTGGTAGCAGCTAGCTAATCAGAGGATGACCAATTCAACAAATAAACAAAATTTGGAATTTCAAATAATAATAGTTTCCCCCTCCTCTTCCCTTTACTATCTTTGAACTATCTTATGACTTTTATTGATGAAATTAATGGCTCCACTGGATTCCTTTGAAACAATCTATAGCAGCTCATTGTGTATCTTTGTGTAGTCATTGCCACTTCATACATATTTTAAACCCCTGCTCAGGCCATGTTTTCAAAGTCTACTACTATTTTAGTAGTATCTTTGCAAGCAAAATTTACCATTTATTGTTACAGTCATAAAATGAAGCTATTTTTTACTTTCTTGGGTCATTTTGAGAAATACTATTAGTTCCTTAGTAAATCTCTTTTGTCCTTTCTACATAAACATAAATATAATAGAATATTAGTATATAAAATAAAAGATAATGAAATATGACATTATAAAATGTTACATACTTAAAGTTCTTTATCTAGTATACATATTTTTGTGACCATCAGACTCATAAAACACTAAATAAGTTTTATGAACTGAGATAACATTTAATATGTCATAGGGTAACATTTTATATACTACCCAGAGTGTTCTGATATTTCTTTACTAATTCTTCTATAACTCAACTATTTTGTAGCTATTTTCTTCAAATTGAAATACATCTTCCTCGAGGGAGGAAGGAGGCTTATAAGATGCAGAAAGCTAATGGAGTTTACAAGGATCAGGAAGCATACAAAGTTACAAGATTTGCAAGGCCCGGTCCTACAAAAGCATTAGTAGCTGAGCTGCCTGAAGGTTGTACAGAAAGCTTTAGTGATACAGCAGTTCTGAGTCCTCTCTCATGCTGGGTGGGCCTCTTGGTAATGGAGTTGCCTTTGAGTTACCCCTTTCTGTTCTCTTGAAGTAAGTCTAATGAACAGACTGGTACCTTGAGCTAGACTTTCATGATATTTTTTATTTGTACTGTCATCAGTACCCTATTTGGGGCAAACAGACACTTGGTTCTCCCTAGGAAGAGTCTTACATCAATGTAATGTACATACATTAATACCATCTTCTTTGGTTGCACATATTTGGGGCAGATAAACACAGAGAATATTAGCAACCCAGGACTCTATTTTACTTTACACACACAGACACTTTTCCTATCAAAGCACTTAGCAACCTGGGATGCCCAGTCCATACTGAAACACATGCCGCATCCCTTTCCAAACCTATAGCTCAAGAAATCCTTCATAATTCCTTTTTAGCCAATTTAACTTGGAATCTATCTAGTAAATCTGTCTAGTGGATGATTTGTCCTAGGCTGGTTCGGGATGCATGTTCAGTAAGGCAAGCCGTGTCCCGTTAAGTGAACATCTAGAGAGAAAACAATCTCTATTTACCATATTCTTATGTTGCTGCATGTTTAGATGTGCATATGATTAAAAATCAGATGCATCATGGAAAAGACACATTCAATGAACAAAAGCAAATAAAACCCCTGCCTGTTATTCAAACCAGGAAAGCAAACCAGCCCTCCCTGCTTCAACAGCCAACTCATCATTCTCTTTTATCCACACCAAAGAGCCTTGAGCCAGAATGAGGTGCAAGCTTATTCAGGGCCTGTAAGGAAGCAATGGTGCCCCTTCATTCCGCCTGAGAAGAGAAATCTGTGTTATTCATTTTGTGTCCACTTCTTCAGGCTGGAAATATTTGTTCCAGATACCAAACACAGATAATTGTTCGGTTCCATTTTTTTTTAAAGGCAGTGCCACTAATATTCCCTCAAATGACAGTCTGGGTTCAGCTAAGGCTGAATTCAGACATGGTAAACAGAGCAGTTGCTGAGGAATACATAGAAGTTTACCCTCAGCAATCCTTAGAAACCTTTTCCACAGGTACTCCAGGCAGAGCCATCACTTCCTAGCTCTCCCTGCAGCCAACTGTGGCAAACAGGGCATCTAGTACTCTATTGTCACATATCTGTCATACATATCATCTCAAAGCCCCACACTAACTTCCAGGCTCCGTTGGTCCTTACTAACACATACCTGCCGCTACACAGCAAAGCTAGTAATTCTTTTGGCCTGAAGCCCCCTTCCCCTGTTACCCTAAATGGATCACTTCAAATTGAATGAACTCTTTCTTTCCCATTCACTGAGTGATCTGGTATGGCAGTCTCACTGCATCCTTGCTTACAGTAATATACCCACAAAAGGAGGACTCTCAGTAGCCAACTATCTCCCAGTAGCCAACTCAAGTGATACCTGTGAGTATTTCACAGAATTTAAGACTGAATTGCTGTGGACTTTTACTTCTTAGAGCTCTGAGACGCCTTGCTGAATGTTTTTTCTTTGGGCAAAAGTATTTGAAAAATATAGTGGCTACATTAAGGATACATCAACCCACTGACTGATTAGCAAAGGCTCTATCAACTTATAAACTGCCTTCATGGGATGTTATTCCAGACTAAGGTAGGACAGTTGCTTCAAGCTTTACTTTGGCCAAAGGTAATCTGTTAGCTGTGGATGAATGCACTTACATGGATCTATTGCAACTCTCCTTGTAGTTATGCCCCATACATTTCTTACATGGGAATCAGGTTAGAAGTATAATTAAGCAAATTAAGTTATCTCCAGGTGTTAGTCCTTAAATTGTTTCCCTTTTCCCCCTCAGCAGGAATGGAAGTGAGGTTGCTCAAGAACACCTGGAAGTCGTTTTATTCCATTTTATTTGAGTTTGTATGTATTGCTTGAACTGATTTCACAGGTCATAGAAATATTCTGACCCTTGCTAATTCCCTGCCCTGTATCTACTGAGGGATGTTTAAAAAATAAGAACTTACTTTAAACCAGTTTTAATAAACTACATTTTTCTTTTCAGTTGAGAATCGGGTGACCTTGGTAAACTGGTGACCTGAAGGCATTCAGTACACAGGAATATATATATATATATATATATATATATATATATATATATATATATATATATCACAAATATATAAATATAGAGATTTCTGAATATGTCCCTTCCAGTGTGCACCCCTTTTCTACAAAAGACATCTCTATTTTACCAATCACCCAAAGAGGCATTCTACCCTCAACTGGTAAATATTTAAATACCTTTCCTTCTACCAACATACAACACTGCCTTAAATAACCACAGAGGGAACCACAAAGCTACAAGAAAATGAGGTTTGTTCTAATTACATACTGAAGAAAATCCCATTCTGTAATGAATTTCATGTTAATTATTATCCTGATGTTGTATCCGGCTGACAACCAAAACCAATGTGCCAACACGTGATCTGCCTCTCTGCTGCTCCAATAATGAGTAACAGCCTTTGACAAACAGTCTGTTTCTTCTCAACAAACAATGCAAATCACAAACAGGAGAGTTCCAGGCTACAATTACATGTTGCCTGCTGCGCCTTCAGACAAGCACTTGCTTAGACTGCTTCCCCAAAGCACAGAGAGTAGACTCTGCTTTCATGGACGAAGCTAGCTGGAAACAGAAGAAAGCAACCCAGAAAGCTTCCCTCACACATGTAGAATTCAATCCTTGCCAGAATTCAATCCTGTAGCTGGGAAAAGTAGAAACTGTTCTCTGAAGGTCAAAAACGAGCTTTATTTACCTAGACTAAAATAAATCACGTAGCTTTTAGGTGAATATGTTCCCCAAATAAGGTCAATAAGGCTGTTTGCTTATTTGTCTTTTCCTTTCCTTTCTTTTATGGAACGTACATGGATTTTTTGCTTGGGAAAATAAGTCTATGTACCATGTGCATGCAGTGGCCTAGACAGACAGAAGAGAGCATGAAATACCCTGGGCCTGGAGGTACAGAAGGTTGTGAGTTACTATGTAGAGCGTGGGTATTGAACCCATGGTTCCTCAAGGAGAGAAGCCAGTGCTTTTTGTGCTGACATGACTTGCCAGGCCCATGTTTTTTTGTTTTTTTGTTTGTTTGTTTGTTTTAGAAGTAATAATGGTTTACAAAATATTTTAAGTTTTGAGAGAAAGATTTTAGACTTTCCAGTAAATAAACGCTAAAAGAGAAAAAGAAAATTTATATAAAAATTATTACCCTCGGGCAGTGTTGGCACACGCCTTTAATCCCAGCACTCTGGAGGCAGAGGCAGGTGGATCTCTGTGAGTTCAAGGGCAGCCTGGTCTACAGAGTGAATTCTAAGATAGCCAAGGCTACAGTGAAAGCCTCTTTCAACAAACAAGCAAGCAGAAAAGGAGGCTAGCAACATAATTTACCCAGAAGTGTGACAACATATTTCACATATACAGCTAATGCTACTTGTTTTCAAATGTTTTCCATTGTTGCAGTAACTTAGCTTCTACAACTATGGATTTCTAGTTGGCAAATATCCCTGAACTCACATCCTTTGTGATAAATCTGGATACAAACTAATACGACATTATAGCAGATGAGCCCAAATGCTCTTCCATCTCATTATCAAAACTGAAATCATTCAGAACATTTTTACATGCATGTGCACCTTTCTGGTTTTCATATAGCTGACAGGGCCTTTTCCTGTCACAGTCTGTTGTGGAATTTTTCTCATTTTGAAGATGAAATTCTACAAATAGGGTGAACTAGAGCAGTCATTGTGCTGTTTACCCTCAGCAAACACAGCACCTAACTGAGAGCACATCACACACTGCTGAGCTGGGTGCTGGTTGAGTCCTGAGTCAGCACAGCCCTGGGTGCAGGAAGCAAAGCTACTTCCTGATAGGGGAGGTGAGGCCCCTGTTCAAAAGCCTTTGGGTTGCTAAAAAGCCTCAGACTGAAGGCCACAGGATCGCCCAGGTTGACTGTGGTTCTGTGAGTTTTAGGTTTATACAAGAGTGACTCTCATTCCCTGATGTGTCTCCTCCCTAGAACATAAACTCACAAAGAGGATGAAAGGAATGTCCACTTCCCTGGCTACTTCCTTAAATGGCATAGCGTGTTTGAACTCTTCTCCTACAACAAACACAGAGATTATGTGATTCACCTTACAATATTTACTTAGAATATGAAGTTGCATTTTAGCAAAGTTCCATATCTCTGGGGACAAATCAAATCATCAGATAGAGAAAAACCTCCCTAGGAAGTAGGATTTTATAAACTTACAAGAAGGCTGAATTTAATTCTGATATTTAGGAAGCTATGATCTTTTCCCATCTGCTTTCTTGACTAGCCATAGTTTTAACTACTTGTTTTTGTAGGCAATTCCTTTTCAGGTTAGATATTCCTACCCATTCTTTGTGTTTGACTTTAATATGAGTGAAGACTTTGAGCAGCAGGCAGTGCTCTTAAGACAGAAATCAATGTAATACTATATATTAGCACTATTTGAGACAACCTTCAATGCTTGATGATGCTAATAACTCTTTCCAGGGGGATTACTATATGACTGCATTACGTTCATAATTAATTGATATTATTCAACTTCCTTATGCTATACAGTGATATATTAACTAGACTCACATGATATTTTCCTATAGTGCCCACAATGCAGCCCTTCAGGTAGTTCAATTTTTAGACTTAGTATGAACTCAAATAGGACAAAAACTAAGATATGATTGTAAGATACTGTTCTTAAGAAAAAAAACCCCACAAATTTAGGTGGTTATGTCTGTGTAACAGACTAGGTCACAATGAAAACTTGATGCAAGCAAGGGAAATATAAAATGCCAGGCTCTGCATTTTCAGACTCATTGGTGAAAAATGACACACATAAAAGTTAATTATAGGACCCCTGGGAACCACCACCACTGTACCTGCCCATTCCTGGGTACCCATCTTGAGAGGTGTACAAATGCTACCCACACAGAGAGAGGAACAAATGCCCAGTGTGGAGAAGATGGAAATGATGTAAGGAGCGAGGGTAGTAGGTTGGGAACCACTGCCTAAAGAACTGGTTTACTCAATATCTGTAAGAGAAAGATTTAACAAATATGCAGTAAGTACTGACAGAGGATAGCAAGACGACAGGCTTGATGAAGGAAACATAAAGGCATCTTTGTGTTAGCTTTGAGGTATTGCTTTTCTCTGACCATGCTATTTTAAGGTTGGATAAGAAACCCACTGGTCTGTGTAGTCAGCAGTCTCTAGCCAGCAAGTCTCCTGCATAAAAGTCTCTTATCATCTAGAGCCAGAGTCAAGTCTCAGAAGCACAGGGTCCAGTTCTCACAATATAGCCCCAATTACACACCTGAGACCAAACGCCAGAAGAGACGGGTCATTCACTTCATGTTATCAGTCAATAATACCTACTCTCATTTTTGAGAATTCTTTCGCTAAACACTTTAAAGCAAACAAACAGAGCCCAAACCAAAATGCAAAGTAAAACAAAAATATCCTCCCAGAAGAAAAAAAAAAGAGCAAATTTCATATAGTGAATGTGACTAATACTTTGAAGTGAAAGTATCTGCAATGATGCCAGAGAAGGATGGCGGAATGCTCATCAGGCTATAAAGCCATCTCCTGTTTCTTTACTCATTTAAGTTATTACTGTTGCATGTTCAGACTCGCTGGCAAAACATCAGATATTTTCGAAAGTGAATCCTCCACATGCTCTCTCAAACAGAGCTTAACACTCAAGTAAAGTGTTTAAAACGTGCCAGACGCCGGAAGCGTCCGAAAGTTACCCCCCCCCCACTCCCAATGGAGTCTGCGTGCTGCCTTGCGGTTTGCTGCCCCTTCTTCCTGGGCATGCAGCAGATGCTGCTCTATGGCTCGCCTTCACATTTGCTAGAAACAATCACCATGCGTCAGAATCAGCCACGGAATGGCTGTGTTTCCATGGATAAAGTAGAAGAGACACTGTACCGGGTCTTCAGTTTTGTGACTATTCAAGAAGTCAGACAGGAACTCTTCATGAAGGCTCTCTCTTCGAATCAGTGTAAATTCCCTCAGGAAAACAGCCCCTTGGCTTTGGTCTCCACATACCTAGAGAGATAAAGTAGCTGAATTAAGCCCTCAAACAGAGCCTCAAGGGAGAGTGCATGGGGGATTAATGTCTCTTAGTTGTAAAACCTTTTGGATTCATTTCAAGACCGATTAGAGCAATCAAAAACAATGCACACAAATACATATTAATGTGAGAGGCACGAGAACATTCTGGCATGTGGCCTCTCTGACAGATGCCAGGAAAGGCCCCTACTAGGTTGGAGTCTCTTAAAAAACTGGTTGCTCATGATGCTGAGATTCAGTGATTATAGGTTATTTTTGTGCTCAGGGCTGGGCCTTTATGGCAATGGGTCTTATGTAGGTACCACATAGAGATAGGCCATTAACCTTAACGGATCCATTCCTAGATGAACAGATCTGAGCACAGAGGAAGGTCCCGGTGTCCCGTGAAATATCCACAAGATACAGAAGTGCTGGCCTCAGCCCAGGGCTGACTTCCTGTGAGAGCTTTAGAACCAGAAACACATTGGCTGCTCCAGGAGGTGCTGGGGAGCTCTTCGCTGAAGCTTATCACTTAGCAGGTTCTTTACACGTGTTATCTCACAGCAGCCCCATGAGGTGTGTCTGAGCAGCCACACGTGACGAATTAGGAACCGGAGGTACAGAAGATTCCAGGACTTTGCCAAGTGAGTGAGCATTAAATTCCGCATTCAAATACAGGTCTGAGTCTAACACCCTCATCTCTTCCCTACATCATTTTGCTCCCGAGCTGCGCAAGCGTTCCCTTCCTGAGTGACACATTGTTATGTAACATCTACAAATGTAAGGAATGGCCACTTTGCCCAGCCTTCTTAATGTGTCTCTGACCCTTTACACAGTCAAATAACAAGAGGGATTGCAGCAGTGTGGGTTGCCCAGAAGACAGACCATAGAAACATCACCGATGTTTAGAGTACTGCTTGGCATACCATAAGTATCCTGTAAACACATCACTTTTAGGAAACTATGAGGCTCTTTACAATATTTATTAAGGACATGTGCATATTCATCCAAATCCCTTCATTTATTCTAACTTCTTTTTTAATTTCACAGTTTTGCACAACATTGAAGTTAGTAATGAACATGTGAGTGCTCATGTTAATTCATGTCTTCTTAAATGTCTGCAATAGCTCAAAATGAATTAAATTTATTTTAAACCCGATGCCTTTGGGAAAGGAGAGCAATTTGCATAATTTATGTGGGCTACTGTTCACTGTGGTTGAACAGTCAAGACAGTTTTGTCATGGTAGACAGCATCTCACAGTTGATAGCTTTCCTCCCTGGTGTCACCACTCATAATAATATGTTGCTGCACATGACAGAAAGGACTTCTGCAGTCATAATCAGGGATTCTAAAGCGTTGGTTTTGACAGAATTAGTATCTTGAAATGTTTAAGTGAGTCCAGTATAATCATGGGTTATCATCAACAGAATGCAACTGATTTGAATACAATGAGTTCACACATTGATGAGTGCAAAAGACAAAAAAAACAAACAACAACAACAACAAAAAACCAAACACCAAAACAAAACAAACCCCACAAAATCCCATAAGTAAGAGATTAAAAAATATATTACAGAATATTTTACAGCCTGCAACAGGCCAGGAGATTACTTTCAAAGCAATGCAATCTTGGAACAAAACCTGTCTTATTTTATTCAGTTATAAATATTCATAATGGGAAAGAAAGCTCTAGGCCTTAGTACACTGCTTAAGTAGCACATTCCTACATACACTGCTCAGTTGATGATCATAGCAAACAAGAAAAGACGGTTGATAGGATTTCTTTCTGATCATGCTTGGCTCCAGGTCACAGAGAGCAAACTCAGAGTATTACAATGGTAGACAGAAAGACCTGTGGACATGCGTAGAATTTTACATAGAATTTTAGACATTCAGGCTCACTCATGGCTTTAGGTTTTATTTCCAGGCAAGGAAGATCAATGCTTGTGTAATTCTTTCTGAAGAAGTATGAAAATTTAGTTTAACATGACATTTACTATGCAAATAACATATATAAATATATACAGACATACAAAATATACAAATAGCATACACAACTTATATGATGTTCAAGGCAGACACAACCTACAACCTACACAAATGTACTCCCATGTGACTAAATGCTACATTTGGTAAATTCTCCAAAATCGACCTCTAATAGTTTGCATTTCTCTGTCTATCATCTAAAACATTCACTCTGTAGACCATCTTTGCTACAGTTCTTAAAAGAAAAGTAACAAACTTTGTGCATTTCCATGGGGAAAATGTTTTTGCCTATTGCAAACTTGATTTTCTTTGTTCCACTGATTAGGGAAATGGGAAAAAAAATTCACACATCCAAACTAGACAGTGAAATATTGAGTAGTTATTAATAATGCTAAATAAAACAGTTTTGTCCATGGTTTTTATATTATGATGTGTAATCATAATTTTGTATTTAGGAAAGAGTGTCTGTAGGGCTCGAGAGATGGCTGAGAGATGTAGCCTAGCTATTGCTCTTGTAGAGAACCTGGACTTGGTTCTGAGCTGCAACTTACAATTCTCTGGAATTCCAGTTGAGGGGATCTGACAAAGTTTCCTGACCTCTGACAGCACTGAATACACATGGTATGCATGGGCACACTCAGGCACACGCGTATACACAGAAAATAAACTAATTAATAAAAGAAAGAGTCTCTGTATGTTTGTGTTTCTTAAGAATATCAGCATATGCAAAAACTCTTGCCAGGATACTCAACTTATGAATCATTTTTATAAGACACTAGCTTGAATTTAACGCCCAAAATAGATAGTAATATATGAGTATTCCATTACACACACACACACACACAGACACACACACACATTGTATTTTCATTTAATCGTTTCATGACTATTATTTATAATTTGAAATTTAAATTAATAATTCTAAAACCTTTTAATGCTAATGTTTTGGAGTAGTTGTCTATTATCAAAATTATAATTACTTCTTGAATATTGAAGCAAACCTGGTAGGGTAAAATAGAGGAGAGGTAGCAAGTTATATCAACATATACATTTTCTACACCAACTTCAAGCTAACTTTTTTGTTTGTTTGTTTTTCAAAACAGTGTTTCTTTGTGTAGTCCTGGCTGTCCTGGAACTCACTCTGTAGACCAGGCTGGCCTCCAACTCAGAAATCCACCTGACTTTGCCTCCCAACGGCTGGGATTAAAGTCGTGCAACACCACACCCATCCCTCAAGCTAACTTCTAAGGATGCTTTCCATCTGGGAAGTGGCACCATTGCTCCTCTGTTCTTCCACTTGTTTTTATGTGTACACATTTGCTCAGGTCCTACTAAGTGTCCACAGCTTTCTTATGGGGCCACAGAACAGATTACACATTCTTTTTAATGAAACAGCCAATCTGATATATATCAAGATTTGGCAGAAAAAAAAAGATACCCATTAAAACATCTTCCTGTCATGGTTAGGATAGACCTAGATAACATTTCCAAGCCCCTCTATGGTTAAGAAGGAAGTTTGGCAGAAAACAAAAGACACTCATTAAAACATCTTCCTGTCATGGTGAGGATATACCTAGATAACATTTCCAAGCCCTCTTTACGATTAAGAAGGAAGTGAAACAGCTGCCAGGCCTAATCCAAATATGCGTGTGTGTGTGTGTGTGTGTGTGTGTGTGTGTGTCCCATAGTCCTCATTCCATGCTCATTTGGAGTTAGTTTCAATTTAAATACACAATTTCAGAGAAATATTGGGGTCAATTTGTTAAAGATGAAAGAGCCTACATTAGTACAGTTTCCAGAATGAATGCATGCAGGAAGACTTGACCGAAATCAGTTCACTTATATCGAGAAGCAAAGGTTTGCACCAGAATCCATTTTAAAGCCCATTTCTGCAGTTAACCGACCCTAACCATGTTAATGGGAATTTGTAGGTAAGAGCATGCAAGGTTATGAGAATACAGAGCTACCTAAGAGGAGTTATACAAGGATTTAAATGGAGTTAAAGGAATAGTGAGAATTTATCAGCTGGTCAAGGATAGGGGTGTGAGGGGGAGAAATATTGTTAGAGTAGGAAAAAGATTCCATGTGGGTGCAATGAGGCATAAAGGGGTTTAGGAGGCAGGGACATGAGTTCACAGGAGGAAGTAGTGATACTGAATTTGTACAGTTGGTTAGATTTCATTATGAATCACTGAAAGAATGGAACAGTGGCCTTTTGCTTGGACTTGTATGTTGAAGGAGTTTTCTGGTGGTTGACAAGAAGGGATCCTGGAGGGAGGGTTTTAGATAATTGGAATTCATCGGATGGGAACTTGTGAAGACCTGAAGGAAGGAAAAGATTATAAGATTTGGCAGCCAACTGAGTCCAGAGGATACCTTTCAAGCTATGACTTTATTTTTCTCCCTGGAGTTAAACAATAGAATAAAGAGTAGTGTACTGAGCAGAAGGGGAGATGTATGAGAGTCAAGTATTTGAGTTCAAAGAGACACGGTTCAAAGAGAAGTGACTCTAAAGCCTTGGGATGGAAAGATGGGGACAGTGCACAGAACAGACTGGGCTAGGACTGTTTGGTGGCTAGTGATGTCACATGAGGCTAGGATGATGCTTAGATTAATGAGCAACCACAGCAAAGCATGGGGGATGAAAGCCATAAAACTGAGGCGCACGCATATTTCACACACACCATGGATCCATCTGTAGTGGCTTATTCATAACAGAAGAAGATGTTAACAAGGAGGAAGTAGTTCATTTGGTCTTTGCATTATAGACTTCCTTCTACTGACTATCTGTGAAAATACCTTAGATCGCCATGGTGGACAATTTGCTACAGACTGCAGCTTCCTTGAGGGTAGAGGCCATGAGCAATTGGATTACCAACTCCCAGAGCCTGAATTCATCTAACTATTAGACTTTAACTTTTCCAGGACAAATTCAAATTTTAAAAATCCTATATTCCAAGGTCAGATCATATTTCCTAATCTTTGGTTTGGGTGACTACTTTATTTTATGTCAAGAAGTATTTTGTAGTTATAAGGTAATTAAAATGTAATAGAATTAATAACATTATCATTCATTAGTTTTAGGTTTTGGTAGCATTAGTTTTGAAGATGCGTGAATAGAAATATGAGGATTGCGCATACTGGGGGAAGGGGTTTATATGTCTAGTGGCTAAGTCATGATAAAGCACTAGAGACATCTAATAAAACTGAACTCATTTCTGGGTATAAGCCCCATGGTTCACCTATGAGGAGCACAGGGTAGTTATTGAAACACATTCTCTGTTCTGACAGGATTTCTAGAGCCCTAAGAACTACTCTAATAGAAGGTTTGTTCCTGCTACATTGGCTCATGTACCCAATAAAGTGGAATCCCACTCCTACTGAAGTCTCATCTCTCCACTTCAATCATTGACTCTATCTTTCTAATGGCTGGCCAGCCAAAGTACTCCTTAAAGAATCTTGGAATGAATACATGTGTAGCTTCTAGAAGAAAGTCTTATTGCATCCAGAAAGTCATGGAGGCAATTTATTATTTGTGCTCTGTGTTCTCTTTAATGGGACCAAGCAATAAACCACACTAGAGATATAGGTAAAAACAAGAAAGTAGGGAGTACTTCAGTCAGCTCTCTAGGCTCTGCTACAGGAAAGAAAACAGAAGGAAAGGTGGTTTGAAACTACAACAAAGCCACTGACTAACACAAACATCTTTCGTATCTAGCTTTAAAGCTAGTTCCAACATATGCTTTCTTCTTCTTCTTCTTCTTCTTCTTCTTCTTCTTCTTCTTCTTCTTCTTCTTCTTCTTCTTCTTCTTCTTCTTCTTCTTCTTCTTCTTCTTCTTCTTCTTCTCACGTGCTCCCATCATACACTGGCACCGAGGAGTCTCCAGCCTGACCTGGCTTTCAGTGTCTCCAGGGAATACTGATTAGAATTATGACTCATGTGCTCACAATTAACGTGTTTGCTAAAATGAAAGATAAAAATACTCCCATTCATATTTTCCTATTTGTAATGTGCTTTCTATAAGGTCTGTGGCTAGCATTTGGAAAGCTGATATCCAAAGCAACTGGTTTGCATTTTTGAATCTACATCATTAAAGTAGAGCCATAATTCCTCTAATAATTGAATGCTTATGGCTGGAATTTTCATGCGGCTATAATTTTCTTATAATTCTGGGGGAAGTTGCTGTGCCCTTCTAGGAAAGGCTGAAGAAATAATTGAAGCTTGAACATACAAACATGCCCTCAAATTATCAGTTTATTGTTCTTCTTGCTTCATGTAGCTTTTCTGTGAAAATTGAAAGGTAGCCAACCTTAAACCCTAGGGAAGGATTTAGGTTTCAACTTTACTTACAAAGTATAGCACTGAAAACCACAAAACTATTAAACTTTTCTCCTACCAAAAGGATTTTATAAAGTAAGTTTTATGCTCATATTTTGGTTCACAGTTTACTAAGAATTAAGATACTGAAGCTATAAATTCTGTGTCAATTAGAATAATGATTTAAACAACTTTAATAAGTGACCACTGTGTTATCTGAATATGCACCTATATTTAAATACCAGTGGGCAGTGAAATGATTGATGTAAGAGTTACCAACTCTTGGCACAATAAGGACAATGAAATATTTATTGAACAAATAACTCAACTAAAATGTGCCTGGGGCCAAAATGATCTTCAGTTCCAGCTCTGAGAATGACTGTGAGGTAGGGAGGGAATGATGGGAGCTTGGTTCAATTCTGCCACCCATGCCATTCCCATTGGGAAATAAAGCCGAATGGCTCAGAAAGCAAGAGACTGAGAGAACCTGACCCAACGTGAAAGCAGAAGAAACATCTGGTTTGAAGGAAATGGAGGAGAGGACTATAGTATTGCTATACAGAACCATAAATGAGAATAATCAAATGAAAAAATTTAAAAATCGACTAAGTTTTCTATCAAGCTGACTCTAAATAGCAATACATATTGATATTTTTAACTAAAATTCTTCCATTTAGTAATAGATTGTTTGGTTTTTAATAAATTATACTTGCACATAAACAAGTGTCTCCTATGTCACCTATGGCCACCCTTTTTTACTGCTAGGACTATTCTAATGGAGCAAACGCCATGAAGAATCATCAAGCCCGTGCTCAGTGACCATCCTTCTATTAATATAGGTGACTTCCTTCCTGGTTTGAATATTCTAGAGTTATGAGATGTGAAAATTAGTGTTCAGCAATTTCATTATAAATGCTAGGAAACATAAGGTACATATAATTTTAATAAAGAAATTGTTTTGTTATAATGGAGAAACAGTAATTCAGATGTTACTAAAAGTCCCTAAGTAGTAATCACTATAGATGTCTACAAACTCACTGGCAACAATCAAAGAGGGTCAATCAAAACATCAGATGTCAGTAACTATGTTCTGCATAGACTCAAACTCACAAGAACCTCTTGCCAGCTCTGTAGTAAACAAATCCTTTCTGGAGGAAGCAGGCTGTAGAGTCCCTTAAAACGTGCTTTAAAATTCCCCCATCACTCTCCCCAAAAACAACCAAACAAATGAAAAACAAAACAAAACAAAAAATGATGTGTTTTCAATATTGAAAGGATCCACTTGGAAAATCATTGCTTAACTCTGAACATATTTTGATTGTTATGACTGAACTCCTTTTTAGACAGAGTTGGTGGTGTTAATACAAACACCCATGCCTTCGGATCTAGCAGGCTTGTCTGAAGTCAGGGGAGAATGATTCCTGGGATAGCTTCAGGTATCCCTAGCATTGTAATGGCTGCCAACTATGCAAGCTGATTAGCAGTGTTACACTCCCTGGAGGAAAGGCTAAATATGATCCCTAAGAAGGTCAGAGGTGAAGTTAATAAAAGCATTCTTGTAACAATATTTAAGCCACTGACATTTATGTACCTGGTGTTTGGAATGTAAAAACATCTTGAGTATTCTGTTTGTTCTTCTACCAACTTTAATTACCATTTCTAAGGATAGTAAAGATAATTGCTAAAAGGTTAAAGCTGAAAGAAGTGAGATGGAACATTCTGGTCCAAAATGTTCAGCTGGGCCTCATAATTTTTGCTACAGATGTTCTTGCTTAGTTCAGGTTTGATTTAAAGGAACAGATGTAACATGGTTGGAAGCAAGGTTGGAAGTAGCTGAATTTAAAGGCCTCTTCCAGAATGTCAATGAAAAGACCCCACTTCCCTAACATAATAACCTTTATGTACAGGAAACAAACGTTAAAGAAATATCTACCTTGGCTTTATCTTAGAGAAGAATGTACTTTTATAAGAAAGTTATTCTAAACAATATACATAGTCAAACAAAAAGGATAGCATACACAATGGGTTTGATGTAGGCTAATCAGAGATAAGATACAGAATTTTGTGACTTTTTAAATATTAACATTAACACTGAAATGAAAGTATTGGGAAGATCATCAAGACACCTGCTCAACACTCTATTCAATACTAAGTTTCCTTCCTAATCATGGACTATGGGAAACATGGGTTTAAAGATATCTCAAAACTAACATATGATGGAGAAATGGACAAATAAAGAATGACCACATGTCTGTCTGTCTGTCTGTCTGTCTGTCTCTCTCCATATGGAGAGAGACATCTTATCTTTCCTGACCACTTAAGCCCATACTATATCCCATTCCCATCAAGAGGCACATGGTGCAGTGCCCAGAGAATTCTGAGGAGTCCCTGTTCTATGAAGCATTGCCAAAGACATGTGTGATGCAACTTCATACTTGGACAGCAAAAAAGAAGTGACACTGGAAAAGTAGAGTCTTGTAGATGGATGCACACAGTTTTGTCACACCCAGTTAAGACAAGGAGAAACAAACATGGCCTTGAAATTGTATGTACATATGTCCTAACACACATGATTTAATGTAAAATAAAGCACTCATACAATGCCAGGAATCAAGAACATTTAGCAGTTGAAGGAAGATGTTAAGATGAAGAATAACTGGAAGAAGACCACAGAAACAACTACCTATGCTTTCAGTTGTAGAAATAAACCTTCTTTGACTGTGCCCTTGACATGTGTTTATATAGATCTACATTATTATTGAGGCTTTCCTAAAGCAAGTTATTCACCTATTAAGTTAGAAGTCACTGCAGTGCTCATATGCTGAACCAAGTAGAGGATCAATTAAGCAAGGAATTCTCTGTCTACTTATATCTCCTATCAGAGTTCTATCAAGAGTATTTCATCAACACTGTCTTGGATGCTGCATCCTATATGTATGCCCATCTTTGAATTGAGGCATGTTTTTCATGGGTTATATCAATGACCTACACAGCAGACTTACCAATGTAGATAGTTCCTGAGAGAGGAAGAGTATTATTGCTTCTTAAGGAGTCTCCATTGTTTTGCCAAAACTTCCTTAGCACTGTATGTCAGCCTGAGGCTCCTCTCCAAGCCTTCTATGTCCTTTATCTCTTTTACAAGAGGATAGTATGCCTTGCACTTTGATGGCCCTTCCAGCCTCCATTCTGTCCCACCCCACCCAAAGAATTCTTTTTCCTTCTTACTCCTGTCCTCCTATTAACTTCTGAGAGAACCAGAAATAACAGCTTATTTATTTATTTATTTACCAAGAGCTGTTGGATCAGACTCAGTATTTTCATTCTGTTTTCCTACCTATGTCAAAAAGCCCACCAGGTCAGAGCCCATGACGGATAACAAGAACACAGGACATCAATCTTCTCTCTTAAAACTGAAGGCAGTTGGGATTGGGTACAGTGTTTTGAAATAATTATCAGTAGATGAGGGATCTTTCTGATTCTGTCTTCATGATCTTCCCCAAGTTGAACTCCAATGAGTCTCATTTCAATGTATTTATTCATACTATCACTGAAATTCAGATGTACACAAGAGATTTATTGTAACCAGCTAGCTCAACGGTTCTAAGTACTTACAAAAGAATCCACATACTAAGTTAAGTGGTTTTGTTGCAATATTAGCGTTTATTGTTTCATATATTCTAGAAGCTTTTCTGCTTCTAGGTAGAAATGTCACTAGCATGGGCAACTATTTCAGAGTTAAATACAGAACAGAGTAGTTTGGCCTCAGGCATAATTACTTCTATTGTTAAAAATGTTCAAAGCATAGTATGTATGCTTTAGTGATAATAATACTCTAGCTCAGAATTACATGAACTCGCCTCCACCCTTACCACTCCACAAACGCATGTCTTTAAATAAGTAAATATACAAAATATTTTAATGTCTTTTTTAAAAGTATGAAATGTGTATTGGGGCTCAAATTGTACATATACACTAAGGAATTTCAAATATTTGCTCAGAATCTCAAGATTTGAAAGTACCTAAGAAGGGGTCTTGTTCTTTCTTAATGCATAGCAAGCATTCTTAAATGCTCTGTCTTTTCCTCCACACCTATTCCATCATCCTTAATGCACTTCAACAGATGCTTGCTTTTCTTCAAGTCATTGTCCATCACCTTCCCGGCTACTTTAAAGACTCACCTATGTGTTTCTTAGGGGAAAGAGAAGGATTTTGAATATATTTGTGCCCTTTTTCTCTTTTCCTTTTTCCACTGAATTAATACTTAGTTCCTCTTAGAGAAACATGTTCATAGGAGAAAGAAAACAACATTTTAGGTACATATTTGTATGTGTGAAGTATTAGGGTGGAGAACAGGATATATCTGAAGACCTTGCATTCCAAAGCTCAGATAGAGCAGTGTCAGAGCTGAGCCCAGCTAAGCAGGAGTCATGTGATCAAAGCATCTCCAGTATTCTAATCCAAATAAGCTTCCAAATGAGTGTGGCTGGACTGACACTAGTGTCACCCAGAGCAGAATCATCTCAGGCCGCTCACAGAGTCCTGGGAGATAATAATCACATAGCTATCACTGTATGCTTTTTGGTTTTGAGTTGGTTTGCTACTTAGTAAGAACAAATCATATACCACAGTACTGTGTGCTGAGGGGAGAAATGGCCACAGTGCTGAGGGGAGAAATGGAAAAATACATCTTCAAGCTCACATCAACTCTGAGAAACAGAACTTGGAGGCCATTTCTTTTTTACCTGTCTATTTCTGCTGACTAACGGGATTCTAAAACCATCATATACCTAGACCTTCAGCTGATACTGTGAGGAAGAATTACAATCTTATGGTGGATCCCCTCTGTTTTCTGTCTCACACTATACACTGCAGATTGTCTGATGGAAGGCTTTTCGGATACACTTCTCTGTGTTTCTGTTACGGGAAGAGAGAATGACCAAGCTATGTGCTCATGCTGTTATATCATGAATAGTTATTAACATCTCAGATAATATAATATAAATGAATATAATCATAATTCCTCATAGGATTTACAAGCTAAGGGCCCTTCAATACCCTGTTCCAAACATGAACTTGAATATAAATACATTGAAAACATGAATTGTAAATCATAGAAAGTTATTACCTCTTGGTAGAATTCAAATTTTAAAGACTCTTCTTCATTCAATATTTTTCAAGTTGTCGAACCAGTGCCTTTCTGCAAACTCTTTAAGCAGGAAATCATTTGGGCACTCTCTTAGTCTGGGTGTTAACCTTTTCTCCCTGTATTTACCTAAGTAATTTTCAACATCAAAATGACACAATGAGGCTGTGGCTATCAATATCCATGGTTTAGGGCCACTGTTATGCACCACTATGTTTTAAACTTACTATAGACTGGCAGTGTGTTGAGTTCTATAGATATCTTGGTAGTGAATTAATAAAGGCATCTGCTATTATTAGTTATTAATTTCAGAACATTCCACAGTTAGACAGAGGCTTACATGCATCTAATTAATTCTATCTGGAGCACAAATCGTGTAGACTGATATTCTCAAGAATAAATTTCAGAAAAGTATCAATGTCTCTCCTTGGGAGTGGAGACTTCCTGGTATCAGCCCTATGTTCGCTCCACCTCAAGGTTCCTGTGTTCTCATCTTTGTTTGGATTTTCTTCCCACATAGCTGGCCAGTCTAGCATGTGGATGACTTGGAGTCATAAGGAACGTTGAGCTTATGAGTGAGTGGATAAAGAGTGAAATGTGCCTGTCGTTCACAGACAAAGCATATGAGAGCAGGAAAGCTCCATGCTCTGCAGAGGCAGAGCACAAACACAGAATAAAAAGTTCAGTGTTAGATGGGAAACTTGGATACAATGGGCAAACCCATGATTCCCAAAGAGAGCTGTGCTAAGCAACTAAGCAAGAATATGACAGGGGTGGCAGTTGGGAGTGAAGGAAGTAGTATTGCCTTTCCTCTGTTCCTAGCCACCTGCCTGCTGCCTTTATTTTCTTCTCAGCTGCTTGATTTTTTTGTTTGTTTGTTTTTTGCCTTATACCTTACATCATCCTGGAGGTGTTAGCTCCAACCTCACCAAGACTGCTCTCCAACCCTTGTGCCCCCATTCACAATCTCCTGCTGGTTGTATCCTTTGTCAGACCCCATGCCCCATGTCACTTTTCTATAATAACTGAGAAGAATTGAGCTCTCTGGCCATCCTTTTACTTTCTCTTCCACAGACTCCACTTGTATCTCCTATCCTCTAAACACAGGTGATCTCAAGGCCTTACAGGCGTCTTCCTCTCTGTTGTTTCCTTAAAGGCAATCCTGTTTAGTTGCAAGAGAGCCATTCCCTCTGGAAAGATGACTTTCACATTCTGATAGATCTGATAGATTCTGATAGATCATGAGTCTTACCTCAGCATATCCTATATCCATAGTTGGAACCTTACTATGCCCTTTGAGCTAGGTATGCCACCATTATATCTCCTGATATTTGAAGAAATTTTACTAGTACTTAGATGTTGTTTCTTCTATCCATCCTTCCTAACCCTCATAAGACTTCTGGTTTCCCCTCCACTGAATCCGTAGAAACACTGTTGCCCTAAAGGATCCCTTTCATGAGACCTGCACTGCATGGCAGTACTAATTTACCATTTCCCTGTGGTGTAACATGGGAGCAACTGCTTATGATGAGCCTTAAGTCCTTCAAATATGAATGAGGGAGAAAGCAATATGATGTTCTGATAATTATGAAAAGTGATTTGTAATGTAGGAGGTAACATAGTTTCAGAGTATCATTAATGGCAGGATTCTCTTTTACATTATGAACTAACAGAGAATGTCCATTCAAATTAATTAGTATTTCCATCTTGACTGATTTACTTGGCTACAAAACCATGTGAATGTTCCAATGTAAACAGCATTGCAGAGGGGTGTAGGAGACACAAGTCTCAGTTTGCTGAGAAATGACTCCTGGCTTCTCATCTTTAAACAAAAAGCATAGAATATGATTACTTCTCTAATCACATGTATTTTCATTTCTCATGTGATCATTTAGGAGCTCATTTTATCCTCCACGTGAAGTTGTAAGGTAGCAAGACCAAGAACCCTGATGTGCTGACTATGCCATAAACCCAAGAACAATGTCTTAAACTTGGTGTGAGAGCTTTCATTGATTCATTGGATAAAAACAAACTTAGAGAGGGGTTCAGACCTGTACTGCTCTTGCAGAGAACCTGAGTTCAGACCCAAGTTAAGCAGTTCACAAATGCTTGTGACTTCAGCTCAGTGGAGCTCTGATGCCTCTTGCCTCAGAGCATTTACCTGCATGTGCACATATCCTCACACAGATGCACACACATACAGTTAAAAATCATGAAATTAATCTAAACAATATAGCACATTGAGTCTGAAGGGAAGCTTCTTAGCCTGATTTAAAAAAAAAAAAAAAACAGCCATAAGATGGTGTCTGCGTATGAAATTGGCTACTTAGCAGGTAACAAAGAGCAGACACTGGAACATCCACTGAGTAGCTGAAGAGAGCATGTTCCTAGATTGAGTCCTTCCAGCTTTGAAGAGCTATGAGATCAGCTAAAATGATCACTAGTGTCCCAAATGTTACTCCATCCTTTCTGACCACAGGATATATATGGGGTTTGCTTCCCCAGCACATGGTTATGCATGTCTTCTTGTTTGTGGTCAGCATGTCTGGACCTTTGTCTACTTCTTCAGATCTGAATTATAAACCCTTTGACCATGCATTGAGAGCACAAATGATGAGTAACCAAATGCATTTGCTCTGTTTATTCTGCGTAGGTAATACAGTATTGTGTAGCTTTTTTTTCCCACCTCAGAATTGAAATATTGTGTCTTGTATGAAGGAGAAAAGCTCACTGAATTTACAATGCTTAAGAAGCTCATGGGTTGGTAGTCTAGGATTAGAAAGGTCACAAATATGTAAATTAACACGGCCCTTCCCAGGGTTATATAAACAGTTAAAACAGTTGGTGGGGGGATTCTTCAAGCATCTGAGTTGCCTGCAAGTTCACGAATGGTCTGCAATGGCTTTGGGTAATGCAACTGTCTTTGCATCACTCATGATTTGGTAAATAAC
Organism: Mus caroli; assembly: GCF_978045245.1. Taxonomy (NCBI): domain Eukaryota; kingdom Metazoa; phylum Chordata; class Mammalia; order Rodentia; family Muridae; genus Mus; species Mus caroli. The sequence continues at coordinate 69,799,848 of NW_028227261.1, forward strand.
CTATAGCCCACACTACTGCAAGCAATATCAATAAATTCATTGGTTTGTCAGGCTAGACTTGTGTCAAATTGTTGCTTTGGTGGCAATTGGTACCCTCTCTGGGGTGACTAGAAATTTGCTGAAATCTCTTCAGGAAAGTCATTCAACATATAGAAAGAATGACAAGACCACAATATATTGCCTATAATAATTAAAAATCTATACTGAATGGTTTTCCAAGTTGCCTAGGCTCAGCATATTTCCTAGAAAGCATCTTCAGTCATTTTCCTCTGGGGTTCCATGTCTACTTGTCAGTTTCCTCACCAAGTGACTGTCCAAGTCACTTACAGCACAGGCTAAAATTAAGGTTCACAGAGACAGTCTGTTTACTATGTTCTTGAGTTTATATGCCATAGTCCCCATTCCTCTGTAGGTGTTTTACAGGTGCCTATGGTTTTCCTTTTTTCTTAAGCAAATAAAATCCACCTGCACATTGCATTCCAGCTATTCTGCCCCAGAGGAATCTTGTCCCATAATCTATTCCTCCACCTCCACCCACATTTCCTTTGATTGATTTTCCTCTGTGCTCATTCCTTCATGTTGAAAATAGAGAAGTGTGTGTGTGTGCGTCTCTGTGTGTGTGTGTGTGAGAGAGAGAGAGAGACAGAGAGAGAGAGAGACACAGAGAGACACAGAGAGACAGAGAGACACAGAGAGACACAGAGAGAGAGACAGAGTCAGAGAGACGGAGACAGAGATTTCTATTTTGTCTAAGAGCCAATGCTTGACTTCCTTTCAAAGATTTTCTAGAAAGAATTATTTAAATACTCTAAAAGTTCAGAAATCAGCAACTCTAACTTTTGATATCACCATCCGAGTAACATTTCTGTGGCTAGTTACCAAATTATGTATACCAAAAATTAGGTATCAAATCTAAGAGGCATTTGTCAGTCTTTATTTTATATGTATGACTCATGGCCTAGATAGGGCTACTCCCTTTTGCTTGAAAATATCTTCTCCTTTCTTTCTCATGACCCCACACCCTTCATATCCTTTACACTTTTCTCCACAGTTTGGCATTTCTCTATTCACCCCTAAGTGGCCAATGCACTCTAGTGCTTCACCAGCGTACCACTTTATATTATTAGATAAGCTGTTCCTGAAAATCTTCCCTAGTACCAAGGATTCAGAGAGCATTGATAAGACACTAACTTTAAAATATATGTGTGTCTGTCCAAAATTCCAGATACTTGTCTCCCAATTGTCTACTAAACATTATCAAATATCTCATGGGTACTTTCAAGTAGACAACGCAATTTAGACAAGGTATCATCTTGCTCACCTCTTAAAAATGTGCTCTTTCTTGGCAAACCCAATCCCATCTTGCTAATACACCTTGCCTGGTGGCCTGAGCCAGAAACCCATTACTCTGCCAAGAATCAGCCTCTTTTTATTTGTATGAAATTATTTCCAAATCCTGGCACTGTTAACTCACCAAAGTCCTCCTTACCTGTCTGTCCCATTCCAGGTTTATTCAGCATCTTCCTGTATTCCAACACCCTTCTAGTTAGTAGTCTTTCTAGTCTTAATTACATCCCCATTTCATTCCAACACCTAGCTTCTAGTGAGTACTCTAAACAAGGAATTCTAAACATCTCTCTCTGACATGACATGCTCCAACCATATACCATCTTCTTCATGAACTGTTCTTCAAATTTTGATGTGCCTAAAAACCAAATGGGGTTTAATCTCACCATATTATCTGTTTTGAATGAAGAAGTCTGTGTTGGAACCTGCAAATATGTGTTTTTAACATATACGTGGGTAATGCTGACATGTGATCCAGCAGCCACACTTCAGTACCAAAGCTTTATTGATCATAAAATTAACTTGTTTATACAAGCCCTTAAAGTATTATTGTATGATCTAATACTGCAGCCTCTCCTTCCCCCTTCTTTCTCTGTGCTTAGAAAAATTTGAATGGCTTGTGCTTGCCCAAATATAGCATGGTAATTTGATTTTCATGACTTTGAAAGTTAAGTCCATCTGGTCTAATTCTCTTGTGTCCAAAGTCCTAACTCTTGTGCAGCACGCTGGCCTCAGAAGCTAGCAAAAAAAAGCTTGAAGAATTGGTACCTGGTCTCCACTATAGTATCTGCCCCTACAAAATTCCTAGCTCTCTATTAATACTTTGTACTAGAGAATATGCTGATTAATAATCATAAAACAGAAAGTGCAGTGAGATAAGTCTTGCAGTTATATTTTCCTTTTCAATGTTCAATAAAATGGTAGGTTAGAGAAAGGTCTAGAATGTATTGATTTGTGTATAGAGTTAGAGCCCATCTTGTATTTAATCAACTGGAATTTAGGCAAATTTAAAACTAATAAAATATTTGCATGTTTTTCAAATTGCTTCACTAAACTCTTTTAATTTAAAAGTACCCCTGAGTATATTACTAAATGTGTTAAATGTGTCACCGATTACAAAATCATGAATGATTAACTAATGAGTCACTTGAAGGTCCTGCTTATTAATATTTATAGCCTCATTGCCTGGAACCTAATCATCAACTTATATCAATACCCTTGGAGAAATGAAAAGAGTCCTCATTTATTAAAGGTAGGATTTCTTATCGCTATAGGACTCGATTCTTGCTCTCAGGATGTCATGGGCACTGCCAACACTGATCCTTCTTCAAAGATATTGTAGACTTTTCTTTAGGCTTGTGCAGATTCCCTCTGGGTTTGACTTTAGTATCTGATCTTTAAGAGACATTTCTGTTTTATAGTTACCAAATAAATTCCTATACTCTTAATCATTTTCTTTTGGCTGTCAGTGAGGTGTAGGTGACTAGATGTTAAACAAACATTCTTTTTTAAACTCAAACTGAAATTGGGATGTTCCATTTATTTATACTATTGTAGACATGAAAAAATGCGCGAATTTTTTTTTCATTTAGGATCCACAAAGCCCTTGCCTTTCATTTGCAAAACTCTATTTCCTTCAATCCTTTTAAAATGTGTGTGTGTGTGTGTGTGTGTGTGTGTGTGTGTGTGTGATGCTATCACATATGTGTGTGCCATGGTGATCAGAGAACAACTTAGAAGAGTCAGTGCTTACCTTCTACTGTGTACGTTCTAGGATAGAACTCATTTCTTCAGGCAGTATGGTAAACACCTTGCTTTAGCTGCTTAGCCACATTGCCAGCCTTCAACTCTAGCTAACACCTAGAAATCTGTTATGGCTTTTCTGCTGTAAAAACAGTGTCTTCTAAGGTTCTATTGTTGTTAAAGCTTTCTTACTGCGAGTGTCCTCTCCTACTGCCACTGCTACTGTTTCTTTGTATAAACTGTGATGCATACATACATGCTAAAGAACATTAGACGTCACAATAAATTTGGGTTCCCCACCTTTAAAGCCCAATAGAAGGAAGAGAATGGTAGGGAACAGCTTCCTAAACTTCCAAAGAGAAAAAGAACCTCAGTTCTGTGGAGGTAGAAGCTTTGTGTGTGCTTGCGCAGAGAACATGGAAGTAAACACTCTAGCAAAAGATAATGACATGTGCTCTGAGAAATGCAAATCACCTATGTTTACTTCTATAACTACTTGTGAACATATCACAGGGAGTCCAATCAATGTAATGGGGGAGTCTCTCCATGAAAAGTAATTTGGTTGCCCTGGTCTTCTAAAACAAGGGGATATGTCCATGAACACACTGTAACTGAATCTTTATTAAGGTTGTAGGAGGTTTCTATTCTGGCTACACAATGCCTGTGAACAAAAGACTTATAAGGTAGTCATTTCTTCACTTCCTTTACCAATGTTAACAACAACAAGGAAGAGGCAAGGCCTACAATTATGTCTGTTCTTTAAAAACACCAGTATATAGCTGTAACTTCATTCCAAGCAATGAACAGATGGAAACCAAGACTATGTTCAGTGTCTGCTCTCTACTTTCCTTTTACCAATCCATTTCCTGTCAAGCTGATAAGCCCTTTTATTTATTTTAAAAAATTGACTTTAAGAATGTTAATGAGGACATTCTGAGTTTTTCAGGCAAATGGATGGAACTAGAAAATATCATCCTGAGTGAGGTAACTCAGACCCAAAAGAACATGCATGGTATGTACTCACTAATAAGTGAATATTAGCCAAAACAGTACAGAATACCCAGGATACAATCCACAGAACTCAAAAAGGTTAATAAGTGGAAGCCAAGTGAGGATACCTCAATCCCACTTGGGAGGGAGAAGAAAGAAATCACAGGAGAGGGGGGAGGACCTGGGTAGGAAAGGCGGCAGAGAGGGGAAGAGGGGAACATGATCAGTTATTGGTTGGGGGGAACAGGATTGAAGCCCTGAGGGCCAGCAGGAACAATAGAAACAGGCAACCTTGAGAGGTAGGAGGTGGGGCAGGGGAATTCTCTAGAATACACCAGAAACCTGGGAGGTGAGAGACTCTCAGGACTCAAATGGAGAGACTTTAGATGAAATGCCCTACAGTGGGGAGAAGGAACTTGTGGAGCCCAGATCCAGCAGAAAGACAGGGCATCATGTGGGGGATGGGTTTGCCATCCCACAGTCAAAAAGTCTGACCCATAATTGCTCCTGTCTGAATGAACTGCAGGGACAAAAATAGAGAAGAGCCTGAGAAAAAGGAGGTCCAATGACAGACCCAAATTGGGATTCAGCTCAATAGGACACCCCAAGGTCTGACACTATTACTGAGGCTATGGAGTACTCACAAAAAGGGACCTATCATGACTGCCCTCTAAAAGACCCAACAGGCAGCTGAGAGAGTCAGATGCAGATACTTACACCCAACCAATGGACATAAGCTGCTGCCCCCTGTGGTTGAACTAGGGAATAGCTGGAAGAAGCTAAGCAGGAGGGCGACTCTATAGGAAGACCAGCAGTCTCAACTAACCTGGAACCCTGAGATCTCTAAGACACTGGACCACCAGCCAGGCAGTATACACCAGCTAACATGAGGCCTCCAACAGCAGAGATCTGCCTGGTCTGGACTCAGTCAGAGAAGATGCATCTAACCCTCAAGAGATTGGAGGCCAGGGGAGGTCTGGTAGGGTGGCGGGTGGGGGTGGGGTGGGGACATCCTTGTGGAGACAGAGGGAGAGGAGGTATGGGATTTGGAAAAGTCAGAGGGTGGACTGGGAGGGGCATAAAATCTGGATTGTAAAAAAGGATTAAATAAAAAATTTTTAAAAAGAATCTTCACTCATTAAACATGATGGCATGCTAAACTTCTGATAATTCATAACAATGTTCCCCAGGAAGAAGGCGTTTTCCATAATTACAAAATAAACACATGCCACTTGCATGTTCCATATAACTTTTCATCTAAACAGATATATTTTAAGTTTTATGTTTTAAAAGTGAAATTATCATATCTACCTCATCTCCCATTGCCTGCCTTCTAATTCCCCTCATCTGCTGCACTACTGTTTCCTCCTGACTCCATGTGTCCCTCATTTTTTAAAGTTACTGAATCTACTTTGTACTGCCAATAGGTGCATCAGTACAGGGCGCCATCTACTAGATGTTGAGCAGCCTCTCTCTTTAGTTTGATCTTGCGCAGGTCTTGTGCATGCAATCAAATTGTGAGTTCATATGAACAACAGCCTTTCCTTGTTCAAAAACCACCTTTGCTGTAGTCATCTACTACCTAGGTTCTCATTGTCATTCTATACCCTCTTCTGTGATGATCTGTGAACCTTGAGCAGAAGTATATTATAGATGTTTCCTGTAGGGTACCAGTAACAACTTTTTCTTGATTAATGAAAATATCATGCCCCTCAACAGAGGAATGGATACAGAAAATGTGGTACATTTACACAATGGAGTACTACTCAGCTATTAAAAAGAATGAATTTATGAAATTCCTAGGCAAATGGATGGACCTGGAGGGCATCATCCAGAGTGAGGTAACCCAATCACAAAGGAACTCACACAATATGTACTCACTGATAAGTGGATATTAGCCCAGAAACTTAGGATACACAAGATATAAGATACAATTTGCTAAACGCATGAAACTCAAGAAGAATGAAGACCAAAGTGTGGACACTTTGCCCCTTCTTAGAATTGGGAACAAAACACCCATGGAAGGAGTTACAGAGACAAAGTTTGGAGCTGTGACAAAAGTATGGACCATCTAGAGACTGCCATATCCAGGGATCCATCCCATAATCAGCTTCCAAATGCTGACACCATTGCACACACTAGCAAGATTTTGCTGAAAGGACCCAGATATAGCTGTCTCTTGTGAGACTATGCTGGGGCCTAGCAAACACAGAAGTGGATGCTCACAGTCAGCTATTGGATGGATCACAGAGCCCCCAATGGAGAAGCTAGAGAAAGTACCCAAGGAGCTAAAGGGATCTGCAACCCTATTGTTGGAACAACATTATGAACTAACCAGTACCCCGGAGCTCTTGACTCTAGCTGCATATGTATCAAAAGATGGCCTAGTAGGCCATCACTGGAAAGAGAGGCCCATTGGAATTGCAAACTTTATATGACCCAGTACAGGGGAACGCCAGGGCCAAAAAGTGGGAGTGGGGGGGGGAGGGGAGTGGGGAAGAGAGTATGGGGGACTTTTGGGATAGCATTGGAAATGTAAATGAGGAAAATACCTAATAAAAAATATTTTAAAAATATCATGTTAACTTCTGCTATAAATCTTTACTCATTTCTTTTGTCAAAATGATGAATTCCTAATTTTTATTCAGATTCACCCCAAGTCTTTTGAAGGCTATTCCAAATTCTCACAAATGTCAAGATCAATTTATCCAAACTATTGTTCATCTTATACTTGAGAGCAGTGAAGTTCAGAAAAGCTGCATAGCCTGTCCAATGAAAGAGCTGAAGGCCAAATTCAGGGATGTGTTTCCTTAGAAACGAAGACACAGAGTTATCTAAGTAAATCTTCCTGAGTATTTAAACACCTGAAGAGCCTGGGAGGCAGGCTGTTAGAAATTCAAAGGTAGTGCAATTTCTCAAAATTGCATTATTTAAAATGAGAAATAGAAAAGGAAAGAAAGGGTAGTGGTCACTCAGAAATGTGGAATAAGCTTGCTTTGTATTTACACTAACCCTTTCAAAGCCTAAACAAGAGGGTCCATACTTTAAGATGTAAATACATGAATAATATAGCCTTGCATTTTTAATATCATGCTACCAATAGTACACAATAAAAGAATGAAATTTTATGAATTGTTATATGCATTTATGTATATATGTATATAATCCTGAATACATAAAGAAAACCTCTTTAGTTTGTATAATGTCACTGTAGGTATGTGTTTAGGGCTATTCCTGGGGTACAGAAAAAGTTGTTAGAGTCCCTGAGGCTGGGCCTACAGCCTGCTGTGAGCCACCTGACTTAGGTGCTAGGAACCGAACATAAAAGAATAGTATGTGCTTTCAGCCACTGGTCTCCAAGCCTGACTTTCAGTTTTCAATGAACATGAAGAACACAACTGTACATGGCTGACCACAGGCATAGTTTTTCATATTTGAGGATAAATATCTTGGTGTGAGATTATGCATTACATGGTAAGACTGTGTTTTGTCTTGTAAAAAAGAAACTTGCAAACCTCTAGTTCAAAGTAAGCATAACATTTATAATCTCACGCGTAAGAATGGGAGTTTTTGTAGCTCTGAATCCTCCTTAGCAAGAATGATTGCAAGGCTTGGGGATTTTAAAGATATGTGGAGTTTTAATTTCTTTTGAATTACTGAATGGTTAAATCCCAAACCTCATTAGTTTTAGTTTGCAATCTCTGATGAAAGGTTATGTAAGCATGTTTAACATGCTTGCCTCCCATTTGTAGATCTCTGCTGATAAGTGATTCATGGCTTTTGCCCATTTAATCATTTGCTTCTTGATGATGTTAGGGCTTCCCTGCCTACTCTAGGTAGAAGCCTTACATCAGATATGTATCATGCACAGGCCTCCTCCCTGTCTAAGACTGCCTTTTCCTTCTGCTAACAGCATGTTTCATAGAGCAGGATGTTTTCATTTGAGAAAGGTCCAGGTTATCAGTTTTCCTTTGATGGTGTTATGCCTAGATTTCATCCCCAAACTCAAGGTCATATAGATCTTCTGTGTTTTAGCCTAGAAGATTTATAGTTTGCATTTTACACTTATGTCCATAAACCACTTTTGGATCAGCAGTTGGGAAGACTTTAACAGCATGTGAGGTTTCATGCTGTGTCATGAGTTGAACATCCAAGTGTTCTATTATCACAGTTTATACTTCTAATGACAGTAGAAGGCAAATGTCTTTGCTGGCCATTTGAAGGCATTAGTGCCTTAATGAATACAATTATCATGATGATGAAACATTTTTTTCAGTTTGTGAACCTCCAGAAGTCATGACTCTGAGCCAAGATTACCAGGTTATACCTCTTTAGCAGCACTATAGACCTTGAGCTAGCATGAGGCTCCTTCATCTCTTCAACCCAACAGCAACACTCATGGCCTCTGCCTGGAGACTTCTATAGTTCATAAATTTGTTTCTTCTGGGGCAGCCCACTGACCTTCTGAGAGCACCAAGGATAAGGGGGAACACATCTTCATTGTGAAGCCTCAGCTTGTTTCCTGGAAACGCCATCATAGTCCTGGTGTTCTGAGACAGGCCATCTTTGTACCTTGGCAAGAGTACTAACTTAATAGAGATACCAATACAAGCTTAGTGATTCTGCACTGGGTGTTTTATCTCTACATGTACTAATTCCATACTTGGGTACACATTAAAGTTCTGTACTCCTGAAAATCTCATGTCTTCACAAACACTCGTTTTAGTTTAGCAAAAGTGAAGGTAAACAGTGGAAAAGATCCTGGAAATCTGGAAAACAGTAGGAAGAAGAAGGGAAGCCCTGGCATAGAAGAATGCAGTTCTAAAAGTCACCTTTGCCTACATGTCAGTCCAGCCAAACAGAGAATACGGCATTTGTCATGCTAAGTGGCTTCCTTAGCCTCTGGAGCAATGTCAAAAAAAAAAAAAGATTTATCTTTATAATGAATTTTAACTCACAAAATCAGGAGAGAAATTTGTAGTTATCCACTGTGGAGATAATAAGAGACTACCATGAAAACACTGATCCAAACAGCACTGTGTTTCCTGCAGGAATGCTTGACTCAATGGTTAAAAGTTCCCACCAGAAATCTTTTTGAAAGTCTTGAAATGTATTTCAATTGCCCCCTCTGCATTTTTTTCTTCCAAAACCAAAAATAATTGTTCCCTCAATGGCACTTCCTGCACTCCTTTTAAATGTTTGTGAAGGGAATGGGGCTTTGTTCAAGCTGTTCCCATTCCTTTAACATGTATAATGAAAGAGTCTGTTTAATGTATTCACTGAAAGAATTATTTAAGCTCCAGTACAACCCTTCATTATTGACAAGGATAAAAGAAACAAAAAGTGATTTGCACTCGAGAGTTTGCAGCATGAAGTGTCTCTTAAACAAAACCAGCAGCAAACATAAGACTCGAGCAGGCAGCAGGCAGGAATGAGGAAGTATCCATAAAGCAAGCACACGCCTACACTTGACCCATGGGGTTCTGACATGAGAGGATGCCAAAATGATTCCAGCAGGCAGAGTGACAGGAGCCCTGAGTGAAAACAAAACACAGTGCACAGAACTTTGAGAATCACTGCTAAGCAACACTGCCCCCATCCCCAGACCCTCCTCTCAGCCACCATAGAAAAAGAAGAAAGTGGATATTGCTGCCTATGGGAATGGGAGGCATTACTTCTGAAAAGAAAGCTGTAGGCTTTCTCTAAGGAGAGCTGGTTCATTCACCCTCACACATAACAATGAAGGAAGACTCTCCAGGGTCTTAAAACAATGCACGTGCCCTGACTCTCTGGCTCTACCTGCCTAGGTGGTAGCAGAGAGTAGATAGTGCCTCTGTAAACATTTTTTTTTATTTGCCAATCAAATTGTCAATTGATTGGATATTATCTATACTCACTGCTGTCCGGTCAAAGTTGGAAGGAAAAAGCTACCCAAAGACCCTTAACATACTCATCACAGTTAACACTTGCTGAGCTCCTAAAACTTACCCTAAGTGCTTACTCTAGGTTTTTTAATCTTCGAAGCCATATCCAAAGCAAACGCTATGAACAAGCTCAGGTGCATAGATTAGAACACAAGCGCAGGAAGACTGGGGTAAATTCAAATACTGGGTTGTTCAGTATTTGAATTAAGGGTTACTTCATTCCAAGACCTGGAAAGTTTAGCACTGTATATCCATTATAGACACACATCTGTAGCCCGGGTCACTTGCTAAGAAGGTGCTTTGATGCTATGGCCCCATTGGAACGCCATCTTCATCTTTAGATAATCGGGATGGCATGTTCAGTACGCACATGAACTGTAGGATTATTGTGCTTCAAACATGAAACTTTGGTGAGCACCTTGTGTCTGCTTCCTCAATTGTACCTACTTCTGAGTGGTTTGTTTATTTTATTTTATTTTTTTTAATGCTGTCAAGCCATTAGAGGAACACTTAGTCTATAGAAGAGAATCACTGAGTGTTTACTAATATTGTTTCGCTTCTAGCAGTCTGATGAAAGAGGACTCTATCATAATAAATTATACATAGTCACCCCTGGCACTCCTGGTTCTTTGAGAGTGATACACAAAATACTGTGTACAATTTTTGTAGAGAAAGCAGGATGATGTGAGTGTGAGCTTCTTTCTCATGTCATGTCACTGCTGTTAACTCACAATGGCTCTAGGCTGTGCTGTTGGAGAGACCCAATTATCATGGACTCAGTCAATGGAGAGACCCAATAAACGTGGACTCAGTCAATCATACTCCTCCAACTTTGTATGTTATTTCTAAAGCATCTGTTGGCCAAGCACTGTTTTATACGAGTGCCTTAGAGCGAGAGGTTAAGTAACTCACTTAGAGGTTAAATCAATACTTAGACTAAACAGCCCATAATTCTCAATTCTCAATCCACCCTTCTCCTTGACTCGTGTTCTTTTGAATACATTCTTGGCTATGTTTGAGAATAGTCATTACTCTTCAAAACAAGGGGGAGTAAAATATTCACATAGCAGATGCCATTGCTTCAGAGAGAAAGGAGGAATCGAGTATATTGATATCACTTTTTAATTACCATCCCCTCCCTGTGACTTTTCAAATGCCAGGTAAAACTATCACTGACCTACATCTCCAGTCCTTGAATGTTGGAGGCAGAGTATCAGTGCAGCTCAGGCTGGAGTTAAGTGTATGAGTTTCTTGTCTCCCACCTTCCCCTGTCCCTAGAGTACTGGCATGGCAATATGTAGCTCACCTGATAGTTAATTACTTATGAAGTAAGGTAGAAAAGACCAATGACTAGAGGCTAATTTGTTGATTTTCTTAAAGCACTGCTTATACTGCCTATTTGCCAAACATGAATTCATTTGCTACCTGAAACAGATTGACCTGGAAAAAAGGCTATAACAATGGGCTGTTGCCCTTAACAACCTGCTGACTGCCATATAAGCTTCTATAAAATCTCTATTGCTTGCCTGCCAAACCTTATAGTTTTAGAGTATAAAATGAGAATGCAAACCAGACCTAAGCTTGAAGCCTTTTAAGAGCTATTCTGGCTTTGGTCCACCGATGACATCTCTTTTCTATCCTCATTGGCATCTGTATGCTCATTACAGGAAATTCCTCACAACATATATAGTAGTATAATTCAGATTCATATTTATATATTTTCACAAACATTACTAGTTTAGGTTTTAATGAAAATTGTGATTAAGATTTCTTTCTGTGATCCATTCTTGAGCATCCAGCCTATTTCTTGGGGTCAAAGAACGGCACAAGGTAAATTAGTTATAGCTGTATCCTGAATGGGCACCTCTGATCATGAACTACTTGGTTGTATTGTAGAATCAAAGAGATTGGATTCAAGAGGGTTTTAATGTAAACAGAGGGCAAATTGCAAGAAAAGAAGAGTCCAGCTTAATTCTATGACTCCCTGATCTATTCATTATTTCTTTGTCCTTTGAGAGTAAAAGCCAAGTCAGAATGGAAGAAACAGCAGTGGCAAAGAACATCATGTGACTGACCATCAACCTCCTAATGCATCCAGTATGTGGGGTGTGTGTGTGTGTGTGTTTGTGGTATGCATGCACATACACACATGAGTGTGCATGTGTTGTGTGTAGAATGGAGCCAGAGAAGCAAAGATCCTCTCCCTATTTTTCTATAATGTCATCATAGAACACAATACAAACCCGAGAAAAGAGAAAGCTTGAGTTTTCTCAGTGGACATAGATCTATAGCCATAGGAAAATGTGTTAGCATTTTTAACATTCACAGCTGGCTACCTCAAGAGAAATGGGGAAGAATGCCTACCTCCTGAGTTTGGCGCCCCCCCCCCCATATCAGAGATGGTGCCAAGTGGTTTAAAGCTTTATATAAGCCTGGCATAGCTCTGGGAAGCACTGTTATATTCTTGCTTCGGTGAGAAAATGTTTACTTGTGAAGGTTAACCCTTTTGCTTGTGACTATACATGCTTTGTGGGGATGTTAAGATCAAGCCACTTCTGCCAGTTTGCAAGAGTAACTCCTTTCTTAGTAATGTCTGCTGGGAAAGTATCTGTCATGAAAATCACGCAGGATATCTGGCCTGGAAGAGGTACTATCGGGTAACTGCTGTAAAGAACCTGACAAGCATGGTATTGATGAGGGGTATTTCTCCAGTCTAATAAGGTCTCCCCTAGGAGCAGGACACAAGTCAGGTATGGAAGGCCTCCCATAAGAAGAACATTCTGGCCATACCTGTGCAAATTAGGCTGCCTAGCCCCACTATGCTGCCTTAGCTTGCTGTCAGATCTCTAACTGTGGCCCACTGCTTATTTTAACTACTTTAACACCCAGGCTAGTGATTCTGCACCCTAGAAAGCCTGGCTAAGTGCAAGGGAGGGAGGACAGCATGTGGAAAGAGTCCAGTGTTGTTTGCTCAGAGCCTTCTCTTCCGCTCTAGAGTTCCCAGGCCATGGGAGAATATGTTCCCAGGGTGACTGAAAGTTGAAACTTTCTTCTGTTCTTGCCTGCTATCTGAGAAACTGAGGTTTTCTTCTGTTGGCTTGTGCTCTCAGTTGCCGAATTGTGTAGAATATTGTGCATAGTTTGCTCAGGAGCCTAGATTTCCATGGCTGGATATTTTTTTGACAATTTTCAATTTTCATTTTGTAATTATTATATTATTTCCGCCTTCAGAAGCTTTGGATATCCCTCTTCTTGCTTTCAAATTTATGACCTCTTTTTTCACTTATTTTTTCATACATATATATACATATATATACATTCATATATACATGTATATGCATTTATATTCATAAGCACACGCATGCGCACATGCATACACACACACACACACACACACACACACACACACACACACACACACATCCAGCTCAGTTGGCACAGTGCTACTTACATGTATCTTTTTAGGGCTGCTAAGTTTCTGATGGTATGGAAAAAAACACCCACAAAACAAATCATACAAACTCAGAAAATAGGTCAATGTACATTTCTCTGAAGGCCTTATTTACTGGGTCAGTTCTTGACTGGTACCTGGAAAACCATCATTTCAGTGGTCTTCCATCACCCTCAGAGCTGGTAAAGAGTGCCCTGTTCTGTAATGTATATGTAGCACTTCCTTTCTTTCGGAGGGGTCTGAAATTTGGGACAGGCCAAGTAGAAGACTTGACAGAAATGGGAAGGAGAACCTTAAAAACTCACTCTTAGGGGCTGAAGAGATGGCTTGGTGACTATGCACACTGGCTGCTCTTAACGAGGACCTGAATTCAATTCCTGGTACTACCATGGCAGCTCACAATCTTCTGTAACTCCACTTTTTCAATATCCAACATCCACTTCTGACCTTGGCAGGTACCAGGCACAAGGTTTACAAATATGCATGCAGACAAAGCACTCATACGTGCATAATAATAATTTTAAGAAGAAATTAGCCACTGGGTTCCTTTGGGCTTTGTCTCATCTGCCTTTTCAATTTGATAACTTGACACTGCAGCACATCCATGACTGATGACTTGCTGAGTCCTTTAAGTTTCACCAAAGTCACTAAGCCTGAGGGAGATCTTGGGCTCATGAACACAGAGCATGAGCAGGCTATTCTAAAACCTTACAACCTTCTCTGTTACTGTCACACACACTCTCTTTTTTCTGTTTGTTTTGTTTAGTTTTTATTTTTGTCCAGGGCTAGCTTCCCTTCTGGATTTTGAAATCCCTAATTGTAGAATGGGGCTATATTTGTTTAGCACCACCCAGTTCAGTGCTTTATACAGAATAAATACAAAGAAAGTAGATGGCACCTGATTGGATAAATATCACAAAGTTCTCTTAATTGTCAGGCCAAGCTCACTAAACTACACCCTTTCATTTGACTTGTTGGAATGTGAAGTCATTCTATTGTGATGTTTATAATATAATCCACACAGCAACTAGATAGACAGGTGTGCTTGTTTGATACAAAGGTTTTGTAGCATGTCATACATTTAGTGTTTATGAATTTATCATTCTATGATAACCTAAAAGTTATACAGGACTAATTTTATCAGAATACTCTCATCCAGAGAGATTATTGTAGAGGATGTGAACAGAAGATAAATGCAGCAGAAGAGATATTAATTTGCCTTTTTTCAGTTTCCTTCTATCACCAACTTAGAGACTTCATCCATCACAATGAAGTGTGTGTGTGTGTGTGTGTACACCATATCTGTGTGCAACAAATGAAATGTTCTTCAAAAAATTTTTGCTGTGTACTGTTTGCATGTAGGGCTCACTGAGGCCAGAGAGGGGTGTTGCATCCCCTGGAACTAGAGTTACAAACATTTGTGAGCTACCCTGTAGGTTCTAGGAATTAAAAGCCTAGGTCCTCTGGAAGAGCAGCTAATGATCTCAACCACAAAAACATCTCTCTTATCCCGAAATGAAATCATTCTTGATGTCATTAAATCCCCTACAAAGCAGAACCATCAGATCTACATGATGGTATAGGGACAGGAAACTTTGTAGAATTAGATGTATATGTTCCTATATGCCCTCTCTGGCTTGAGACTGAAAGGATGAGATATAATAATGACTTGGGGACATTAAGCATTATGACTGTAACATAGAAACGTCCAACACTGGATTGTCTTTCCAACACTGGATTGGGGCAGTTGATCAATACACCATAATGTGGTGAAGGAAGAAATCATGCAGGTCATTTTATTTTGCCCTTGGTTCTGAGGAAATAATCTTTCAACTTCCAGGATGACTTTCTCTCCTTTCTGCCAGTAGCTGTTGGCAGACACAGGGCTTCAGAGGAGTCTTGGTCTCTGTATGTACATGCACACCCACAATTCTCAAGAGTGGCATGAACATATGCGCGACTTCTGGCTATAGTGCAATCTACCACAGGCATGGTGTTATAGCTATGTCTGGACATTCTGACCACCTCATACAAGATCCACATGAAGCTAAGCAGACTTACTGGGACTCTATTGGTGTTCCTGGGAGTTAAGGAGGGTGTTTGAATCAGCCCAGTCCCATACTCCTCTTCTGTTCCTTTTCTCTTGTAGCCCTACAAGGAGCATGCTTTGGCTTCTCCTTGCACTGTCTCTCCATCTAGCTCTTTGCAATGGTCATAATGTGCAGACCCTCATTTTCAAACATAGTTTTACTAAAGCCATAGCAAAACCTGTGGCTTATACACCATGGGCTAAACCCATGGTGGCGCAGCAGCTGTTCCATGCACTAAAGAGCTAGTCATCTTAGAGGTCACAAATCAGTCATTTCTCAAATGTAAATGACAAAAACTTAGAGTCACCTCAAGCTTGTTATTCCCCAAGCATAGTAGACACTTAACACCTTCATTTGCTGGCTACATAGGTGAGGAAGAAATGCTGAGAAGTTAAATGTATAACAAAATCTCTTGTGAGATCTAGATAGCATACTTAATTTAAAAACTGAGGCAAAATTTAATCTTATTTGAAGAAGATTCTAAAACTGCAATAATCTCAATTATGTAATACCTTGCAATTACAAAGTAGTTTAAGCACATACCATCTCATTTAACACATTCCCATGAGTCCATGAGTACATTTCACTGCCTTTATAGAAGCTGAAAGTGGAGCTCAGAATGTTTAAGAACAAGAGCTTGTGGCTAGCAAGTAGCAGAGTAGAACCTCAATCTTGACACTACTACAACTCAAAATTCCCAAAGGTTTTTCATCTTAGATCCTCCTAAGTCTAGGTCCTGTGGTCCCCTAGGGGGATTCCTGCCTAAAATATCTGTTACCCACCATGAACACTGTCCCTTGCTATGAGGCTTAGGTCAAGGTCATTTTTTCGATGCATGTTGCTCTCCTCACATCTCTATGGTTGTTGATCTCTACCAATGCATTTTTTAGCACCCTAGGACAAAAGTGCTTTACAGTGAAATTTTTGATCATTAAAAACAAATTTAATAGGTCGATAGATAGTGAAACAGAATACAGGCTTCTCCCGCTACAGGCTTTCCAGCATTTTAGGTGGGAACTCTAATTATTATTCCCCTACAGGGTTTATTTTACGCATTGTTTTAGCCTTCTCCCCACGTCATTATACAAATCCCATTGGAAAAAATCCACTCATTGCAGAGCCATAAAATGTTTTCCTAAAAATTCCATCACCCATTTTATGGCTGGAAGCAACTCCAGAGAAATATATGTATGCGCTAAGAGATTCCAACTCGGGCATTGGGACTAATGGGGCCGGACTTACAATACCAGGGCACCAGAATTTTATTTTAATGTTTTAAAAAAGCAACCCTCATGGGTTTTCTAAAGATGAATATCAAAATCTCAAGGCTTAGTCCATCCCCAATTTTGCTAAGTAAAATCATAAAGGTTACCTCTTTTTCTAAAATTGTTATTTTAAAAATGCCAGAGGTGAGAAATCCGGCCTAAGTAGGGCCACAAGCCTCTTCCGGTCAGAAAAGCACCGGGGTAGCTAGGGCACAGGGTCGGCTGACACTCGCCAGCTACCCACAACACCCGCCACAGGATCTTAAGACTTCTGGTGAGTGGAACACAGCTTCTGCTCCAATCCAATTGCACGGGACCTGAGACTGCATTAGTTAGGGAAGCAGAAACCGGCCTGAGTAGGGCCACAGGCCTCATCCGGCCGGACCAGCACCGGGGTAGCCAGAGCGCAGGGTCGGCTGACACCCGCCAGCTACCCATGACCCCCGCCACAGGATTTTGAGACTGTTGGTGAGTGGAACACAGCTTCTGCTCCAGTCCAATCACGCGGGTCCTGAGACTGCTCTGGTTGGGGAGGCAGCAATCCGGCCTACGTAGGGCCACAAGCCTCTTCCGGTCAGAAAAGCACCTGGGTAGCTAGGGCGCAGGGTCAGGTGACACTCGCCAGCTACCCACAACACCCGCCACAGGATCTTAAGACTTCTGGTGAGTGGAACACAGCTTCTGCCCCAATCCAATTGCATGGGACCTGAGACAGCATTAGTTAGGGAAGCAGAAACTGGCCTGAGTAGGGCCACAGGCCTCATCCACCCGGACCAGCACCGGGTTAGCTAGAGCGCAAGGTCGGCTGACACCCGCCAACTACCCACGACCCCCGCCACAGGATTTTGAGACTGCTGGTGAGTGGAACACAGCTTCTGCTCCAATCTTTAAACAGTGACAACGACAACAACTAACCCCAGAGATTACCAATGGCGAAAGGTAAACGTAATAATCTTACTAACAGAAACCAAGACCACTCACCATCATCAGAACCCAGCACTCCCACTTCGACCAGTCCAGGGCACCCCAACACACCGAAAAAGCTAGACACGGATCTAAAAGCATATCTCATGATGATGGTAGAGGACTTCAAGAAGGAATTTTAATAACACACTTAAAGAAATACAAAGGAACACTGGTAAACAGGTAGAAGACATTAAAGAGGAAGCACAAAAATCCCTTAAAGAATTGCAGGAGAACACTGCTAAAGAGTTACAAATCCTTAAAGAAAAACAGGACAACATAATCAAACAGGAAGAAGTCCTTAATGAAAAACAGGAAAACACATCCAAACAGATGATGGAAATGAACAAAACCATACTAGACCTAAAAAGGGAAGTAGACACAATAAAGAAAACCCAAAATGAGGCAACACTGGAGATAGAAACCCTAGGAAAGAAATCTGGAACCATAGATACGAGCATCAGCAACAGAATACAAGAGATGGAAGAGAGAATCTCAGGTGCAGAAGATTCCATAGAGAACATTGGCACAACAATCAAGGAAAATGTAAAATGCAAAAAGATCCTAACTCAAAACATCCAAGAAATACAGGACACAATGAGAAGACCAAACCTACGGATAATAGGAGTGGATGAGAATGAAGATTTTCAACTCAAAGGATCAGCAAACATCTTCAACATAATTATAGAAGAAAACTTCCCAAATCTAAAGAAAGAGATGCCCATGAACATACAAGAAGCCTACAGAACTCCAAATAGGCTGGACCAGAAAAGAAATACCTCCCGACACATAATAATCAGAACAACAAATGCTCTAAATAAAGATAGAATACTAAAAGCAGTAAGAGAAAAAGGCCAAGTAACATATAAAGGCAAGCCTATCAGAATTACACCAGATTTTTCACCAGAGACTATGAAAGCCAGAAGATCCTGGACAGATGTTATACAGACACTAAAAGAACACAAATTCCAGCCCAGGCTACTATACCCAGCCAAACTCTCAATTAACATAGATGGAGAAACCAAAGTATTCCACGACAAAACCAAATTCACACATTATCTCTCCACGAATCCAGCCCTTCAAAGGATAATAACAGAAAAAAACCAATACAAGGACAGGAACCACGCCCTAGAAACAACAAGAAGGTAATCCCTCAACAAACCTAAAAGAAGACAGCCACAAGAACAGAATGCCAACTTTAACAACAAAAATAACAGGAAACAACAATTACTTTTCCTTAATATCTCTTAATATCAATGGACTCAACTCCCCGATAAAAAGACATAGACTAACAAACTGGCTACACAAACAAGACCCAACATTTTGCTGCTTACAGGAAACTCATCTCAGAGAAAAAGATAGACACTACCTCAGAATGAAAGGCTGGAAAACAATTTTCCAAGCAAATGGCATGAAGAAACAAGCTGGAGTAGCCATTCTAATATCTGATAAGATTGACTTCCAACCCAAAGTCATTAAAAAAGACAGGGAGGGACACTTCATACTCATCAAAGGTAAAATCCTCCAAGAGGAAATATCAATCCTGAATATCTATGCTCCAAATACAAAGGCAGCCACATTCATTAAAGAAACTTTAGTAAATCCCAAAGCACACATTGCACCTCATACAATAATAGTGGGAGACTTCAACACACCACTTTCACCAATGGACAGATCGTGGAAACAGAAACTAAACAGGGACACAGAGAAACTAACAGAAATTATGAATCAAATGGATCTGGCAGATATCTACAGAACATTCTATCCTAAAACAAAAGGATATACCTTCTTCTCAGCACCTCATGGTACCTTCTCCAAAATTGACCACATAATTGGTCACAAAACAGGTCTCAACAGATACAAAAATATTGAAATTGTCCCATGCATCCTGTCAGATCACCATGGACTAAGGCTGATCTTCAATAACAAAATAAATAATAGAAAGCCAACCTTCACGTGGAAACTGAACAACACTCTTCTCAATGATACCTTGGTCAAGGAAGGAATAAAGAATGAAATTAAGGACTTTTTAGAGTTCAATGAAAATGAAGCCACAACATACCCAAACTTATGGGACGCAATGAAAGCATTTCTAAGAGGAAAACTCATAGCTCTGAGTGCCTCCAAAAGGAAACTAGAGAGAGCACACATTAGCAGCTTGACAACATACCTAAAAGCATTAGAACAATTGGAAGCAAATTCACCCAAGAGGAGTAGATGGCAGGAAATAATCAAACTCAGGGGAGAAATCAACAAAGTGGAAACAAGAAGAACTATTCAAAGAATCAGCCAATCAAGGAGCTGGTTCTTTGAGAAAATCAACAAGATAGATAAACCCTTAGCCAGACTCACTAGAGGGCACAGGGAAAGCATCCTAATTAACAAAATCAGAAATGAAAAAGGAGACATAACAACAGATCTAGAAGACATCCAAAACACCATCAGATCCTTCTACCAAAGGCTATACTCAACAAAACTGGAGAACCTGGATGAAATGGAGAAGTTCCTAGACAGATACCAGGTACCAAGTTGAATCAAGATCAGGTTAATGATCTAAACAGCCCTATATCCCCCAAAGAAATAGAAGCAGTCATTAATAGTCTCTCAACCAAAAAAAGCCCAGGACCAGATGGGTTTAGTGCAGAGTTCTATCAGACCTTCAAAGAAGATCTAATCCCAGTTCTTCACAAACTCTTCCACAAAATAGAAACAGAAGGTACTCTACCCAACTCATTCTATGAAGCCACAGTTACTCTGATACCTAAACCACAAAAAGACCCAACAAAGATAGAAAACTTCAGACCAATATCCCTTATGAATATTGATGCAAAAATCCTCAATAAAGTTCTTGCTAACCGAATCCAAGAACACATCAAAACAATCATCCATCCTGACCAAGTAGGTTTCATCCCAGGGATGCAGGGATCTTTCAATATACAGAAATCCATCAATGTAATCCAGTATATAAACAAACTCAAAGACAAAAACCACATGGTCATCTCATTAGATGCGGAAAAAGCATTTGACAAGATCCAACACCCATTCATGATAAAAGTCTTGGAAAGATCAGGAATTCAAGGCCCATACCTAAACATGATAAAAGCAATCTACAGCAAACCAGTAGCCAACATCAAAGTAAATGGTGAGAAGCTTGAAGCAATCCCTCTAAAATCAGGGACTAGACAAGGCTGTCCACTTTCTCCATACCTATTCAACATTGTACTTGAAGTCCTAGCCAGAGCAATTCGACAACAAAAGGAGATCAAAGGGATAGAAATTGGAAAAGATGAAGTCAAAATATCACTTTTTGCAGATGATATGATAGTATATATAAGTGACCCTAAAAATTCCACCAGAGAACTCCTAAGCCTGATAAACAGCTTCGGCGAAGTAGCTGGATATAAAATTAACTCAAACAAATCACTGGCCCTTCTCTACACAAAGAATAAACAGGCTGAGAAAGAAATTAGGGAATCAACACCCTTCTCAATAGTCACAAATAATATAAAATATCTTGGCGTGACTCTAACTAAGGAAGTGAAAGATCTATATAATAAAAACTTCAAGTCTCTGAAGAAAGAAATTATAGAAGATCTCAGAAGATGGAAAGATCTCCCATGCTCATGGATTGGCAGGATCAACATTGTAAAAATGGCTATCTTGCCAAAAGCAATCTATAGATTCAATGCAATCCCCATCAAAATTCCAACTCAATTCTTCAACGAATTAGAAAGTGCAATCTGCAAATTCCTCTGGAATAACAAAAAACCTAGGATAGCAAAAACTCTTCTCAAGGATAAAAGAACCTCTGGTGGAATCACCATGCCGGACCTAAAGCTCTACTACAGAGCAATTGTGATAAAAACTGCATGGTACTGGTATAGTGACAGACAAATAGACCAATGGAATAGAATTGAAGACCCAGAAATGAACCCACACACCTATGGTCACTTGATCTTCGACAAGGGAGCTAAAAACATCCAGTGGAAGAAAGACAGCATTTTCAACAAATGGTGCTGGCACAATTGGTTGTTAACATGTAGAAGAATGCGAATCGATCCATTCCTATCTCCTTGTACTAAGGTCAAGTCTAAGTGGATCAAGGAACTTCACATAAAACCAGAGACACTGAAACTTATAGAGGAGAAAGTGGGGAAAAGCCTTGAAGATATGGGCACAGGGGAAAAATTCCTGAATAGAACAGTAATGGCTTGTGCTGTAAGATCGAGAATTGACAAGTGGGACCTCATGAAACTGCAAAGCTTCTGCAAGGCTAAAGACACCATCAATAAGACAAAAAAAAAAAAAAAACCCAACAGATTGGGAAAGGATCTTCACCTATCCTAAATCAGATAAGGGAGTAATATCCAATATATATAAAGAACTCAAGAAGGTGGACTCCAGAAAGTCAAATAACCCCATTAAAAAATGGGGCTCAGAACTGAACAAAGTATTCTCACCTGAGGAATACTGAATGGCAGAGAAGCACCTGAAAAAAATGTTCAACATCCTTAATCATCAGGGAAATGCAAATCAAAACAACCCTGAGATTCCACCTCACACCAGTCAGAATGGCTAAGATCAAAAATTCAGGTGACAGCAGATTCTGGCGAGGATGTGGAGAAAGAGGAACACTCCTCCATTGTTGGTGGGATTGCAAGCTTGTACAACCACTGTGGAAATCAGTCTGGCGGTTC
The DNA here is from genome assembly GCF_978045245.1 of Mus caroli. Classification (NCBI taxonomy): domain Eukaryota; kingdom Metazoa; phylum Chordata; class Mammalia; order Rodentia; family Muridae; genus Mus; species Mus caroli. Next base: position 69,822,318 of record NW_028227261.1, read on the forward strand.
CTCAGAAAATTGGACATAGTACTACCGGAGGATCCAGCAATACCTCTCCTAGGCATATATCCAGAAGATGTCCCAACCGGTAAAAAAGACATATGCTCCACTATGTTCATAGCAGCCCTATTTATAATAGCCAGAAGCTGGAAAGAACCCAGATGTCCCTCAACAGAGGAATGGATACAGAAATTATGGTACATTTACTCAATGTAGTACTACTCAGCTATTAAAAAGAATGAATTTATGAAATTCCTAGCCTGGAGGGCATCATCTTGAGTGAAGTAACACAATCACAAAAGAACTCACACAATATGTATTCACTGATAAGTGGATATTAGCCCAAAACTTAGGATACCCAAGATATAAGATACAATTTGCTAAACGCATGAAACTCAAGAAGAATGAAGACCAAAGTGTGGACACTGTGCCCCTTCTTAGAATTGGGAACAAAACACCCAGGGAGTAAGTTACAGAGACAAAGTTCGTAGCTGTGATGAAAGGATTGACCAGTTAGAGACTGCTGTATCCAGGGATCCATCCCATAAGCAGCTTCTAAACGCTGACACCATTGCATACACTAGCAAGATTTTGCTGAAAGGACCCAAATATAGCTGTCTCTTGTGAGACTATGCCGGGGCCTAGCAAACACAGGAGTGGATGTTCACAGTCAACTATTGGATGTATCACAGGGCTCCCAATGGAGAAGCTAGAGAAAGTACCCAAGGAGCTAAAGGGATCTGCAACCCTATTGTTGGAACAACATGATGTACTAACCAGAACCCCGGAGCTCTTGTCTCTAGCTGCATATGTATTGAAAGATGGCCTGGTTGGCCATCAATGGAAAGAGAGGCCCATTGGACTTGCAAACTTTATATGCCTCAATATAGGGGAATGCCAGGGCCAAAAGAATTGGAATGGGTGGCTAGGGAAGTGGGGGCCGTTATGGGGGACTTTTGGGATATCATTGGAAATGTAATTGAGGAAAATATGTAATAAAAATATTAAAAATTAAAAAAAAAATAAAAATAAAACCAAAAAAAATGCCAGAGGTATCATTTATTTTCAAACTAACATTTTTTTCTGAATATTGAGTAAAAGAAAACAAACCAATAAATACAAATGGAATATATGATTAACATGTTCATTGCATGAGCCAGTCTAGAAATTCCAGTCTCTTTCCTGCCTCTCTCTCTCTCTCTCTCTGTCACCTGCTATCTTCTCCCAACATTTTACAAGGACACCTGCTCAACTATGTTCACACCAGCTTTATTCATAATAGTCAGAAACTGGAAACAACCTAGATATCCCTCAACTAAAGAGTAGATAAGGAACATGTGGTATATCTATACAATGGAATACTGTTTAAAACCAAGATTTGATGAATTTTGTAGGCAAATGGATATGATCCTGAGTGAGGAAACTCAGCTCCTAAAGCACATGCATGGTATGTATTCATTTATAAGTTGATATTAGCCATAAAATACAGGTACCATGTTATACTTCACATACCCAAAGAAGCTAAACAAGAAGGAAGGACCAACTGAGAAAGCTTGTATCTCACTTAGAAGGGGTAATAAAATAGTCATGAGAGGTAGATGGAGGGATGGAACTGGGAGAGGGGCGGTGGAAGGGGGACAGGGAATTCAGGATCAAGTGTGTGGAAGGACAGGAGACATGGGTAGATGTCCATGAAAATAAATGGAAATTTGCAACTGATTGGGGTGAGAGGTAGGGAGCATCTCCTGGATAAGCCACAGACCTAGGATAAGGGAGGCACCCAAGGATGAACAGGGGGGAGGGGCAGCTTAGCTGTAACTTACTACACTAGGGACAAGGAGCCTGAAGAGCCCACCTCCTGTAGTCAGACAGGAATCCCAGTGGAGCAATAGAAACACAAACCCACCCACAAAACTTTCAACCTCAAATTTATCCTGTCTACAAGTAATGCAGGCATGGGGATGAAGGACCAGAGGCTTCTCTGGCTTTGTCTTCATTGTGTGTGTCTGTGTGTGTGTGTGTCTGTGTGTGTGTGTCTGTGTGTGTGTGTCGTTTCTATTAGATGTTTTCTTCTTTTAATTTCAAATGCTATCCCCTTTTCTAGTTCCCCCTCTGAAAAATCCCTGAAACCCTAACCCTCCACCTGCTCCCAACCTACCCACTCTCACTTCCTGGCACTGGCATTGCCTATACTGGGGCATAGAATCTTCAAAAGACCAAGGACCTCTCCTCCCATTGATGGCCGACTAGGCCATCCTCTGCTACATATGCAGCTAAAGACATGAGCTCTGGGAGTCCTGGTTAGTTCATATTGTTGTTCCTCCTATAGGGCTGCAGACCCCTTCAGCTCCTTGGGTACTTTCTCTAGATCCTTCATTGGGGACCCTGTGTCCCACCCAATAGATGACTATGAGTATCTACTTCTGTATTTGCCAGGTACTGACATAGACTCACAGGAGACAGCTATATCAGGGTCCTGTCAGCAAAATCTTGTTGGTATATGCAAGTGTCTGGGTCTGGTGTTTGTTTATGAGATGGATCCCCGGGTGAGGCAGTCTCTGGATCATCCTTCCTTTAGTCTCAGCTCCAAACTTTGTCTCTGTAACTCCTTCCATGGGTATTTTGTTCCCTATTCTAGGGAGGAACAAAGTATCCACACTTTGGTTTTCCTTCTTCTTGAGTTTCATGAGTTTTGCAAATTGTATCTTGGGTATTCTAAGTTTCTGGGCTAATATCCACTTATCAGTGAGTGCATATCATGTGTGTTCTTTTGTGATTGGGTTACCTCACTCAGGATGATGCCCGCCAGATCCATCCATTTGTCTAAGAATTTCATAAATTCATTGTTTTTAATAGCTGAGTAGTACTCCATTGTGTAAATGTACCACATTTTCTGGATCCATTCCTCTGTTCAGGGACATCTGGGTTCTTTCCATCTTCTGGCTATTATAAATAAGACTGCTATGAACATAGTGGAGCATGTGTCCTTATTTCAAGTTGGAGCATCTTTTGGGTATATGCCCAGGAGTGGTATTGCTGGATCTTCCAGTAGTACTATGTCCAGTTTTCTGAGGAACCGCCAAGCTGATTTCCAGAGTGGTTGTACCAGCTTGTATTCCCACCAGCAATGGAGGAGTGTTTCTCTTTCCCCATGCCCTCAGCAGAATCTGCTGTCACCTGAATTTTTTATCTTAGCCATTCTGACTGGTGTGAGGTGGAATCTCATAATTGTTTTGATTTGCATTTCCCTGATGATTAAGGATGTTGAACATTTTTCTTTTTTGGTGCTTCTCAGCCCTTTTTTATTCCTCACTTGAGAATTCTTTTTTAGCTCTGTACCCCATTTTTAATAGGGTTATTTGGTTTTCTGGTATCCAATTTCTTGAGTTCTTTATATATATTGCATATTAGTCCCCTCTTGGATTTAGGATTGGTTAAGATCTTTTCCCAATCTGTTGGTGTCCTTTTTGTCTTATTGACAGTGCCCTTTGACTTACAGAAGCTTTGGCATTTTGAAGCTGCCTGCCTACCCATGCTTAAGCATCTGATTTTGTTGAATAAATCCTCCAGCAGACAGTAGTGACTATATTTCATGAAACTTTAGTGATAGAGGTTTCAGTCATCAAATCCTAGCAAGCCATTATTTTCTCTATGGTTCATCTGCTCATGGCCCATCTGAAGATGTGGGTCCAGCAGTGGACAACTCAAGGATCACACTGTTGACAAAAACTACTCGTTTGAAACATCTTCTTATATGATCTTGCTGTCTGAGGTTCTTTATCCCTTTGGTATACTACAGAGTCTCTGGTACATCAACAAATAGGAGGACCAGTCTACTCTTGCTCATGATGTGAAATAGTGGACAGTCCAGTCAGCAGGCTCTTAAAGAAGCTGGTCACATCACCTCCACAGTCCTGAAGCAAAGAGTGATGAATACATACTACTGACAAACTCATTTTCTCAATTTTTACAGTCCAGGATCCCCACCAGACATAGTGGCAGGCCTTCCGTCTTCAATTAATGCAATTAAGATACTTCCTCACAGGCTTCTGTCCATGGCAATAACATTAAGGATTGCTTTACACACACACACACCGGCACCCCGGCACCCCCGCACCCTTGCTATGATTCCCTAGGGAACAGAGACAATTCTTTGATTCCAGGCCACTTCCTGTTGACTTTGAAGTACCCACTAGATGCTGTTTGATTTGCATTTGTGCTAGTTACTTTCATCATAGTTACAAAATACATGGGGGAATCAACTTAAAAGAAGAAACATTTATTTTGGCTTATAGCTTCAGAAGTATTCGTCCATGGTCACCTGGTTCTGGTATTTCTAGGCAGTATAACATGACATCATCCCAGTGGGAAATATGCTGTGGAAGGAAGATGCTACCTCATGGTTTGGGAGGGCTAGAGAGTAAATAAATGAGAGAAAGAGAAAAGAGCAGAGATATGGAGAGACAGAGACAGAGAGAGATAGACACAGAGAGATGGAGGAGAGAGAGAATATGAAGAAGGGAGGTGGAGGGTTCGAGGATAGGATATATTCATCAGTAGGTTGTGCCTCCAATAACCTGCTTCCTCTAACTATGTCTCATCATCCTAACAAATAGGTTTATATATCACCTGTGAATTGACACAATGAAGACACCAAACCCTCCAAATGAAATGGAGTTGCAAATACAGTGGTGAGGAGGCCAGTGAGGTGAGAGCATCAGTTCTCTGTGGATACTTTAATTCTTTCAGGAGAATGTCTAGACTCAGCTGGACACCAATAGACCATATATGATCTGAAAAAAGCAGCTATTCTTATTTGGAGTACAAAACACTTGTCTTCAAATAGGATACAGCACAAATATCTTTACAAATTCTTTAAGCTCCAATAGGCTGCAATTCTGAACCTCAGTCATACAATATGCACTCTCGATAAGAATTTCTGCATTCAGAGAAGCCTTTAAGATTTCATCGTTTAACACCAGTAAGAACTATGTTCCAAGGGAAAGATATATTTAGCAGGTGGGCCTTTTGTCTCTTTTAATCATAATATTATGCTAAACTAGCCAAAGTTTATTCTTCACTAGACATAGATATGAAACAGAGTCTGCCACTGGTAAAATAATGTGTTATTAAAATGAGAAATCCCTTCGAAATATTTAGTAAAAATAGGAGAAAAACATACTCACGATATTAATGTATCCTGGCATAGTTTATAGAAAATTTTATAGGTTGTCTCTATGTTTTTATTATAAATGCATCCAGAACACAATTTCTTTCTTTCTTGAAGGAAACTTTCCTTCAGCTTGCTCTTCAGATACTATCCACTAAAGCCTCTCGAGTTCCTGAATGTTATTTGTAAGGGTTCTGTCCTCCAAGCCAACTACCTGCTTTATTTTTTAGACAACATTGAGAAGAGAGAGGGGAAGTTGGGAAGGAGGTTGTGGGGGAACAGTGAAGGAAAGATGGGAAGAAAAGAGGGAGAGAAGAAGATGGAGAAGAGGAGAAAGGAAAGGAGAGAGCTGAAGAGCTGGAACCCCAGGGATCCTCCGATCCATTCCTGCCATGCTCTGTGCCCTAATTCACCAACTTGCTGCTTGTTGTGGGTCAGGAAGAACATCAGCTGAGTTATCTATATAAATGCCAAATTCATCTCCATGGCAGTCCACTCAGTTTAAAAGAAAAGAGTACTGTTTTCTGATTTTCTATTATCATATCCCAGGAAAACTATAATCTAGTGGAATTCTTCCTGAGCCTCTCCTGGATTAGAGGCTGTATATCCCCAGATGCGTTTCTTCTTAAAACACTCTGGTGACAGTGTAATAGAAAGCACTTGACAACTTTATGTAGCCAGCCATAAAAGTCAGCAGAGCAGCCATTAGGCAACCTACCACCTTTGAATGAACAACTCACAAATGATTATTACTTCATTAGTTTCTTTTCTCGTGACAAAGGCCACTTAAGGAAGGGCTAATTTTGGTTATGATTCAGTGATGGAGCCTATTATGGTAGGGAAGGCATGACCATTGGAGGTTGGGGCAGCTGGTCACATTGCATGTGCTGTCAAGGAGCAGGAGATGAGTTCCCAGCTAGGTTGCTCCTTTTAATTAAGCTTGGGACCTAGCCCAGAGGGTACTGATGCCCAAATTTATAGTGAGTCTTTTCTGCTCAGTAAAATGTTTCTCAAACACCCAAATAAACACTTGGGTAAGTTTGTGTCCATGGGGAATCTAAACTACACCAAGTTGACAATCATTCTCATTTATTTGTAAATGTGCAATTTAATAAAGTCAAAAGCCCCCATCTTAACCTGCAGCATCACCACCCCATGGAGAGTCACATGAGAGATCATATGGAAGACCCTTGTTATGGGGAAGCATAATGAAGGTCAATGCTGCTGGTGGCCTTAAACAGGACTGCAGGGCTATGGCTAGTTGCCTAGTGATCATTTCTTATTATCGGTGGGCTGCCAAACTGATACACATCTCTTCACTCTCCCCACCCAGTTCTGAGGTCACTAACCTTCTCCACGCTGACAAAGAAGAATCCTTAAAACAAGGATGACAAAATGGGAAAGCTTTCCACATGCAGTTTGCCAAGCATCTCAATTGCATGTGTCACTTTTCAAGCCCACCAAGCTAGCAAAATACTTTGGCCCTGTTGAAGATGTTTGTATTCTCCTGGTGTATGTGTGTGCTCGTGTGTGTGTGTGTGTGTGTGTGTGTGTGTGTGTGTGCACGTGCAGTGCACACATGTTTGTGTGTACAAACATACATGTGACTGTACAATATACCCACACACTCCATTTGTTTAATATTTCCTTTAATTTCCCCCAAATCCACCCCATTCACAAACATCCACATCCACACCCATTTTACATGACTATTACATCAGACGATGATGTTGTGTGGTACAATAAATCTGGCACAGTAGATACTGACTCACAAAAGACATTTCCTTAGGCTGTGAAGGAAAATGTCTTTCTCACCAATTTCATCTCTGCTAGCAGTCAGCAAGCCTCCCTCAGCTTTCTAAATAGACTGGTAGCTGCCACATGCTTTCATTTGCTGACTCTGCCCTATATAAACCCCTGGAAGCTGTGCCATGCATCACATACAGTAACAATTCAAGGGCCATCTTTACAAATCCCACATGACACTATGCTGGCCGTATCACAGCTAGACAGACTTGGGATTGGAAGAACACCCTTGTCACTCCTTCCCCACCCAGGTTGGCAGCCAGGGCAGTGGTTCAGATGAAATAACTTGTGTAGGGAACTCCCTCTATCTTCTCACACTGTAACTATTTGTTGCAATCTTCATTTTCAACAGTTTTAGCATCTTGACTCACAGGCAGAGACATGTTTATCAAAGATAACTAACTAAGATGCATAAAGTTGTTTAGATAACCACTCAGTGGGATTTGCCCTAAATTATGAGCTTACCCAGCCTTCTTCCATCTATGCTAGTGCACTCGACTACCATTGCTTTGTGGTTTCTAAAGTAATATAAAGATATTTCAAATTAAATAGCTGTTGTCCCCATGTATACCAAGTAGCATCCACTGCTTTAATTCCCAAGGGTTTGAAACAAGGTTTAAATTTGTCTATTGCATGCAGTGATAGACACTCTGCTATGAGAGGAAGATACAAAGGAATTTGGAAGAAAGACAAGTAAACAGATGGCTTCAGTAAAGGCCATGCCAAAGGGGCTTCAGCAGCGTGTGGAAAGTGCTGAGCCCTAAGTGCGGGCCTGAAGAAGGATGTTTAGGAGGAAGGCAACACTGGAATCCAATCTTAAAATAACTGGATACTTACAGGAAGAGTGCTTGCAAGGGATATGCTAGGATATGCATTGCTGTGTTTTTATTTAATGTAAAACCTAGAGAATCATGGCATTTAGTGTAACAAAGCCTATCCACTTACAGAATTGTAATAACAACAATAATAAACCATTGGTAGCCTATAGACATTTCAAAGCAGGTATAGCCAGGTGTTGTGTAATCCTTTAACCTTACCTCTTGGTAGACTGACACAACATGATCATGAATTAAGGTCAGTCTGAGCTAAACAGTAAGACATTGTCTTCCGAAAACTAAAACCAAACCAAACAACACTTTGTAGATTAATCTTTAAAGTACTATTATTTATAGAGATACAAAGTATAAATAACCCATATAACTATGAACTTGTGAGCAGGTACACAGGTTTATATGTTATACCATGATGTATTAGTCAATCATAAAAAGTAGTCTCATATTGGTTGAAGCTAAAACAAGGATGAACCTTGAAAATTATTCTCAAGACTGAAAGCACCCAGGGGCTTTAAAATATAGATCAGCTGATAAAAATGTTTTCTTAACAAGTTTAAAAACCTGAACTCATATCCCCCAAAACCACATGAAAAACCAAGATCTAACCCCAATTCTGAAGAGGTAGAGGGAAGCAGATCCTTGGAGCACACTTCCACTCTCCATATATCCAAATCAGGAAGCTCTAGGGTAGTGATAAACCTTATTTCAAACAGGTTACCCTCCAGAACTTGATGGGAAGAGCCTACTACTCGAGATACCACATTTACCATATTTTAAAAATAGAACATGGAGAAATATCAAGTTGTTACCCACCTGGAATATTTAAGCCTACTATCTATATTTCATAGTGTTTGAGTTTCTACAAAAGCTATCAGGAGAGAAAAATAATCAACTGTCTGTCTTACCTGTTATGGATCCTCAGACTTACAATAATAATTGGCCTGGCAAGATATGCCCAGGTACACTGGTATACTAGTGCTATAAAAGTTATAAGGGCAATCAAACACTTCAGGATTTCATTGAAAGACTGTTCCACAACTCATTCCTGGCACTGTTAACTGATCCAAAGCTTATTACTGGTTAGAGCATACACCTAGGAACTATTTGCTAAATAGACACAGGAATAAACTGTTCCCTAAATTTTTATCTCTATAACCACAGATTAGTGTATTTTTCAACTCTCATCAAAGAAACCCATTTTTGCAAAAGATGACAATTAAAACACAGACCCAAATCTGACAAACGACTATGAAGTATCCAGCCATAAAGATGATATTTATACCACATTCATTTCCATCAAGGATCAGAGATCCAGGAGGAAGAGGGAGTGCAGATGTTGTAATAGCCATGGCTAATAGGTTTCTGCAGTGAAATAGTCTTCACTGGACATGACAGTGCAGCTACACACATGAACTCACAACAGCTGTGACTAGTTACATAAGACTTAAACAAGAGCAAGCCAGCCAAAACCTCAGCATGGATGGGAGGACGAGCTTGTGAAGTCCCACCCCTAACTGAGGAGCTATTGAAAACTGATGGGTGCTGGAGAAGAGACAGTCATTTTATTTTTTTAAGGCATCAGTCCCTAAGGTCTACATCCACGTACATGTAGGCAATATTAAGTAACTCACTGGACTTTTTTTTTAAATCATCACACAAAATTGAGAGGGAAAAGTACTGATGTGACAAGGTATGAAGAGGATTTAAAATAGAGGAAGCAGGGCATCTCTCTCTCTCTCTCTCTCTCTCTCTCTCTCTGTGTGTGTGTGTGTATGTATGTGTGTATGTGTGCAGAGTAAAATAACTAAACATAAAGGTCATATAACATTATTTTTATGTGAACTTTTCAGGGCAAATTAATACAGAATATAGGATAGTGGTTGTTGCAGACTAAAATAGGAAACCACAGAGAATATCAGCTCAGCAGTACAGTGGTTAATTTTGAGGTGATAAGTGGCGATGGTTGGAAACACTGGGTAGGTAGCTAAATGGTAGATAAATAGACAAACAGCCACCAGAACTTCATGAGTTTCAGCATTTGTGGTTTTTTCCCTTATAGCAGGAGCCCTGGACATTTTCTTCCTGCGTGATGTGCATCATCTGTTGCTGTAGCACATACCTCAAGCACATGACAGGACACGAAGGAAGTGACTGGTGGGAAATAAGACAAAATATTAATAGAGGCTATTTTGTAATACTTAGATTTCAGTGGGATTCAAAATGATTTTATTTTTGTTATGGATTTTGCCATTTCTTACATGTTTCATAATGAGTTTGTATTGCTTTTGTAATTACAGAAACACATTTTAATCATTTGTTTAATAGACTACAGGCTGTGAAATTGTCTTTACTTCAAAGTTTCCCTTTTTAGGATCTGTCTTTTTAAATGAAGAGTGGGTGGGCATTTCAACCTTCAGGCCAACATGACCAATACAAATTCATTAATACCACAAAACAAATTAGTCTAGGTTTTTGTCTTTGTAGAACTTTAAGCTGTCATATGAAGATGGAATCATTTCAAACATATGGCTAGGGGTTGTGCACAGGCTTTCTCTCGATGAAGAAGTGTCTGTATTTGTTTTAAGCAAGTGGGAGAAAAGTTCTTGATGACATTTTGCTAATACTAGTTGAAGATTTCAAACTATTTCTTTTTCCTGGAGCCAACTGTGTCCTTTGGAAGTTTCTTACCATCTGTCATCAGTAAAAACAAACTTTATCTTAGAACATGGCTTTTGAAATGTCACAACATGACTCCATCTAGTTTCTTGTGAGTAAAGTAAAGCATTTGGTTTGACTTGAACATTCTGGAAGGCCAGACTATGTGAAGGCCGGGGCACAAAATGAATTTAGAAGTGAGTCTGGAAAGTGCCTCATATTGGGAATTTAAGTATCAAACATTAGTGTGTAATATTAGTTATTCCATTATTCATTTTTAGGATATATTAATATCCTAGTGAGTATTTTGGTAATACCACTTCTCCTTGCCCTCTCTAGCTCTATCTTACATACCCAATAAATAAATCATCATATCAAATTCATGCCATCTTTTTTAGAAATTGGGACCCAGAGGAACACTCCTCCATTTTTGGTGGGATTGCAAGCTTGTACAACCACTCTGGAAATCAGTCTGGCGGTTCCTCAGAAAATTGGACATAGTACTACCGGAGGATCCAGCAATACCTCTCCTGGGCATATATCCAGAAGATGTTCCAACCGGTAAGAAGGACACATGCTCCACTATGTTCATAGCAGCCTTATTTATAATAGCCAGAAGCTGGAAAGAACCCAGATGCCCCTCAACAGAGGAATGGATACAGAAAATGTGGTACATGTACACAATAGAGTACTACTCAGCTATTAAAAAAGAATGAATTTATGAAATTCCTAGGCAAATGGATGGACCTGGAGGGCATCATCCTGTGTGAGGTAACCCAATCACAAAAGAACTCACATGATATGTACTCACTGATAAGTGGATATTAGCCCAGATACTTAGAATACCCAAGCTATAAGATACAATTTGGGAAACACATGAAACTCAAGAAGAACAAGGACCAAAGTGTGGACAATTAGAATTGGGAACAAAACACCCATGGAAGGAGTTACAGAGACAAAGTTTGGAGCTGAGACAAAAGGATGGACCATCTAGAGACTACCATATCTGGGTATCCATCCCATAATCAGCCTCCAAATGCTGACACCATTGCATACACTCGCAAGATTTTGCTGAAAGGACCCTGATATAGCTGTCTCTTGTGAGACTATGCCAGGGCCTAGCAAACACATAAGGGGATGCTCACAGTCAGCTATTGGATGGATCACAGGGTCCCCAATGGAGGAGCTAGAGAAAGTACCCAAGGAGCTAAAGGGATCTGCAACCCTATAGGTGGAACAATATGAACTAACCTGTACCCCCCCCCCCATGCTCGTGTCTCTAGCTGCATATGTATCAAAATTGGCCTAGTCAGCCATCAGTGGAAAGACAGGCCCATTGGTCGTGCAAACTTTATATGCCTCAGTACAGGGGAACGCCAGGGCCAAGAATTGGGAGTCGGTGGGTAGGAGTGATGGGGGGAGGGTATGGGGGATTTTTGGGATAGCGCTGGAAATGCAAATGAAGAAAATACCTAATAAAAAATTGGGACCCATATCTGACATTGCTAGCATAACCAAGAACCAGAGACTACAGGGTCAAATCAAGCATAACTGCTACAGCAACAGATAGGACAGATGCTGAGACCAACAGCCAGACACTATGTGGAGGTCTTCATCAAATCCCTCAATTCAGACCTCAGTGAATCATGAGGAAGAGAAGATGGAAAGATTATATGAGTCAGAAGGAATACAGGTCACTAGGCAAATCCGGCCCTCTGTATCAAATAAGCCAGGTACATAGGAGCTCACAGAGACTGAAGCAACAAGAAGAGAGCTTACATAGAACTACAACAGGTCCTCTGCATATATATTATAGATACTAGTTTAGTACATTTATGGAACTCCTGACTGAGAATTAGTGGGTCTCTGACTCTTGCCTACTCTTGGGACTCCTTTCCTCCTGTTGAGTTGCTGTGATCAACTTCAATATGCTTCATCTTAATATTTTTTATTTTGTTATATTTGGCTGTTACCTCTCAAAAGCCTGTTCTGGTATTATGAGAGACATGCAGGGGGTATATCTGGAGAGGAAGGGAGGGGAGGAAGAACTAGGAGGAGTAGAGGAAGTGGAGACTATAATCACAATATATTGTATGAGAAGTGATTCTTTCTTCATTTAAAAAAACTATAATCCACTGAGTCCAGTGCTTTTTTAAACGTTATATGTTAATTTTCAATATATCTGGTTAAGATGAAGATACAAACTCAGCTTTTAAAGGATTAAAATTCTATATTTCTAATAAATGTGGGCATATGGCCATTAAATGATTTTATGCATATACAAGTTACCATATTTAAGGAAGAATACATGGCACTCTTGTTAATTTTTATATCATTTTCTAATCTAGACTGTTCTGTGGCTATAAGCCTCTTACATAAAACAGACACATAAATTCTTGCTTCAAAATGAAACTTGGCTGTGGCAATCAAGCTTTCAAGATGATCCCCAACAATCCATACATCTAGGACTTATGTAATCTTCTAGATTTCTCTTCTACTGCTTAGGGACTCATATATAGCCAGCAGGATTGGGAAAAACAGTGACATATGTCCTTTTCACAAATCAGATGACAATGGTAGAGTGTAGTACATCTTAGGCTCTCTTTACAGCTCTCTTCAATCACCCTTTCTGGGCAAAACCCAGTGGACAGGTTATGCAGAGGGTCAGTGAGTAAAGAAATAGGGTTCTCTACCATTATACACATGAATGACTTTGGGCAGGATCCTTCAGCCCAGTCAAGTCACTAGATGACTGCAGCCCAGGCCATGTCTGTAACTGCAGGGAAAGCATGATGCACAACCACTTAGCCAAGCTGCTGTCAGATGTTTGACTCTTGGTCTATGAGTATATAACAGCTTGCCCCTTTAAGTTACTAATTTGGGTGATTCTTTTTACATGGCAATAAATGCCACATACAAGGTCAGGAAAGATATACAGAGAGAGCCATGAGCCAATGGGAAATCAGTTCTGGTTCCAGAGCTGGTATGAGTGTTGCTAAGGGTCTTTTATGAGCTCCACAGGTATTTGTAATTTAGGACACTTTTTGAATCTCTTTTGTCTGTGTAAATCAGAACAGTGTTAGAAAGGAGTGAACCTAAAGCTAACGCCTCCTCATAGATATGGACCCCAAATACCATATTTGTTAACATTATCAGTGCTCAAAATCCCTGCTTTCTAGCCCTGATGTCTAATCTTGGTTGTTAACTTCTCACACCTGGGGAAAAGGACTCTCAATTGAAGAGAGACTTGTGAATGTGCTTCTGGGACTTCTCTTGATTACTAATTGATGGAGGAGGGCCATTCAGCTTGGCTTGGGCTGTATAATAATAATAATAATAATAATAATAATAATAGGAGCTGAACGTGAGCTTTGAAGCAAGCCAACAAGCAACATTCCACCATGGTTTCTGATTTAAGCTCCTGCCTTGGCTTCCCTCAAAGATGTACTCTAATACAAAATTTAAATAAACTTGTTCCCCATCAAGTTTCTCTTGGACTCCCCTACAAACTTAACTGTCAGTAAAGTTGTAGGAGGGAACACCTTGCCTTTTCCATAACATATATGAAACAAGGGAAACAATTTCATGCTAAGGATGTACAGAAAGGCAAGATCGAATTCACAGGTCAAACTCACAATACCTAGCCTACCTGCAAAAGAAGAGAGTCATGGCAACAAGAACTTCTTACTATGACACTGTCAAGGGCCTTTGTGGTTTCTGTTGCTGTTCTTTTTATCTTAGTTCTCACATGTTGTTGGAGCAATTTTACTGATTATTCTCATTTATAGTTGAAGAAATCACTGGTGACGTAACTTGTCTCAAATCTTCCATTCAGCCCATGGTAGGAACATGCTGGTGCCACAGTATAACCAACTGCACTTCTTATATACATAACAACGACTGCTATGCCAATATAATATTCATTCAAAAATCACAAAGCATATTATGTGGAAATGGCTCCTTCTATATTGCTTTTTTTTTAAGCTAAGAAGCACAGGGCACTAGAGCTACTTTCCAGTCAACTACCATTTTGAATAAAGACACGTGATTTGTGAGCCTTTGGCTCTGTTCCATGTCAGATTGTCAGCGTAGATGACATTGTAGGATTTGAAGAAGCTCCCTAAGCCTAATCCTAATGGCTGAGTATAGAAGGATAAAATTGCCCCCTCTGCATTTGTAATTTCAACATTTGTCCACACCGTTTCTATGTTTATTTTTGTTTTCTGTTTTTCTACTTCCAGATATTTTTCTTTCTCACCCACTAAAAAATATCTCAGACTGAAAGCTGGTTGGCCCACTTCTCTACAAATACCAGTTGTATCGTGAGTAATGACCGGGTCCTTTCATAGGGATGTTCCTAAAAACAGGACTGAGTCCAACTGTCTGTGTTGCCTAAACTGAACATTCAAACAAGGTGAAAAACACTAGACCTGGGTCCTTGGATACTGTGAGCTTCATGGATTTTTTTGTTCAGTATCTTAAATCAAAATAGAAAGATTTCTCACTGGGCTTTCTGATCCAATACACATCTCCATAGGTAATGCTGCTATTACCCTTCTGCAGTAGATCCGGTATGTAATATGAATCACCCCGGGAAACAGAATGGATACTGCTATTTCTTCTCTGAATAGCAACAATAGCTCTATTTGCAGTTAAATCAGGATAAAAGTGCACTTTGATTCTCAAAAATAGGACAAGTTACAAACATGTGAGTGTTATCAAATCTTGCCCTCTCTACCAGATGTTTTCACAGGAGTTAGTTTCTGTGTTTTAAATAAGTTCTGATCCAAGATGGGTTTCATCGCAATGCTTTAGAAGTACTTCATAAACACATCTCTTAAAAGGAAGCTTAAGAATTTAACACCTTTAAATAATCAAGTATTGGAGCAAAATTAAAAAAGCAGTAGAAATTTTCAACAATCCTAAGATGCTTTGGAAACTAAGGTCCTGAATACAGTCAGACAGATAATAAAAAGCAGATGCGATAAATAAGGACATTCGTCCTCTGCATCCAGGGTTTCAACAAACTCTTCAACAAATAGATACATAAAATTATCTCTGACCTTTACATGAATTTACTCGTTTTCCTTGTCATTATTCCCTAAATGAGTTAGAGTAGTGACTGTTTACATAGCATTTACATTGTATAGACATTATAAATATTCTATGGATGATTTAAAGTATGTAGGAGATGTGCATGAGTTACATGCATATACTGTGCCATTTTATGAAAAGGATTTGTGAAAGCTTGGGTTTTGTTATCTTTGCAAGATCATAAAAGTAATCCCTAGGCTCACAGAGGGAAAATTGAGAATTTTTTCCACATGCACAGTGATAAGGTCTATAGGAAAAGAAGGTAGAGAGGGGTGTAGAGAGTTCTAGACTTCCTACTTTAATGTTAGCCAAAGAGTCTTATTAATATTATGAGTTTAAGTGTAATCTTCAAAAGGTGGACAAAAATTGATTTGGAAATTGGAAAAGAGCTCTCTTGTCAGTGGAACATCAGATGGTGTCAAAGGCAAAGCAGAAAACTTAAAACATTTCTGGGTGAGAACCAGCAATGAGCCAGAATAACTGGACCACAGAATCAAGGACAGGCATGGAGGAAAATGGGGCCTGGTGACAGCCTTCTCCAGGGATGAGCCCCTGATAGGGCTGTCCCAACTGATCAACCATAAAATAACACACACACACACACACACACACACACACACTCACTCACACAGGCCATAGAGTCCATTTAGTGTTGATTGTGTGTGTGTGTGCCTGTGTGTGTCTCTGTGTGTGTGTAAAATATATGCCTGTAACAATAATAATTGAAGAAGAGGTCATAAATCTGAGAGTAACAGGGGAGAAAATAGTGGGGAAAGAATAAATGATACAAGAATAGTCCTCACATATGACATTCTCAAAATTTAAAATAAATATAATTAAAAATCATACTGAGGAAAAAGAAAACAAAAACCAAAACAAAACAAGAAACCTGAAACAAATTCCTACAGTAAACAGAATATGAGATGAACATGGTGCAAATAGGTGAGAACAAGATGCACAATAAGGACGAATTGGATTTTAAAGATGTTGTGAACATACAAAAGGGACCAATGCTGAATCAGAAGAAGAGGGCAGAAGCCTCTTCCGGTCAGAAAAGCACAGCGGTAGCTAGGGCGCAGGGTCGGCTGACACTCACCAGCTACCCACAACACCCGCCACAGGATCTTAAGACTTCTGGTGAGTGGAACACAGCTTCTGCTCCAATCCAATTGCGCGCAGGACCTGAGACTGCATTAGTTAGGGAAGCAGAAAACCGGCCTGAGTAGGGCCACAGACCTCTTCTGGCCGGACCAGCACCAGGGTAGCTAGAGCGCAGGGTCGGCTGACACCCGCCAGCTACCCACGACACCTGCCACAGGATTTGAGACTTCTGGTGAGTGGAACACAGCTTCTGCTCCAGTCCAATCATGTGGGACCTGAGACTGCTTTGGTTGGGGAGGCAGAAATCCGGCCTGAGTAGGGCCACAAGCCTCTTCCGGTCAGAAATGCACCTGGGTAGCTAGGGTGCAGGGTTGGCTGACACTCGCCAGCAACCCACAACACCCACCAGAGGATCTTAAGACTTCTGGTGAGTGGAACACAGCTTCTGCTCCAATCCAATTGCGCACAGGACCTGAGACTGCATTAGTTAGGGAAGCAGAAAACCGGCCTGAGTAGGGCCACAGGCCTCTTCTGGCCTGACCAGCACCGGGGTAGCTAGAGCGCAGGGTCGGCTGACACCCGCCAGCTACCCATGACCCCCGCCACAGGATTTTGAGACTGTTGGTGAGTGGAACACAGAGTCTGCTCCAATCTTTAAACAGTGACAACGATAACAACTAACCCCAGAGATTACCAGATGGCGAAAGGTAAACGTAATAATCTTACTAACAAAAACCAAGACCACTCACCATCATCAGAACCCAGCAATCCCACTTTGCCCAGTCCAGGGCACCCCAACACACCGGAAAAGCTAGAAACGGATCTAAAAGCATATCCCATGATGATGGTAGAGGACATCAAGAAGGACTTTAATAACTCACTTAAAGAATTACAGGAGAACGTGGCTAAAGAGTTACAAGTCCTTAAAGAAAAACAGGATAACACAATCAAACAGGTAGAAGTCCTTAAAGAAAAACAGGATAACACAATCAAACAGGTTGAAGTCCTTAAAGAAAAACAGGATAACACAATCAAACAGGTAGAAGTCCTTAAAAAAAAAAACAGGAAAACACATCCAAACAGATGATGGAAATGAACAAAACCATACTAGACCTAAAAAGGGAAGTAGACACAATAAAGAAAACCCAAAATGAGGCAACACTGGAGATAAAAACCCTAGGAAAGAAATCTGGAACCATAGATGCGAGCATCAGCAACAGAATACAAGAGATGGAAGAGAGAATCTCAGGTGCAGAAGATTCCATAGAGAACATCGGCACAACAATCAAGGAAAATGGAAAATGCAAAAAGATCCTAACTCAAAACATCCAGGAAATACAGGACTCAATGAGAAGAGCAAACCTAAGGATAATAGGAGTGGATGAGAATGAAGATTTTCAACTCAAAGGACCAGCAAACATCTTTAACAAAATTATAGAAGAAAACTTCCCAAATCTAAAGAAAGAGATGCCCATGAACATACAAGAAGCCTACAGAACTCCAAATAGGCTGGACCAGAAAAGACATACCTCCCAACACATAATAATCAGAACAACAAATGTACTAAATAAAGATAGAATACTAAAAGCAGTAAGAGAAAAAGGCCAAGTAACATATAAAGGTAAGCCTATCAGAATTACACCAGATTTTTCACCAGAGACTATGAAAGCCAGAAGATCCTGGACAGATGTTATACAGACACTAAAAGAACACAAATTCCAGCCCAGGCTACTATACCCAGCCAAACTCTCAATTAACATAGATGGAGAAACCAAAGTATTCCACGACAAAACCAAATTCACACATTATCTCTCCATGAATCCAGCCCTTCAAAGGATAATAACAGAAAAAAACCAATACAAGGACGGGAACCACGCCCTAGAAACAACAAGAAGGTAATCCCTCAACAAACCTAAAAGAAGACAGCCACAAGAACAGAATGCCAACTTTAACAACAAAAATAACAGGAAACAACAATTACTTTTCCTTAATATCTCTTAATATCAATGGACTCAACTCCCTGATAAAAAGACATAGACTAACAAACTGGCTACACAAACAAGACCCAACATTTTGCTGCTTACAGGAAACTCATCTCAGAGAAAAAGATAGACACTACCTCAGAATGAAAGGCTGGAAAACAATTTTCCAAGCAAATGGTATGAAGAAACAAGCTGGAGTAGCCATTCTAATATCTGATAAGATTGACTTCCAACCCAAAGTCATTAAAAAAGACAGGGAGGGGCACTTCATACTCATCAAAGGTAAAATCCTCCAAGAGGAACTATCAATCATGAATATCTATGCTCCAAATACAAAGGCAGCCTCATTCATTAAAGAAACTTTAGTAAATCTCAAAGCACACATTGCACCTCATACAATAATAGTGGGAGACTTCAACACACCACTTTCACCAATGGACAGATCATGGAAACAGAAACTAAACAGGGACAGAGTGAAACTAATGGAACTTATGAATCAAATGGATCTGGCAGATATCTACAGAACATTTTACCCTAAAACAAAAGGATATACCTTCTTCTCAGCACCTCATGGTACCTTCTCCAAAATTGACCACGTAATTGGTCACAAAACAGGCCTCAATAGATACAAAAATATTGAAATTGTCCCATGCATCCTATCAGATCACCATGGACTAAGGCTGATCTTCAATAACAAAATAAATAATAGGAAGCCAACATTCACGTGGAAACTGAACAACACTCTTCTCAATGATACCTTGGTCAAGGAAGGAATAAAGAAAGAAATTAAGGACTTTTTAGAGTTCAATGAAAATGAAGCCACAACATACCCAAACTTATGGGACACAATGAAAGCATTTCTAAGAGGAAAACTCATAGCTCTGAGTGCCTCCAAAAAGAAACTAGAGAGAGCACACATTAGCAGCTTGACAACACACCTAAAAGCACTAGAACAAAGGAAGCAAACTCACCCAAGAGGAGTAGACGGCAGGAAATAATCAAACTCAGGGGCGAAATCAATCAAGTGGAAACAAGAAGAACTATTCAAAGAATCAACCAATCAAGGAGCTGGTTCTTTGAGAAAATCAACAAGATAGATAAACCCTTAGCCAGACTCACTAGAGGGCATAGGGAAAGCATTCTAATTAACAAAATCAGAAATGAAAAAGGAGACATAACAACAGATCCTGAAGACATACAAAACACCATCAGATCCTTTTACCAAAGGCTATACTCAACAAAACCAGAGAACCTGGATGAAATGGAGAAGTTCCTAGACAGATACCAGGTACCAAAGTTGAATCAAGATCAGGTTAATGTTCTAAACAGCCCTATATCCCCCAAAGAAATAGAAGCAGTCATTAATAGTCTCCCAACCAAAAAAAGCCCAGGACCAGATGGGTTTAGTGCAGAGTTCTATCAGACCTTCAAAGAAGATCTAATCCCAGTTCTTCACAAACTATTCCACAAAATAGAAACAGAAGGTACTCTACCCAACTCATTCTATGAAGCCACAGTTACTCTGATACCTAAACCACAAAAAGACCCAACAAAGATAGAAAACTTCAGACCAATATCCCTTATGAATATTGATGCAAAAATCCTCAATAAAGTTCTTGCTAACCGAATCCAAGAACACATCAAAACAATCATCCATCCTGACCAAGTAGGTTTCATCCCAGGGATGCAGGGATGGTTCAATATACGGAAATCCATCAACGTAATCCAGTATATAAACACACTCAAAGACAAAAACCACATGGTCATCTCGTTAGATGCGGAAAAAGCATTTGACAAGATCCAACACCCATTCATGATAAAAGTCTTGGAAAGATCAGGAATTCAAGGCCCATACCTAAACATGATAAAAGCAATCTACAGCAAACCAGTAGCCAACATCAAAGTAAATGGTCAGAAGCTTGAAGCAATCCCTCTAAAATCAGGGACTAGACAAGGCTGTCCACTTTCTCCATACCTATTCAACATTGTACTTGAAGTCCTAGCCAGAGCAATTCGAAAACAAAAGGAGATCAAAGGGATAGAAATTGGAAAGGATGAAGTCAAAATATCACTTTTTGCAGATGATATGATAGTATATATAAGTGACCCTAAAAATTCCACCAGAGAACTCCTAAACCTGATAAACAGCTTCGGTGAAGTAGCTGGATATAAAATTAACTCAAACAAATCAATGGCCTTTCTCTACACAAAGAATAAACAGGCTGAGAAAGAAATTAGGGAAACAACACCCTTTTCAATAGTCACAAATAATATAAAATATCTTGGCGTGACTCTAACTAAGGAAGTGAAAGATCTGTATAATAAAAACTTCAAGTCTCTGAAGAAAGAAATTATAGAAGATCTCAGAAGGTGGAAAGATCTCCCATGCTCATGGATTGGCAGGATCAACATTGTAAAAATGGCTATCTTGCCAAAAGCAATCTACAGATTCAATGCAATCCCCATCAAAATTCCAACTCAATTCTTCAACAAATTAGAAAGTGCAATCTGTAAATTCATCTGGAATAACAAAAAACCTAGGATAGCAAAAACTCTTCTCAAGGATAAAAGAACCTCTGGTGGAATCACCATGCCGGACCTAAAGCTTTACTACAGAGCAATTGTGATACAAATGGCATGGTACTGGTATAGTGACAGACAAATAGACCAATGGAATAGAATTGAAGACCCAGATATGAACCCACACACCTACGGTCACTTGATCTTCGACAAGGGACCTAAAACCATCCAGTGGAAGAAAGACAGCATTTTCAACAAATGGTACTGGCACAACTGGTTGTTATCATGTAGAAGAATGGGAATAGACCCATTCCTATCTCCTTGTACTAAGGTCAAGTCTAAGTGGATCAAGGAACTTCACATAAAACCAGAGACACTGAAACTTATAGAGGAGAAAGTGGGGAAAAGCCTTGAAGATATGGGCACAGGGGAAAAATTCTTCAATAGAACAGCAATGGCTTGTGCTGTAAGATTGAGAATTGACAAGTGGGACCTCATGAAACTGCAAAGTTTCTGCAAGGCAAAAGGCACCATCAATAAGACAAAAAAACCACCAACAGATTGGGAAAGGATCTTTACCTATCCTAAATCAGATAAGGGACTAATATCCAATATATATAAAGAACTCAAGAAGGTGGACTCCAGAAAGTCAAATAACCCCATTAAAAAATGGGGCTCAGAACTGAACAAAGAATTCTCACCTGAGGAATACCGAATGGCAGAGAAGCACCTGAAAAAATTTTCAACATCCTTAATCATCAGGGAAATGCAAATCAAAACAACCCTGAGATTCCACCTCACACCAGTCAGAATGGCTAAGATCAAAAATTCAGGTGACAGCAGATGCTGGCAAGGATGTGGAGAAAGAGGAACACTCCTCCACTGTTGGTGGGATTGCAAGCTTGTACAACCACTCTGGAAATCAGTCTGGCGGTTCCTCAGAAAATTGGACATAGTACTACCGGAGGATCCAGCAATACCTTTCCTGGGCATATATCCAGAAGATGTCCCAACCGGTAAGAAGGACACATGCTCCACTATGTTCATACAGCCCTATTTATAATAGCCAGAAGCTGGAAAGAGCCCAGATGTCCCTCAACAGAGGAATGGATACAGAAATTATGGTACATTTACACAATGGAGTACTACTCAGCTATTAAAAAGAATGAATTTATGAAATTCCTAGCCAAATGGATGGACCTGGAGGGCATCATCTTGAGTGAGGTAACACAATCACAAAGGAACTCACACAATATGTATTCACTGATAAGTGGATATTAGCCCAAAACTTAGGATACCCAAGATAGAAGATACAATTTGCTAAACGCATGAAACTCAAGAAGAATGAAGACCAAAATGTGGACAATATGCCCCTTCTTAGAATTGGGAACCAAACACCCATGGAAGGAGTTACAGAGACAAAGTTTCGAGCTGTGATGAAAGGATGGACCATCTAGAGACTGCCGTATCCAGGGATCCATCCCATAATCAGCTTCCAAACGCTGACACCATTGCATACACTAGCAAGATTTTGCTGAAAGGACACAAATATAGCTGTCTCTTGTGAGACTATGCCGGGGCCTAGCAAACACAGGAGTGGATGCTCACAGTCAGCTATTGGATGTATCACAGGGCTCCCAATGGAGAAGCTAGAGAAAGTACTCAAGGAGCTAATGGGATCTGCAACCCTATAGTTGGAACAACATGATGAACTAACCAGTATCCCAGAGGTCTTGTCTCTAGCTGCATATGTATCAAAAGATGGCCTAGTCGGCCATCACTGGAAAGAGAGGCCCATTGGACTTGCAAACTTTATATGCCCCAGTACAGGGGAATGCCAGGGACAAAAGAATGGGAATGGGTGGGTAGGGAAGCGGGGGGGCAGTATGGGGGACTTTTGGGATAGCATTGGAAATGTAATTGAGGAAAATATGTAATAAAAATATTAAAAATTAAAAAAAAATAGGCAATAGAAATAAAAACAGAAATTTGGTCTAATGGTAGGGCATTTTAGCTAGAATGGACTAATCCTTGGATGCCAGAAATGAAATCTACCAAAAAAAATGTACATTTCCCTCCTTGCTGAGTAGCAGTTGGCTTGCGGTAAGCAGCTGTTGGCTGGGGAAAGAAAATAAAGGGAGTTCCAGATAACATCGGGAGAGTACTACTTCTAAGCATCCCGCCAACCTGCCAGACAGACACTTGTGTAACACAGAGTCAGCATCCCGCCAACCTGCCAGACAGACACTTGTGTAACACAGAGTCAGCATCCCGCCAACCTGCCAGACAGACACTTGTGTAACACAGAGTCAGCATCCCACCAACCTGCCAGACAGACACTTGTGTAACACAGAGTCAGCATCCCGCCAACCTGCCAGACAGACACTTGTGTAACACAGAGTCAGCATCCCGCCAACCTGCCAGACAGACACTTGTGTAACACAGAGTCAGCATCCCACCAACCTGCCAGACAGACACTTGTGTAACACAGAGTCAGCATCCCACCAACCTGCCAGACAGACACTTGTGTAACACAGAGTCAGCATCCCGCCAACCTGCCAGACAGACACTTGTGTAAAACCAGACAGACACTTGTGTAAAACAGAGTCAGCATCCCGCCAACCTGCCAGACAGACACTTGTGTAAAACAGAATCATAGTAACCATGAACCTTTACCTCTGGAACACGAATACGTGAAATAATCTGTTTAACTGTTGAAAGTGTCTTTGTTTTGTTCCCAAAAGAATATAACTCAAGAGAAAAACACTATGCCCTTGCTATTTGCCTGTGTCCCCTCACTTCCTGCTTCTCGCCATTCTTGTAACTACTGACAGAATCTATAGACTGCTACAGAACATTAACTGTCTGTAAGCACCCGTGCGTATGGTTTATGCAGTTGACACTATAATTATAGCAGGACTTTCAGACCTGCCAGCAATACAGATAATGAAACAGAGGCTTTTTAATATTTCCATGCTTAGGTAGGCCTCTTAACCAGGGTAGTCTTCATCCAGCTATCTACCTTAACCCAACTAATGCTGGCATTCCCTTTACCACATGGCCAGCTCTACCTCTCTGCTCTGCTCTGGTCAGTCCTTTTGCCTCCATGTCTGCCTATGAATCTCCCATATCTCATTTCTTTTCCAAGTCATCTCAATTTCTCCCTCTCCCTCTCTCCCTCTCCCTCTCCTCCTCCCCCTCCCCCTCTCCTCCTCCCCCTTCCCCTCCCCTTCCCCTCTCCCTTCCACCCTCTCCCCCTCTCCCTCTCCCTCCCCCACCCCTCCCCCTCTCCCTTCTACCCTCTCCCTCTCTCCCTCCCCCCCTCCTTTCCCTCTCCCCCTCCCTCTCCCTCTCCCCTCCCTCTCCCTCTCCCCCCTCCCTCTTCCTCTCCCCCCTCTCTCTCCCTCTCCCCCTCTCTTTCTCTCCTTTTCCCTCCCCCTCTCTCCTTTTCCCTCTCCCTCTTTTTTGAAAGTTCTGCCCTCCACTTCCTGCCCAGGTATTGTCCATCAGATCTTTATTACAGATAATCAGATACAATTCTAGAGTGTCTCTAGGCTAGTGAGAAAGGGCAATTATTTACAAAATATAAGGCTGGAGACAATGAGTTTGAATTCCTGAAATGAAGTACTGCTTGCTTCACTTGAGGGAGATCACTTGTGATGGCACAAAGCATGGGCCCTGGAGCCAGACTGATGCTGGGGCCATATGCAAGGTGCTTGTCCTTTCTGAGCACTCCAATCCTCTTTGGAAAGTGAAGACAATCATAGAATTCACTGCAGAAGGACTCAGAATACTGTATCTACTAATATTCATGAAGTCACTAGAAATGCAGCTGGCACACAGTAAATCCTTTAGAAATGTTAGTAAGTAAATTATATGCTGAGGTTCTCTCCATATTTTTCAAGTCTAGTTTTTCTTCCATTTCTTCCTACCATGAGTGTATGTTTTTCATAATTTTTACAGCTTTTCAGAAAGTGCTGGTGGTGGTTAAATGCTTTGGGCTTTTATTCCCATAACTGTAGTCTTGCTTCTCCCTGAAGCTCATCTCTGAGGTAGTTTCTGAGGCACGCTGGATCCCCCTGCCTGCCTTCCAGAATTGCCTGCAGCATGCCTGGTGCTCTTCCAAGCTCTCCACGGTCAGCCAAGTAAGGTTTCATGTTATGTTTCATCACCTTGACGTCAGTGAGAAATATCACTAAATTAATGCAGAAAAGATGTTCAATAGGATTTCAGGAATAACTGAGAGACCACTGCAAATACAGGATGGTTTGTGATGTTTTGAATCGGTGGAAATCTGTCTAGGGACTTCTAGCAATTCATAAACCAATGTCAGCTGACCAATTTAAACTTTGCTTTCTAAAACATGACAAGCTGGAATGAGAGGAGACCCTGCTTTAGGCAAACACTCCAAACTGACTCAATTATCGTTTACAACTAATGAATTCACAAAGGTGGCATCAGAAGTCTTTTATAGAGAAAGTTGACCATGACAGTTTAAGGCCAAATTCTCTTAATTTGCCCTCAAACAAGACAGAAGAAAGAACTGCCCCTTCTTCAGACCTGTGGGTTTCTGTCTCCCAGATGATTCCCTGCATCCTTCACTGCTGGCTGGCTTTGAGATCTTTCCCTGTGTGTGCAAAAGTTGTTCCTCTCGAACTCAAGAGTGGGACGTTTCTCCCACATAGCTTTCACTGACTGCCCATATTCATCAGCAAGGACTGAACAGAAATCTTCCCTTTATCCTTTTCTGCTTGATAGTTTGAACTCTGGGATATAATGTGGCACCCTAATTTTCTTGTATTTAAGCAATATCAAAAGCAAAATATTGGCATCTCCAAAAATGAATGTGGAGAGAATTCTTCCTGATGGAATCTTTGATATTTATACACATATTCTGTCTTTAGTACAGGATTCCCATCTTGTCCTTTCATTTTGAGATCATTGCTGCTCAAGTATACTCCTTTCTGCTATCTGACTCTGAATCTGTAGGCTCAAGAAAGGTTGGATCATTTAAAATTTTTCTATACAGAAAGATTTAGCCCAAAATTTGTTGGGTTAAACTTATTTTCTAGAATCAATCTCTTCAGCTTGTTCAAATGTTTGGTTTGTGTAGCTGTATCTGTAGTTGCTTTTCCTTATTCTGGGAAATCATTAGTGTTCAGTGGGCAACCCCAACTTCACCAAAACTGTTGTCCCTAAGATGTTTTTCAACAGAAATTCAATGAATTTGCCTTAATCCAGTTCCTAGACCTCACAATGGCATTTGTCCTGAGTAAATTTCTCTTCCCTTTAACACCCCGATTTTCTACCTTTTTTCATGATCTTCTCTCACATCCTGGCATTTTTTATGAGTTTTAATCTAT
This sequence comes from Mus caroli, assembly GCF_978045245.1. NCBI lineage: Eukaryota > Metazoa > Chordata > Mammalia > Rodentia > Muridae > Mus > Mus caroli. The sequence continues at coordinate 69,848,833 of NW_028227261.1, forward strand.
CTCAAGTTCCTGTTCAATTCTTGGATGTTGTGATACTTGCCTTTTCATTGTTTGGACTAAGGAGTAATCTTAGCATCCCCACCCTGTGAATTTCAGAGAGGTAGCTTCTCTTATCTATGTAGCATAACAATAAAATCTATATCAGAGGTGTGAGTTAGAACTAAAAAAATTCAGATTTATTCATATTTATAATATAATGTGAATATAGTTAATATGAAGAATGTGCAATAGAGTTAATATTAGTCAGTTCTAAGACCAGTGATTAGCATATAGCAAAAGTAAGAGCTAATATTTTGTTCATTCTCATGGTTTTAGTGAACACTTTCACACTGTTAATTTTCCAGATCCACTTTTTTTTTCAATCAAAAGCTCTCTAGAACTTACACATCTGTTGTAGTTTAGATATTAAATCATCCCTCAAGGGCTGTTTCTTAAAGGCTCAGCCCAGAGCGGTATTATTAGACAATGGTGAAAATCCAAAGAGTTGCAGTCCCATGGAAGGCCCTTGTAGACATGTTCTCAAAGAGAACCATGTAGCTCTGGAATCTTTCTTTCTTTCTTTCCTTTTTTTTTGATTCTTTTTCTTTAATTAGATATTTTCTTTATTTACATTTCAAATGCTATCCCGAAAGTTCCCTATACCCTCCCCTCCCCCTGCTCCCCTACCCACCCACTCCCACTTCTTAGCCCTGGCATTCCCCTGTACTGGGGCATATAAACTTTGCATCTCTTCCCAGGGATGGCCTACTAGGTCATCTTCTGCTACATATGCAGCCAGAGACTCGAGCTCTGGGGATACTGGTTAGTTCATGTTGTTGTTCCACTTATAGGGTTGCAGACCCCTTCAGCAACTTGGGTGCTTTCTCTAGCTTCTCCATTGGGGGGCCTGTGTTCCATCCTATAGATGACTGTGAGCATCCACTTCTGTATTTGCCAGGCACTGGCATACCTTCATACGAGACAGCTATATCAGGGTCCCTTCAGCAAAATCTTGCTGGCATATGCAATAGTGTCTGGGTTTGGTGGCTGATTATGGGATGGATCCTTGGGTGGGGTAGTCTCTGGACTTAGCTCCAGACTTTGTCTCTGTAACTCCTCCCATGGGTATTTTGTTCCCTATTCTAAGGAGGAATGAAGTATCCACACATTGGTCTTCCCTCTTCTTGATATTTTTCTGTTTTGCAAATTGTATCTTGGGTATTCTATCTTTCTGGGCTAATATCCACTTATCAGTGAGTGCATATCTAATGACTTCTTTTGTGATTGGGTTACCTCTCTAAAGATGATATCCTCTAGATACATCCATTTGCCCAAGAATTTCATAAATTCATTGTTTTTAATAGCTGAGTAATACTCCATTGTGGAAATGTACCACATTTTCTATATCCATTCCTCTGTTCAGAGACATCTGGGTTCTTTCCAGCTTCTGGATATTATAAATAAGGCTGCTATGAACATAGTGGAGCATGTGTCCTTATTACAGTTGGAACATCTTTTGGGTATATGCCCAGGAGAGGTATTGCTGGATCTCCCAGTAGTACTATGTCCAATTTTCTGAGGAACTTCCAGACTGACTTCCAAAGTGGTTGTCCAAGCTTGCAACTCTACCAGCAATGGAGGAGTGTTCCTCTTTCATCTGGACTCTTTCTATCTTTTTATTTCTTGCCATGAGGTGGCCAGTTTGACCCACCACATTATTTCCATCTCTGGCTAAAACTTAGTAATTATATTGAAAAATAAAGTGAGTGTAAAATGTGAAAAAAATGTAGAAATGGTATAAAGAAGGGTATGTATATCCTTGGTATGATGTTTAATTAGTTATTGGTTTTAATAAGTAAAGGAGAGTCAAAAAATGGGGTTCCTTAGAGTCCAAACCCATTTGAAATTATTATAAATTTACTTTCATAAAAGATGTAAACAATCTACAAAAATCTCACTCAGCAAATTTACCCAAAGAACAGCATAACTCACAGAAGGTAACTCTGGAAGAGATGCTATGACATGGGTAATGACATCAAGGTCCTTCATCCCAGCTTATTATTTACTATCTTCCATCACACACGCTCTCCATCTCCATTCAGAATATCAAACAGGGAACTAAAAATAATTCTCTTTCTACCCCAGCCATGAACTTGAAGCTCTAAAACCATTAACCATGATGACATTTTCACTTTATTTCCTTTATTTCTCATTATTACCTCAGGTATCTTGCTAGAGTGATGGGAAGCTAACCAATATAACACTGTCACCTGGGTGATCTACCAATACCTTGAAATCTATCATTTCTCATAATATTTTCTCCTTCTTACTGCATTTCAAGGACTAACACCACCTGGTCACACAGACCAGACACTCAATCTTGGCTGCTTCTTCTGTTTCAACTTACAGACATAAGCTTCAAATCTGTTCACTTTCTTTTTTGAGAATTTCAGATTCTCTCCTATGTCTTCATTCTGGCCTTGTCCTGTACAGACCATGGTCATCATGGTCTCACTCATCATGGTCAGTTTTCTTTCTTAGTTACAACTTGATGTATAACCCTCAATAAAAGAATCTGAATTATAGATTCATTAGTCAGTGAGAACCCAAAAGCTAAAGATGTCCTATCATGCTTTTTTGATTGCCCCAATTATTTCCTTTGGCTTATTTTTCCACCCAACTTTCAGCTGCCTTTACATTCTAATCGTATTGAAGGATGATTTTTCCCGGGGTACCGTACTTTTACAAAACTCATCATTACTATATACCATGACAATCTTATTTCCCAAAACCTTTTAGCTACTTCTTGTCTCTCATTATATGTTAAAGACAGATAAGAAAAGACTTGACATGGCAAGAAATTGGAACACTTGAAATTTACATCAGGTCTACCAACACTTGTTGACTAACCTTACAATGACAATTCCCTTTCAATTCAGTTTCCCTGTCACCCACTCATCAAATTTGTTTCAGCTCTTACTGCCAGCTCCTGTGCTTCACCCCAAGGAAACAGCACTGAAAAGACAGATATTACCTGTAAGGTTTACTTTGGAGAGGGAAGTTCACATTTTGGCAAGCAAAGTCCTCTATAAACCTCCACCGAATGAAATTACTCTGTGTTTTTTGTTCAAGTCTCCTCTTGAGCAAGCTCCTTTTGCATTGTATTTTACCTGTTGTTTTTCCTTGCGATTTTCCTTAGGCACATCCCCTGTGAAGAAGAGTTCAGACATGGATCTGGTAGCTTTAGGTCTGCTAGATCAAGCAGAATGGATGATAAAAATGAGATAGGAAATACAAGAAACCTGATAATGGGTGTGTTCATGAATAGATGGCTTCGCTGATGGCTCCATCTTAGCCCTCCTAACATCTGCGAACTTTTGTGGAACATATCTCAATTTAATTACACAAGAAGGTGTGAGAGGGGAGCCAGTCAATTTCTGTTCAAGAGTGTGGCATGTTGTGGACTCCACTGAACTTCCGAATTGTTCTTGCAAATTCCTAAGCTGCAGGTGAGCTCGGGAATTCAAGGGCAAAGCAAGAATAGGCAGGACCTCAATGACTGCCCCAGTGCCTGCACTCCAAAAACATTATCCATGTTCCTAATTACAGGACGTACCACAATTTATTGGGCAGAGTGATTACTCAACATGTGTGAATGAATAGATAAACCTCTAATACAAGAACAATCAGTACTTGAAACAGGCTCCTTTTCCTCTTCTTTCTCTTCTCTCTCTCTCTCTCTCTCTCTCTCTCTCTCTCTCTCTCTCTCTCCCCCCCCCCCTCTCTCTCTCTCTCACACACACACACACACACCAAAAAGGCATATACCACCTGTTAGGAAGAGAGTTTCCTTAGGCAATTCCAGATACAGAATTCACCGATTAGATGCCTCAACAGATGGTTCATGTCTAACAATTGCCCATAGACAGTACCTCTATGAGAGACCCCTCAGTGACTTCAAGACTTCCCTTGGCATCATCGCTTGCCATTAGGAGATGCTCACTGAAATTTCTTTGTAAATTTAGGACTGTATGTAATTGTAAGAGCCCCTCAATATACAAGACTATCTGAGGAGAATAGATGCAAGCTTTTATATTGTTCAATCTGGAAAGGACTTAGAAATTTACTGCTCTGATTTTAAAATCAAACATGAAATTTTACTGATAAATATTTGTTTAACAACGGTGATAGGCTTCACACAGTTTTCTTTTTGGCACAAAAATCACTTCCCATTACATAGGCACATAAAATAAGCACATAAAAGAGTTAAAAAGACTTCTTGGACATCAAATAACTCATACTAAACATACTGATGAGTTAAGTGTAAATAAATTAGAAACACATGGATAAAATTTTCCTTAAATACATAAAGCTTTAGACATGAAATGAAAGAGAGACTGACAAAGTACATCTGGGGTTTTGCCCACTGCAACAGTTATTTTTAGTTTGGATATTAAAACAAATTACAATCCAATGTGTTCAGCTTGAGTATAAACTCTTAATTTATGAAATAATGCCTGTCATATAATTATTGGGAAGATAGTACAGATAGATACAAGACCACAAGCCTAACCCGTGTGAGGGAAATGATTCTTCAATAATCATTTTGATTGTAAAGGCCAAAGATTTTACTGTGATTTTTAGAAAGATGAATATTAATGTACTTCATTCTGGAAAAATGAGCACCTGGAAATGGCATCATTTCAGAGAATGCCATTTTGAATGTGTTTTAGTATACACTAAAACAGTTTAGAGGGTAGCTCAGAGAGTATTGCTTCCCTTGAATTTGTTAGAGGAAGTAAAATTGGGACTTACAGGCTAGGTGGGAGCTTAGGAATCGAGTGTGCGATTGATAGGCATGATGTTTGGGTTTGAGCACTGATGCCAAGGGGGAAAACCAACTTTTTTATACCACCCCGAGTCAACTGGTCAGTATCTCATGAGAGTTGGGGGTGGGCTAAGTCTCACACAACCAGGTTAATGCTTGCTGGGCACTGATACTTTCAGAGGGACATAACAAGCTGTGATTAAAAGGTGATGAAAATTACGGGCTGGCGAGATGGCTCAGCTGTACTCTCACAGAGGACTTGGGTTTGATTCCTAGCTCCATATAGTAGCTCGAAACCATCTCTGATCCTGGTTGCAAGGGATCTGGCGCTCTCTTATATGCTCTGCTAACACAAGGCATGCAAGTGTGTACGTAGTGCATCGATATACATCTAAGTAAGATACACATACACAAAACCCAAAATTAAAAAGTGGCAAAATTAAAAACTGAAAGACAAGAAGAAAAAAGTGCCTTGGGCTGCCACCATTTGTCAACATGGGACACACTTCTTAGAAGCATAAAATGTTGGTTTCCATTTACCCTCAAGTCTTCCGATGAGTCAAGCTCTGTGGTTACCATGAAAAGAACAGCAGTAAATGCGTCCCAACCACAGGTGTTTCCTCTTCCAATGAGGCAATAAGCTGACTCAAACCTGGACCCTTCAAAGCATATGGAACATGGTGTCCCAGTAGGAGTTGTAGCTTTCTCAATGGCTTGCGCAAAGGAGGTAGCTACTCTAGACTTATCTCTTTCTAGGTTTGTTTACTGAACAAATATTTTAACTTTAGCCCTAGGTCCCAGAAGGCTGCATTCTAAAGCTGCTCGGTCGGTCCTATACAGTATAACTGCAGTATTCTCTGGGCCACACCCCATGAAAGCAGGTTCTTTCCTAGAGTTACCTTACCATCCTGGAATCAACATGAAGTTAAAATGACTGTGTCATCATGGGTTAGCCTTGAGATGCCCAAGAGTTGAGAACAATAGCCTGTTCTGGCCTCAGATCAAATTCAGCAACACTTACTTGTTCAAATTATTCAGACAGCAGAGCCCTTGGGCACCCACGAAGAGAGCGCAATTTAAAGAAAATTGAATTACTGAGAAGAGTCTATAGGGAAAGAAGTCATGAATAAACAGACCGCATCTGGAAGCCAGGGATCACTGTCCTTGACGAGCCTTTGTACATCCCTCCTTTGCCCACCTTGTCTTCTGGCTGCGTATCCATTTCTTTCATCTCTCAAATTAATTTGCCCAGAACCATTAAAAAAATCCTGCCACTAATAAAAGGAAACATGGTTCCAGTCTTTTGCCTAGCTCTGTTCTCTTTTATTTTACAGGCAGAAGCAAGTGGCATTAGGAGTGTGGCTATGAACCACTCACACATGTATGCCAGAGGATGCCGTGCACAGCACAACTCCAAGAGTGCCGTACTGTCAACAGCTAAACTTTTGAGGAACACTTTAGTGTTCATAAAAAAATTGGCAGTAGGTGGGTAGCATGAAACTGCAATGGAGTCTCAGCCCTGTCTGTGTGCGAGCAGGCTGGTCCAGACCGCCCCCATGCTCAGCCTGAGACCCTGGGGCAGAGCATTCTAATGCACACAGGATACACAGATGCCCTCCAATCAGAGTCTAAATGCATATAGGCACAACCCTTTCCCAGTGAGCACTCACCATTCCAGGGAAAGGCAACACATAAATGTTTGTGAACCTTTCTGGTCTAAATTTCAAGGAAATTCATATTTTGCTTTTGCTTTGTTTTTATTAGATTGCTTAAATTATTCTTGTGTTTTCAAACTATAATTTCCTGTTCCCACATTCAGATCCACATTTTTTTCTCTTCTTGGGCCCTAGGGTTTTGTTCTAAAACTATCATAATTATTTCTATATCTGTCTAGACCTTCAGGTCCTTGTTGCCCAAAATCCTGCCCTGTGCCATGCTTCAGTTTACCACACTCCCTTTCAGTGGCATCTCATGGTGGGTTTGCATCCAGACAGCTGTGTTTCAGCTTCATGCATGGAAGTGCTTCCATCATAGGAGGAAGAGATGGATGTTGACACTAATAGAAGTGAAATTTGCTTTTATAAAAGCAAAATTCCCCATCTTTATATTTAACCAATGCAAAACACAGGTTTATGAGTCATTTGGCTCAGAGGTAACAAAGGGAGACAGCACCACAGACTAAGTATGGAACATTTAGTTCCACGAGCATCTACAGATGTCCAATCACCAATGCCTATATCCTTAGGACACAGTAGAAGTAATCTGCTGGGTTAAACAAGGATTGGTTAAGCACACCTATTCATATAATCTAAACCTATGGTATAGTTCTGCTCAAATAAGTATGTGATTGTGAGTATGACATATTCAACATCAAGAGATTAGGTAGAGTCACTTTTCATTTGTCTACATTCTGTCATTCTGATCACAGGTCATTGTGAACTGGCTCTAATTTAAAGCCAGACAAACAGAACTCTTAAGCACATGCAGGCTTTACAAGCTCCACAATCGCATGCCCTGCTTACTTGGGTCTATTCTCCTTAGCACAATAAATGTGTGCAAAGCAGAGTTGAAACTTGCCCTGAGAAAGCAGGGCCTCGGGGCTCCATTGAGAAATGCTGTGTGGGCAAACAAAGCTCCCTCTTTGCAGCTTTATAAATGATAGGTTTTCACTGTGTAAGATGTTTTCACTGCATTCTTAAAGCATCTGCTGATGCAAAACAGCATGGGCCAGCAATCCCAGTGCCGCATTGAATCTGGAAACAAGTGTCTATTCATGGGAGCCTCACCCTCACCCTTAGTGAGCTGCTTTCATTCAGAGGCAGGGAGAACAAGACAAGGAATCAGGGGTCTGAAGCTAGATGCATGGCTTAAGCAGTTCCCACTTACCCTGCAGTATATCTCTGTAATCACCAATCTATCTAGTAGCAAACTGGGTAGCTTGGCCACAGCAGTGTAAGAAGCTCAGAGAGAAAGAGTGATGAGAACACCCTAGGAGCTCAAAGATAAGAAATATCTGTATAGAGAATGAAGTTCTTCTTGCCGAATATTGCAGAACAGTCCCAGAATGAGGCACAAAACTGCAAACACTTAACTTCTCCAGTAGACAGTTTGTTCAAGGAGCATAAACACACACACACACACACACATACAGATAGGTATATGTCCTACTCTCTAGAAAGGATCACTTGATTCATTTGTCACTCATTGTGCATTTCCCACAGGAAAATGTGCTTTTGCAGCATAGGATGTCACTGACTTGAGCAGAATTATGGCTCTGCTGACAATGTAATGAGGATCTATTGCTCTCCATCTTTCCAGTGGAAAGATTCTAGTCCCTTTTTATTTCAGTTGGCATAGCAGGTAAGGTGTGTTCAACACTCTTTGCGAAGCCAATTTTCTTTCTCCATGCTTGGGCTATGTCATTTCTCCTCTGCCGTAATATTCTTTGCAATACAATATTTTCCCTCTGAGTCGACACATCAAGAACTAAGACAATGGCATCTTATGAATAAGGGGCTCTTAATACCCTGTTCCAAACAATAAGATGAATTCAATTTTGCAATCATTAAAGAAGTAAAATCCATAACTCGAAAGGCTGTGAGAACATAGCCTGGCCATTAATTGTGTGAAGTTCTGAGAAGCTCTAGAGATGTGTGTGGCTTTGCTCTCTCTTTCCAGGCCATTCTTTTAGGATGCCGTCAGACTAAATAATTATGGCCAAGTCATGGCTATCCTTAGGGATCAGGTCCTATCACAAAGACAGCAAATTAGAGCTAAGAGGAAACACTGCAAGTATGTAGTGCAGTCTGGCTTCAGTGTTCAGGTGAGATAGTCAGCATTCAGGAGGGGAATGCATTAATTCAAACACCTCACAAGGGATAGAGGCTATCTTAGTACCATAATACTTCTCTCTGTTCATTCTCTCTTTCCACAAGCAGCTTATTTATTTATCTTAGCATACAAGATTGCCCTCTTTTACCACAAAGTCAATTTTTTATGAAGTCAACACTAGTCACGCTTTAAAAATTTTGACATACATTTTTTTGTGTGTACATTCTTGGTACAAAGGCACAGGTAAGTAATAACGGCAAACAGGTGTGGTGGACATAAAAAGGCACGTAAAATATGAGTAATTCAATATAGGATCCTGAGAGTCTAGCCAACTGTGGTTTGGTTCCTAAAAGAGACAATGTCATACCTATACCATGGCCACCTGCAGGTCACAGAAAATATAGGCAGCAACAGACAGTAGGCAGGGGAGAGAAAATGGCGACAGAGAACAGAGAGTGCAGGCACTGTAACATCAAGTTCAGGGCTTCCTGTTCAGGATGCAGTGGCTTCTTGGACTTCACCTTTCTGTTTGGGTGACAAGTTCACCAGTGGGAGGAAGTTTACATAACCAGCGAGGGAAGAAATGGCAGTCCCGGCACTGTCTGTGGGCTAGCATCTATGAGCACCTGAAAAGGGGAGTGGAGTGGGGAAGGGGAGACAGTCCACACCTCTGTCGGAGTCAGAGCGAGGGCAGAGTTACTGAACCTTCCTAGGAAATACCAATTTCAATTACTTTGAGATTTCATCTTACCCCAGTCAGAATGGCTAAGATCAATGAAAAAAGACACACTGCTTAGGTGGTGGGGAGAGGGGAACACTTACTCATTACTAGTAGGAGTGCAAACTGCTAAAGCCACTATGGAAAGTGGAGATATGGGATTCCTTAAAGAGATAAAATGCAATCTCTCACAGATCCAGCTATACCAATCTTGGGCATGTACCCAAAGGACTCTACATCATCGTGCAAAGACACTTGCACGCACATATTCACTGCTGCTCTGTTCATAATAGCCAGATATTGGCAACAGCCTTGATGCTCATCAACTGATGGACAGATAGTGAAAGCATGGTACACTGACACAATGAAACAAATATTCCACTGTTAAGAAAAAAGAAGTTACTGAAGGTAAATCATTTGCAGGTAATGGGTGGAGTTAGAAACAATGATCCTGTGGCACGTAACCCAGAGACAAATAGACAAATATTGCGTGTTTCTCTTGTATGTGCATGGTAGCACTTAAGTTTCAGATATCTGTGTTTCAATCTGAATAACCACAGAAATCAGGTATCTAGAAAGAGACCAGAGGAGAGGGAGGGTGTCTTGTAAAGAAGGGGAGTATAGTTTTATAGATAAAGAGGAAATGAGCTGAAAAGCTATGTGGAAACCTACTGCTTTAGGAGCTTCTGAAAATATATGCATATATGAAAGGAATTTATGTTGAGTCACCAAGACAGGGCCCCAACTAGACATCTTATGTCACCAAGGAAAACCTCTGGTGTCAGAAGTGAGTTATGTCTTACTTGTCAAAGGGGTCCCATAGACTCCCTCTACCTCAAAACATCACAAGCTATTGCCAAGGCTATAAAGTTTTCTCTATAAAATGATGGTGACACCACATTGCTATGCACACAATTTACTAATGCCTTGAAACATGTAGAAACCAGGCTCATGCCAAACTAGAAGCTTTGCCCCTGCTGACTGCCACTCCTGGTGCTGGAATGTACTTTACATGGTACCAGAGGGGGAAAAGTAATCATTTCACCTATTAACACTGTGAGCTACAACAGTGACCTGGCTTCAAGACACAGTGTTATGACATGGGAACAAACATTACAGGACCAACCAAGCACATTTGATTGGATTTGTGGCCTACCCCATAAGACTGAATTATAGATGACTCTGCTAAATGTAGCCAAGAACCTGAAACGAGATAGGGCACAGGCATAGAACAAAAACCTACTAGTATTACTTTGCTAAAAGAGCATAGCAATACAATGACTCCTAACGACATATTGCTATATCCACAGAGCAGAATATCACTCAAGTCTCCTCAGAAAAGTTTTTTTTGTTTTGTTTTGTTTTGTTTTGTTTTGTTTTTTAGCAGTAGGGGGTAATTAACAAAGAGAGTCACAGTGGGACAATGTACAGAGTGCAAGAGACTTTGGGGCACTCAGCCCTAAACGTGATGGCATTATCAAAGCCCTCCATTTGGGGCTCAAGGATCTATACAGAAGAGGAAGTGGAAAGACTGTAAGAGCCGTAGGTTGTAGATGACTAAGAAAAGCATCATCCAGGCACAAATGAACTCACAGAGACTGTTAACAGCAAGCACAAGGCTTGCATAAGCTCAAGGCAGACAAAGTCCCAGCCCTGAAAATGGGAAGTAGATGATGCAAAGTTCCACCCCAACCAAGAAGCTATTTACAATTGTTACTTCCTGGGGGAAGGAAAGGCAGTTTTCTCCAGGAGGGTCAACCACCCCTAGGGCAGAAACCAAGACGAGGAGTAGATCTAGATAGCAGCACGAAATCAAACTCATCTGGCTTGCTTTGTTTTGTTGAGCACTTTTTGTTATAGGGTTTTGTTTGTTTGTTTTTGGTTGGTTGGTTGGTTGGTTGGTTGTTGTTGTTTTTTGGTTTTGTTTTGTCTTACTGATTTTCTTTGTTAGCTGCCTGCTTTGATTTTGAAATTTTGTTGTTTTCCTGCTTCTGTTATTTTTCATTGAGAGAGAGAGAGGGAGGGAGGGAGGGAGGGAGGGAGAGAGAGAGAGAGAGAGAGAGAGAGAGAGAGAGAGAGAGAGAGAGAGAGAGAGAGAGAGAAAATATGAAACTTAATTGGTAGAGGATGAGAGGATCTGGCAGGATTTAGGGAAGCAAAAAAAAATCAAAATAATTGTCTAAAAACTTTTAGAAGATAAATAAGTAAGTAAACAAAGAAACAAACTCCTCAGACCTCAGTTTTCCATGAAATAAAGCATGAACAATTAGTTGCTCCATATATATCATAAAAATTAATGCTTCCAACTTTTAATATTTATTGTGCACATTAGCATGCATGTATACACACGGTCAAACATGGTCAATTGATGTGTTATACAAAGTCAAGCTGTTACTGGCAGTAGACCCTTTAATATGATAATAAACATATGTGTCTACAAGGTTCCTAGAACCTTGAACACTCTCAGTGATCTCAGAAAGGGAAAATCAGTTTTCTTTAATGCAATTTCACTAGGTATATTAACCACATTCAGTAGGCCCCATGAGTAAGTGTCAGAAGTCAACACAAAAAAACGATTCCATTTTAATTTTGCCACTGCCTGCTAATTTGACTAGTGTTCCCTGGGGCACACATTCTGACACACTGGCCTAGGAATACCAGCACTCCTCCTGGCTCAGGGATTCTTAAGCATGACTACAGGAAATACAGGTTTAAGTATTTAAAGTTCTTGCCATACAGGTCTTTCACTTGCTTGGTTAGAGTTACACCAAGAAATTTTATATTATTTGTGACTATTGTGAAGGATTTATATTTTAGTTTTTAAAATGTCTCCAATCACATACTATTGTTTTTGTATAGCGGGCACACAAATGCAGTTATAAACTGACAATGACAGCTATTTTATAGCTGGAAAGCATAAAATACACAATTCTCATGCTTAGAAGCATGAGATCAAGCAGAGACCATTTTCCCGTGGTACTCATCTGTGAATGGGATTTAGGAATGCTGTATAACAATTTTTACCAAATTTGTACTGCTGAGATTACCGGGAGAAAAATCTGGACCACATTCTCCTCCTCAGTTATTCATCACACTGCATCTACATATTTAACATCATAAAAAGCCCTCCAAAAGGTTATAATTCTTGAGACAATGAAACCACATGTCTAACTCTGATTTTAAAAATGTATGTAACATGTTATGATCTTAAAAAGTCATAAGTCATATATGTGATTGAAATTGTCCCTAAAACTACCAGTTAGCCTGGTTGTAGGCATGTACAATGGGTATAATGAAAAGCCCGTATGTCTTTAATTTTAAGCTTAACACATGTTTTGTGTTTTCCTGACCTTTTACAATCTAATCTGTGACTATCATCAAGGATCCCCTTACCTTGGAAAACCTTGGCCTCTCTCCCTATGATGAAATTACCTAGAAATATAGAAATTAATTCTCACTGAACAATCCTCCCTTTCAGACATAAGACAGAGAAGTGACATACCTGCTAGTACACAGGAAGGAGGGAAACTGAGAATCCATTTGAAACTGAGGAAAGTTACCCAACTTTGTCCCAATCCAGTCCAAAGGTATCACAATGGGGCTCCCTGACTGTGGGCTATTCCCTCTCAGACTTACTTCTACAGAGCATTCTCTGTCTTTTCTACAGACCTACTTTTAAACCATATGAATGATATCTCTATATCTATCTTTCTCTCCATCAAATCAATAAATTCTTCCATATATGATTCAGTCCTTGACCTCATGACATGAATTATCTTCCACAGGAATAGTGAGTGTTCTCAGTGTTGAGTGTTTTCAATGAGCTACTCTAGTTGACATCACTGGGAATGTCCAACCTATCTTCCTTCCTTCCTTTCTTCCTCTCTCTCTCTCTCTCTCTCTCTCTCTCTCTCTCTCTCTCTCTTTCTTTCTTTCTTTCTTTCTTTCTTTCTTCTTTCCTTCCTTCCTTTCTTTCCTTTCTTTCTTTCTCTTTCTTTCTTTCTTTCTTTCTTTCTTTTTTTTAAATTAGATGTTTTATTTGTTTACATTTCAAATGCTGTCCCCTTTCCTGGTTTCCCCTCCAAAAACTCCCTATCACATGCCGCCTCCCCCTGTTTCTATCATGGTTCTCCCCAGCCCACCCCCTCCCACCTCACTACCCTGGCATTCCTCTATACTGGGGCATAATATGTTCACAGGACCAAGGACCTCTCCTTCCATTGATGCCAGACAAGGGCATCGTCTGCTACATATGAGGCTTGAGCCATGGATTCCTCCATATGTGCTCATTGGTTGGTGGTTTAGTCATTGGGAGTTCTGACGTGGGGTGTCTGGTTTCTTGATATTGTTGTTCTTCCTGTGGGGTTGCAAACCCCTTCAGCTCCTTCACTCCTTTCTCTAACTCCTTCATTAGGTTCTCTGTGCTAAGTCCAATGGTTGGCTATGAGCATCTGACTCTGCATTTGTCAGGCTCTGGCAGAGCCTTTCAGGAGACAGCTATATCAGGCTCCTGTCAGCAAGCACTTCTTGGCATCTGTAGTAGTGTCTGGGTTTGGTGTCTATATATGGGATGAATCTCCAGGTGGGGCATTCTCTGAATGGCCTTTCCCTCAGTATCTGCTCCAAACCTTGTCCCTGTATTTCCTTTAGACAGGAGCAATTCTGTGTTAAAAATGTGGAGATGAGGAAGTTGCCCCATCCCCCAACTGGGGTCCTTGCCTAACCTCTGGATATGGTCTCTAGAGGTTCTCCCTTCCCTTTGTTGGGAATTCCATCTAATCTCATCCCTGTTGGATCATGGGAGCTTCTGCTTTCCTGGTATCTGGGAATTTCTGGTGGCTACTTCCAGTTCCCCATCCCCTATTGCTACACACTTATGTTCAAATTCCTGACCCTCTGAATATCATCCCTGTCTCCTCTCATACCTGATCCTGCTCCCCCTTTTTCTCCTCCCCCTCCTTCCTCCCAAGTCCTTCCCACACTCCCATGAGTATTTTGTTCCCTCTTCTAAGAAGGACTGAAGCATCTACCCCTTGGTCATCCTTCTTCTTGAGCTTCATATGGTCTGTGAATTGTATCTTGGTAAGTGGATATTAGCTCAAAAGCTTGGAATACCCAAGATACAACTCACAGACCAACCTTTCTTTGCTGGGGATTTTGTCTAGCCTGCCCTGATGTTGGAAGGTTAGCCCTATGCTTTATTAGCAATTTTTATATCCTTATGCCCAGACTTGTACCATACCTAAGGGACTGTCCATTCAACTCTATCTTGAAGCTTTCTGAATCATTCACATTGATGAGTCAAAGAACCCACTCCAATTCTCTTTATAGTCATAAATTTTGTTACAGAGTGTCCCTAACTCATTAGTTAGAAAAGTTGCAAGCATGTAAAATACTTATAATGAAAGGCTCATAGAGCTTTAATTTTAAAATTAAAGTATTTTGTTGACCTTTCACAATCAAACTTGTGAGTACCACCATGTCATAAATAGCCACGTGCGTAAGTGGTGCAAAGCAAAGATCTAAGTATATAATACAGGAAAAATATCATGCCTTCATCTTAAGCACTTGAAAAAGTGAATCTTTCAAAATAATGAAAAATTATAATTTCTATCAAATAACCAGGATACTGCTGTGAACAAAAACTATGACCAAGGCAACTTTTATAAGGACAACATTTAATTAAGACTGGCTTACAGGTTCAGTTTTAGTCTATTATCATCAAGGCAGGAGTATGGCAACACCTAGGGATGATAGTGGAGGTGTTGAGCGTTCTATATCTTCATCAGAAAGCTGCCAGGAGAAGACTGGCTTTCAAATGGTTAGGAGGAAGTCTCATTGCCTACTCCACAGTGACAAACTTTCTTCAACAAGGTTATACCTAATCCAACAAGACCACATCTCCTAATAGTGCCACTACCTGGGCCAAGAATATTCAAAGCACCACACATTGTAATAGAATTACTAGATTTTGTGTACAAAAATTGCTTGGGGGGAAATAAAATAGTTCAATGGCAGGGATACTTTGTACAGGGGTTTTAAACAAGCTGATCACAATTAATGGGATGTTTAGTTAATTCTTGATTTTCTCTAGGGTAATGAATAAGAGTTTGCACTTTTATTCAACATTGTAATCTGGACGTTCCAGAAAGTACTCCAGGCATGGGATACCCAGGTTCAAACTCTAGAAACTTTGTAAATATGGAAGAAAAGGAATGGCAACACAAAAGTTGTCCTATGACTTCCAGACAAACATCAAGGCAAGTGTTAGTGTATCTATTTCTGTGATAAAACACCATGACTAAAAACAACTAGGAAGGAAAGGGCTTATTCCATTTCCACATCACAGGCCATTATTTAGGGAAGTCAAGGCAGAAACCTCAAGTCAGGAATAATGCTGCTTACTTGATTGCTCCTCCTGGCTTGCTCAGCCTGCTTTTTTTTTTTTTTTTAAACTTAGTACCACCAGTGCAGTACACCACCACTGAAAATAGTCTGAGCTCTCTACATCAATCCTTAATCAAGAAAATATTTGACAGACTATAGGCCAATTATATGATGACCTTTTTCTATAAGATGTCTTCTTCTCAGATATATATGGGTTTGCCTCAAGTTGTCCGAAACCTAAAATATACTGAATTTGTAACACACAAAGAAAACAATAAAAAATATTTAAAAATATTAGTTAGTATCAAAGCTGAAATATTTTATAACTTATACATAAAATAACTACATTATATTAAGAATTTTTCAAAACATAAACCAAATTAGAAGCAACTAAAGTACCATGTTAGGGTATAATGTAGTTCAGTGGCAAAACATTTACCTACTATGCTTTAAGCCCTGGCTTCAATCCCAACACAGAGCAGGTATAGGAAAAAGAGGAGGAAGAGGGAGAAAAAGAAGCAGGAGTTAGGGTAAAGGGAGGAAAGGAGGCACAAATGTGAGGGAAGAAAAGGTGGCAAAGAAGAGGGGAGGGGAGGGGAGGAAGAGAACTTATTTCCAAAGCCCAAAAGAATACCCTCAAGGTTAATGGGGAAGTTATAAAATGTCCTATGTTCATTCCTGAAAAATTGCAGACTATGAATGCCTAATAATTACGCACAAATAAGTGGCTTACTGTCACTGTACTACAATGAATTCTTGCTTTCCTCTTAGATTACGAACAAGACAATCCCTCCTTTCAACACAAACATACAATATTATACTCTGGAGATTCTAGCTAGTATAATAGGGCAAAATGCTAAAACAAAAGACAGGCAGAGAGGAAAATAAGTTACTAAATTGCTGTTCTTTGCTGATGTTGTCATCTTCATGAATAATTACAGGCATTAATAATATACATTATTAACTTTGCTAAGTCAGTTTAGCAAGGGTGAATGAGCCATGCCAGCTCAAAATTTATGAATCAACAGCACATCTCCTCACTGGTGACATTATCTGTAAAGTGTAAATTTAAACATAACATGAGAACTTCAAGAAAGATAAGAAATCAGGAGTGGAGTCAACAACAACAACAACAATAACAACAAAAATAGGCAAATTCTTTAGCCTGAATACTATAGAGTAATGTTAAGAGAAACCAGAGATTTATGCAAAGGAATATTTTCTTACCCTCTTAACTGATCATTATGTTCGAAAAATCCCTGTCACTATCTCAACAGAGTGTCTGTATGATGAGAAATGAACCCCAACACTATCTGGAAATATAAAAGATCTACAATAGTAAAAATAACCTTGATAAAGAAATAGAAATCCATGCTCCCTGCTTTGAAAAGGTACTATAAAACTGTATAAATCATTCTGCACTAGAATGAAGACAAGCATTTAGTAAAAACAGATTTAAGACAATATCCATAATACTTTTTGGCAACCACACTAATGTAATTCAGTTGGAGGACTGAATCATTTTTAAATTTTTTTCCAGTAAGAGTTTCTATAAAAACTGATATTTAATATAATTTTTTACCTTTGATCATATGTAAATTTTTACTCAAAATGAATCAGAGACCTAAAACTAAAATTATAAAAATTCTAAAATACATTCAACAAAATGTTGACTACCTTGGTTGTATACAAAATGTCTCCCTACATACACAGACCATCAGTTATAAACCTAAAATGGTGTCAATGTGAACAAACACATTTGGACAATAGAATACTTAAAATTTGAAAAATAAAGTAAAGATAAAAAATAAAAGACTTAGAAATAGACATTTATAAGGGGGCACTAAGTAGGTGGTTCAACTGGCGAAACACTTGCAGTCCAAGTGTGAGGTCTGGAGTTCAAATCTCCAGTACTCATGTGAAAAATCCTTAGGGCTTTGGTGGCTGCCTGTAATCCCAGAATATAAGACACAGAGGCTAGGTACCTGTAGAACAAGCTAGGTAGCTAGCTCAGCCAAGCTAGTGATCTCTTAACTGGTTGAAAAACTCAGTCTCAATATATAATTTGGAAAGATAAACAACAACATCAACTTTAGGTAGCCCTCCTGCCATGAGCACACAAGTGCATGTGTCCCCTCTCATATACATGTGCATACATACAAAATACATAAAATACATGTGTGGAAAATACATGCAAAGACAATAAAACTTCATTATCCCCTGAAAAATGCCTATTAATATCACATCATGCTACTTCCCACCTATTAGACTGACAGTTTTGAAAACTGCCCATAGGAAGTAGTAGCAAGGACATAAAGTGAATATAGTTTTGAAATTTTCAGATAAAAGCTTAATAATTTAGAAAATTATGCAAAGTTTCTCATCAAGTTAAAGATGCAGTTTTTGGATGTCCCCACAAATCAACTAAGAGAAATGAAAATATATTGATACTTAAGAACTGAACACAAAACCAGTACACATAATAGCCCCCAAATAGACACAACCTCATTTTCTAGCAACAGGTAGAGGAATGAAGAATTTGTGATAGACCCCAGGAGGAACTACAAACAACAAAACTGACACCCATTTATGTTCCAATGAAGCAAAGCCACAACTATATAATACATGTTTCCATTTGGACCAGACTTATAAAGAAATAAACTAATTCTGACTGACACAACATATCTATAGTTGTTAGTGGGAAGAAATATTTTTGATGATACAAAATCTGTGTATATTGATAGTATATTTGTACATGAATGGAACTATTTTTAAAAACTTATAGATATGTATACTAAAATGGTGTCCTATGAACTGCATGCATAGCTCAAAATCCAGTTTAACATCCATCCTCTCATATACATGCAAAATTATCACCTTTTATTCTATCGATATTATACTTAAACTGACAATCCCTAGCACATCTAAAAGGATCTAGACAAGAGGAGAAGGCAATTAGTCATTTGGGGTGAATGATGAGGAATCAACGGGGAGTGGGATACTTGGACAGTTTCTTGTATTATGAAACCACTGAGCTTGATGTGAATGGTGATATATTGACAACTGTCAAACCTGTTTGAGAATTCTTACTGTGAACATTATACATCCAGTGCACTTCAGAACAAAATGTATTAAAATCTCAGGCTCCAGTGAGTGCATTTTAAAGACCTTAATGAAGAGCAGGTTTTACATAACTAACATATCTTGAAGTGTGTGATGTAACATTGCACAAGGAGCCAATAGCTCCACATTTCTGTTCTAAGTGAATTAAAATTGAAAGTGAAAATCCTTTTTCTATTAGTCACATTTTAACCACCCAACAGACATGTGAGCCAATGACAACCACATTGCATGGGACATTCCTATCACTGGGGTTTATTGAATACCATTGCTGTATAAAAATATTCAAATGCTGAGTTAGTGATGAGCATTAAATGTGTATCTATTAGTAGGAAAAAATTGAATAGGCCCAAAACAGGAGATGGCTCAGTGGGTAAGAGCACTTTCTGCATAAGCATGATGACATGAGTTCAAATCCAGAGCACACATGAAAAAAAAAAAAAACAATCAAAAAAATAAAAACCAACCACAGTCATGTGTGCCAATAACCCAGTGTTGTACTGCAGACACGGGCAGATCCCAGTGCGCAGAGGCCAGTTAGCTTAGCTCAAATGGAGAACTCCAGTTTCAGGAGGAGACTAATGGGACTAAGGCAGAAATCGGGAGAGCATTCTGACATTCTTCTCAGGCCTCAACCATATGGATAGATATGTATACATTTGCATACAAATATATAAATCTCACAAATAACTCACTGAAAATAAAATAATGTAGTAATTAGCATATACTTAGCCACTGGATTATAGTTCACTGGATGTGTAGGGTGCATGTACCAGTTTTTAAAGAAAAATTTTCTTGTTACTGCAGATAGATCCTTTTTTTTTCATAAACTTTTTTCTGATTACAATTACCCCCATCTACTTTTCCCAGATTCCCTCCCACCCCATCCAGATTCATTCCATTTCTGTTTCTCATTACTAAAGAATAAGCTTCTAAGAGATAACAACAAGACATAAACTATAAGATAAAACAAAAACCACTACATTGAAGTTGGACAAGGGAAACCAACAGGAGGAAAAGAGCCCCGAGAGAAGGCACAGAAATCAGAGATCTACTCATCCACACAGGAGTCCCATAAAAACACTAAACTGAAATCTATCATACATGTGCAGAGGACCTAATGCAGACCTGTTGTAGGCCCTGTGCTTTTTGCCTCAGTCTCGTGAGTACATAGGATCTTTGCTTAGCTGATTTGGAGGGCTCTGTTCTCTTGGTGTTCTATATACATTGTGTCTCTTAACAATCCTTCTACCTTCTCTTCTACAGTTTCCTGAGATCTGAGGGAAGGGATTTAATAGAAATATTCTATTTAGAGCTGTGTGGTCCAACTCTCTCTCTGCTTAATATCTGAATGTGGGTCTCTTTATTTGCTCCCATTTTAAAATAATTCTAACTTTCTGCTTGGTGATATTACCATTTAAATTCTTGCTACCACTCTCATTTGGATGATGAGTGATGGATATAATTGACTCACTCTTTGCTATATCATGTGTTCCTATGCAGTTACAATATAGAGGGCGACACACAAAAATGCCTACTGTCTTGAAGTAGAATTTAAAACATCTGTGTAAATGCAATTATATGTTAGAGGCCTATGTACAATGAACAACCCAGAAGTAATACTAATTGTTAACTAGGCTTGTGAATCTACGCTGGCATCATCTACTATACCAATACTGATTTTTATTAGAGAAATATCTGTTTCTAGGATGAGGGAATAAAGTCTACAGTATGATTTTAGAATATGCTGTCACTCTAGCATTGCAAAAGTCGTCAGAGATGACGTAGATAATGGTGCTATTATCCCTGAGCAACTTTGGGACACTTGTTGACACTATGATAATTAATAAATGGTTAAACTCAAATATTCTGAAACTCACTAGTTAAGATAGCACTGTAGCAGCATGCAACAGTGGCTGCTGATATATTCTCAAGCAATTGTCTTAAACTTGTGTGCATGATGTCCCCAGAGCTCTTACTACGAATAGTAATTCTGGTCCAGAAGGTCTTGGGTGGAGCCTAGAGATCTGCATTTCCTGGCACATCTCAGACACCAATAGAAACTCAGTAATAAGCCATTATTGAATAAAAAGCTCTTTGTTTGAACATGTGATCTGCACAGAGAGACAGGATGAAGGAAAACAGGTGAAATATAGGAAGGCTTGTTAAATTCTCTTCTGTATACACTATACCCAAGTGGTATCTGTCTGGATCTGACAAGATGAGATAGCATCAGATTGAAGAAAATCAGAGCATAACCAATACAGAGAATTCTTTGACTACAAAGACCCCATATACACAGAATGGATAGTTCACTCAGAACACATAGGTGAAGTAAGTAGGGTTAGAAATAGAAAAGAACAAAACTAACCCCGCGGAAAGCAAGTACATTCCTGTAGGAGTTTGAAACAACAAATAATTTTCATCATCATGCATATTTGACTATCATATTTGATAGACAATAATGGTAGCTAATATCCATTTTCTTTCATCTCATCTATCTAACTTGTAAAATCTGCTCTACAAGAAGTAATACCCAGTCAAATCTAATGAGTGATTTCCTCTCTCAGAGCGTTACAGAATTCATCAGTTCCTCAACCTAGAATTCTCATCTTCCCAACTCCCCAGAATGACTTAAAATTCTTCCCTTCTTTCCTTTCTCCTTTGATCTGCCTTCTGCACAGTGACAATCCCTCACTCCTCTCTAATGAACTTGCTCCTCACCCAGCCAATCTCTTTTTTAGCCCTCGGTGCAAGTGCTATCTTCCTCAAGATGACTTACAGGGTGTGCTCAAGTGATTTTTCCTCACTTCAAACTAATTCATTTGTTTTTCCAAGGCCAAATCTCCGTTCTGCACAAAGCCTTCCGATTCTATCACCAGGAATGGCTGGAAACGTTAGTGAAATATATTTCTCAGCTCCTAAAGACGTTATTAGATCAGTACAGCTGTATTGGTCACGAGAGGACTCTAAATAATGATTATAGTGATGAGGAGCTAAAGCATGGGAACGTGGTGACGGATCAAATATAAATCTCATAAACCTAAAAGAGAACTTATAACTAATCATGTTTAGAGCCATTTTCAATGCCAGCTTCTGCCATCCTAAGGTGAATACTTCTTCATAGTGCTTAGCTCCTGGCAGAAGCACACGCAACATATCCATTCTATTCAGACCGAGTGGCATCTACAAAATTTAACTTTATATGTCAGTCATTACATTCAGCAGCTGCAGAGCTATCTTAATAAGATGATAAGATAAAGTACAGGGGCAAGGATACAAAGAATGCTTTCTAATTTTCTCATCTGCCTCTTTGTGTCAGAATCGTGGTTGTATGACCTTCATCTTACAAGGCAGTATAGGGAAACAAATAAAAAAGAGTTGCTGGGATGTACATTGTGCTTATCAGCTGTTACTCGTGCAGTACAATAAAATAAATGGTCCCAGGCTGCCCGGCTCAGCATCATTACCACAAAGGCACCATAAACCCAGCCCCATTGGCCAATCATCAAAAATGGCACAGCTACAAAACAATGTCAGTTGCAACACAGCCCTAATTTTCCCTGTCAGCAGCCTTGTCCCACATCTCAGATATTACTCCTTGCTGCCAAGCCCATTTTGTAAATGAAATCTACCTTTTGAAAATCACCATATGAATATGTCAACAGGTCATGAAATATTTTCATTACAAATCTTAAAGAAAAACGGAGCTCTAAAGAAACAGTTTGGAAAACGTCTATTTCATTAAGTGCAAGTGTGAAATCTCGATGGAAAACATTTATTTTGGCAACTCTCTATTCTGCTGGTGGCCACATAGTATCCTGACTGTACTATCTTTATATGGGGGGTAGAGCTGGAGACTCTGGAGTGAATGGAAAACACCCTGCTAGGGACCTCTGGATCCTAAGAACTGGAGAGAGAGGGGAGATAGTAATCACACAAATTCCAGGTATAAACTTCTGAGATCTCTTTGCTATTGGGGTCATTTCTCAATTGTCTATGGTCAGGGGAGAGGCAATGGATGGACCAAAAGCAGTAGTGACTTTCTAAGTTATTCACGTTTGAAGAAATGTACGCATGTACACACATGTTCCTCCATGCCCGCCTGTGTTGCTAGAGACATTTTCTCTTACTAGAAAGGCTTGTCATTCCCCTCTATCTAGCAAAGCCTGTTTTTCCTTCATGACCCACTACACATGTCAAGTTTCCAGTGAGTAATTTTTCTTCCCAGGGGAAGAACCTCAACCTTTAGATCTCTCACAGCGTTCGGTGCCTCCTTGCTTGTTTCATGGTTGGCTATGATCATTTCCATGGGTCATCATCTCCAGCTATACTGGGAGATGCCTGGGATAGAGCTGATGTCTAATTCATGTGCTAGCTCCCACATTAAGCTGCAACAAGGCTCTGCTACCACTAAGTGGCTAAAAGAAATTAGCAAACACTACCAGCTCTAAGAAAATGAAGGAGTGTGATTGTGATTGTAACTAAGTTACCTGCCTGGAGATGAGATGTTTCAGAAATCCACAGAGATGAACAGAATTACTCGTGTGGGATTGGAAGTTAACAGTGACTGCTCTCAGATGATTCAAGCAGAAGAGGTGTCCCTGGGGGGTCTTCAGCCCCAGCTTGGCTCTTAGCCTTGTGGCTTTCTTTAGCGTGTATTCACAGTACCCATATAGCTCAGTTTTGCCATTGGATATTTGGAAACACGTTCTGTTCATACTACACAGATGAGGCTATGCCTTAGTCATCAACTTTTTTAGCCACTTTTTCCCTGTAAATTTGGTGAATGCTCTACACTTAGCAAACAAGGAAACAAAATAAAGAACAACTGATTTGTTTGGGTTTCCACAGTTAATTAACGGTAAAGACAGGATAGAGAGGGACCTCAACAATACCAACTCTCCAACCTCTTGCTTCTAAAACACTGTCTGGTAATGTTATATTTTGTTACCTAGAACACACACGATGTGCTCACACACAACACCGAGAAACCTCAGGGTGCCAGAAGTTAAATGGCATTATTAACATCTCAGAAAAGTGCAGCATGGTGAAGTATTAATTCAAATATTTACTCTCTTGATATTTCTTCTAAAAATGCATGAAAGAGGGTCTAACAAGATGGCTCAGTGGATAAAAACACTTACTGCCTGAGCTGATGGCCTGAGTTCAATCCTCTAGATCCACAATGTGGAAGGAGAGAAGAGACTTCCATAAGCTGACCTCTGACCTCTGCATATGAGTGGCAATATTTATGCATGTGTTTTCTCTCTCTCTCTCTCTCTCTCTCTCTCTCTCTCTCTCTCTCTCTCTCTCTCTCTCTCTCTCTCTCTCTCCCTTTCACACACATCTACACACTAAATAAACAAATGTAAAAGAACAAAAATGTATTATAATAATTGCTTTCATACTTCAATGTGGCCTTTTCCAAAATGCAGACAAGACTGACACAAAGAATTTAGATGAGTTTATATTAGCTCATACCAGAATCTATTCTTAAGGTGAAATATTATTTTTACAAGCATAAAAGAAAAGGAAAAGAGTAAAGAAAAGCAGCAAGCCAATAAATACAAAAATAATAACAGCACACTAGGGATAATGGTTGACTATTTACACTTAATATTTGACTTACTTGACATTAGTTAGGATAAACACACCTACTTAATCAAGCATCCTTTTCCATCAGGGAGAAAAGCTTAATAGAGGGAATGATATGAATGTGAATCTGCAGGGCCTGTTGAGGAGCAAAGCAGTGCCAAGGGCAATCCAGGGATTCATAAGCAAACAAAAAAAAATCAAGCCCAGAAGAGTCTAGCAGTTCTGAGGACCATCCAGAAAGAACCTCCTCACCCCTAGGACAGGAAGAGGCTGAACTACAGCTAGAGAATTTCAAAAGTATTAAGCTAAAGTGGAATTGAATATATTGCAGCATTCTAAGCATTTTTAGTTGTACCATTTAATTCCTCTGTAATTTTTAATTGTATGTGTTTTAATTTAAACACATCCACACAGTTTTACAACAACTACCCCTGCCCATCCCTAGAATGTTTTTTTTGTGCAAGCACAAACATGTGCCCATATACATGCCCATACCTATACACCTATGAAGTCACACAAACAAATGCTTGCATGTACATACATACATACATACACATACAATCTATACATACACACACAGAAGAGGGAGGAAAGAAAAGGGAGAAGGAGAGGGATAGCGCTATTGACTATAAGATTTTAAACCTGTTATTTGTATTACATTTTCATTCTGTTGTCCCTGTGCTGTGCAGAAGTTCTTGAGTATGGTATCCCCTGGATTATCCACTTTTGCTTTTGATTTTGTGGTGCTGGTTCCCATGACCAATGTCACTAATCTAAGCCAAGACTAATGTCACCAACTGTTTCCCTTAGGATTTCTTCGACTTGTTTACTTCCAGGGCTTGTCTTAGTCTTTTCTCCATTCAGGGATGTTTTTATGTACGTTGCATGGCTGGCGCACCATTTTATTCTTCATGTCAGTTGTTATGTTATGCAGCAACATCTGTTGGCCAGCCTTTCCCCATTGTGATTCTTGGGACCTCAATCCATATTAGTTGATCATGTATTATTTCTGGGTTCTCTCTCTCTTTTGTTCCATTGACCAATGTGTCAGAATATACTGTTTTAAATGATTCATCATCACAGTAATGTCTTTGATATATTTTAAGCTAGAGTACACTATGCCTCCATATTTAATTGTTCTATATGGCACAAAGACCTCAAAATATTGATTATGAGTACATTCTTCTTTTATGAGCCTCTTGAGTCATCCAATCATAATTATTTTCCACCATGAAGGATAAGTACTGACTAACAATATTTTGAAGTTTTGAAATGTTTCATTGCAAAAGACCAAGAACCTTTGTACTTGATATAAACACTGAGAGAAATTTCTTTGTTGTTTAAATTTACCTTATTCATTTTTACAGTAGATATTGTTAATAAAACTTCTGAAATACTCCACTCATTTCTAACTACCTCTAAAAAAAAGGAGACCATTTATATTGTATAACTTCATGTCCTAGACTCTACTAAAAATGATAAAATCTCTATCACAAAATATAAGTGAAAACTATGCAACTGTGTATTACTAGGTCTACTAATATAAAGGAGTATTTCATGATGAGAAAAAAAATGCTTAAAAAATTCCTGGGAATTCAAGTAAGTTTGTTGAACTTATTCATTTTATATTATTCAACTTTCCATGACCCAGTTGCATTCTGCATTTAAAACTGAACAGGTAGACATTTACAATTATTCATAAACTCGTGCTATCCACATATAAAACTGAGTGGCTTTAAAAATGGAGAATATGCTATTTCTCTATATTACATACATCCTTAAATACATTTTATAAAAAATTTCCCAAGATCTTGCTTTAAGATGAAGTTAAGCATGAAATGATGACATTTTTAGAACATTTTTGCATTTATGGACTACAAGATCATGATGAATACTAACTCAGTGCATAAGAAAGGGAAAAAGGTAAAACATGAATTACTACAATAAAGCAGCTATCTTACCCCAAATCAAGCAAAACAGGAATCAGATATCCAATAACAAATTAAGTTAGCCCCAGGAGGACAGGAATGGAAGGCCAATGTTTGAGTTTTCTTAAAATTGCAAGCAATCAGCAATCACAAGCTGCAAACTCTCCTATCCTCAATGTGGAAAACATTAAAACAAGAATGTTCAGCGTTCACTTAAAAGTGAGTTTTAAGAGATAAAGTTAATATATCTGAAAACATAAACTAGTCATCTCTCATGAAGAGCTGGTGCTTAATTTTAGATTGATATAAACAGCATTTTGATCAACTCTACACATTTTTGTTATATAAAGTCATTTCACTATTTTATAAAGTATATTTAAATCAATTTAACAAAACTACTCAGTTACCAATAACTTAAGGGTATGTTTTAATATATTCCCTATCACTGTACACAGTGCAGTTGACCTTGATGCTTACTAATGTCTGTTTTATACTGGGGTAAAATATAAGAAGGTTGGAGAATATTATCATAGTCTTAGATGCAGACAAGCAGAATCTGGAGACTTTGATATCACATTTGAGGAAATTTAGGATTGTGTGACAGTTCTTAAAGAAATCGAATCCAACTGCTTTATTCTGTTCATTATAAATCATTATGTACCAAGTGCTACAATAGAATTTATCTTGATAATCTTTCAGTTTTATTTAAGTTAGCATGGCATTCTTCCAAACTGCACTGCAAGTACAGTGTACTTGCAGATCCAGTCCGCTTTGTGGTACCTATCTGGATTGTTCTTCTCCTTCACTCTTGCTCTCTCCCTCCCTCCCTTCCTTCCTTCCTGCTACTCCTACCTCTCTCTCTGTTCATGTCACTGTCCCTGTGTCTGTCTCTGTCTTGGTCAGTCTTTCTGTCTTGTCTATCTTTCTTTCCTTCCCCTCACCCCTCCCTCTTGAACATCTTATCCCCTTATACCACTCTGTGAACAGGCCATCTCTGCAAATCAGCTAAACTAAGATGACCGAAAGACCCTTCAAACTTAGAATGAATAAGAGAGGAACTCATGACTTTCCTTTGTATCCTCACAGTCCTCCTGAAAAAAAAAAATGCAGTGTCAATAACGGCCATCTCTGGTGTCCTGACTGTCACGTAGGCAGTCTGACAGTAGCTCAGGATGACTGCATGTTCAAAATGTATTGTGTAGTGTGCAGTCTGGTCTTCCTGCTGTCTCCACTGCCATTGCCTGTGTATGATCCAGTAGTATGGCTCTTGCCTGCACTGGTCTGAGCATCTCTGTAGTGTAGTCCCTGTCCTTGTACCAGGTCACTAGCTCTAAAAGGCAGGCAGAGCCAGCCTTCCAAAAGCCAATCAGCAGTGAGCATGCCTCTGACACGTCACAAGAATTTAAATACCCTCAGTCATCATCATGCAGTTCTACAAAGGAGGAACTATTTGCCAGTTACTATTGCCAAGGAGTCAATAGAAGACCAAAAGCAGTGAGTGGTGCTGTACTCAAGGACTCATAGCTTTGTAAGTGGCAAAATTGAGATTCAATCCCAATGATTCTCGCAGTGACTAGTTTCACTACAGCTTCCTTCTTCACTACAGAGTCCTTGCCCCCTTCAGTGTAGAAACTGCATCTGCAAGATTCTATCCAGAGTGTGCCCCTGTCATCACATTGTCGGCTCATTTCCTTGTCACTCCACTCCCATCTCAACACTCCTTGTTCTTTTCTAAACACAGCAGCATGCTCCCACACTAGCGTGTACTGCCCCTTGGCTTTGAACACTCGCATGGTTTTCACAGATGTTAGCTTATAATGCAGCCTTCCTCATATACTCTAGAGAAAAATTTAGTACTATTCTCACTTCTCTTCCCAGCCCCCTTGCTCTTTTTATTTTAATCGCTAACATTTAGCACCACCTGACATTTGTGTGTTGTATAATTTTCAGGATGTATATTACATTTTTGCCACTGTTATATATACAACACACACATATATACATTATATATATATATATATATATATATATATATATATACACACACACACACACACACACACATTACTTGTGCATATATGCCTGCTTTACTATTGTATAAGCTGAATGACAGTTGAGAATTTTTGTTATTCATTCTGGTCTCTAGCACACAGAACAGTCTTTAGTACTTAGATAGCTAAAAAGAGAGCAATGTTAGGAACTCAATCTGTGCATTATAACTGACTTGTCTTTGCAGCATCAGATATGATTAGGAATTGAACATAATATCCATATGGGAAGTGGTCTTGGATTTCAGCTAACTCAGGCCTAGAGATCCCTGCATAAAACATTTAGGAAGGAAAGGAACCTATTTACAATGGAAACTTTGAAGGAGGGGGTCTTCATCTTAGGAACAAGCACTTTTATGTGTGTGGTATGGCAAGTATATGTTCACATGTGCCTGCATGGTACATGTGTACACACGTGTGAAAGCTAGAGATAAATGCGATTGTCTTCCCAGTCACTCTCAACTTTACTATTTGAAGAAGTCTTTCACTAAACCCATAGCTCATCAACTGGGATTCAGATAGGCTAGCTGGCCACTGAGTTTCCAGAATCCACCTGTCTCCTCTTTTCCGATGCACACACCAGGTGGGGTTATAGATGCAGGACTATGATGTCATCAGGTAGCCTGTGGGTGATATTGACCCAAATTAATGTCCTCCTGTTTATGGAAAAAGGCACTTCCCTGACTCAGCCATCGCCCCAGTCTTAGAAGCAAACATTTTAAATTGATGAAACTTCTCATTACAATTTCTTACTTTTCAACTATGTGCTATTCACTCTTCTTGTAAGTGTGATAAAATACATGATGGAATATTTTGAGGAGTTTGGTTTGGATTCTTGTTTTGAGGAGATATAGACCATCATGCTAGGGAAGTTGTGGATGCAGGCAGCCAGAGCATATATCTGGGACTTCTAATACAGACCTCAGTAGAACAGGAAGCAGAGAGAGAGAGAAATGTCTGTGCACAGCTCTCTTTTCCCATTTTTATTAAGTCTGGACCCAAGGACATGAAATGATGCTCTTGTGCCCCATTTGAGTCTTGACCCTCAGTTCACTGTCTCTAGAAACTCCTCTACAGACATCTCAAAGTGTGCCTCACTAATGCCATAGGCATTTCTCAATCAGGCCACAATGGTTTAGGTTTTTAGAAACACACACCAGAGCAAGGGGCTTTGTTTTACCCGTGCTTTAGAAGAGGCCAGGTGAGTGAGGCTGGAAAGAGACTGCTCAGTGGTAGCAGCTGTATAAGCTAACATAAACATCAGGAGTAGCAGTGACAAGCCACATAGCATACCCAGAACCATAGCTGGACAAGGTTATTCACACAATTCCAAATAGGAGGCACAAAACAATAAACTGTCCCTCATAAAGAGCCCTGGTTGCACCAGGTCCAGAGCTGGAATTCCAGATGCCTGCAAGCCCGTCTTTCACAAAACTCTTAAATGCTCTGAGATTTCAGAGTTTCGCACAAGCAAAGGTTTAAGCACAAAACTAACTAATGCATCTGAACCAAGCTAAAGGCTAAAAATCAACATGGAAACTCTGCATGGATTTTTCTCTGGTGATTTTTACCAGGGTTAATCATATGGGCATTTTCTCCAGTACAGCCAAGCCACAGACGCAAGATTGGGAGATTTCCCAACATAACATCTTCATGACTTTTTTAGATGAGTACCTAAAGATATCATCAAATTCTTCAGTTTTGTAAATTGAAATCCTAAGCTTATACATGTGACTGAAATGCTTGAGAGCATACTTAGAAATACAAATATCTTTCCATGTTAGTCTTTCCTAGTTCACCCACTAGAGTTTCAAAGGTCAGAAGGATGTTAAACATTGACCTAAGTAGTGATCAGACTTAGACAAGTTACACATTTGGCCTCTAATTCTCAGAATAAAATTCCCTTTTCTCTCATGTTCTTTCTTCCATACACTGTGTTACACTGCTTTGCAGCAAAGTTGTACTTTTAAATTTTCTGTGTGTTCAGTCCTTACCCAGGATTTTGCTTAGTGATGGACTAGAGAGGGAATCCAACTTTCTTGAAATGTCATTTGTCACATGACACTTTTAATCCACAAACTGTCACTTGGATTCCACTTCTGAGCGCAGGTTTTTCTATGCTGTATTTCTCGCATTATAAGTAATTTGAGAACCTCAAGGTATTGAAAAACAGACATATTTCTTGGTCTCTTTACTTCTCTGTTCATACTTTCTTGCTTCTGACTCTTCCACATCACAGTTTCTCCATCTTTACAGGATTTCAGGAGGATACTGGTATAATAGGTCCAAAATATGTATATGCCTATAGCATGGAGACTTCTGGGAAAGGGCCAGTCATGTTTCCATTCTGGTAGATTTGGGGCTTGGGAATGCTTCAAAAGTAGGTAAGTGTCAATATTCTCCGAGCCTGTACCCCAGAAAGTCAAAGATGCCCTTAGAAAGTCAAAGATGGCCGACTGGACTAGGTAAATAAATAACCAAAAGCAAATACACACCTGAGCTTACTTTTTCTATTTTTTTCAGAACTTAGTATGAACACATATAGTTTCATACTTCATATTTCTATGCATCATTTCTCATAACAAAGTGACTAGTATACCTTCAGAAATCCTTCTATCATACAATATAAATTGAACTTTCAATATGAACAATAAAGATAATTGAGCATCAACTTTTTTGTATTGTTTTCCTGATCATGGTATAATTACAATTATAAGACACACAGTTCAATACATGGCAAGCTGCCCCTTCGGAACCTTTTTATAATAAGTGCTACTAAGTACTCTTCACCAGGCACAGCTCCCAAGTTCAGGTGGAGTTCATCGAGGGTTCATATATGACAGATATACTTTTATTTTCATGAGCCCATGCCTTTCCCTCATTTGTTAATTATTAAAAAGAAGACATTAAAGAATCCAGACAGAGCTTCCATACTATTTTATTCATCTTTTAAAATTCTAACAATTATGTTTAAAAAGAAATCAGGGGTTCTACAAAAGTTTCTGTTTGGGGTTGGTCTGAACAAAATAAGAAATCAAGTAATTTTTTAATGTAATTTTTTAATTTAATTTTTAATTTTGGTGAGATCAAGAAAACCAGCTTTAACAAATAACAAGTATTTAATTTAGGAGAATGTAGGGGGGAAAATGAGAAAAACGTGTTATTCTGGTACGTTTATTTAAGTTTTACTCTGATCCACCTGTGTACAATTTTGGTGAACACTTGTTAAATGTTTAACAGGACTAGTGAGGCCTCTTGCATGCAAGGTCAGCTGTCGGACAATTAGCTGTTCTTAAAGATTGGGAATGTTTTATAAAGTGACAGTAATATAAGGCAGAGAAAACAATAGAAATGATTTGTATTGAAGGTTGAATGAAGTTGTCTGTCATCATAATGCAAGGCTCACCATGAAGAGGGGAATAAGTATCCCATCTGTAAGCACTACAGCATATTGCAGGTTCTGGAAAGTTCTTGCAAGGAACATGTTTCCCATATCTGCCATTATTCAAAGAACATAAGTATCACACAGTTGTGCATTTTTTTCTTTTATTCCAGAAGATTAATTAGCTTGAGATGCCAAGCCGTCTTTATGTGGAAGGTAGAACTAGGAATGTTCTGGTTTAAGTGATCTCCAGATGAATAATTAATATCTTAAAATTGACCCTCTAATATAAAAATGCTATTAACTACTAATAGTTCAAAACTACAGTTAAAGCATTTGGATTTAGTGCAATACTGGCTTCAAGAATACATTGAAAACCATCCCTATTCCTCCCATTAAATGGCATGATTTGTGGAAAGTAGCTGAGTCTCTCAAAGGTTACGTAGGATTGAAAGGAACAGCTATTGATATCCTCGAGGCCTCATTTTTAATAAGTGATGTGGATCTAGAAATTGCATCTGCTTATTCTACAGTTCCCAATGAACCAGAGTATAAATTTTCTAAATAAAGAACACTTTAGAGTCCAGTGGTATCTGCTGTACTAGCCCACCTTCGTTTTCCTATGTGCAGTGGAGTATTGTTCAGCCATGAAAAGAACAAAATTATCTCACCTGCAGAAAAATGAATGGAACTGGAGGTCACCGTGTGATGTGCAATAAGGCAGATTTAGAAAGGTAAAGATAGAATGTTTTCTTTCATACATGGAGCCACGAGGGAGAAAGATGCATCCCTGGAAAGGGATTTATCAAGGTAGTAGATGTTGACTGAGGGGAGCAGGAAGAAGAAAATGATGGTATTAGGTGTGCGCATATGTGTGTGTGTGTGTGTGTGTGTCAGTCTGTGTGTTAGATATGTATGTATTTGCTCTATGCAATGTTTATTCAATGTGCATGCATAAAAATGTCACATCGAGGCTCATTATCTTATACATTAGCCCATGAAAATAGAATATTTCAGTGATGAAATAATTATGAGAGAACTTTATAAAAATTTAGATTACAAGTTTTGGTAGTTACACTGTGTTTGAGAAAAGGATAATTATAAAGAGGAGATGACACACAAGTTGAAACCAGAAAATCTACATTCCAGTCTAATTCTACTAGGTGGTGAAAGTAATTCTATGTCTCTAGACCCCAGTATTCTTAGAAAAAGAGAAAAAGGAAAAATAGCTCATTTACTCACTGGTTGTTGGGTTGATTTTGGCCATGTTTTATAAGACATTCTTTTTTTTAATATTTTTTATTACATATTTTCCTCAATTACATTTCCAATGCTATCCCAAAAGTCCCCCATACCGCCCCCCACTTCCCTACCCACCCATTCCCATTCTTTTGGCCCTGGCATTCCCCTATATTGGGGCATATAAAGTTTGCAAGTCCAATGGGCCTCTCTTTCCAGTGATGGCCGACTAGGCCATCTTTCGATACATATGCAGCTAGAGACAAGAGCTCCGGGGTACTGGTTAGTTCATCATGTTGTTCCAACTATAGGGTTGCAGATCCCTTCAGCTCCTCGGGTACTTTCTCTAGCTTCTCCATTGGGAGCCCTGTGATCCATCCAATAGCTGACTGTGAGCATCCACTCCTGTGTTTGCTAGGCCCCTGCATAGTCTCACAAGAGACAGCTATATTTGGGTCCTTTCAGCAAAATCTTGCTAGTGTATGCAATGGTGTCAGCGTTTAGAAGCTGATTATGGGATGGATCCCTGGATACGGCAGTCTCTAGATGGTCCATGTTTTCATCACAGCTCCAAACTTTGTCTCTGTAACTCCTTCCATGGGTGTTTTGTTCCCAATTCTAAGAAGGGGCATATTGTCCACATTTTGGTCTTCATTCTTCTTGAGTTTCATGCGTTTAGCAAATTGTATCTTATATCTTGGGTATCCTAAGTTCTTTAAATGGAGCGTTCTGATTAGGACTTATCCATGACCAGGCAGAAATAGCATAATGTGCAGTAATCTAGTTTCTTGGCTATTGCCCATGCCCTTTCTGTGATGCTGTTTATTTGCACTTGGAAAGGGCATAAAATAACACCTGTTAACTTCCTCTGATTGGATTGGAGACCTGCTCCGCAGCAGGCATTTTCCTGTAATCCTGACCAAAAGGCAGTGGCTGGTGAAGTCAGAGATCTTAAGGGAGAACCTACTGTTGTGATTCTGAAAAATAACCAGGTGGTCAAATTGACTTCTAGATGTTTATGTTTGTACATAATGGACTTGGGCTGTTTGCAACCTTGGTCAAAGAAGTTCCTCCTTATAGTGGGCAGCAGTCAATCTAGAGACAGATAGCTTGATAAAGTCCAAAGAAGCATGTATGAGTGCTCAGTGCTAGATGTCACCCACATGACATTTTTAGCAGTCTTCATCCTCTACCTCCTAAGGTTCAGGAAACATCACAGAAGAAGAGGCTGAAAGAACATAAGGGTGAGAGGATGCTGAGGAGAGCTGAAAATACTGTCCTCTGGATATGATCTATCTATTGCACTCATGAACTTACACTAGCTTTGGTTACCTTCAACAGATTTCTATTAAACCAAACCAGGCAAAATTCTGGCATAGGTCTCTGGTTATTATCTTTTATTGAGTTATTGGTTGTTGATAGTTCCTGGGGAAGGGATAATCACTCTTCTTTGAGGGTGTGGCTACTGGAAGGTTTCCTATGCTCCAGTGGATGGCCACATACATACATACATATGTGCAGCAGTAATTAGACTTCATGGGTTGCCAAAAATAAAACTGAACAAGAAGACTCATATGAAGTTGGGAGGATGATGTACTGGACAATAGGGGAAGGGTTGGATGGGAAATAGAATTAAATGACCATATGTCACTGTATACATGCATGAAAATCTCAGAGAATTTCTTACATGTAGACATAAATGGTGAAAAACAACAATAACATGCACAAAGTCACAATTCATGGACATAGAGCATTTTGAGATTATTTCAGAGGTGTCCCGTGGGCGTGATCCCTCCTCATCCATTTTAGTTCTGTGCATTTGCTTTCCTTAAGACTTATAAACCCCACGGCTCCTCTGAGACACTTAACATTCAAACCACAGTCCTATATCTCCTCAGGCTTCCACCAACTCTGAGTTACCCATTACTCCTTATTTGCTGATAATTTTGCTTCAAGTTTATTCTTATCATCTAGTCCCCATTCTACCCACATGAGAACAGAAGATGAACAAGGTTTCCATCTGATTTTTCTCTCTTTAGCCTAGATTTTGATTCTCTCTGGTCTTCCCTTGCTAACTTATCCCACAGTCTTTATTTGAGCTGTATCACCAGTGAACTTCTTTACTATGGAGGGCAAAGAGAAGTGGCTATACAGAATCCTTTATTGTAGGTGTTGAAGCACAGAAGCATAATTGTATCTTGAGGCCAGAGATGGGCTCAATGGAAAAGCAACAGCTTGATGCCTTTGGGTTTATGGTAAGAACCAATTCCTATAGAGATCTGTGGCCTGGACTTCTGGAAAGTTAGGAGCTAAGAGTGGTGGTCAGGAGACTGAAATACCTGAATTGTAGTAGTTACAGCTAGATGGGCTTAGAAACAAATTCTAGGGGGAAAAATCCAACAATACAAAATACATAAGAGAAGATGGTACCTGCAGACCTTGAAGAACCTATCTCAAAAGTGCCACTGACATGGCTCCTGTGCCTCTTCTGTCTCTCTGAGCACAGATGCTGGCAGAGGCATCAAGTATTGACTGCAAATAGGAAAGAACTGTGAATGCTGGGGTGCTGACAAATGGGGAAATCCATTCCTATAGTTGAGTAAAGAATTTTCTTTGATTTCCCATCACAGCTGGAGACCTAGGGACAAGTCCAGAGTTTTCTCTGTGGCTGATAGAAAACATTTCCTAATACACAAGGGAAAGGAACAATGGGAGGAAAAAGTTTGTCTCATAATCTATATCATAAGTCATTTCATCAATGGTTTCACCTGAACGCCACATTCATAAGACATCAGCGAGCCCTCAGAGAGTTCCATGGGCTATTACTTTGATTTTTCAAGTAAACTTGTTTCCTCTAACATAGCTTTTACATTATCTCTCTCAACTCCAGTCTCCCTCCCTTCTGCCCCTTTGCTCCCCTTTCTTCTTCTCCCCTGCCTTCACCTTCTCCTTCATTCTATAATCTGCCAGCTTGTAATTCCACCTATATCCTAGATTGGCCCAACTCTCTCCATCTGGACCTTCCATGTCTCATCTAGACGTTTGTAAAAGCCTCCTCACCTTCCCTCCATCCCCCCCCCCAAACTCCATTCCACACATTATCGAAAGTGGTATTCCAACAATGTCCATTATCATTGCAATGTCAGTATCATATATAGCTTTTCTCACCTAAGTTTCATCAAGCACTCAACAAAGTTCTGTTCCCTAGCCAGTGGGCTGACCAAACATACTTCAAAGGATCTTTTTAAATAAGCTGATGTGGCCTAGAACCCTCACTTAGGTACTTCTGTCAAAGCCCAAGTGCTTAAAACCTTTTAGACTCTACCCTGTAATGCTCAGCTCTTGGAAGAGGCCTTCACCACTCCATACTATGAGTCTTTGTTGCTGAATCTTCAGTATGCCTATCACAGCACTAACAAGCTACCTACTTTTATCCACTGGTGTGCTCAATTGTCTTTTTCCCACTTTTTAAAAGCTTTTTAAATGTAAGGTCTTTTGGTTGGTTTTTATTAGATCCTATCTG
Organism: Mus caroli; assembly: GCF_978045245.1. Lineage (NCBI taxonomy): Eukaryota > Metazoa > Chordata > Mammalia > Rodentia > Muridae > Mus > Mus caroli. The sequence goes on from NW_028227261.1 coordinate 69,885,414, forward strand.
ATGAGAAGGATAATAGGTGAGGACCTGGAGATGAAATTTGTTGTTTGATCATAAGCAGGAGAGCTGCATTTATATCACAGAAGACCAGCATGACTATGCATTGAATTTCATAAATTAGCCTCAGTATTTCCCAAATGGAGCAATGACTTTTTTGGGCTTCAGTTACCCAAGTCGAGGAGCAAAGCAAAAGGTTAGACCACAAAAACAAGACTTTGCTTAGAATAACTTGAGAAAGCCACAGTTGTTAAATGTCAGATTGTTTGTGAATCCATACAGGAACCCAGTAAATAAGAACTGATGTCCCATTCTTGAGGTGGTTTCAGCCAGAGGTGATGTTGAAGTTGTGTGACATTGTTAGCAGCTAGTTCTTTAAGAGATATACTTAGATAGACAGGGCACTACTTCTTTTGGACTCAGGTGGATTGAACAACTACTTAGAACTCAGTGAAGAGCATCCTCAGTAGATCTTAGTCATCTCCCTGTAAAGAGGGAGGCCTGCCCCAACCAGGCATTTCCTCTAGTTCAGTGTTCAGATTGGAAACACCCCACAGGCTGGATCAGCCTCTTTCTGGGATGCAAAGCCCTCTGAGGTGGACCTGGGCCAAGATCATTACTTTACTTCTTAATCCACTTTGTGATGTTGGCTATGATTTCTGTCTTTTCTTCCTTGTAAAATAAAACTGTTTTTCTACTTAGATAAATCAATGCAGTCAGCTAGGGTACATGCCAGAACTAAATGATTTTGGTGTGCTATAAAGAAACAAAATAGACTTTTATAAAACCTTTAGATTGAAACTGACTTCTTCAAACTATACACATTAAGCCCATTTTATTACACAGCAACCAAACCACACAGCTTCAGAAGGGTGGGATAGGGTGGAGTGAATCCCAAATCCTCAGTGGCTCCCACACATGTTTAACAGCCATGACTTCTTTTTTCTCCAGCTAATGCACTTGGACATCGACTCTGACACAGATTAGGTGCTTAGGGTTTTTTTCTCCTTTGTAAAAATGCTTACAAAATGCATCTTACAGACCTCATGATATAGAAGTTCTATCAAATTCTTACTATAGCCTTATTCTCATTACAATAAATAAATAATATAAATATCAATAATCATTATAGGAAAGAAATTTGTATCAGGGCTCATAGAAAAGTCGGTTCTGTTTCCTTGCTGTAAACTTTCATACAGAAAGAAAGAAAGAAAGAAAGAAAGAAAGAAAGAAAGAAAGAAAGAAAGAAGAAAGAAAGAAAGAAAGAAAGAAAGAAAGAAAGAAAGAAAGAAAGAAAACAAAGATGGAGAAAAATTGAAAAGAAGCCACTGTCTGAAAAGTTATTCTACAATCTCCTGGCAACAGTTAATATCTTGGCCTCTCTGTCTATACATCACCCCAGGCTCAGGCATCTCATCTATCCTGTGTACCAATTCTTGGGTGTTTGAAGAGCCTGTATAGTGCTTCCAGAATTGCATTGTTGGTTTTGCTAAATAAATAAGAATAAACATCCATGTTTTAGCTATTTTTCTGTTGTTGTATTAAAAATATCATGATTAAAAGCAACGTAGAGAAGGAAAGGGTTTATTTTGGATTAGGTTCCAGAGAGATGGAGTCCATTATGACATCGAAGACATGGTAAGAAGAAGGGAAAGCATAAAAGTAGGAACAGGAAGATTTTTATCCAAAAACCGGAAGTAGAGAGCAAGAACAGGAAGTAAGAACAATCATTAGACACCTCAAAGTCCTCCCCTAGTGGGTTACTTACTTCAGCAAGGCAATACAACCCTCAAGGTTTATAACCTTCCCAAACAGAACTACCTATTGGGAGGGTGTTTAGATACATGAACCTATAGGCAACAGTATTCATTCAAGCAACAATACCTCAGAAACTGAGAAAACACTTGGTAGGTAAAGTAGAAGCCTATCATTAGAGAAGTTGTTTGAGTCAGCTGCTGGGCATCTTGAGCCCACACCAAAGTAAGGTAGAGGCTTGATTTGTAACTTCATGTCTCCGATACTCAAAGCCTAGAGAATTCTGAGATGCTCCAAGAAACATACCCAGAGAGGCACACCACTTACAGAAACAAACCACTTCTGGAAACAAGCATGCCTCCTCGATAACTTCATCTTACTTACATGATGGCCTAACGTTTAAAGTTTCTGCAATAGCAAAGCATAAAACAGGCTGAGTTCCTGTCTGGAGCCACATCTTAACAACACTAGCCAGAACAAGATTCGAAGAATCTGCTGTAGAATCTCCAATTTCTACCTACTCCCTGAGATACAACCAAATGCTATCTTCTTTAACAAGTCGTGGCTCTTGAGTTTCAATAAGTTACCTTAGTCCCTCAGTGCCACTCAGTTTATAAGAGTTGGAATATATGACTTTTGTTCTTTGTGAGACATCCCTCAAATATTCCATCCTCTCTCCTAACTTGATACTGTTCCAAAAAGTCAAAAATACATCATCATTCAAATGGCTAATTCTATCAATCAATAATTGTCAATGTGGTAGGCAAGATAAAGTACCTGGAAGGAGGAAGATATGGTGTAGTGATTTGAAAGAAAATGTCTCTCATGGGTCTTTAGGGAGTGAAACTATTAGATGGTGTGGCCTTGGAGTGGGTGTGACTAAGGAGTGAGGGATGTGATTTGAGGTCTCAGGAACTCAGGTCAGTTCTCTTCCTACTGCCTTCAGACCAAGGTGTAAAACTCTTAGCTCCTTCTCCAGCACCATATCCACCTTCATGCCACCATGTCAATTTTCTTTAGAAGAGTTGCAATGGTTACCGTGACTCTTAACAGCAATAAAACCCTAACTATTATGGTAACATATAGTTATACTTGCATCTTTCCAGGTGAACTTAGAAAACTTATGGGAAATCTGTAATCTGGGGAAAGCTTACAAGGAAGCAGCTCAATGCAGGAAGCAGCATAGTACAGGAGATCTCTAAGCCTAACACCTGTGCCGCTCAGGTGACGTAGAGCACCTAGTGCTCCCATGTCACATGTGGTACATACATCATCCAGGAATAATCACAGCCTCTCTCTGGGCAGTGTTGCTTCTATATAATCACACACACACACACACACACACACACACACACACACACACACACTCTCCATCCAAAAGCCTTCACCAATTATAGTCACAAATACTATTGTGACATGGAATTTCCTCTGTCTTCTCTTCTCTTCTCTTCTCTTCTCTTCTCTTCTCTTCTCTTCTCTTCTCTTCTCTTCTCTTCTCTTCTCTTCTCTTCTCTTCTCTTCTCCTCTTCTCTCTCTCTCTCTCTCTCTCTCTCTATATATATATATATATATATATATATATATATATATATATTCATGACCCTTTAGCTCCTTAGTGGGTCTATAAATATCTAGATTGATTTAGAAGGCAGCATTTCAGAAGAGATCATGTACCCAAGCAGAAAGCAGCAAAGCCAGCTCAAATGTGGATTTCTATCAGCCTGAGTGTCCTCACTGGATGAATAATTCAAGCCCAGCATCTCAATGGCACACAGCTCAACTTGTGCATTTCTGAGTGTCAGGCATTTCTGAGTGTCAGAAAGGATAATTTGAAGAGTTGACAGTTGAGTAAAATGGAATGTGCATTGTGGCTGAGGACAGCTACAAGATGACAATCCTATTCATCTACCCAAAGGAAACCACCTTGATATTGCAGGTATCATCTTGCTTCCTAAGTGGACCCAACATACAAAAGACAGAATGGAAAGCATCCTTTGTGCAAATGAGTATCAGGGACTGACTTTACTGGACAGGATAAATGTCTCTTTGTTTTTGTTTTCCCCTAAGAGGGAAGACAGTGCTGCACATTGGCCACTGGTAAAGCAGTGTTTCTCATCATCTTTCGTGAAAATGACCATTGCCAGTCTAATTGTGATCAATCCCCCAAAGAGAAGTAGTTTCTATACAAGTGTCTGGGTTAAAAATGCAGGTAGTCTAGGATTTGCTTTTCATATCTGAATGATGCTGGCCTGAGAGAGCTGACAGTGATTTCTTCCAACGGCACCACAACTTAAGGCACATAATTGGTATGCTCCAAAATATTTTCTGCTTAAAAAAAAAGAAAGAACCAAGATGCCTCCTGGGTGCGTAGGGGAGTTGGGGGTTATGGGGGACTTTTGGGATAGCATTGGAAATGTAAATGAAGAAAATACCTAAATAAAATAAAATAAAATAATTTTTTTAAAAAAAGAAAGAAGCTGGGCAAGGTGGCGCACACATTTAATCCCAGCACTTGGGAGGCAGAGGCAGTCGGATTTCTGAGTTCGAGGCCAGCCTGGTCTACAGAGTGAGTTCCAGGACAACCAGGACTACACAGAGAAACCCTGTTGTCTCGAAAAACCAAAAAAAAGAAAAAAGAAAGAAATATATCACAATGAGTTTTGACAGGCAACTCACACTGTAAAGAAGTAAACTTATTGGTTTTAAAATTGAGATTAAGGTTTTTGGGATTTAGTCCCCTAAACTTAAACCAGGGCCCTCTACAAGAGAGCAAAAGCTGCAAGCTAAGCTTTGACTCAGTTGTTTTCTGCCTCTTTTGATATATTCAGCAATGTGACTATAGCATGAAATTGCAGTTTTCATTAAAAGTAGTAAAAATTAAAAAAAAAAATAAAAGTAGTAAGAAGCATAAAAAACTATCAGTTGTCACTGAAAATAAAGAAAAAATATTCAGAGAGGCGTACAGCCAGGATTCTCCTCCTATTGTAACTATTACCTCCCCCAAAACTAAGAACAATGACAAATAGTGTCCAAAGTGGAATCCCTATGGCTCACGGCTGTGAGACCACCCAGAAGAATGCAATGGTGGCCATATGAAGGGCAATGTTCCTGCTCCAACAGTTGCCAGCATCTCTGAATGCCTTGGGATGTTTCTGGCACAGGGAAGACTTGGAACCATTGTCTGTCTTATATTAAATTGGAGCTCAGAATCCTTTTGCAAGTGGAGATGGAGCTAGAGATCAAGCTGTACCAAAGGTCCCATGGAAAGGGCAGCTAATCATCCCACTGCCCAGCACCCTTTGGGAGGTCTCTGCAGCACTGATTTCCAAGATCCACCAATACACTGGACCTCTGAGGGATAGGGTGCAGGCATATAGCAGTCACCCATGCTCCTGAGCAAATACCCCCTTCCTTGCTTCACCCCTGCTCTGCCAGGCATGCACAGATGCAGACAGCCCTTACAAACCCACTATCTACCACTGGTCCTGTCATTACTAGATTGTAGCATGTTAACCCCCTTTTTGTATTTTAACATATTTTAATAAGCTAAAAAATATTTTTTACATTTGAGAAGAAAACAACAAGCCACTTACTGATGTTTCAACTGCCTTTTGAACTTTACATTACCTTTTTACACAAAGAAATATTTTATAATAGGTAAGTAACTTTGCTATCCAAAGCATCTTGACTGTAAAGTGTATCCTCTCCTCTCTCTCTCTCCCTCACTCCCTCCCTACCATTCTCCCTCTACCTTTCCCCCCCTCAGGCTCACCCCACCAGACTCTCTCTCTCTGTTTCTGTCTTTCTGTTTCTTTCTCTCTTCTTTTCCCCTCTTCCCTCTTCTCTCTTCTCCTGCCTCTCCTCTCAGTGTCTCTTTCTCTTCCTCTGTTCCTCTCTTTCCTTCTTTCTTTCTCTCCTCTCTTCTCTGGCACTCACAAAGTAGCTTTTAGTTCAAAGAATTTCTCACATGTGCACATGAATATTGTTTGAAACAACTAGGGTCATCTTTAAACATTCTGAGCCTGAAAATATCTGACAGAAATCAAGGAATACAATGTGGTAGATTCTGTCCAGTATTTTCATGGGAATGCCATCAACTTGAGTACATGATATTCCCCCACAATGCCTCTATCTGTGAACACTGAGTTCAAATCCTTAAATGCTGATACAATCTCCTTTCCTTTCTGTTTTCTTCCTCCAAGTACACTTGACCTTTGGCTTCCTTAAGGTCCTTCACCCGGCTTCTATTTATCCTTGCTTTGCCCTCTCTCTTGCCCTGTCTAGCTCATGTTTTGTAGCTCCAGCATAAACAGGATCCTTGCTCAGACCACCACCTTTTTCTCTGCCCTTGGAGCTGATCCTGCTGTGCCTGATGCTGCCAGCTGTTCTCTGATCCCCAGTCCAGCTGTTGAGGAAGACCTGTCACACAGCCTCCCTTTCTGCTTATGGTTCCTTGCAGAAGCCTCTCATTTCTCTGATGTCCCAGCCACAGTGAATTCTATAGCTTCTGGCTTACCTATAAGACCCTGTGTCTAGGATAGGCTTGGATGTATTATCTTTAGTTATATAACCATCTCTTAATGGTCTGTCAATGTCAGGTGGGCCCCTCGCAGCGCAGCACTGGTTTCCTCAAATGAGTAGCTGGCCCTGCCTCTTGAGCTGCTTCCTTCCTTTGCCTTCACTAGACCATGCTATTCAATCCAGTTCTGTTTATTGCTTGTTATGATCCCTAACAGCTCCAATTTCTTTGGGTTTATCTCTCTCTCTCTCTCTCTCTCTCTCTCTCTCTCTCTCTCTCTCTCTCTCTCTCTCTCTCTCTCCACTTTATCCTTGGGTTTTATTAGTTATATCTATAGTTCCTTGTGGAAGATAAATCCTGATGGCTTGAATCCACAGTCATGGGAGCTGCCATGCACTCATTTCCCATCCTGGTATCTAAACTTGGATTCCTAATATCCCCAAAGTAACCCCATCCATAATCCTGATCACTGCAAACAGCACATTCATCAAACCATATCATTCAAACAAGAAATCAAAGACTCGACTACAGACTCTCAGTGTCCTGCTACTCACAGCCATTCACCAAATCCTATATCTCTTGTAAATAGCTCATCTCTCCTGTGCCTGATGCATCCCTAACTCTCTAACCCCCTTACCTTCACCACCAGGAGAATAGCCACCCTTCAGAGCTGCCTTTGGCTTCTCTATGTGCTATGACAGGGCTTTCAGCTTCATAACTTCAACCTCACTGGTTCCTTAATTCTAAACACTGACAGACTCCAAAGCTAAATCAGTGTCACTGTACTGAAAGCAGAAAAATACCACTAACCAGTTATTATATAACATGATATTTCAGAATTTTAAAGTGGAAGTGTGAGACATTAGTAAGTTTTGAAACCAAGATAAGTAGTCTCGAAAGGACTTAAATAATAAGACAATATAAGAGAATATTATAAAGCATAAGAATAAATTTGTGACTTTTTTGGTTTGAAAGTTCCTAGAATACATGTGTGTGTGTGTGTGTGTGTGTGTGTGTGTGTGTGTGTGTGTTTGTGTGTGCCCGAGTGTCTGTGTGTGTCTGTGTAATAGGTTGCAAAGTTATATATGTCTTTCTGTCCTTTTCCATCTTGATGACCATAGGTTTCCTGTCTCCATAGCCATAGTCTGAATATTAGTCCTTATAGCCACCGATAAGCTTAGTTCTCAACTCTCATCAAGGAAACTTCTTTTTGCAAAAGACAAGAGATCTTGACAGAAAACCACAATCCACCAAAATGTGGATTTGGGTATCCCAGTACCAGTGGATATATCTACTATATAGCTCCCATACCTAAGGCTTAGTGGTCATTGAAAAGGAGAGGGCAGAAAACTTGTAATAGGTAGAGGAATAGTTTGCTGTGAGATGGTTTCTCCTATGAATGTCAGAAGCTACATGAATAAAGTCTTACCAAACAGAAGACCTATGCAGGACCTAAGCAAGGATGCCAATAGACATGCTAATGTGGATGGGAGGAAATGGATTTGGGAGGACTCAGAAGTCTGCAAACCCTACAGAAAAGACTATAGGCAACTAAGATCAAGAGAAATGTCCTTCCCAGAGAAGAACACAGCAATTGGTTATCCAATACCAACTGGGCAGCCCTGAAAACATTTATATACAAGCACCATTATACTGACTGAACAGAGCACATCTCTGTATTTAGGAATACACACACACACACACACACACACACAATAACAATTAGTTTTAAAAGAAACTATGAATTTGAAAAAGAGGAAGGAGAGAGTTATAGGAGGGTTTGGAAGCTGATTATGGGATGGATTCCCAGATATGGCAGTCTCTAGATGGTCTATGCTTTCGTCACAGCTCCAAACTTTGTCTCTGTAACTGCTTCCATGGGTGTTTTGTTCCCAATTCTAAGAAGGGGCAAAGTGTCCGCACTTTGGTTTGGAAGGAAGGAGCAATTTATATAATTATATTATAATCTCAAAAAATAATTTTAATATTTTAAAATATTTTTAAATAAAAATATAATAACATGTTCCCCTTCTCCTTCCTTCCTCCAACCACTTCTGCTTTCTCTCTCCTATATCCCCCTCCCTTTCAAAATGATGACCTCTTTTTTTGACTATTGTTGTTACATATTTAGATATAGATGCACAATATATAACGACAGTATCTTCTTATGCTTTTTTTTGTATGTATTTGACCTCAGGGATCATTACTTATATTGGATAACCAATTGGGAGGCTTATCCCTAGAAGAGGCTAATTCTTTCTTTCTCACTACTCATTAGTTACTTGCAATACTTGGCCCAGGAGTATAGCTCCAAGATATTTTTTTCCCTTCTGTGTTAGCATGTTCATTGGTAATGTCATTTGTCAAGTCTTGTTGAGGCAACCATTTTTAAGACTCGGTCTCACTGCAGAATTCTTGGTCTTCTGGCTCTTATAATCTTTTTGGCCCCTCTTCCACAAATTTTGCTGAGATTTAGGTATAGGAATTATGTTGAAGATCTATTCATAATGTATACATACATAATTTAAATTATCCTAGTAACCCTTAAGAAAACTTAAGTAATAGAATTTAATATTTTCTATGATTTATTAAATTCAAATTATCATTTCAAACTGTAATATGTTATAAAACTATGATATATGCTTATTATGTCCTAAGACTTTGATATTTGGTAGGTATGTTATACTTAGAACATATCTCACTTAATTTGTCACAAGTCCCCAAAAGCTACATGCCATTAGTGAATCCATATTGATAACTTGGTTCTGAACACACACCAGATATCAGAGCAATCCTTTATACCTTTGAAAATTTACCTGTGTTTTCTTCAAGCCTGAAATCCCTCCATTACACTGTTTTCTTTTCTTTAAACACATCTTATGAATCCTTAGTTATTTTTATCTTTATAATCTAAGTTCATCCCAAGGGTCAACTGCACTGTATTCTTTTCTCTGGTTGTACAAGACATTAGACACCCTTCCCCAAGGCCCCAGTGAAAAGCTTCCAAGGAAACCCTGTCCCACATAAATTGTTCTTTAATATGTTGATTTGACTGTTTAGGATGGTGATTTGTTACAGGGGAAGACAGTACCTCAGTTTGCTTTGATGGCCTTAGGACTAAGGATAACTGCCAATACTTTCAGTGTTTCCATTGGAAGTCTGACGTGTACACTGAAGTTTCTGGACTGATGATATGGACAATGTACAGAAGGGTTAGGGCACACAAACACTGCTTATACTAAGAACCTACAGAGCCTCCACCATTGGAATTGATGGGTTTGGGTTTCTACATAACAAACCTGGACCTCCATCACAGGGTTTGTCATTGGAAGAATCTTCATCTTAACAAAATGTCTATGTCTGAGTCCTGTAGGCTGGGCTTCAGATTTGCAGAAAGTATTTTCTTCAAAAACATGCCCCACTGTCTTGACACAGGAAGTGGCCAACCACTTCAAATGACTCTTATTAAACCTCCCCCCTGAACTTCCAGTTCCACTTCAGTCTTGCTTTTCTTTTCTTTTTCTTTTTGTAAATTCCACACTGAAAGCTTTTCCTACCTACTGTAAATCCTTCACTGCACTGTCAGCCCATCCCCCCACACACACTCCTGAGCGACTCTCTGGAGAGTTATGGAAGAGATTACCACAAGGCTCTAGAAAAGAAACCTCTTATGCTTCAATAGCAGCACTAAATCACCCAGAAGCCTTCTCTTTTCCAGGGTAAACAAGCCAAATTTCTTCAGCCTTCCTCCATAGATCTTCTTTTACAAGCTTTTAATCACCACCTCCATATGACCCTCTCTGAGATTCTCAGTCAACTGCTGCAGCAAAGCCCAGCACTGACGATGGCTCCTCGTGAGCCCCACTCAAGTCTTCCTGTGAAGCATATCCCAGAATATCATGTAACATGCTCAAGAAGGCTGGAATACAAATTAGCATGGTAGTAACGCTCACAGTCAATAAGATGGTGTTTTTATTTCTCACTTCTGGTGCTCCCTGTACCATGTGGTAATATTATGCTTTGTATTTCTAACCTCATGTTATGGCCCAGGGCTATCTGAGCTGAGGAGCAGGAGGAATGATACATGCTATTTTTTTTTTTAAATGTGGAGAATTGCTTTGCCTATACCTGTGCCTATGTGCTAATTATGTCCCTGGTGCATATGGAAAAGGGCATTGATGGCCTTGAGTTGGCGTTACAATGGTTGTGACATGCCATGTGGGAATCAAAGTAGGTCCTCTGAAATTTTAGCTATCAACTGAAACATGTCTCCAGCTCAGGGATGTTTTTAAATGCATACTGTGCCAGGTAACATTTGATTAACTCTTTGTATTAACTCTTGCAACATGCCTCATATTTGATTATAGTCCTGGTAAATCACAGAGCTGGGGTTACAAGCTGAAGAGTCTGAGGACCATGAAAGCCACATTGCTTTCCGGTTTAATAGCATGCTTACTGAATCTAATGTTATCATATTTATTAGGGCAACCCAGGCATTAAAATTTTTATCTCTCTCTAAGAACTGGCAACGAACGGAATAAATGCTAATGCAATATGTCTATAAGATGCAATAAGTACAATAGCAGGTGTTAACCACTTACAATATACAGGTAACATCTCTGTCGAGTCAATTTCTAATAACCACATGTATGGGATATACTTAGTAACACATTATAAAAAGTATTAAATTTATTTCCAAAGTTCTGTATTGTGATTAATAAAATAATGAAAATATAACCTAGATATTTCAAAAGTAACTTAAAGCTCACTGCCTTTAAATGGTCATATCTTCAGAATCTTGGTTGTGTGAACATTTCTACCTTTCCCTATGCTATTTTGAACTAATTACTCTGGTGAAGCTACCATCCAGGCTATATGAAAAAGTTATGAAGAAACTTTATCATTTTATTGTTGCGACATCTGTGCTGAATCATTACTTCATTACAGAGCAGTGATCTCAAGTCAGGGAAGCTTCAACCGTGTTGGTTCATGGAGCACGCTGAGGGTCACTACAATTATTGTTTGGACTCTGCAAGCTGATTTTAAAGAGCAGGATGTCACCATGTTACCTAATATCATGTCATATAACATTGTTTGTCTCTTTGTATATGGGCTGGATGTCTTGTGACTTCATTATGTAGAGAAGACTGGTCTCATACTTGAAGCAATCCCCCTGCCTCATCTTCTAAATGTTATAATTATAGGCAAAGGATACCCTATCTAGCCGGTTTCTTTTCTCAACTTATTTAATCAACCTGATTAAATGAAGGGTAACACCTTTTAATTTCAAACTGCTTTAAAATAATTAATTAAATAATCTGAAGGTTTTGAGACGGTGTTCATACAACCAGGATGGCTTCAAACTCTGCTGCTCTATATCCTAGAATTCTTCTGCCTCCACCTCTCAAATACTGAGATTATAGACATGTTCCACCAGTTTATGCTAATGGTGGGGAAAGAACCCAGAAATCCATGCATAGTAGGTAAGCATGCTTCAAACAACTGAGCTATGTTACCATTCCATTTTTTACTCACTTCAAGTATTTAAATAAAACCTCCCATTTCACAAAGAGTGAACAGACCTTCAAGCATAGATACTTGATCAGACAATAATACAAAATTAGAAGCTTTAGCTTCTAAGACATCATTTTGGGTTTTATTTTTGTGTTGTTTTTACAGTTCCTTTTGATCAATGGCCTGTGGCATGACTTTTCATTGTTTAGTAGTGACATAAAGTTCACTTTTAAATTGATTGAGTTATAAAATAAGCTGATTTAGTGACATATCAAAAGTCCCCCAGTCCATGAACACAGCAATAATTACCAGGAGAATGTGCAAAGGGTTGACTGCTGAGCAGAGGATGATGAAGCACTGTGAGTTAATCCACCCTTATTAAAGATGAAAACCTAAATCCTTTAAAGGCATTCAGTCTTCTTGCTCTGTGACAAGAAACTGCCAGCAACTTACTCCATCTCACTACATACAGGAAATCCTTCCCTGTACATTCCCACAGAGATGGGGATTTATCCCTCTGGGTGAACGTGATTCTGATGTATAGAGCCAGCCTTCGTGTTTTGGAGTTAACCATGAAGATGGTTTATATGAATTTTCTTTCCCAGCTGCAGAGAAGTTTTTGGACATTTCAGTTGATTTTCCCTAAGGTACTGAATTGCTTTACACACATTTAATAAAATCCCCCATCTTTTCCAACCTTCTTGTTCTCAGATTGACTAAGACCTTACTAAAAACATTCTATGGCAAATGTTGCTGTGTGAATCAATTATTGAACAACAGTGTGATTCTGTTGGGAAAGGGCTATAGCCATAATTGATATTTTGTTCCAGTTTCTTCAAGAAAATGGAATTCTACCTGATGTTCACAAAGTTTTCTATGAACATACACATGAAAAAAATTTAACTAAGCCTTTATAAATACCAAAAGGCTATGACACACACAGACATATATAAATTAAAGGAAACAAGGGGGTTAGTATGACTTCACAAAATTAGACACAAATCACTAATTTTAAGCCTTGTGTAATAATTATTTTTCCAATGCATCTGTGTGTTCATGTACAGAATATTAGGTTCAGGTTACAGACACATAAAAAGGAGAGTGTTTCTGCCCTGAAGAACTGGTATTTGAATTATCTATCGGATCATTACAAATAAAATATAGAAACTGTTCATCAAAAGAAATGTAGCAGGAATTTCAGTTCATGCTCATACAAATAGCCTTTTGGAAATAAATCTCTTGAAATAAAATCCATCAATTGTGAATTGTAAAAGACACAACCAGAAGGTTCATGAACACTCTGGGTCTCAGATTCCAAGGGGTTCTAGATGGCTACTGAAATCATGCAACTGAGAATCCTCTGAGACAGGGAAAATGGATGTTTTGTAAATATTTTCATTCATATCGCCGCATTGTGCATTGATCATTCCACCAAGCTACGCACTAAAATGTACACCTTTCTCATTTGCTAGTTTAAATAAAGTCCTGTCCAGCTGTGCATTCCTATGGGAGACACTTTAGACAGCTCAGTGTACTTCCCAGATCTATGGCTTGATTATTTAGAAAATGGATTTCCACGTGGAGTTACAGCTGGAGCATCTTGGTTGGCCTGTTTCCTTTTTCACCCTAGAAAAGAAAGAGGTCGTAAAACACTGCACTTGAAGGCAGGGACAGCGGGTGATGAGGGTGACTTTCCCAGCGGATTTTCAGACGCAGAACCTGCAGAGAAACTGAAGTCCCAGTTCCTGCATGAAAAACCCAGACTAAAGGAGATGCAGACACAAGTGCCTCTACAACAGAGGAGTGAGAGGCAAGAAGCGAGGTTGCTCTGTGAACCCCAGATCTCTGAGTCCAAAGGTCTTTGCCCACGGGAGTCGCTCTAAAGATAGCTCCGCTCTACTTTTCCAAATCATTTTGTTTAAATGAGTGAAGTCAGTTCATGCCACCTGTGTGGACTACCCCTGAGGGCTCCTTTGTGGCCAAGCAACTAAACCGTTCTATACTATCCCAAGAAATGCATTCACACTATCCTGGCACGGTTCCTCAAGCTTGGCCCTCAGAGACACTGGCCTCCATAAAAGCGAAGAGCAGAGTCCTGCCTGTTTGGAACACATCATATGTTCTGTGGCCATTGCAAAACTAAAAATGAACAGCTCATGAGCATGTTTGAATGAAAGAGAAAATAGATTTAAGAATACAAAATTCTTAAGCATAGAGTATTTTCTTGCTGGTTGCTAATGTCTGATCTTGGTAAACTACTGTAAATATAAGTGCCGACCCGACCTTTTTTAAAGCATAAAATAGGAATACATTACATACTTGAGTCAATTTAATAAGGTGATTATTTTCTTGGCAAATACATTGAAAAGTAGTTTCTTTCAACAATCTAGGGAACAAAATAAAGTAAATTTGAGGAAATTAGAAAAACTAAGGAGGAGGCAATATTCACAACTGTTTGTTGAATGAAAGGTATCATCAAAGAACTAAATGTACATCAGAAGAAAAAAGAGTAAGCCGGGCGTGGTGGCGCACACCTTTAATCCCAGCACTCAGGAGGCAGAGGCAGGCAGATTTCTGAGTTCAAGGCCAGTCTGGTCTACAAGGTGAGTTCCAGGACATCCAGGGCTATACAGAGAAACCCTGTCTTGAAAACAACAACAAAACAAAAACAAAAACAAAAACAAAAACAAAAAAAGAAAAAAGGAAAAGAGTAAAAATCACGCTTAAGAATATGACATCTATTGAATTGTTCACCAGTGGCACCACATTAGCCCACAGATTGAGCAGATGAAATGCAATTATCCAATAAAGCACTATACTTTTTTTTTTTTTGAAATCTGGCATAATTCCTGTCTCCAAATGCTTATGTTATGAGTGTTGTCCTTAAAATCTTTTCAAAGTGACTTCTTGGGGCTGGAGGCATAGCCTGGTTATCATTCTGTTTAACCTCTGACAGGCCCGAGCTTTAATCCCACCACCCCCCTACCAGCCTCCCCAGGCAAATGCAGAAGGTTTTTTTTTATTCTGCTTGTAAATGTCTCATTTTCTTCTTGAACTCACTTAAAATTAATGGTATATTGATTAAAGTACATTAAACCACCTAAAGTTGGTAAATGTGAAATAAATGTTTGCTAAATCAAAGAACATCTCATCACTTTACTATTAGTACGTATATTTTTCTATTATATTTTATGTACATGTATCATATTTATTAAGTATACTCAGTACCTTTTACAACAGCATTCAAATATTCTCTTTGATACTCTATCTATCTTTTAATGCTCAGCTACTGAACAGTTTTAATCAGACACCAAACTTTAACTCTGTTGTTTAAACACTTGAAAAAATGAACATATGGTCATTTATTTGCATATAGAAGTTAATCATAATCATTAATTCACTTTCAGTCTGAATATGCTTTGAACCTGAAATGTTTCATGAATAAAACTGTTAAGCTGAAACATCCCAAGCACAATTTTTACAATGGTCTATCAACTTCTCTCTCGGCTAACCTTAGCTGTGTCTCTTCAGAGGAACCAGGCATTCCAGGAAACATTGCGTTTTCTCTTTTAAAAACATAGCACGAAGCATCATTGCCCTGTAAAACAACTGGTTAGGAGTTGGCTGCCTGTAGCTTGTGGCTTCCTCCGATTACTGCACCATTTTCTAAGTCTTATCTCCATGTTTCCAATGAAGCAAACACTCTGGTGTCTCTTGCACATCTTCAGATTGTGTATGAATGTTCACTTCTTGTTCTACAGAAAACTAAAGATGCCACCTCTTAAGTGGAAGTATTGCTGTTGCCAATTCTGACGCTGCCAATGTACTTAATCTGTTACATGGACTGAATTAAACCAACCTCCAATGGATCTTTTTGAAGGACAAAAAGAAAAGGATTTATAAAAGACAAAGAAATTAAACTTGTTTCAAATGACTCAACAACAATTTTAGAAAATTATATTCCAGTATCTGAGAGGTGCAGTGACTGTCAGATGCAGTGACTGTCAGATGTAGTGATTGATGGATGCAGTGACTTGCAGTGACTTTAGGATGCAGTGACTGTCAGATGATGCAGTGACTGTCAGATGCAGTGTTTGATGGATTCAGTGACTGTCGTTCCACACACAGTGCAATCCATTCTTCTAGGCACCCACCTTGATCCCTGCTGAGGGAACATGAAGTCTACTTTTTGATCACATGTAAGGGGCATGCTTTTATCCACAGAGAACCCTACATTTCAGGGCAGTCACAGGCACTTTTCCCTGCAGTGAGCTAATGTTGTGATCTGGAAAAAAAAGTAATATCAACTTATGGAATAAACTGAGGCTACCTGGGGCTTTGGTCCAAACAAATAACTACTGTGAAGGGTTCAGAAAAGTAACACATGAATGAGAATAAGGGAAAAGCCCTACTTGATGATACGCATCAGAGCACTTCATAAATACTTAAGTTTGGTGATTATGAGGGAGGCAATGCCCTTAGTGTCACACAGCTATTTGGGTGTGTAACTGATTGGACTTGGGAAAAGAGACTTTTTTTCTCTTCCCCTGATTCGCTCTCTCTCTGCCTTGAGATGTCCAGAATTCAGATTTTCCTGATCAATGAGCAGAAGATGTAGGGCACATGACACTAACACTCTCACCGTAAAAAAGGGTTTGAGTCACAGAAAACTGCCATTTTTAATAGCAGAATTATGTTCAAGTTCTGTTTTTATTGTTTTTTTAATTAAATGACTTATTATGGTCATTGTAATAAGTTCAAAGGAAAAAAAAAACCAGCTTGCCATGATTTTCAGGTTCAGAAAGGACATGCCAAAAGCTGAATAAGATCATGTGTGTGTATCCTAACTAAAAGAAACTAAGAAAACCTAAGAATTTCCAGAAGTTGGGGATAGGGAATATGAGAAGATTATGAAGGAAACCTGACTAAAATCAGCAGGATAGACATGTCAAAAGAGAAAATAAGATTGTTGTTGAGTCTGAATATAATAAGAAATAAGTGACAGGCAATCCTTGTTACTCTGCCAGATGTCTATAGGCAGTTTACCTAAGTAGCTGTGTGTTCGGTCTTGCCCAGCATGTCAGAAGCTGACACAGCTAATAAAGATAATCGTAAAGACTATGACCCTCGCTGGACAGAAGCCAGACTCTTATGCATTTCTGAAATGAAGAAAACAAAATACTTCAGGTGGCTTAGCTCATAGGGTCATTTTATGGATTAGCTAAATTACATCTAACAGCCACTGAACAGACATGAAACAACCATTCATGTGAACTCATGGGTAAAAAGTTATTGCAAACATAAACACTTATCTCAGTTAAGGCATTGAACAGCCTCAGTGTCTAAAGTGGAAGGCACACTGAGAGTGTTATTAATCTTTCTATACAAAAGAGAGAGATGGATAGAGAGAATTCAAAGAATGATGGACTGAAGATCAAGTTATGCTTTGTTTTTAATAATATACTATGACTTCAAATCTAATGAGGTCAAGAAGAAATATATATTTTATAGTTTCAAAAGAAAATAATGAAACTGTGGTCTGCGTGACACTCTTAGGCAATATTTAACAAGAACAAGGAAAATCAGCTCAAGAGCAGATCTTGGACTTGCTTTCCCACGTAAACTTGAAACACATGGCATGTTATTACATGTATGTGCATGTACAGGTTGTGTGGGTATAAAACCACCTAATTCTTTGGGATTATTTTGTATGAAAAATGTCATTTTTCTTTCTTTTTTTTTCTTTTTTCCCCCCATCCTTCCTCAAATGTCATTTTTCTACAGTGTCTTTTGATATGGTGTCATAAGTTTTACTCCAATACAGATCAGGTATGTCAAAACATTACCATTCTTAAGTGTAATTTTTCCCACCACCATTGATGCTATCCCACCATAAATGTCAATTTTGTACAAATTCCATCATTTAAATATACATGATACAAAATAAAAGACAACAAATGTTATTAAATATATGACACTAAAAAAATGACTTTTTAAAATAGTGTTCATAGAGATCCTGAAGATTTGGATCTGCAGGACTGGCCCTTTCACATTCTCCAGCAGGTCACAGATGGGGAAGATGTTGGGGTGGACCACCTGAAAGCATTGGATCTGAACCTGCGAGGTAGCTGAGTTGGTCAGTCTATGAGCTCTCCTGCTCCCATACCACCAGGATAAGCTCGTCAGCACTGCCCAGGTTAGCTCACCCAGTGCCACAGCCAGCAAGGGCAGGGTCAGCTCTCCTGTCTGCTTCAGATGGCAGGGGAGGGGTTCATCTCTCCCCTCACCCACTCCACCCCACAGCAGACTAGGGGCAGGGCCGAATCTCAAGATCTCCATGACACAAGGGCAACAACAGAATATCCAAGAAGAGACCCCACAAGGATCCAGTATTGATAGTGTGTCAGAATCGAGGGGCCTTGAACACACCAATGACTCACTACCATGAACATTTGGAAGTAAAGATGTGTAGACAAAAAGTATACTGTGTGACACACTGCAGTTTCCATGACAAAATAGTTTCTATTTTTTGTTTTTGTTTGTTATTTTCTGTTTGCTTGCTTTTGAAAAATTCTACATTATTCTCTTTTCTCTTGCATGGGAGGTTCCAAGGGTGGAGAGTGGATACAAAGGGACTCGGGAGATGAATGGGATTAGAGTGTATGGTGTGAAATTCACAAGAATCAATAAAATGTTTTTAAAATGTTTATATGATTCATTCCTTTTTTCCCTTTTGATGATATATACTCAGGTATATGTACATATTTGGAAATATATACTTGGGAAAATGTGTAGACTATATAATTAATAACTAGATAGGATAATCCAACATTCATACTTGAATGCAGATATACGCAGTATCAGAACCTCTTATAAGGTTCTCTTTCATAAGCTTATCCTTCCGAGAATTCTATCATCCTGAATTGTTATTTTATTGCCCGTGTTTCTACTTGTAAACTGTATAAGTTAGATTTATGTGATTATTGAAATTGTGTGCTTGTGTTTAAAAACCCCAAAGGTTCATAAAAGTAGCCCAGGTGGTACAATGAATTTCCCACACTGGTTAGCTAGGTTCCCAAGCTTAGTGTTTTACTATGTTTTCTTTGTGTCTGAATCTTCATGGATGTATATAGTACATGTATGTACATGTACGTGTGTGTGTGTGTGTGTGTGTGTGTGTGTGTGTGTGTGTGTGTGTGTGCGTGTGTGTGTTTGCTAAACTATTGAGATAAATGTGAAACATTAGTTTTGGAAAAATGGTGCAAAATTTACCTTAACTTTATACATATTGATGTGGCGTAATGATGACAGGTATAACTGTGGCAGTTATAAGGATGACCTAAGTCCTATCACTTCAAAGAACCTTCAGTGTAGGAGTAAAATTATTTTCTTGCTGGGGATTCACTATGTGCCATGTTGGAAAATTTGAGATATTTGCAAATAAGAAAGTGGAGAAAATAACAAGAAGATCCATGCAGGAAAAGATAATCTTGAGGAAACATTAAACACCATATGGTGGCTCAGGCCTAAATACAACTGTCCTCATCACTGACAAACTTTGTTCCCACACAGAAATGCAGGGATCCCCATCATGTTTCCAAGCATCCCAAGCTTTCGATGTGGAAGCTCATGGGGGCTAGAAGAGTAATTTGTTAGGAACTTAGAGCTGACAGTTCCATCTGCAGTCTCTTTTGCTTGAATTATTCTTGTTAAGGATTTATGAGAGGCAAACGTTCCTCCTTGGCGTATTCATAAAAGAAAATGATGTACAGATGTAAAAGATGTTTTAATATAGTCTTTTTGGGCATTCAAAACAGAAGAACAAAGGGGTTCTTGCTCTGGGAAAACCTCAGTGAGATTCATTCCATGGTCAACAGTGTCAGGTTTTACATAATTTCCCCTAGATGAGCCATGCCAGTATTCATACTATATTAGTCATGTTCTATGGATCCCTAAGTTCTCCCTTACAGTTATGTTCATTAAAAGGAACATGTTTACAATATGTACAATGTTCTGACATTGTATTCTGAAACATAACAAGTGGTATCCATACCAGTGAAATGCAATAGTTTGTCTTCAATGGGTAATCTTAAACAAAGATCTGAAGGAAGGTAACCCATCCATCTGTTTTCGCCTCTTGGTAGATATCTTATTTTCAAGAAATGAGCAAACAGATTCATCCAACATCTGGAAGCACATTCTTTAGGGATGAAAGCGTTTCTCTAATTTTTCAATAAGATAATAGACTTGGATTGCCAACTACATAGAAACCAAAGGAATGTTCTAGATTCATATTTATTCTTCTAACCATCTAATCTTCCACTTTTCCAGTCCTCTACTCATACATATGGCAAATGTTTATTGAGGTGTGCCCATGTTCTATATTCTGGGCTAGGTATTTAAGAATCAATAAATAGTGAACACTTCTTTCCACTCTTTTAATTGGGAGTCTAGTAAGGAAGATAATGATAAGCCATGAGAAAGTTATCTAATCCTGGTTGGTATAAGCTCCTGCTGAAAGAAGTGCTAGAGGCAATGGAAATGCATACATATGGGGACCTAAATAAGACCAATGTTTCACAGATGATGATCTTCTTTAAAGGGTGATGTTAACACTTAATCCAAAAGAATAAGAATTAGCCATATAAAATGTTAGGATGACCAAAT
Source organism: Mus caroli (assembly GCF_978045245.1). Lineage (NCBI taxonomy): Eukaryota > Metazoa > Chordata > Mammalia > Rodentia > Muridae > Mus > Mus caroli. The sequence continues at coordinate 69,905,863 of NW_028227261.1, forward strand.
CCTGGGAGGTGGACAGAATATGGGAAGAAGACTTGGCATTTTCAGTATGTAGAGCTGGTAGAGAAAATGGGTGGATACTGGTGGCAAGACATGACAGTTGACTACGCCCAGATGAAGCAGGACCATGTATGGATAGTTCATATCTGGACAGGATTTTTCAAAAGCCCACTCCAATTGCAATACTAAGGAAACTTGTGAATCTTCATAGATAATTTACCTTTTGTTTCTGCTCCGCAGACACAAAGGCTACTCAGGTAAGGTGAAGCAGCTTGCAACTCTACTGTAGCCAGCTTTCCTGGTCCCAGGAGCTTAACAAACACACTTTAAAACAATTTCTGCACTATTTTTTTCAAACAGAAAGCATTTGGAACGTGATTGCAAAAAATCATTTCTTAGCCAGACATTGCATAACTAATTTGCACCCCAAAATTCCTTAAAAGGGGAAAAGTTTCCTATTGGGCTATTTATAAAAGTATTTCTTTTATGAAGAGAAAGTCACCTAGCCCATGACTATATACAAATCCTACACACATGAAAAAAAAAACAAAAAAACAAAAAAAAAAACCAAAAAAACCAAAAAAAAAAAAAACAAAAAAAAACAAGTGCAGAGTTATTCTTCAAACAGGAAAATACAATGTCTTTAAATAGAATATGTTGTAGGAAGGCCAATTCTGCCTGCAGGATAGGTCATCTTCCAAGAATATGTCCTCACCTCTACCAGGACCATGGAAATCTAGCTGGCTACTCCCAGGTATCTAGAAACTCCCCGAGAGATCCCCAGTTGATAATAGAGAGAATCAAACAAAATTGTGTGCTTGTTTTCCTTTGTCATCCTGCCAAACGTTAATATTTTAAGGGTTTATTCTTTAAGGAATCATGCAACAGGAGACAAATGCAATACGGAGAAGGAGCATGAAGAGAGGGCTGAGAGATGTAGCTTAAAGCCAGAGATGTCTCTGCCAGAACCTAGGGAGCATGCTAGATGCAGTGCAGCTGAGCATTGCCCCACAGTGGCTCTACCTAGAGGGTCTCAGAACTCAGACATGTGTTTTTACACTTACCTTCCCTCCCATTTGCCATTTCCTACACTCTGAACTGATGACTTGGGAAGATTTGGAGGTTCCTACTATCTACATCTCTTTTTATTGCCTGTTCTTTTGCTCTTTACCACCCAGGAATGATACCTTGCCAGAAAGCAACCCTCTGCCGATGTGTTGTGTATGTGGAGAATGTGTGAGGAAGTGCCAATAGGTTGCTCTCTGAAGAGAGAATAACTCAGTTGCTATCCAGAAGCTATGGGGAACAGCCTCTGATCCAAGCCTACATCTACAGGGTCAGAATATGGCCAAACTTTCACCAAGGCCATCACAGACCACCTGAACCCAGATCTGCCTCCACAGCCACCAAAGAGGTTGTTCAGATTGCCTTACCAAAATTTCCTTTCATATCAATAATTCACAATATTGAAAGAACATGCTTCATTGCTAATTGTCTGAACTATGTTACAGAAGCCTGTGATTTGTGCAGGAGATCCTAGGAACATACTTTTGCTTATAGTTTTCTGGACAATAGCTTAGACGGGGTTTCTTTTAATGTTGCAATAGTAGCCATTCAAGTTAATGGTGTATTTTTAAGCATAAAGAAATACAAAACAAAACATGAAAGCTTAGCTATTAGCAGATGGCTCACAAAGGGGTTTCAATCCGATATCTGGAATATTAAGCCTTGCAGGGATTGCAAACGGATGGTGTGGACTTGTAAAACCTTGGGGATTTAACCAAAGCCAGAGCTCTTTCTTAATTTACCTCACTGTTTTTCTCCATGAGGAATATCCCCACTGCCATGGGCATGTGCAAAATAAACGGCATAATGCAGAATTCACCAGATGACCCCCCCCAACAATTAAGTGACATCTACATGATGTATGAGCTTCTGACTCCTTGTTGTTCTTAACTTTGAAAAGACTCTGAGACTTCAGGAAGGAACCAGAGAAAATCAACAATCATTATGCTCCTTGTATGTGTATTAAACGTTTAGCATACTGACATTCGAGTAGTCTTATGGGCTTATTTATAGTTTGTAGAAGGGTTTTTAGACTAGTCTTTATAGTTTCCATGAGAAAACTTGAATCTGCCAAAGCATGATGAGGTTGACCCTATTTTATACACTTCCTTTGATGGACCTGTGGCAGCACTTTCTACAAGGAGCAACTGCAATACAAGTAAGATGATTACAAACAAATGCTTTGCAAACAGAGACAGTAAAACTGGCCTGGGTCTGTGAGGCCCAAAGTCTTGTGTTTTATAACTCAGTCTATCAGGGCAGCTACATAACTGCTCTTAACTAATGCTGAGTATGTGCTAAAATCCCATTGGCATTACTTTAGTATTTTGGTTAAGATACTAAGACCTGTAACTTTATCTGGCTTTTTAGGAGAACTGTTTACCAGAGGCCATGTGCCATATGCATAGCCCATTCTATCCTGTGGAGTGCTACCTTCACCCTGAGTGAGAGGAGCTACCCCAAACTAGATTCACAGTGCTGTCCAGTAGCCACAAATGTGCTCCCTGCCCTCTGATGGTACAAAGACTAGAGGGCACTGAAATACTGTGACACTTGGTATATCATCACTAAGTATTTTTTCTTTACACTATTATTTATTTATTGGTATGTAATAGTGCACAGCACATATGTGGGGTAGAGAAAAACTTGTAGGAATCACTTCTCATTTTCCACTCTGTGGCACCTGGGATCAAACTCAGGTTGTCAGGCTTGACAGCAAGTGTCCTTACGCACTGAGCCATTGTTCCAGCCCATAGTGCTTTTACCACCTTAATGTCATGAATCATAAATGCTACACATTGTGTTTAAGAAAATTAAGACTCTCCCTCTAAATAGCCCTTGTCTGTTAACCACTAGGACTTTGAAGATGTAGGGCAGAAAATCAAGACTTGCTCATTTCAGAGCTTCACCAGAACCTGGTACCCTGTAACTGTTCAGAAATATTTGTACAAATAATTAATAAAGAAATTAACATGGGAGTGGTGGGAGATGACAGTGGTCTAAAGGATTCTGTTTGGATCAGTTTGTTAAGGAAAGACTTGGGCATGCAACAGTCAACTGAATATATTCAGAATGAGGCAAGAATGGTTGATAATTAAGAAGGTGGAGCACATTATATTATTATTACAATATACAATTTTACATGAGATCAGGCTATGTCTCTCGTTTTCAAAAATTAAGAGAGTGTCACGTACGAAACATGCTGAAACAATTTTCTTATAATTTTTGGAAATAAATTCATCTGTTCACTGTAGAAGAGCATGAAAAAATTTAATTCCCAGTTGGGCATTTTTTCCCTTCTTGAGAAAATAAAAGAGCACTATGATGAGCAATGACAGAGATGCAGCCTCCATCCTGTCTTCTTTGTCTTATTATAAGACCAAGGATGAGACCCAGAGCAGAAAGCATGTGTGAGACTGTGCAGACCCCAAAGCCTGACCTCTCCATGCAAGGGCCCTTGATTAGAGCACAGCCTGAACCTCAACCCTGCCTTTCAGCTCGTCTCCTGCAGAAACTCTGAAATAGAATGGCATGTCCGCTGCTCCTTCACCTTGTGGGGTTTTATTTTGGCCCTGTTTGGCCAAGACAAGTGTCAAAAAATTAGAATAATCAGAAGGATAAAATCTGAAGAAGGACAATCAAGTTCTGAATCAGAATATCATATTCAAGACCATTGACTCCTAAACACTTGGCAGCCACCATAAGGCAATGGAGATTATTTTATTTTCATTTCTATTGATGATAATATTTTCCCAAATATTTAGGACTCATGTAGCTCTAATTTCCAAGAATATCCCCCAGCCCAAATATAAAAGTATATCTGGAGTAATTTAGAAACAAGATACCAGAAAGACATTTTAAAAAATAGGTACATTTTCTTTTAAAAAAATTGGATATTTTATTTATTTACATTTCAAATGTTATTCCCTTTCCTGATTTCTGCCCACCTCCAGAAACCTCCTATCCCATCCCCCCTCTTCCTGCTTTTATGAGGGTGTGCACCCAACCATCCATTGCTGCCTCCCCACCCTTGCATTCCCCTACACTGAAGCATTGAGCCTTTATAGGACAAAGGGCCTCTATTCCCATTGATGTCAGACAAGGTGATCCTCTGCTATATATACAGCTGGAGTCGTGGGTCCCTCCATGTGAACTCCTTGTTTGGTGCTTTAGACACTGGGAGCTCTGGCTGGTTGATATTGTTCTTCCTATGGGGCTGCAAAATCCTTCAGCTACTTCAGTTCTTTCTCTAACTCCTCCATTGAGGACCCTGTGATCAGTTCAATTGTTGGCTGTGAGCACCTGCTTCTATATATGTCAGGCTCTGGCAGAGTCTTTCAGAAGACAGCTATATCAGGCTTCTGTTAGCATGGGCTTCTTGGTATCCACAAGTGTATGCATTTGGTGACTGTATATGGGACAGATCCCCAAATGGGGTAGTCCTTCCCTTCAGTCTCTGCTCTACACTTTTTTCTATATTTGTTCCCATGAGTATTTTGTACCTCCTTCTAAGAAGGTTCAAAGCACCTGATGGAAAGATCTTCCATGCTCATGGATTGGCAGGATTAATATATTAAAAATGGCCATCTTGCTGAAAACAATCTACAGATTCAATGCAATCCCCATGAAAATTCCAACTCAATTCTTTATAAAGTTAGAAAGAGCAATTCTCAAATTCATTTGGAATAACAAAAACCCCAGGATAGCGAAAACTATTCTCAACAATAAAAGAATTTCTGGCTCTTCCGGCCAGACCAGCACTGGGGTAGCTAGAGCGCAGGGTCGGCTGACACCCGCCAGCTACCCACGACCCCCGCCACAGGATTTTGAGACTGCTGGTGAGTGGAACACAGCTTCTGCTCCAATCTTTAAACAGTGACAACGACAACAACTAACCCCAGAGATTACCAGATGGCGAAAGGTAAACGTAATAATCTTGCTAACAGAAACCAAGACCACTCACCATCATCAGAACCCAACACTCCCACTTCACCCAGTCCAGGGCACCCCAACACACCGGAAAAGCTAGACACGGATCTAAAAGCATATCTCATGATGATGGTAGAGGACTTCAAGAAGGACTTTAATAACACACTTAAAGAAATACAAAGGAACACTGGTAAACAGGTAGAAGACAGTAAAGAGGAAGCACAAAAATCCCTTAAAGAATTGCAGGAGAACACTGCTAAAGAGTTACAAATCCTTAAAGAAAAACAGGATAACATAATCAAACAGGTAGAAGTCCTTACAGAAAAACAGGAAAACACATCCAAACAGATGATGGAAATGAACAAAACCATACTAGACCTAAAAAGGGAAGTAGACACAGTAAAGAAAACCCAAAATGAGGCAACACTGGAGATAGAAACCCTAGGAAAGAAATCTGGAACCATAGAAACGAGCATCAGCAACAGAATACAAGAGATGGAAGAGAGAATCTCAGGTGCAGAAGATTCCATAGAGAACATCGGCACAACAATCAAGGAAAATGTAAAACGCAAAAAGATCCTAACTCAAAACATCCAAGAAATACAGGACACAATGAGAAGACCAAACCTACGGATAATAGAAGTGGATGAGAATGAAGATTTTCAACTCAAAGGACCAGCAAACATCTTCAACAAAATTATAGAAGAAAACTTCCCAAATCTAAAGAAAGAGATGCCCATGAACATACAAGAAGCCTACAGAACTCCAAATAGACTGGACCAGAAAAGAAATACCTCCCGACACATAATAATCAGAACAACAAATGCTCTAAATAAAGATAGAATACTAAAAGAAGTAAGAGAAAAAGGCCAAGTAACATATAAAGGCAAGCCTATCAGAATTACACCAGATTTCTCACCAGAGACTATGAAAGCCAGGAGATCCTGGACAGATGTTATACAGACACTAAAAGAACACAAACTCCAGCCCAGGCTACTATACCCAGCCAAACTCTCAATTAACATAGATGGAGAAACCAAAGTATTCCACGACAAAACGAAATTCACACATTATCTCTCCACGAATCCAGCCCTTCAAAGGATAATAACAGAAAAAAACCAATATAAGGACAGGAACCATGCCCTAGAAACAACAAGAAGGTAATCCCTCAACAAACCTAAAAGAAGACAGCCACAAGAACAGAATGCCAACTTTAACAACAAAAATAACAGGAAACAACAATTACTTTTCCTTAATATCTCTTAATATCAATGGACTCAACTCCCCGATAAAAAGACATAGACTAACAAACTGGCTACACAAACAAGACCCAACATTTTGCTGCTTACAGGAAACTCATCTCAGAGAAAAAGATAGACACTACCTCAGAATGAAAGGATGGAAAACAATTTTCCAAGCAAATGGTATGAAGAAACAAGCTGGAGTAGCCATTCTAATATCTGATAAGATTGACTTCCAACCCAAAGTCATTAAAAAAGACAGAGAGGGACACTTCATACTCATCAAAGGTAAAATCTTCAAAGAGGAACTATCAATCCTGAATATCTATGCTCCAAATACAAAGGCAGCCACATTCATTAAAGAAACTTTAGTAAATCTCAAAGCACACATTGCAACTCATATAATAATAGTGGGAGACTTCAACACACCACTTTCACCAATGGACAGATCATGGAAACAGAAACTAAACAGGGACACAGTGAAACTAACAGAAATCATGAATCAAATGGATCTGGCAGATATCTACAGAACATTCTATCTTAAAACAAAAGGATATACCTTCTTTTCAGCACCGCATGGTACCTTCTCCAAAATTGACCACATAATTGGTCACAAAACAGGCCTCAACAGATACAAAAATAGTGAAATTGTCCCATGCATCCTATCAGATCACCATGGACTAAGGCTGATCTTCAATAACAAAATAAATAATAGAAAGCCAACCTTCACGTAGAAACTGAACAACACTCTTCTCAATGATACCTTGGTTAAGGAAGGAATAAAGAAAGAAATTAAGGACTTTTTAGAGTTCAATGAAAATGAGGCCACAACATACCCAAATTTATGGGACACAATGAAAGCATTTCTAAGAGGAAAACGCATAGCTCTGAGTGCCTCCAAAAGGAAACTAGAGGGAGCACACATTAGCAGCTTGACAACATACCTAAAAGCACTAGAACAAAAGGAAGCAAATTCACCCAAGAGGAGTAGATGGCAGGAAATAATCAAACTCAGGGGCGAAATCAACCAAGTGGAAACAAGAAGAACTATTCAAAGAATCAACCAATCAAGGAGCTGGTTCTTTGAGAAAATCAACAAGATAGATAAACCCTTAGCCAGACTCACTAGAGGGCAAAGGGAAAGCATCCTAATTAACAAAATCAGAAGACATCCAAAACACCATCAGATCCTTCTACCAAAGGCTATACTCAACAAAACTGGAGAACCTGGATGAAATGGAGAAGTTCCTAGACAGATACCAGGTACCAAAGTTGAATCAAGATCAGGTTAATGATCTAAACAGCCCTATATCCCCCAAAGAAATAGAAGCAGTCATTAATAGTCTCCCAACTAAAAAAAGCCCAGGACCAGATGGGTTTAGTGCAGAGTTCTATCAGACCTTTCAAGAAGATCTAATCCCAGTTCTTCACAAACTATTCCACAAAATAGAAACAGAAGGTACTCTACCCAACTCATTCTATGAAGCCACAATTACTCTGATACCTAAACCGCAAAAAGACCCAACAAAGATAGAAAACTTCAGACCAATATCCCTTATGAATATTGATGCAAAAATCCTCAATAAAGTTCTTGCTAACTGAATCCAAGAACACATCAAAACAATCATCCACCCTGCCCAAGTAGGTTTCATCCCAGAGATGCAGGGATGGTTCAATGTACGGAAATCCATCAACGTAATTCAGTATATAAACAAACTCAAAGACAAAAACCACATGGTCATCTCGTTAGATGTGGAAAAAGCATTTGACAAGATCCAACACCCATTCATGATAAAAGTCTTGGAAAGATCAGGAATTCAAGGCCCATACCTAAACATGATAAAAGCAATCTACAGCAAACCAGTAGCCAACATCAAAGTAAATGGTGAGAAGCTTGAAGCAATCCCTCTAAAATCAGGGACTAGACAAGGCTGTCCACTTTCTCCATACCTATTCAACATTGTACTTGAAGTCCTAGCCAGAGCAATTCGACAACAAAAGGAGATCAAAGGGATACAAATTGGAAAAGATGAAGTCAAAATATCACTTTTTGCAGATGATACGATAGTATATATAAGTGACCCTAAAAATTCCACCAGAGAACTCCTAAGCCTGATAAACAGCTTTGGCGAAGTAGCTGGATATAAAATTAACTCAAACAAATCAATGGCCTTTCTCTACACAAACAATAAACAGGCTGAGAAAGAAATTAGGGAAACAACACCCTTCTCAAAAGTCACAAATAATATAAAATATCTTGGCGTGACTCTAACTAAGGAAGTGAAAGATCTGTATAATAAAAACTTCAAGTCTCTGAAGAAAGAAATTATAGAAGATCTCAGAAGATGGAAAGATCTCCCATGCTCATGGATTGGCAGGATCAACATTGTAAAAATGGCTATCTTGCCAAAAGCAATCTACAGATTCAATGCAATCCCCATCAAAATTCCAAATCAATTCTTCAACGAATTAGAAAGTGCAATCTGCAAATTCATCTGGAATAACAAAAAACCTAGGATAGCAAAAACTCTTCTCAAGGATAAAAGAACCTCTGGTGGAATCACCATGCCGGACCTAAAGCTTTACTACAGAGCAATTGTGATAAAAACTGCATGGTACTGGTATAGTGACAGACAAATAGACCAATGGAATAGAATTGAAGACCCAGAAATGAACCCACACACCTACGGTCACTTGATCTTCGACAAGGGAGCTAAAAACATCCAGTGGAAGAAAGACAGCATTTTCAACAAATGGTGCTGGCACAACTCGTTGTTAACATGTAGAAGAATGCGAATCGATCCATTCCTATCTCCTTGTACTAAGGTCAAGTCTAAGTGGATCAAGGAACTTCACATAAAACCAGAGACACTGAAACTTATAGAGGAGAAAGTGGGGAAAAGCCTTGAAGATATGGGCACAGGGGAAAAATTCTTAAATAGAACAGTAATGGCTTGTGCTGAAAGATCGATAATTGACAAGTGGGACCTCATGAAACTGCAAAGCTTCTGCAAGGCTAAAGACACCATCAATAAGACAAAAAAACCACCAACAGATTGGGAAAGGATCTTCACCTATCCTAAATCAGATAAGGGACTAATATCCAATATATATAAAGAACTCAAGAAGGTGGACTCCAGAAAGTCAAATAACCCCATTAAAAAATGGGGCTCAGAACTGAACAAAGAATTCTCACCCAAGGAATACTGAATGGCAGAGAAGCACCTGAAAAAATGTTCAACATCCTTAATCATCAGGGAAATGCAAATCAAAACAACCCTGAGATTCCACCTCACACCAGTCAGAATGGCTAAGATCAAAAATTCAGGTGACAGCAGATGCTGGCGAGGATGTGGAGAAAGAGGAACACTCCTCCATTGTTGGTGGGATTGCAAGCTTGTACAACCACTCTGGAAATCAGTCTGGCGGTTCCTTAGAAAATTGGACATAGTACTACCGGAGGATCCAGCAATACCTCTTCTAGGCATATATCCAGAAGATGTCCCAACCGGTAAAAAGGACACATGCTCCACTATGTTCATAGCAGCCCTATTTATAATAGCCAGAAGCTGGAAAGAACCCAGATGTCCCTCATCAGAGGAATGGATACAGAAATTATGGTACATTTACACAATGGAGTACTACTCAGCTATTAAAAAGAATGAATTTATGAAATTCCTAGCCAAATGGATGGACCTCGAGGGCATCATCTTGAGTGAAGTAACACAATCACAAAAGAACTCACACAATATGTATTCACTGATAAGTGGATATTAGCCCAAAACTTAGGATACCCAAGATATAAGATACAATTTGCTAAACGCATGAAACTCAAGAAGAATGAAGACTGACGTGTGGACACTGTGCCCCTTCTTAGAATTGGGAACAAAACACCCAGGGAAGGAGTTACAGAGACAAAGTTCATAGCTGTGATGAAAGGATGGACCATTTAGAGACTGCCGTATCCATGGATCCATCCCATAAGCAGCTTCTAAACGCTGACACCATTGCATACACTAGCAAGATTTTGCTGAAAGGACCCAAATATAGCTGTCTCTTGTGAGACAATGCTGGGGCCTAGCAAACACCGGAGTGGATGTTCACAGTCAGCTATTGGATGTATCACAGGGCTCCCAATGGAGAAGCTAGAGAAAGTACCCAAGGAGCTAATGGTATCTGCAACCCTATTGTTGGAACAACATGATGTACTAACCAGAACCCTGGAGCTCTTGTCTGTAGCTGCATATGTATCGAAAGATGGCCTAGTCGGCCATCACAGGAAAGAGAGGCCCATTGGACTTGCAAACTTTATATGCCCCAATATAGGGGAATGCCAGGGCCAAAAGAATGGGAATGGGTGGGTAGGGAAGTGGGGGGCGCTATGGGGGACTTTTGGGATAGCATTGGAAATGTAACTGAGGAAAATATGTAATAAAAATATTAAAAATTAAAAAAAATAAATAAACATTACCGAGGAAATAAAAAAAAAAAAGAATTTCTGGGGGAATCACCATCCCTGACCTCAAGCTGTATTACAGAGCAATAGTGATTAAAAAACTTCATGGTACTGGTACAGAGACAGGCAGGTAGATCAATGAAAAAGAATTGAAAACCCAGAAATGAACCCACATACCTATGGTCATTTGATTGTTGACACAGGAGCTAAATCCATCCAGGGGGTGGGGTGGGAATTAGCATTTTTAACAAATGGTGCTAGCTCAACTGGTGATCAACATATAGAAGAATGCAAATTGATCCATTCTTAGCTCAAGTCCAAGTGGATCAAGGACCTCCACATAAGACCAGATACACTGAAACCAATAGAAGAGAAAATGGGGAGAAGCCTCAAATACATGAGCATAGGGGAAATTTTCCTGAACAGAACACCAATGGCTTATGCTCCAAGATCAAGAATTGACAACTGGGACTTCATAAAATTGCAAAGCTTCTGTAAGGCAAAGGAAACTGTGAATAGGACAAAATGGCAACCCACAGGTTGGGAAAAGATATTCACCTATCCTACATCCAATATGTACAAAGTACTCAAGAAATTAGACTCCAAACAATCAAATAACCCTGTTAAAAATGGAGTACAGAGGTAAACACGGAATTTTCAACTGAGGAAAAACAAATTGTCGAGAAGCACCTAAAGAAATTTTCAACATCCTCAGTCATCAAGGAAATGCAAATCAAAACAACCCTGAGATAATACCTCACACCAGTCAGAATGGCTAAAATTAAAAACTCAGGGAACAGCAGATGCTGGCAAGGATGTGAAGAAAGAGGAACACTCCTCCATTGTTGGTAGGATTATAAGCTTATACGACCACTCTGGAAATCAGTCTTGTAGTACCTCACAGAACTGGACATAGTAATACCTGACGACCCAGCTATACTACACCTGGGTTATACCCAAAAGATGCCCCAACATAACAAGGACACATGCTCCCTGATGTTCATAGCAGCCTTATTTATAATAGCCAGAAGCTGGAAAGAACCCAGATGCCCCTCAACAGAGGAATGGATACAGAAAATGTGGTACATTTACACAATGGAGTACTACTCGGCTATTAAAACAATGAATTTATGAAATTCTAAGGAAAGTGGATATAACTAGAAAAAAATCATCCTGAGTGAGGCAACCTAATCACAAAAGAATATACATGGTATGCACTCACTGATTAAGTGGATATTAGCCCCAAAGTTCAGCATACCCAAGACACAATTCACAGACCATATGATGCTCAAGAATAAGGAAGACCAGAAAGACTTTTTAAAAGAAAAAAAAAACTGTTGTTATTGCTGGTACAGTATTTGCTATGCTTACTGGTCACTGTCAGCATCTTTGGATGTCAGAACAATGCTTCAAGAGATCCATCACTAGCAACTTTAGAATCCCTCTAAGAAGGCCTGAAGTAACATGGTCTGTATCACAGAGCCACCAAGCCCATGCCAAGAGGACTTGGCTAGGCTAGACTGACCCTGAGTATCTCAGCATAAATAAACCCATGCCCCTCTGTGACATTACATATCCTGGGAATGTTTTCTTAGACATGTTTCTCTGTGTCAAGAGATCAAGTCCCACTCATTTCTTCTAACACAGTGTGACTATCTGGGCTTCCAAGCAGCATTTTCTGCCACTCCGCCATTCCTCGTGGGATAAGGAAACACATTCCCCTTTCTTGCACAGTACTTCTTTTTCATCAGGCATTTCTTGCAGCATGCAATTCTGCAGTGTGTGTGTGTGTGTGTCTGTGTGTGTGTGTGTGTGTGTGTGTTTGCACCTCTTTGTGGTCTAGACTGGAAGCTTTAAGCTGGGAAGGGCCATGTCTGCAAACAAAAATAAATGTAATTATTAAGATTAATGTTTGTTGACTGGCTGATGGGATAAGTATATGAACTTCCAGGGTAGGAGTGAAAAGCCACTGATTCTGTTGTATAAACATGAACATTCTGCTTATTTTGAAAAAAAAAAAGAGAAACTCTATTTTCATCTCTTTATATGTTAAACATCCCACTTAGATATCAAAAGCGTAATTTGAAAAATTAGAGGTACACAAGAGTGTCACATATGAAACAATTTTCTTATGATTTTTGGAAATTAAAAGAATTTACAAATTCTTATAATTTGGCTCTGTAGTACATATCATGTGACCTAAGAATTCAGGGCCTTGGGCCTCTTTCTGGATTTGGGGGTTGGTAGTGACCGACCACTTGGAGCATTCTCCTGACAACTGGAGATGCTGACCATCAACCTCACAGAGGGTCAGTGAGACAAAGACAAAGCCACTGATGTCACTCAGTGTCTGTTTGAGAGTACCAGGTGCAATAAGAGAGAATTAGCAAAGCCAACTTCGAAAATACAGAAGACTGCCAAAGTTCTGACAAACCCAGCTTTCTTGGCTAAGCTTCACAACACATATCTTTTTAAAATTTATACCTGTATCCACACAGGATAGACTACTTACTATATGATATAAAATGCATATATGTGCCACTTAAATAGCAAACACAGCTTTAGTACCCTAGCCTCATTTCAAGAATGCCCTCTACAGTCCTATCCAGTAACACCATCTGCCAGGTTGCATCAGCTCCAGGCTGGAAGAACACATGAAGTATTGAAACATCAAGTTTTATAGGGTGCTTATTTTAACGGTCAGTACAGGACCCGGCTGACCAGAATTAACTCTAAGGAGCAATCTAATGTTGCTGAATTTGTATGGAAACATGGAATCTCATAGATGGCATGAAACATCACCTTAGCAGCACCATGATGGTAGAAGAGCTTCCTTGTTTCATCAAACCAGTGGCTTGATGTGGAAGTGTGGCACTGTAGCCATTCCACCCAGGAGAAACCACCTGAAAGTTCACCACCATCGAGTATTTGACTTCAATGTAACAAATGCTTTACATTGACTTTCAGTTTTATCAGTGGCAATCCTTCCTAAGGGCAAGTACAGAGGAGACTCGAAAACCAGGCTTTCACAGCCAGCCCCATCTCATCCGTAATCCTGCTTTGGTCTGTGTCTCTGTAGACACTAGTCATTTAGTTTTACCCTAGGCTTCATTTGAGTTATGTATCACAAGACGAGCATACTTCATCAGATATAAAAGATCAGCTAATGTGGACTGAAAACTGACTTTATTTATCATAGGCCTTTTTTATTTTTAATTGCTACAATAGTCTGGCATAAAGAACATATAAACTCAAGCTTTGTCAACAGAAAGGCTAATTCTAAAGACTCATTTGCAGAAGGCAACAGATTGTAGACTCCTAATACAGGTTTCAATAACTTGGTATAAGCCTGTGAAAGCCTGGTTTTCGAGTCTCCTCTGTACTTGCCCTTAGGAAGGATTGCTGCTGATAAAACTGAAAGTCAATGTAAAGCATTTGTTACATTGAAGTCAAATACTTGAATTTCAAATAGTTTAAGTAAGATACCTTGTCTTCTATATATTAAGATTTAAAACTCCATACACTTTAAGTTTTTCTCAGTGTCATCCTAGGCTGTGAGAAAAGTCAAATTCTGTTTAAAACTTTTCCTTACAAGACAGAGGTTGCTAAATTTCCTCTCAAGAAACAGGAACATGGAGAATGCATCTGCATTGCTTCCTGTGGCTTCAAGTGACCTTCAGAACTCAGTTACCTTACATGATCAAGGCATTTTCATGTCACAAAAGTGTGAAATCAGGCAGCCTCAGGGACTGTGCCTTCTAGGTTCCACGTCCCTTTCTTTCCAGTTCTTGTCTCTGCCCTGTCCTTTGTCCACATAATGACTTTATTATGTGACATAGTCTCCATAGGATCACAAGAGGGCTGTGCCACCTCAGGTTTGATATTAATAAATATATAAGTATCTAGAGGGAAAAAAGGGTGTCTTTGCCTTTGGCTACTTTTCAAGAGCAAGAAAACTTTTTCTTCAGATAACACCAAGTGAATTTCCCTTTATGTCTCATTAGCCAGAAGAGTGACACATTTTCGTTCTGATAATGAGTAGGGACAAAGGAGAGCACACACTCACACAACTCCTATCAGTAACTACATAGCAGTCTACATTATAGTTCTTAAAAATATATACCCAAGTCCAAACTCATAGTAATGATCACTGTGACAGTGTTTGCAGTGTGTGTGTGGGGGGGGGAAGGGGGGGCGGTTCATATATAATTGAGTTGAAGATCCTTGGGTTTGTGTTGGACTTAGAATGAGCCCTAGATTAAATCCCTGGTGATTTTGCAAGAGAAATGAGAGCAAGAAGGTGGCGGCTGTTGGAGAGCTACATCCATCTATAAACTCTGGGAAGCCAAGCATTGCCACCAACTTCTAGAAAGTCGGAGAGAAACATGAGATGGACCTAGACAACCCCCAGAGTCACCACCAGAACCAAGCATGATGACATTTGGAAAATAGAATTCTGCCCTCTCGAACTGTCAAAGAATAAATTTCTGTGAGATTTGTTGTCCAGTCTGTGGCACATTGATACAGTTGCCCTAGGAAGCTGATGGATGTGGGTCTGCTCTCTTTCTGGATGCATTATCTGAAGCACAGAGAGTACTGTGTGGGGCTAACGGCACAGGAGCACCGCAGCTGAGGGTAGGGAGGCAAAGACGGAGTGAGGGCACTGGTTCAGCCCTGGGTCACCCATAAAATTCTACTTTAAAATATAAGACTATTTTAGCTGATAACACAAAAATTGGCTATGTTTATGGGGGAACCATGTGATGTTTCAATACCTTTCATTGAGGCTGCCCCATCCATTTCCTTCAAACGTGGCATTTCTTGAGGAGATATTCTGATCCTGTTTTTATGGTTTTTTACTACAGTACATTGTTGTCCTCTACAGTTGTTATTTTCAGCAGCACAAAATTTTCTAAGTTTAACTTTGAACCTGCTGATTATTATTTTCCTGTTCCATCTCCCTCAAAATCCAACTGTAAAAAATGAACTTTATTTTTCAATAGTTTGACATTTTCAAACAAAAATCAAGGAAAATACAGTGCTTACTTACCCAAATTCTTGCATTCCTGTAGTAACAGTTTACATTGTATTTACGAATTTTAGATTATACATCTTACATTTCTGATAACTATGTCATAAATAATTAATCAGTTTATTACTCAATAAAATTAATGACCTCTTCATATTTTCTTACTTTTCACAGATTTTTTTTGTTCTGTACTACATTTGTAATATATACAGAATGAAGTAATATCAAAGATTTGTGTAGCAATATATTTTGTTATAAAAGAAACATGCCCAGAATGTGTTGATAAAACAAACAATAATAAAAATTTTTCTTCTAGAGTATTCTCTAGAAGAATGGCTCTGCAAATGGCTCTGCAAACACTATGATACAATCAAATTACCACCATCAAAACTGTAACATTGTTAAATCAAAATCCAACCCAGCAACTACTCCAAGGCAAAGATGCCAATGGTATCATCTAAAATGTATGTTTCCTTCTCAGGTCACGATGATTCTGAAATGACGAGTTTTACACCCTGGCCCACATGCAGTACGATATATATATATGCAAAGAAGTACATACACTTCCTTGCTGATCCTTTCTTATGGGGCTCCAACCTCAGCTGGCGTGGAGTGGAGACTCTAGTCTGCCTCTCATTATAGACCCTGCTTTCTGAACCAAAGGAAGGTCAACAACTGAAAACAGAACTCATCCTTTTCTCCCAAACCAAGTAGTTTGGGAATTTTTCTCTCAGTAATATCAAATAGTATATTTCCAAGTCCATCTTTATTTTTCTCTGCCTACCCATAAATCTGACTATGTATGGAGGTGTCAATTTAAAGTCTCCTGGATCTGCTGTATGTACTTGAAAAAAATCTCACTGCATTAATCTTCACACTGAACCCTTATCCCACAAACATCAGGACCAGCCAATCAGCACCCATGCCTAGAGCCTCAGCTTCATCACAAGCCCCTCCCTTCTCACCCCCCATCATCAAGAGCTGTTGCTGTCTGTGGTTATTGCCTTTGCACACCTCAGAGAAGGCATTCAGAGATCAGCAACAATGCCATTTTTTTGCTATTTGGGTATTGCAGCATTCCCGAACTTTATCCAACTAAATGCCAATAACAC
Source organism: Mus caroli (assembly GCF_978045245.1). NCBI lineage: Eukaryota > Metazoa > Chordata > Mammalia > Rodentia > Muridae > Mus > Mus caroli. Next base: position 69,922,693 of record NW_028227261.1, read on the forward strand.
CTCCTTGCTATGTTATAATAGCCGAGACACTGGTCCCTAGGGTGGCAAAATCTCACTGATTGAAAACCAAGACCTCAGATTTTATTTTTCATTGCCTATTTTTTAAACCCAATTGGCAGTTCTCCATATTAACTCTGTTCAAACAACTGCTATGGTGTCTGCCATTTCAAGACCTCATCAGAGCTTTGTGCTTACACCTGCATTTGCCTATCACATTTAGGTCTTTCTAGAGGCCCTAGGATCATGTATACTCTCTTCCTAAATTATGACTCTGCCTTCAATGTTTCTAAAATACAATCCTTTTTATCTCCATCCTCCACTGCTAACTTATTGTAATCCTTATTATGTTTTCTTTAACATTGTTGTGAGCATCCCCCAAAGAAATTCTGGCCTCTAATTTGGTCATTAAAACCTCCAAGAAAATGAGTTTTCTATAATTCTACAGATACCAATTACTGTGTTTCATGGGACAGCTGATTTATCTTGCCTGAGCTTTGGGTTTCTTCTATGTCAGGTAATAGTTTACATCACATATTGAGGCTGTTATGTTATTATACTCAACAATTAGACAACTATATTGCTGTCATTATGCTTTCCATCTTTACTGATACAAACTGTCTTCAGAACAAATTAAGGTCTTAGTAAATTTTATTTCCTGCAACAGGGATTTCTGTTTCGTTCATCCTAACAAGTTAATGGGGTTTGGCTGGACACATGGCCTTGAATCTATACAGTATACACCTCACATACATAAACAGGCATAACTGATTCAGGCAACTGGATGCAAGTTGGACCTTTGGCTTGATCCTATAAGATGAAAGAGTTTACATTTTTCTTTCCTCTCCTTCCTGCTGCTAACATGTTTATGTCATGATCACCAACTAGAATTATCAACTTGAATGGCAAGATGGAAGTCATGCATTGAGGATACAGATCAATAAGCAACACAGGGGTCATGTTCTTAGCACTGTAGAGCCACTTCAGAGACTAAGACCCCTCCCACCCTCACCTCCACCCACATGCAAGCTAGATTCTATGTGACAGAAATGAATAACTGTTTTATTTTGGGTCTCAAGCCACTTTGAGGCTTTTATTGTGAATCTCTCCATTGCAGCAGCCCACTAATAATTTACCTTTATTATATGAATATTTTATAATTTAGCCACAGCTTGTCATATTGTAAAGTTGTGTGTGTGTGTGTGTGTGTGTGTGTGTGTGTGTGTGTGTGTGTGTGTGTGTATTTAAGGACTGGAAATTTAAAAAAATAATGATGCACAGCATCAGAAACAGGACTGTTCTCTCCATAGTAGTCAGAAATATAGCAATACCTGCCCCGCCCTAGGATACTAATTTTAATTACAAATGGTTTTCCCAACATTTCCCCATCTACTCTGTCTACGTGTACATTGTCCCCTTTCACCTTTTATTTCAAAAAATGAGATTTCTTCTTCCAACAAAGTTGAGTGAAATGTAAATACCAAGGTTAGTTATGTCACATCACACAGAAAACAAAGATACTCAAGGATGTAAGGGGCCATACAACTCTTCCTTAAAGGAGAAATTCTAGGCTAAATTAAACCAAACAAAGCAAAACAAAAGTATGAAGTCTGACCCAGAGTAGATAATGACTAGTACACTTGAGGGTAAAATAGAGTTAAATTCTCTGCAGAGAGTGATGGCTTCTCACTGTATGTATGGATTTTTACAATAGAGCAATGTTTTTGTGTTTGGACAATGAAATTTCCTCTGAGATCCACCCATTCATCTAACTTAATAGGCATTCATTGATCATGAATGGGCATCTTTGTGGACAGGCTTAAAGCATAGTGCCAAGTTTTAGTCAAAACCATCTCTCCAGATTTCTTCCTTCTTTCTGAATTTGTCCAGAGTTGTCAAAAAAGCTCAAAATCACTTTCTTTGTGTGACCACTTCAGGCTTACACTTATTGGTGCCACGTACACTAGGGACAACTCCAACCACTGATTTAATTGGTATTTAAATAGTCATAGAAGAACCAGAGACATCAGGGTTCACTTACAAAGCAGTGATGACTCAAATTTCACACAACACATTCTCAGTGATGATGTTCTACTTTCTGATCAGCAACATAAATTGATCGATAAATTGATATTTTTCAAAGCCTTGTGACATGTAAATATTCTAATATATCATCATTTTTGGCTGATATGGAACTAGAAACTCAAAGAGGTAAATCAAGTATACTAATGTTGGAATGGGCTAATATATGGTCAAGATTGCCGAAATCAGGACCCTAATTGTCTCAACAGGGAACTTCCCTCTAGTTTCTACTCAATGGCATGGGAAATCACCACTAACATGTTGAATTATTTCAAATTATATGTCCTTTGGTGTGAAAAATAATAAAACATTGTAATATCGTGTAGCCAGAAAAGCCACACTTGGCAAAGGGAAAGTTTCAGACTACAGAACCACTAATCTACACTGTAGTCTTAACTCTGACAGTGGTTTACTGTTGACTTAGGTAATCTAGGCAATTTAAAAGCTAAAGGGTTCAGGGACTGAATAATACTATCAAGGGTACCAAACAGCTCTTAGTTCTATTATTCTATAATTCATAAAGAGATCCCTGAATATCTTGACCTTTGCTTGGCAGTTTGAACTGAAGTTTATCTGTAAGCATGATCTTTTTTGTTTTCCCATCATTATACTACCTGATAGTTAGATATTAAACAAAAATAGTGTAGAAACAGAAAACCATCCCAACCAGATGAGTGACTCATTAGTAATGTCTTCCACCTGAAACTCCCACACTGAAATCTAAGTCAAGAGCCATGAAGTACAGTCCTAACCTAGCTCAGATGCCCTTCTAAGAATGACAAGCAAACACTCTTTCCCCCACCCAGTCTATTCATTGTTTCTTAGAGGCATATACAATTCCCTAAGCCTTCTATGTGTATCCAGCCTCTTTATTTCTATCCCCTGAAGTCTTACTTTTCCCTTCAGGGCTCAACTTGAACTCCAGCTGTGTAACACAGCAGCTGCCCACTCTTGCTTCTGTAAGTTTGGTGAATGCCCACTATCAAAACTAGATCAAAGGCTATTCCCTACAGGAAGTAGGACAGACCTATTTTTATACCTAATGTGATAGCCTACACATAGCAGGTGCTCAATAAATATTTGTTGTTGATTATGACAATGGTTCCTAGGGATGACAAAGGGAAGAATATATGAGAAGTTATTGGTTAGGAGAACATGCAACCATAAAGAGGGGACATACTATGACCTGATTGTAGAAATTGGATAAGGGTAATAATAAAAATGGTGATGAATTGCATTTATTTGTTTCCCCATGACCTTAATGTATAATTTTGGAAATTTTCCTAAAATCTAGAATATATTTTTATTATACAAAATGATTTACTGAGAATAAGTAATCACATATGGATTGATAATAAATTTATAAATGCATTCCTGGTAACTTTTACTGTAATTTTTCAAGTATTTATAAAAATAAATTTTCAATCTGGTTTTGCTGGTGAGCAGGTCTACCTACCACAAGTCAGGGGCTTCTTTCTTACCATAGACTCGGGAGTGGAGAGGCTGAGAGCACATAGTCTGTTTTATTTGCTCTAACATGAGTAGTCATATTGTCTAATTATTTCAGAACTTTTCTGATATAAATACTTCCTAAAACACAAACTTCTAAGAGGTTCAGTTATTTTCTTGGGTTAACTTTCCCCATCTAATGAAATGACAGTAGCTTCCAGTCACTGGGAGGAATTTGGCATGATGTTTCGCAACTCAGACAATTTCCTTAGAAATGCGGAGACACATACACAGACACACATCACAGAGATTCACATGCTATTGTTTAAGAGGAGTGTATGTGCATGTGCCAGGTGACTGTGGTGAGTGACACGTTTATCGAAGAATGGTCTGGATCACCGTAATTTTATTTTTCAGGCATTCTAGTACAGATGGCTTGTTTCCTTAGAATTGACCCTCGAAGGGAATCCTCATTGAATTACCCAACTATGAGGCTAAATTTAGTCACTCCCTGTCACAGAAACATTTACAAGGGTTGTTCTATAGATATTCTCCTAACTGGCAAATTTGTAATGTTTAAGATCTACTAATGAGTATGAATTGGGGAGGATCTTGCTTCAGCGAGGCACAAGACATTTAGAGGCCATCTTGCTGGCATCCCATAGACAGATAGGTGAAATATAACTCCCTGCTTTCATGACTCTTAAAGCTTCACAAATTATAACTTACATTGAAACTTGTGTCCATAAAGAAACATAGGTGAACATAATTGGTCACAAAGCAGGCCTCAACAGATATAAAAATATTGAAATTGTCCCATGCATCCTATCAGATCACCATGGCCTAAGGCTGATCTTCAATAACAAAATAAATAATAGAAAGCCAACCTTCACGTGGAAACTGAACAACACTCTTCTCAATGATACCTTGGTCAAGGAAGGAATAAAGAAAGAAATTAAGGACTTTTTAGAGTTCAATGAAAATGAAGCCACAACATACCCAAACTTATGGGACGCAATGAAAGCATTTCTAAGAGGAAAACTCATAGCTCTGAGTGCCTCCAAAAGGAAACTAGAGAGAGCACACATTAGCAGCTTGACAACACACCTAAAAGCACTAGAACAAAAGGAAGCAAATTCACCCAAGAAGAGTAGACGGCAGGAAATAATCAAACTCAGGGGTGAAATCAACCAAGTGGAAACAAGAAAAACTATTCAAAGAATCAACCAATCAAGGAGCTGGTTCTTTGAGAAAATCAACAAGATAGATAAACCCTTAGCCAGACTCACTAGAGGGCACAGGGAAAGCATCCTAATTAACAAAATCAGAAATGAAAAAGGAGACATAACAACAGATCCTGAAGACATCCAAAACACCATCAGATCCTTCTACCAAAGGCTATACTCAACAAAACTGGAGAACCTGGATGAAATGGAGAAGTTCCTAGACAGATGCCAGGTACCAAAGTTGAATCAAGATCAGGTTAATGATCTAAACAGCCCTATATCCCCCAAAGAAATAGAAGCAGTCATTAATAGTCTCCCAACTAAAAAAAGCCCAGGACCAGATGGGTTTAGTGCAGAGTTCTATCAGACCTTCAAAGAAGATCTAATCCCAGTTCTTCACAAACTATTCCACAAAATAGAAACAGAAGGTACTCTACCCAACTCATTCTATGAAGCCACAATTACTCTGATACCTAAACCACAAAAAGACCCAACAAAGATAGAAAACTTCAGACCAATATCCCTTATGAATATTGATGCAAAAATCCTCAATAAAGTTCTTACTAACCGAATCCAAGAACACATCAAAACAATCATCCATCCTGACCAAGTAGGTTTCATCCCAGGGATGCAGGGATGGTTCAATATACGGAAATCCATCAACGTAATCCAGTATATAAACAAACTCAAAGACAAAAACCACTTGGTCATCTCCTTAGATGCGGAAAAAGCATTTGACAAGATCCAACACCCATTCATGATAAAAGTCTTGGAAAGATCAGGAATTCAAGGCCCATACCTAAACATGATAAAAGCAATCTACAGCAAACCAGTAGCCAACATCAAAGTAAATGGTGAGAAGCTTGAAGCAATCCCTCTAAAATCAGGGACTAGACAAGGCTGTCCACTTTCTCCATACCTATTCAACATTGTACTTGAAGTCCTAGCCAGAGCAATTCGACAACAAAAGGAGATCAAAGGGATACAAATTGGAAAAGATGAAGTCAAAATATCACTTTTTGCAGATGATATGATAGTATATATAAGTGACCCTAAAAATTCCACCAGAGAACTCCTAAGCCTGATAAACAGCTTCGGTGAAGTAGCTGGATATAAAATTAACTCAAACAAATCAATGGCCTTTCTCTACACAAAGAATAAACAGGCTGAGAAAGAAATTAGGGAAACAACACCCTTCTCAAAAGTCACAAATAATATAAAATATCTTGGCGTGACTCTAACTAAGGAAGTGAAAGATCTGTATAATAAAAACTTCAAGTCTCTGAAGAAAGAAATTATAGAAGATCTCAGAAGATGGAAAGATCTCCCATGCTCATGGATTGGCAGGATCAACATTGTAAAAATGGCTATCTTGCCAAAAGCAATCTACAGATTCAATGCAATCCCCATCAAAATTCCAAATCAATTCTTCAACGAATTAGAAAGTGCAATCTGCAAATTCATCTGGAATAACAAAAAACCTAGGATAGCAAAAACTCTTCTCAAGGATAAAAGAACCTCTGGTGGAATCACCATGCCGGACCTAAAGCTCTACTACAGAGCAATTGTGATAAAAACTGCATGGTACTGGTATAGTGACAGACAAATAGACCAATGGAATAGAATTGAAGACCCAGAAATGAACCCACACACCTATGGTCACTTGATCTTCGACAAGGGAGCTAAAAACATCCAGTGGAGAAAGACAGCATTTTCAACAAATGGTGCTGGCACAACTGGTTGTTAACATGTAGAAGAATGCGAATCGATCCACACCTATCTCCTTGTACTAAGGTCAAGTCTAAGTGGATCAAGGAACTTCACATAAAACCAGAGACACTGAAACTTATAGAGGAGAAAGTGGGGAAAAGCCTTGAAGATATGGGCACAGGGGAAAAATTCCTGAATAGAACAGTAATGGCTTGTGCTGTAAGATCGAGAATTGACAAGTGGGACCTCATGAAACTACAAAGCTTCTGCAAGGCTAAAGACACCATCAATAAGACAAAAAATCCACCAACAGATTGGGAAAGGATCTTCACCTATCCTAAATCAGATAAGGGACTAATATCCAATATATATAAAGAACTCAAGAAGGTGGACTCCAGAAAGTCAAATAACCCCATTAAAAAATGGGGCTCAGAACTGAACAAAGAATTCTCACCCGAGGAATACCGAATGGCAGAGAAGCACCTGAAAAAATGTTCAACATCCTTAATCATCAGGGAAATGCAAATCAAAACAACCCTGAGATTCCACCTCACACCAGTCAGAATGGCTAAGATCAAAAATTCAGGTGACAGCAGATGCTGGCGAGGATGTGGAGAAAGAGGAACACTCCTCCATTGTTGGTGGGATTGCAAGCTTGTACAACCACTCTGGAAATCAGTCTGGCGGTTCCTCAGAAAATTGGACATAGTACTACGGGAGGATCCAGCAATACCTCTCCTGGGCATATATCCAGAAGATGTCCCAACCGGTAAAAAGGACACATGCTCCACTATGTTCATAGCAGCCCTATTTATAATAGCCAGAAGCTGGAAAGAACCCAGATGTCCCTCAACAGAGGAATGGATACAAAAATTATGGTACATTTACACAATGGAGTACTACTCAGCTATTAAAAAGAATGAATTTATGAAATTCCTAGCCAAATGGATGGACCTGGAGGGCATCATCTTGAGTGAAGTAACACAATCACAAAAGAACTCACACAATATATATTCATTGATAAGTGGATATTAGCCCAAAACTTAGGATACCCAAGATATAAGATACAATTTGATAAACGCATGAAACTCAAGAAGAATGAAGACCAAAGTGTGGACACTGTGCCCCTTCTTAGAATTGGGAACAAAACACCCAGGGAAGGAGTTACAGAGACAAAGTTCATAGCTGTGATGAAAGGATGGACCATTTAGAGACTGCTGTATCCAGGGATCCGTCCCATAATCAGCTTCTAAACGCTGACACCATTGCATACACTAGCAAGATTTTGCTGAAAGGACCCAAATATAGCTGTCTCTTGTGAGACGATGCCGGGGCCTAGCAAACACAGGAGTGGATGTTCACAGTCAGCTATTGGATGTATCACAGGGCTCCCAATGGAGAAGCTAGAGAAAGTACCCAAGGAGCTAAAGGGATCTGCAACCCTATTGTTGGAACAACATGATGTACTAACCAGAACCCTGGAGCTCTTGTCTCTAGCTGCATATGTATCGAAAGATGGCCTAGTCAGCCATCAATGGAAAGAGAGGCCCATTGGACTTGCAAACTTTATATGCCCCAATATAGGGGAATGCCAGGGCCAAAAGAATGGGAATGGGTGGGTAGGGAAGTGGGGGGCGCTATGGGGGACTTTTGGGATAGTATTGGAAATGTGATTGAGGAAAATATGTAATAAAAATAAAAAAATTAAAAAAAAAAAAAGAAACATAGGTGAAATGGAATCTCTGAGAATCAGCCCAGTCTGGTTATTAGAGCAGCCCTGGTAGCTCTAATGGAGATACAGTGTATACAGAAGAAGACTGGACCATTTTGGGGCAAGTGCAACAAGAACGGTGTTATGAAAAGCCACTTGAGGGGAAGTTTGCTAACAAGCACACCTCTCCGAGCCTTTCTTCTCATAGCGGTTTCCAACAAGATGCTCTGCCTAAAATCCCTCCCATCTTCCTCAAGAATACATCATTTTCACCCATCTACAACAGTGCAGATAAGAATTTAGTGAAATGATTCCTAAAATGCCTCATTCGTCTACTGAATAGCTAACCAACAAGACCTAGTTTCCTTCAGATAGAAATTCACTGACTTGTTTTTCAGTTTCAACCAGCATTAGAATTGTATTTTATAAATAGCCAAACAAACTTTAAATCAAACTACATAAGACTTTTTAAAAACCCAAACTATACTTATTTCTTTGTTTTGCAATTTGCTCATCAGTTAAGCACCCTGAATTCATTTACCTGCTACCTCCCATGCAATGGAGAAAGAATCTCAACCCCTTGCTGTTTTTAACCTTTTCATTTCCCCAGTAAGTGCAATTCACTAAAACCTTCAAAATTAAAAGTTTCGGCTTTTCATACATTGGTTAAATTCAACAATGTCACCATTGAACTGATTCTGAACAACATGTTATCAAAACTTAGAGCATACAGTCACAGAGAACTCAACGTGATTATAGGACACTTGAAAAGGTCTTCCAAAGCGTCAACATGCCCAAATAAAAAGCAAAAGCACGTATTTCCATGCTGGAGTTTTCAATGTTATTGGGACTTTTTTTTTTATTTGCTATAGATTATTGGAAATCTGTATGTAGCAAATCTTTATACAGTTTGAAAATTCTAAGAGTTAATGAAATGGTGTGTATGGAGAAAATTATATAAAAATTTTGACCTTGAACTCAATTTTTAAAGAGTGATAATTAGAGGAGTGGTTGTCATGGTTGTCATGGTCTGACTTATATCTTGTGAGATGTACTGTGTGGAAGACAGAGAGCGAAAGCTGCTATCTCCTTTGGTATTATATCAGCGGTAAAATGTTATTCTTAGTAGACCCTCAGCTTCCCTAGATATAATGATGTGTTCTAAACCCACCCTATCCAATTCAAGTTAAGTTTGTACCACAAACTTCTTAGGTAAGATGGATTTTCTAAATTTCTAAAGGTTTATTTTATTTTTATTAATTTAAATTATAAGTGTGTGTGGATGCTGGAGTAGGAAAGTGGATTGTACATTCACATGAGTTAACAGGGCCAGAGGCATTGTATCCTCCTTGATCTAGGGTTACATATAGTTTTAAGCCACCCAGAATGCTGGGGACTAGCAAATTATCTCAGGTGTTCTGCAAGGGCAGTGTGTGGCTACACTGCTGGAGTCTCCCAAAGCCTCAATTGATTGTGAATGATTCTGCCCTCTACCAACAAGTGTAACTCTACTATAGCCAAAGCAAACAATCCCACCCATGAGTTTGAATTTTCAACCAAATCTACAACTACCACATTTACAATTCTGTTGACTATTTCAACTTCAACTGAATTAATTTTCATTTTTCCCTTTATCCCCAGAGTGGAAAAATAACCAACTGATTTTTTTCCTACTTGAATCAGCTAATGACATCTAAAACAGAGTCAGTGAATATTTATAAATCTCTACTGCTAACAGAATCAACACATTATTAGTTCTAGCTTCATGTTTTGCACAAGAAATAATGAAATGAATGAACGAGTAAGAAGGCAGGCCCCACAGAGTAACCACCAAGTGCTTTCTATAGCTGCTTGTATGACATCATCTCGAACCCCTCCTGGATTCTGAAATAACTGCTCACTTCTCAACTCATTTCTGATGCTCCATCATCACATTTGTATGTGCATATGGTTTCTGGTACCACTGCAATCCACTCAGTAGATAGAAAATATCAATAAATATTTTGTATGTCTCCCCCTAATTTTCAGTCACTAGAGAAGTGAAAGAATCCATAAAAATTGCTTTCAAGTCATGAGTAGTAGCTCACCGACAATCCTAGTACTTGGGAGGCTAAGGCAGAGAATGAATGCAAGTTCATGTTAGACTGGGCCATAAAGTGAGACCACATCTAAAAAAAAAAAAAAAAAAAAAAAAAAAACAAAGAAAGAAAGAAAGAAAGAGAGAGAGAGAGAGAGAGAGAGAGAGAGAGAGAGAGAGAGTCAGAAAGAAAGAAAGAAAGAAAGAAAGAAAGAAAGAAAGAAAGAAAGAAAGAAAGAAAGAAAGACGAAGAAGAAGAAGAGAGAAGCTTTTAAAGCTCATTGGTATGTGGCAGGCTTATTTAAAATATTTAAATGTTAAAAACAAAGACTAAGGTAGGTGAAACTAAGGCTTTTGCATTGTCTAAATAGGTACTCCCATGACATCGGAACAAGATTTGCAAGTTTTAAAATGAGTCTTAAGTATGAGCATGACTGACATTCTCTCTCTCTCTCTCTCTCTCTCTCTCTCTCACTCACTCTTTTTCTCCCTCCCTCCCTCTCCCTCTCTCTGTCTCTCTCTGCCCCCTGTCTCTGTCTGTCTTTTACTCTGTGCATGTTTGTGTTTATGTCTGTAAATTAAAAGAAACATAAACAATGGCTGTAACCGTGGACCATTCAGGCTCAAGGAAGTTTTCTCTGCTAACTCTGAAATAACTGTAAGGGATTATGACAAGTGCTCAGCTGTAGTTTCTATCTTCAGGAAATAACAAAATCAGCACACTAGAACTTTACACCATTTGGAGTAAGATTGACATATACCATCTCAGAATTCCCCACACTCTATCTTATCTGTACCTAATATTTAGTTTACATATGCCCAGAAAATGTGGAGCCTGCTGGCTTTGTACATCTTGAATACTTGGATCACAGTCACAGGTCAGCTAACTGGAAAAAAATCACATGTCTGGGAGCGAGCGACAGCTGAGTCTAGCACTTCCTCTACGTATGCACACAGCCTTTAGCACATAGCCTTTAGCACTGCCCATTCACTCAAACCCTGGAAGGCTGGCATTTAGAAAACATCAGGAAAGGCTGGGTAAATGGAAGCAAGTAATCACTTTTTATTCTTCAGCTTCACTCGTTAGTTAGAGACAGCTCACTGCATTGGCAACTCACACCTCTGAGTGAGATCATGTACAAGCCAATATAATTTATTCTTTAAAGAACATTAGTTACAATTGTTTATAAATAAATAAATAAATAAATCAGAAACAATTCCAAGATGTAGGCACATAACAGGATTGTCCTTGGAAAATCAGGACAAATAAGAAACATCAGCATGCAGACAAACATGAATAGAAATATATAGAATGTTAGTCCTTAAGAGGATATATGCTAAACTCTATGTGTCAAGGGCAGAGGGACTGAATGCAGATTTGGGTTTTCTTTTTAATTATCATTATTAATTAATTTATTTATTTTGTATTCACTTTACATCCTGCTCACTGCCCCCTTCCTGGATAACCCCTCCTACAGTCCTACCCCCATAACCCCTTTCCTCCTCTGATAAGGTGAGGAACCCCTCTGGGTATCCCTCACCCTGACACTCCCAAGTCTCTGAGAGGCTAGGCACTTCCTCTCCCACTGAGGCCAGACAAGGCAGCCCAGCTATAAGAACATATCCCTCATACAGGGAATAGCTTTTGGGACCGGTTGTTTGGGACCCACATGAAGACAAAGCTGCACATCTGTTTCATTTGTGTGGGGAGGTCTAGGTCCAGCCTCTGTATGTTTTTTGGTTGGTGGTTCAGTCTCTGAGATCCCCAAGGGTCCAGGTTAGCTGATTCTGTTGGTTTTCCTATAGAGTTCCCATGCCCTTGGGGGCTGAAATCCTTCCTCTTATTCTTCCATACTGAAAGGATCAGATTACTATAAGTCTTAGAGAAGTGAATTATTTTCATATTATATAGGAAGATATTATCATCCAAAAGTATTAAAAATATGTCCTTCACCTGTCATGTGGTATTGAACAAGAAGGCATTTTCCAAACAAAATAACGATGTGCTCATATATTAGTCACTTAATAGCATTATAAAATAAATGTACCAAACATTAGTCAAACTCCTCTTAACGGCACAGCAAATCATTTCACTGCAAGAGTTTGTTCCTAAAATAATGGACTATTTTGCATGATTTCCCCTTATAAAATTCTAAGATAGGGTCAGAGATTTTGCTTTGAATACTATTATCCACACAATCCTAGACTGCCATACTTGTTACATAAACATCAAAACTAGATTTGGAGTTAGTACTTTATTATGCCTATAAAAAGAAATAGCTGGGAGGGCTTTGCCTCAGCATCAGCAGGAGACATCTTGGATCCGGGAATCCACCAAAAGTAGTCTGCACAGGTGAGAATGTGGACTACAGAAGCTAACAGCTTCTAGGACAGGCGGGAGCCACAGAGTTTCTGAGACAGCCCCCTTTTCGGGCTCCAGACATCCGAGCACCTTCCCGGCCAGAGAATAGGTGTCCCCCCAGCCCGGGAGGGCTTTGCAGGAGCACCTGGGGGGAGCCATCTTGGTTCCAGGATCCCTCTGACACTAGTCTGTGCAGTTGAGAGTGTGGACTACAGAAGCTAACAGATTCTGGGACAGGTCCTGTTTTGGGCATTCATCTTCGGCCAGGAGGGATGTCCGAACGCCAGATATCTGTGCACCTTCCCTGTAAGAGGAGAGCTTGCCTGCAGAGTAATATGACCACTGGAACTCAGAGGAGAGAGCTTGTCTCCCAGGTCTGCTGATAGAGGCTAACAGAATCACCAGAGGAACAATCTCTAAACACAGACAACTATAACAACTAACTCCAGAGATTACCAGATGGCGAAAGGTAAATGTAAGAATCTTACTAACAGGAACCAAGACCACTCACCAGCATCAGAACCCAGCAGGATCAACATTGTAAAAATGGCTATCTTGCGAAAAGCAATCTACAGGTTCAATGTAATCCCCATCAAAATTCCAACTCAATTCTTCAACGAATTAGAAAGGGCAATCTGCAAATTCATCTGGAATAACAAAAAACCTAGGATAGCAAAAACTCTTCTCAAGGATAAAAGTACCTCTGATGGAATCACCATGCCAGACCTAAAGATTTACTACAGAGAAATTGTGATAAAAAACTGCATAGTACTGGTATAGTGACAGACAAGTAGACCAATGGAATAGAATTGAAGAGCCAGAAATGAACCCACACACCTATGGTCACTTGATCTTCTTCAAGGGAGCTAAAACCATCCAGTGGAAGAAAGACAGCATTTTCAACAAATCGATCCATTCCTATCTCCTTTTATTAAGGTCAAATCTAATTGGATCAAGGAACTTCACATAAAACCAGAGACACTGAAACTTATAGAGGAGAAAGTGGGGAAAAGCCTCGAAGATATGGGCACAGGGGAAAATTTCCTGAATAGAACAGCAATGGCTTATGCTGTAAGATCGAGGATTGACAAATGGGACCTCATGAAACTGCAAAGCTTCTGCAAGACAAAAGACACCGTCAATAAGACAAAAAGGTCACCAACAGATTGGGAAAGGATCTTTACCTATCTTAAATCAGATAGGGGACTAATATCCAATATATATAAAGAACTCAAGAGGGTAGACTCCAGAAAATCAAATAACCCCATTAAAAAATGGGGCTCAGAGCTAAACAAAGAATTCTCACCTGTGGAATACCAAATGGCTGAGAAACACCTTAAAAAATGTTCAACATCCTTAATCATCAGGGAAATGCAAATCAAAATACCCTGAGATTCCATCTCACACCAGTCAGAATGGCTAAGATCAAAAATTCAGGTGACAGCAGATGCTGGTGAGGATGCGGAGAAAGAGGAACACTCCTCCATTGTTGGTGGGATTGCAAGCTTGTACAACCACTCTGGAAATCAGTCTGGCAGTTCCTCAGAAAATTGGACATAGTAATACCAGAGGATCCCACAATACCTCTCCTGGGCATATATCCAGAAGATGTCCCAACCGGTAAGAAGGACACATGTTCCACTATGTTCATAGCAGCCTTATTTATAATAGCCAGAAGCTGGAAAGAACCCAGATGCCCCTCAACAGAGGAATGGATACAGAAAATGTGGTACATCTACACAATGGAGTACTACTCAGCTATTAAAAAGAATGAATTTATGAAATTCTTAGGCAAATGGTTGGACCTGGAGGGCATCATCCTGAGTGAGGTAACACAATCACAAAAGAACTCAAATGATATGTACTCACTGATAAATGGATATTAGCCCAGAAACTTAGTATACTCGAGATATAAGAGACAATTTGTAAAACATATGAAACTGAAGAAGAATGAAGACCAAAGTGTGGACACTTTGCCCCTTCTTTGGAAACAATTACCCATGGAAGGAGTTACAGAGACAAAGTTTGGAGCTGAGACAAAAGGATGGACCATCTAGAGACTGCCATATCCAGGGATCCATCCCATAATTAGCCCCCAAATGATGACACCACTGCATACACTAGCAAGCGTTTCCTGAAAGGATCCTGATATAGCTATCTCTTGTGAGACTAGGCCGGGGCCTAGCAAACACAGAAGTGGATGCCCACATTCTAGCTGCATATGTATCAAAAGATGGCCTAGTAGGCCATCACTAGAAAGAGAGGCCCATTGGACATGCAAACTTTATATGCCCCAGTACAGGGGAACGCCAGGGCCAAAAAATGAGAATGGGTGGGTAGGGAAGTAGGGGGGAGGGTATGGGGGATTTTTGGGATAGCATTGGAGATATAATTGAGGAAAATATGTAATAAAAAATATTTTAAAAAAAAGATAAAAAAGGAAAAAAAATGCAGATTTTCAACTCAAAGGACCAGAAAATATCTTCAACAAAATTATAGAAGAAAACTTCCCAACCCTAAAGAAAGAGATGCCCATGAACATAGAAGAAGCCTACAGAACTCCAAATAGACTGGACCAGAAAAGAAATTCCTCCAGACACATAATAATCAGAACAACAAATACACTAAATAAAGATAGAATATTAAAGGCAGTAAGGGAAAAAGGTCAAGTAACATATAAAGGCAAGCCTATGAGAATTACACCATATTTTCACCAGAGACTATGAAAGCCAGAAGAGCCTGGAAAAACTCTTCTCAAGGATAAAAGAACCTCTGGTGGAATCACCATGCCGGACCTAAAGCTCTACTACAGAGCAATTGTGATAAAAACTGCATGGTACTGGTATAGTGACAGACAAATAGACCAATGGAATAGAATTGAAGACCTAGAAATGAACCCACACACCTATGGTCACTTGATCCTCGACAAGGGAGCTAAAAACATCCAGTGGAAGAAAGACAGCATTTTCAACAAATGGTGCTGGCACAACTGGTTGTTAACATGTAGAAGAATGCGAATCGATCCATTCCTATCTCCTTGTACTAAGGTCAAGTCTAAGTGGATCAAGGAACTTCACATAAAACCAGAGACAGTGAAACTTATAGAGGAGAAAGTGGGGAAAAGCCTTGAAGATATGGGCACAGGGGAAAAATTCCTGAATAGAACAGTAATGGCTTGTGCTGTAAGATCGAGAATTGACAAGTGGGACCTCATGAAACTACAAAGCTTCTGCAAGGCTAAAGACACCATCAATAAGACAAAAAAACCACCAACAGATTGGGAAAGGATCTTCACCTATCCTAAATCAGATAAGGGACTAATATCCAATATATATAAAGAACTCAAGAAGGTGGACTCCAGAAAGTCAAATAACCCCATTAAAAAATGGGGCTCAGAACTGAACAAAGAATTCTCACCTGAGGAATACCGAATGGCAGAGAAACACCTGAAAAAAATGTTCAACATCCTTAATCATCAGGGAAATGCAAATCAAAACAACCCTGAGATTCCACCTCACACCAGTCAGAATGGCTAAGATCAAAAATTCAGGTGACAGCAGATGCTGGCGAGGATGTGGAGAAAGAGGAACACTCCTCCATTGTTGGTGGGATTGCAAGCTTGTACAACCACTCTGGAAATCAGTCTGGCGGTTCCTCAGAAAATTGGACATAGTACTACCGGAGGATCCAGCAATACCTCTCCTGGGCATATATCCAGAAGATGTCCCAACTGGTAAAAAGGACACATGCTCCACTATGTTCATAGCAGCCCTATTTATAATAGCCAGAAGCTGGAAAGAACCCAGATGTCCCTCAACAGATGTTATACAGAAACTAAGAGAACACAAATGCCTGACCAGGCTACTATACCCAGCCAAACTTTCAATTACCTTTGTTGGAGAAATGAAAGTATTCCACGACAGAAACAAACCTAAACCACAGAAAGATCCAACAAAGATAGAGAACTTCAGACCAATTTCCCTTATGAATATCAATCCAAAAATCCTTAATAAGTTCTCTCCAACCGAATCCAAGAACACATCAAAACAATTATCCATCCTGACCAAGTAGGTTTCATTCCAGGGATGCAGGGATGGTTCAATATACAGAAATCAATCAACGTAATCCAGTATATAAACAAACTCAAAGATAAAAACCACATGTACATATCATTAGATGTGGAGAAAGCATTTGAGAAAATCCAACACCCATTCATGATAAAAGTGTTGGAAAGATCAGGAATTCAAGGCCCATACCTAAACATGATAAAAGCAATCTATAGCAAACCAGTAGCCAACATCAAAGTAAATGGTGAGAAGCTTGAAGCAATCCCACTAAAATCAGGGACTAGATAAGGCTGCCCACTTTCTCCCTACCTATTCAACATTGTACTTGAAGTCCTAGCCAGAGCAATTCGACAACAAAAGGAGATCAAGGGGATACAAATTGGAAATGAAGATGTCAAAATATCACTTTTTGCAGATGATATGATAGTATATATAAGTGACCCTAAAAATTCCACCAAAGAACTCCTAAGCCTGATAAACAGCTTCGGTGAAGTAGCTGGATATAAAATTAACTCAAACAAGTCAATGACCTTAATGTACACAAAGGATAAACAGGCTGAGGAAGAAATTAGGGAAACAACACCCTTCTCAATGGTCACAAATAATATAAAATATCTTGGTGTGACTCTAACTAAGGAAGTGAAAGATCTGTATGATTAAAACTTCAAGTCTCTGAAGAAAGAAATTAAAGAAGATCTCAGAAGATGGAAAGATCTCCCATGCTCATGGATTGGCAGAATCAATATAGTAAAAATGACTATCTTGCTAAAAGCAATGAACAGATTCAATGCAATCCCCATCAAAATTCCAACTCAATTCTTCAACGAATTAGAAAGGCCAATCTACAAATACATCTGGAATAACAAAAAACCTAGGATAGCAAAATCTCTTCTCAAGGAAAAAAGAACCTCTGGTTGAATCACCATGCCTGACCTAAAGTTTTACTACAGAGCAATGGTGATAAAATTGCATGTTACTGGTATAGTGACAGACAAGTAGACCAATGGAACAGAATTGAAGACCCAGAATGAACCCACACACCTATACTCACTTGATCTTTGACAAGGAAGCTAAAACCATCCAGTGGAAAAAAGACAGCATTTTCAACAAATGGTGCTGGCACAACTGGTTGTTATCATGTAGAAGAATGCGAATTGATCCATTCCTATCTCCTTGTACTAAGGTCAAATCTAAGTGGATTAAGGAACTCCACATAAAACCAGAGACACTGACACTTATAGAGGAGAAAGTAGGGAAAAGCCTCAAAGACATGGGTACAGGGGGAAAATTCCTGAATAGAACAGCAATGGCTTGTGCTGTTAAATCGAGAATCAACAAATGGGACCTCATAAAATTGCAAAGCTTCTGCAAGGCAAAAGACACCTTCAATAAGACAAAAAGACCAACACCAGTTTGGGAAAGGATCTTTGCCTATCCTAAACCAGATAGGGGAATAATATCCAATATATATAAAGAACTCAAGAAGGTGGACTCCAGAAAATCAAATAACCCCATGACAGCAGATGCTGGCGAGGATGTGGAGAAAGAGGAACGCTCCTCCATTGTTGGTGGAATTGCAAGCTTATACAACCACTCTGGAAATCAGTCTGGCAGTTCCTCAGAAAATTGGACATAGTAATACCAGAGGATCCCACAATACCTCTCCTGGGCATATATCCAGAAGATGTCCCAACCGGTAAGAAGGACACATGCTCCACTATGTTCATAGCAGCCTTATTTATAATAACCAGAAGCTGGAAAGAACCCAGTTGCCCCTCAACAGAGGAATGGATACAGAAAATGTGGTACATCTACACAATGGAGTACTACTCAGCTATTAAA
Organism: Mus caroli; assembly: GCF_978045245.1. NCBI lineage: Eukaryota > Metazoa > Chordata > Mammalia > Rodentia > Muridae > Mus > Mus caroli. Next base: position 69,941,216 of record NW_028227261.1, read on the forward strand.
AAGAATGAATTTATGAAATTCTTAGGCAAATGGATGGACCTGGAGGGCATCATCCTGAACATCCAAAACACCCATGGAAGGAGTTACAGAGACAATGTTTGGAGCTGTGATGAAAGGATGGACCATCTAGAGATTGCCATATCCGGGGATCCATACCATAATCAGCATCCAAACACTGACACCATTGCACACACTAGCAAGATTTTGCTGAAAGGACCCAGATATAGCCCTCTCTTGTGAGACTATGCCGGGGTCTAGCAAACACAGAAGTGGATGCTCACAGTCAGCTATTGGATGGATCACAGACCCCCAATGGAGGAGCTAGAGAAATTACCCAAGGAGCTAAAGGGATCTGCAACACTATAGGTGGAACAACATTATGAACTAACCAGTACCCCGGAGCTCTTGTCTCTAGCTGCATATGTATCAAAAGATGGCCTAGTCGGCCATCACTAGAAAGAGAGGCCCATTGGACAGACAAACTTTATATGCCCCAGTACAGGGGAATGCCAGGGATAGAAAAATGGGAATGGGTGGGTAGGGAAGTAGGGGGGAGGGTATGGGGGACTTTTGGGATATCATTGGAAATGTAATTGAGGAAAATATGTAATAAAAAATATTAAAAATTAAAAAAAATGGGGCTCAGAGGTAAACAAAGAATTCTCACCTGAGGAATATCAAATGGCAGAGAAGCACCTGAAAAAATGTTCAACATCCTTAATTACCAGGGAAATGCAAATCAAAACAACCCTGAGATTCCACCTCACACCAGTCAGAATGGCTAAGATAAAAAAACTCAGTTGACAGCAGATGCTGGCGAGGATGTGGAGAAAGAGGAACACTCCTCCATTGTTGGTGGGATTGCAAGCTTGTAAACTACTCTGGAAATCAGTCTGACAGTTCCTTAGAAAATTGGACATAGTACTATAGGAGGATCCAGCAATACCTCTCCTGTGCATATATCCAGAAGATGTCCCAACCGGTAAGAAGGACACATGCTCCACTATGTTCATAGAAGCCTTATTCATAATAGCCAGAAGCTGGAAAGAACCCAGATGCCCCTCAACAGAGGAATGGATACAGAAAATGTGGTACATTTACACAATGAAGTACTACTCAGCTATTAAAAAGAATGAATTTATGAAATTCTTAGGCAAATGGATGGACCTGGAGGGCATCATCCTGAGTGAGGTAACCGAATCACAAAGGAACTCACACAATATGTACTCACTGATAAGTGGATATTAGCCCAGAACCTTAGAATACCCAAGATATAAGATACAATTTGCTAAACGCATGAAACTCAAGAAGAACGAAGACCAAAGAGGAACAACAATATGAACTAACTAGTACCCTCAGAGCTCGTGTCTCTAGCTGCATAAGAATCAGAAGATGGCCTAGTAGGCCATTGGTGGAAAGAGAGGCCCATTGGTCGTGCAAAATTTATATGCCTCAGTACAGGGAAATGACAGGGCCAATAAGTGGGAGTGGGTAGGTTGGGGAGTGGGTGGGGGAGCATGTGGGGGACTTTTGGGACAGCATTGGAAATGTAAATTAAATAAATACCCAATAAAAAATTAGTGAAAGAAAAAAGAAATAGCTATCTTTTTTGCTAATCTTTTTATTATTATTATTATTAGATATTTTCTTCAATTACATTTCAAATGCTATGCTGAAAGTCTCCTATACCCTTCCCCTGCCCTGCTACCCAACCCATCCACTTCAGCTTCCTGGACCTGGCATTCCTCTGTACTGGGCCATATAATCTTCACAAGACCAAGGGCCTCTCCTCCCAATGATGGCTGACTAGGCCATCTTCTGCTGCATATGCAGCTAGAGACACAAGCTCTGAGGGTGCTAGTTAGTTCATATTGTTGTTCCTCCTATAGGGTTGCAGACCCCTTCGGCTCCTTGGGTAATTTCTCTAGCTCCTCCATTGGCGGTCCTGTGTTCTACCCAATAGATGACTGTGAACATCCACTTCTGTATTTGCCAGGCACTGGCATAGCCTCACAAGAGACAGCTATATCAGTGTCCTGTCAGCAAAATATTTCTCACATATGCACTAGTGCCTGGGTTTGGTGGCTGATTATGGGATGGATCCCCGGGTGGGGCAGTCTCTGGATGGTCCTTCCTTCTGTCTCAGCTCCCACCTTAGTCTTTGTAACTCCCTCCATGGGTATTTTATTTCACATTCTAAGGAGGAATGAAGTATCCACACTTTGGTTTTCCTTCTTCTTTAGTTTCATATGTTTTGCAAATTGTATCTTAGATATTCTAAGTTTCTGGGCTAATAGCCACTTATCAGTGAGTGCATATCATGTGAGTTCTTTTGTTATTGGGTTACCTCACTCAGGATGATATTCTCCAGGTCCATCCATAAATTTATTGTTTTTAATAGCTGAGTAGTACTCCATAGTGTACATGTACCACATTTTCTGTATCCAAAGAAATAGGTATCTTATAGCGGGCAGTTCTCTCATATTTTAAATCATGTGTTTGCAACTGTGGGCTCACCATCAGAAATCGGTGATTGTTATGTAATGTCTTCTCTGTCAGGATTCCTTCTTACAGAGAAGTGAAACTAACATGCACTCTGCACCTTGCTGATGTGTTTATTATCGACCCAATCTCTTCAATGCTCCACATGAAAGCTTGGTGGTATGTCGTTCCAAGTCAGATGGAGAGGAAAGCTAGTGGAACTGGGCTGCAACCCAAGTCAGGCTTGCTGAACCTAACATGATTTCCCCCCAGCCATACTACTTCATATATCTGACTTCTCTATTTTCTGTCTTGTCTGTAGTCCCACTTGGAAATCTTGCATGCATAAACTAACTACAAAAGTTTTAATATCAAATTGCTATTAGGTTGAAAACTTATGATTGCCAATGTCTTTAGTGCTTTCAAAATCAGACATTTATTTAGAATGAAAAAAAAAAACACTTTTGCAAACTGATCTTCTGAGAGATTGGGGCTTCTTGATTTCCTAATTAATTGAAATGCTGGCAGGAATGGTTCTGGTTTGGCTTTGGAATGTATGGAGAAGTGACTACTCTGTGATTCCCAGAGGCCCGGAAATGGGTACTAGCCAAATCTGCCACTTTGAAACATCCCAAGTCCACTGCTCTGATTAATAGTCAAATTCGTGTGAAGAAACCAGAATTTTCCCTTGGACCTATAGCATAAGTAGGTGGTATACCTGGTGATGAGTATGGTTAACACGGTCAGTAATAGACAGACATATAAAATGATGGTCATAATGGCCACAGTGAGATGCTGAGTTAGGACATAGCAATGGTATCCATGGATACTGCATCTTGTGGGCAAAGTTTAAATCATATGCCTCCCAGTGATCTTTGGCCATTTTGTATCATAAAATTAAAAAGATGAAAATAAAAAACTGCATCATCCAAAAATACTTCAGATTTGTGGTATATACAGTAGGCTAGACAAAACCAAAAGTGAAGTCATATTGTGATGCCTGAGGAGTAATTTCCTGGAGAACATGTCTATTTTAATTGTGTGCCATTTGTTTTCTTTCTTTACTAAACTTTAGATGCTATTTCTGCATGTTCTATTTGAAGATGATGTATTTCTCTTACAAAGAATAATTTCACCTCAGGGATACCAGCAGTTATAATTGTGAGTTCTCATTCAATACATGGACTTTTAGGTGTGTGTGTGTGTGTGTGTGTGTGTGTGTGTGTGTGTGTACACGTGCAAGCATGCGCACATGTGAAAGAGAGAGACAGAGAAACAGAGACAGACAGAGACAGAGGCAGAGACAGAAACAGAGGAGACAGCTAGACCAAGAAATCATTCTAGTTCTGATAGCTTGGAATCAGTTAGAGGGGCTCCTCTAAATTTTATTCAAATCAAAAATGTAAATTTCTAAAAAGAAAAGTCTAAGTGATAACTCTTGTTTTGCTAATTCTACATAGCTTTGCACCATTTTCACAACAGTCTTATACTCATTTCACATTCCACAGAAAGAGGTGTCTTTTACAAAGGAGGTGAGTTGCATGAACAAGCAGAAAGTCCTACCACATGGTAGTTTCTGTGATTGCCCTGAAGTAGAGCTCTGTGACTTTACCTGAAAGGACTAAGCAGTTTTAGCCAAAATAGCCATGAGCTACAAAGAGGTGTCTAAGGATTATATGACATTTTATCATCTAAATAGACAATGAAGATCCCAAAAGGACATAGGACCTCTAGCAAGGATCAAATTAATGAGGCATCAAGAACCAGCCTCATATTCTGCCCTGTTGCTCAGAAATAAGCTTTTCCTAACTCAACCGAGGTATGAAGATATGTGAACATAGATTGGCGTGTTGCCACCTTCATTAATTAGAATGCAAACACTTCTAAAAGGTTAGAAATCTTGAGCACATACTAAATTAGTATTGCTAGAGATTCAACAAGCCAACCACCTAGGAAGACTTAAGGGGTCTGGGCTAAAGGAGGTGACATTTGAGGTTGCTCATGCCCAAATTAATAGGCATGAGTCCAGTACAGATGCACAGTCGTTGATAGCTGCCTCACTAGAGAACCAGAAAGAGGATGCAAAGCCATGGGGAGCTCTCTCTTTCTTGATAGATAGGGAAGCAGAAAGTGGAAGACACTATTATTTCCATCAGGGAACTCTGAAAGCAAATGGAGGGAAGAAAGAAGGAATAGTAAGTTAAAATCTTAAGCAAATCTGTACTCATCTTCACAATGTACTCTCAACCATGACTTTCACACTAAATTGGGGGATCCTCACATACAATTAGCTAGAGGAGTCCTGTATGGCTCTAGGCCCTAACAAAACAAGACATTTAATCTCCCCTAAAACTATTTTTTTTTTAATTTCACCAATACATCCCAGTGATCTAATTAGTGCTAAAGGCACTATACTGTTTGTGGCAATTATCTAAATGATGATTAAATAACAATCTGTTGGCTAAAGCCAAGTCAAACACACTATCTTAAGAATTGACATTGCTCCACAACCACTAATGCTAAAAATAAAAATGTGCTGTTAGACCTAGAATTCCTTGGGCTCTATGTATGTTTATTTTTAAACAAGTATGTTTCCAGGCCATTCAAGAACAGATTCAGGAGAGGGATGCTCATATTCTTTTTACATCTCAGTGAGTGTTCATGTGTGCATGCGCGTGTGCCTCTGTGTGTGTGTGTGAACATCAGTGCCTTCTACTATTGCTCTTAACACTATATTTTGAGACAGCATCTTTCTGGATTCTGGAATTCACTACTTTGCTAGATTGGCTGGCCACTGAGCCCCAGTTTCTCCCTAGCTTAGTCTCTCAGTACTGGAACTTAATGACACACAGATTTTAACATGGGTAAAGGGAATTCAAACTCAGGTGCCCATGTTGTTATATCAAACACTACAACTGAGTCATCTTCATACACCCAGTGATGTTTATGTTCTGAAATGCATATTATTACAGGCACAGTGGGACAGTGTGAGCAGCACACTGAGATATGAAGCTTTTAAGGAAATGAAGCCTTCTCTAGACACAGGAAGGCCCTTCCAGCCTCTTTCTGTGTCTCTTCGTAGAATTAGACTTCCTTCTATTTATTGTTGCCCAGACCCATTTTTGCAATTCATTGAATTGGTGACATTTGGTCCATGGAAAAGGCTTCTTCCTTCTGCCATTCTTTATCTAGTTGACTCTTCATATTTCAGTGTAGTCATTTGTATTCATGAAAGGCTCACTGGCCTCCAACATAGGTCCCATGTTTATTCAACTCCTCATGACAAAACATTCATTTTATTGTAATAATGGTATAGTTATTCCTGGAGGATAAAGCACACATTGAGAGAAAGCAATGACAAATTGTGTTTGTTTTAATCCTTTCTCTAGTACAGCTCTTGGCATGTGCAGAACAAGGAAAAATGAATTATTGGTGGGCTGGAGAGATGGCTCAGTTGTTGAAAGCATTGACTGCTCTTCCTGGGGCCAGGTTTGATGCTCAGCACCTATATTTCAGCTGACAACCAACTCTAACTCCAGTTCCTAGAAATCTGATGCCTTCCTGCCCTCTTGAGCTCCATGATCCATGCAGGCAAACTGCCATATTTTAAAAAAAAATCAATAATTGAATGAGTTAATTTGTTCCTTAAATCAACAAGCAACCACCACCACCACCACCACCACCACCATGCATGTATAAGAAAAATGCAGCCTAAATATGTGAAGTTACTCACCTGTTTTACTTGTCTGTGCTGAGACCCTTGGACGTGAGAATGTTGCCTTTATTTCAAACTCTCAATTTACAATATCTTATTAAGGACATAATTTAATACAATATATACTGTTTAAGGAGAGGTTAAATAATTTTAACTATTAAAACAACAATTACTAATTTTGACTAGTATGATTTCATGTTGGAAGAGTTATCCATAGTTATAGTCAACTAAATAGGACATAGGATCAAGCTTCAGTCATTTAAAAGGAAATGATTAAAATATAGGATGCAGGCTAGATTTCACAGAAGACAACAAGCAAATACAAGAACTTGCTTTTTTGTCTTTGGTTATATTTCATGTTTTAGGTAGCATTCTTCTATGTAACTCAGAATGGTCTTAAATTGAAGATCCTCTTGCCTCAGCCTCCTAAGTACCAATATTTCAGATAGGTATGTATTATTACATTTGACTATGGTTAAAGTATTTTTATCATTAGACCAAGAGTTCAGAAGCTTTTTGTTGGGATATGAGAAAATACAAGCATTTAGAGCAGAGAAAATAAAGTCACAAATGGGGGAAGCCATTTATAGCATCTGGACCTCAGTGATTCAAATCTGAGCTGTGACATAAGGACAAATTTAGTGTATGCAAGAATGACAGAAAAAGGCCACTGGAATTTGAAGATTTGTATAAAGAATAAAAGCAACACTCTCAAAGATGGACCACTGTTTAGTGGTTAAGTCACCATAAGAATGCTAGATTTTGTTTTATTTTCATGCTATCTCCAAACGTAAGGAACTGAAAAGAAAACATGGTTTGAAAGAAGAAAAGATGTACCACATTTTCTGTATCCATTCCTCTGTTGAGGGACATCTGTGTTCTTCCAGCTTCTGGCTATTATAAATAAGGCTGCTATGAGTATAGTGGAGCATGTGTCCTTATTACCAGTTGGAACATCTGGGTATATGCCCAGGAGAGGTATTGTTGGATCTTCCACATTTACACAATGGGGTACTACTCAGCCATAAATAAAACAATGAATTTATGAAATTCTTAGGCAAATGGATGTATCTGGAGGATATCATCCTGAGTGAGGTAACCCAATCACAAAAGAACTCACTTGATATACACTCACTGATAAGTGGATATTAGCCCAGAAACTTAGAATACTCAAGATACAATTTGCAAAAGACAAGAAAACCAAGAAGAAGGAAGACCAACACATGGATTCTTCATTCCTCCTTAGAAGAGGTAACAAAATACCCATGGAAGGATTTACAGAGTCAAAGTTTGGTGCTGAGATGAAAGGATGGACTATCCAGAGACTGCCCCACCTGGGGATCCATTCCATAATCAGCCACCAATCACAGACATTATAGCATATGCCAGCAAGATTTTGCTGAAAGGACCCTGATATAGCTGTCTCTTATGAGGCTATGCAGTGCCTGGCAATTATAGAAGTAGATGCTCACAGTCACCTATTGGATGGAACACAGGGCCCCCTCCTTGAGCAAGTACTCAAGGAGCTAAAGGGGTCTGCAACCCTATAGGTAGAACAATAATATGAACTAACTAGAGCTCATGTCTCTAGCTGCATATGTAGCAGAAGATGGCCTAGTCGGCCATCATTGGGAAGAGAGGCCTCTTGGTATTGCAAACTTTATATGCCCCAGTATAGGGGAACACCAGGGCCAAGAAGTGGGAGTGAATGGGCAGGGGGGCAGGGTAGGGGAGGGTATGGGGGACTTTTGGTATAGCATTGGAAATGTAAATGAAGAAAATATCTGATGAAAAATTTTAAAAAAGAAAAAAAGAGGAAGAAGAAAAGAAAGGAATGAGCTTGTTTTTATATGATCTCAACTTGAGATTCCAGAGGAAAGCCAATGGATATTGTCAGGAGTTAGAGAAAAACATGGAACAGAGTTTTGCAGAAATCTGAGATAGTCTTAAGGATTGTTTACATGAAAACTGAAGTAAGGGAGCAGATAAAATGGATGGAAAGGAATAGGAAAGGAATAACAGAAAGGGATAAGAGGCTGAAGCATGGAGGACACCCACACCTAAATAACAAGAAAAGGACAGGACAACCAGCTTAAAATCAGAAGCTGAATGTTAATAGGAATGGAGGAGGGACGAGGCTGCACTGTTTAGGAATCATGGCATTCAGTCTCCATATGAAGATCATGGCTTCTAGGGGGACATGTGGGAAACGCTCAGCAATAAGAAGATCTGGAAGAGAAAGATAGATGATAGATGGATGGAAGCTGTTTCTCTCTAGAATATTAATTAAAAGACTGGGAAATAGAGTGTTAAGTCAAGGAGTTAGAGATCCCAGATACTAGACCACCAAGCAAGATGTGTACAGGGAGGGATTCATGGTTCTAGATACATATGTAGCAGAGGATGGCTTTGTCTGACATCAGTAGGATGGGAGGCCCTTGGTCCTCTGGAGGTTTGATGCCCCAGCATCAAAGGTGGTGATGTGTGAGTGGATAGGTGGAAGACCATCCTTATAGAGGCAAAAGGGAGGGAGAGAGGGAAGATGGGATGGGAGGGAGTTGTGGAGGGGTAACAGGGAAGGGGAATATCATTTGTGATATAAACAAATGGAATGATTAATAAAAAGGTTAATAAAATGGTTTTGTGATTATTTACAAGTAGAAAAGATAAAAATGTATTTGTAAATAGTCATGAGTAGTGCAGGGTTGACTCAGTAGTGAAGAGCACATGTGGATCTTTTAGAGGACCTAGGTTCAGTTGCTCCAGCCCACATCATGGCTCACAATCGTAATTCCAGTTCTAAGGGATCTAACCCACTCTTTTGACCTTTGTGAGAGCCAAACACACATGTTGGACTTAGATACTTGCAAATAAAGCACTCATAACCATTAAAATAAACAGATATATCTTTTTAAAATAAATAGAAAACCATGAGAACAGAAAAAAACTTAAAGAAGAGAAGGAGTACAGAACAGCCAGAAGACTCAGAGAGGAGAGTGCGAGCCCTCACCTGGAGTTCTAGCTTTTGCTTTGAGAAAGGAGCTGAGGGAGAGGAAATACCAGAAGTGAAGGTACAGAGCTGCAGAGGAAGGCTGGGGAAAAGTGTTATAGAAGTCAGAAGAAGAAAGTAAGCAGTGAAAACATACTGAATGGCCACTTAATGGCTTATATGTAGGATGTACACCTATACAAGAGGTCTCTGCCCTCAGAAGGACTTAGGCAATGGATGGGCTCAAAAGTACCAAACAGTAGATGCTTATCATAAGATACCACTTGAGAGGCTGATGAGCTTAAAAAGATAACTGAGGACTGGATATGAAATATGGTTGTCCAATAGTTCCAAACTAGGACACCAAGCTGAGAGGCTGTTCGCACTCTCATTCAGTCATGAATCTAATCTTGAAACTGGAAACATCCCCAGTTTTTCACCATAAATAAGAATTCCTGCTTAGACTTTCAACAATCAGAGGGTCGTCACAATGGAGGATTGTGCTATTCATAAAATTTCATTTGCAACATTATAGCTTTAAAAAGCCATTTATTTTTAATTGAAAAACTTTATATTTATGGTATACACCATATTTAGATCTGTGTATACACTGTTAGGTGATTAAATCAAGCTAATCCAATTAACATATAATTAAATAAGATACTTATCATTTATTTAGGCCTAGATATGGTTTTACTAAAATGGAATAATAAAATTATACTTTGCTATCTGAACCTGTTTTAGCTCATTTCAAGGTTCCAGACAACTCAATCTGAAAGACTACTACTTATTTTGCAAAGCAATTCATATTTGTCCTCAATGTTGAGGATTAAAAGAAAAATGTAGAGTCCTACTAACCCCAAGCTATAGGGGCAATAATAATGACGTATTTTTTATACAAAATTAAAACAACATTATCCATTTGTGCTGAATTTATAAGGCTGCTTTTTTTTGAATACTTGAATAGTAAGAACACTTACTATCGTCAAACAAACGACAGTGCTATTTGTGTTCCCACACTTGAAAATGAAGCTGCACATTATTTGAAAGTATTTGACCAATTTAAGATGTAGCCAGATAAAAATGATAACTAAGAAAAAGAGAGATAAAAGGGAGATTGGCATCACCTTCAGAGGATGGGAAACATTTAAACACTTACAAAGAAAACGCATATAATTAAATGTTTCACCAGAAGAAAGTAATTTCATTTTTCTCCCTGTGACAGTTTAATAGACTGAAATTCTTTAGCAATTTAGTTTTATCGAGCTATTTTCTCCTGAAGTCTCCACATCATTACATATTGTCTAAATCATTTAGCAAATTTAATACTTGCTTTCACTCTAGTAAAACTGTCCTCAGGCTTTCTTCTGAGTTTATTCTTAAATTCTGTTATTAACAAGACTAAGAGCCCTGAGAAAGGAATCTCAAATTCCCCATTAACATGGGACTGTACAGGTAGGTGGGCTCCCCAGCATTTCCTGCCTCAACTATCTTGTATATCTTTGTGGTGTTAAGCCTGTTAACTTTGTAAAGACCTGAGCTTCATGCCCCCTCTTAGTGCATGGATACTCTGATAAGTATTGTGATAAGCTTGCTGTTCCTGAACTTGACTTATACTCAGGTTCCATGTGTGTTTGGCTTTGGTTAGATAAACATGCATCTTCTGCTGCAAATAACTGTGGCATCTATGGTAGGACCGGGAAGAGATAAGAAAAGGACCATACTTCTTTGAGGATTTGATTTTGATTTTCCACTCTGCTTCCTCGGTCAGTGGTGCTGGGTGGGTATGGGAAGGACAGCCAGCAGGCCAGAAATGCCAAGTGAACATCCCTCTGCAGAGCAGAGCAGCTCTAAAGAGAAAGGGAAGGGAGCAGAACACATAGGTTGTTAGCACCTCCCATCCTCAGATATGAACTCAATCTGAGGCTTCTCTATCACAGCTCCATCCCCTGGCCTCTTCTTACTTTTACTCTCAGGCTGTTCCTCACGAGGTTCTCCAAGTCAGCATCCTCAAATGTATAGCCATAGCTCAGGCAGGCCTGGAATTGAGATAGTCTAGTCTTGGCCTCCTGGAGTAGCTGAGATTGTAGAAAGGCATTACCCAGATTGCTGTTTCTTTTGCTTTCTGAGGCCCCTAAGTGCTGTATCTTTCCACGGCAACTGCACGGACAACTCTACCTTCCTTGGAGCTAATGGGAAGAAGGGAGCTGGACTTCAAATACTCTCTACCTTCTTTGAGACTGTCTTTCCCGTCTATAATAGAAAAGATACTGTAACAGGTCTCACTCTCTAAAGAGGCAATGAGTTCACAGGCAGTGTTAGAGAGTCTCTAGATTTTAGGGAAACAGGAGGAAAAGTAGAACAAGTGGGTTTCTTCCTTTTAATCGTCCCTTCCTTTACCAATGCCCTTTATCATCTCTGAGGGAGCTTTAGCCGTTCCTGGGAACATTCTTCAGAAATATCCCTGGTGGCCACCTCTGACTTATTCATTAATACCAAGCCAGTTCCTGATTACAGTCTGTCAGAGTGTTTATTATCTTCTTGTTTTAAGAGACAGGAAAGATAGGAATGTTCCAGTCTTGACGTGAGGCGCCACGTCTGCCGTAAGCTTAAAATAGTACACAAATGGCCTAATAATTGCCTGGCATGGTTAAGCAGGCAATAAGAAGGCCCAGATAGATGAGGAGATAGCTATCTTCTTTCAAACAGGACCCTCTGAGAAGTTACATAACTAACTTTTTAATCTACCACCAGCAGTTCCGAGAACTTGCCAACCATTGTTTTCTACTGGGACAAAGAACTTAGGCTTGCCATGTGGAACCTTGACAACAACCACCTATCTTATAAAGATGAGATTTAAGAAAAGACACTTCTGTTTCAATAACAACCTTAAATTCTAAACCTACTATGATTCGCAACATTAATGCAGTTTTCAAATGGAAAGAGAAAGCAATGTCCAAGCAATCAAAAATCTTAGGAAGGTCCAGAAGGGAGCATACAGCTGTAAGTGAGCATGGAGATATGTTGCTAAGGAGTCACCACTTTTTAAGTGATTTGTTACAAACCACGTTTCAAAACCCACTACTCAGCGAGAGAGAAAAATGAAGTGTGAAGAGAGAAATTCACTGTGAACAAAGTAACTCTTGCCAAAACTGTATATTAAGATTTCAGAAACCTGTAACCAACTTAATCTGACTGCAGTACAGGCTCACAAAAGCTTCTCAAAGCACAGATTCCATGGCCCATCCCCAGACAGCCTGCTCCAGTGCACCTGCAATGGGACCCTAACATGAGTATTTTTTAACAAGATGGCAGGTAATACTGAATCAATTGTGTGCCGATACATTTGAATGGCACTGGAGTTAGCAAGGCTTGCTCACTCAGACTTGTCAGAACAAAAGAAAGATAGTACTGATATTCTACAGTCAGACACAGCCAGCCTTCCACCACTGAGGTACACACTGCAAGATAGACATCAGCACCTTTCTCCGTGATAACAACCCTGATTTTTAAACCAGAGTGTTCACTTGCATAAAAGTAGCCAACCAAAACACAAAGAAATCTGATGATCAGTCCTACCAGCAAAGTAGATACATATTTCACAGCATCCCTCTATATCAGGAATTCCTCTATTCTTAGGAACTCAGGAAAAGAAACAAGCTGGTAATTACCATCTCTAAAACTTCTCTAGTGTCACAGGTAAAGCCTGTTCTTACTAAAAGTTACATGCCCCGTGTCGGATACAAGTACCACTATGAGCATGGGTGCATACACACACATACACAAGCACCCCTCTTTTATAATGAGAAAGGGTACAAAAGTGGAGCTGTGTGCCTCTTCACTGGGAAGTCTACAAAACCTTGGTCTTATGGTAGCATCTTATACTAAAAGAGAAATACTTAAAATAGAGAACTAAAAAGGATTTTTGCCAAATTCTTGAAAATAAAGGTATCACTTAGAAGTTATTACAGTCCTAACCAAGGGAATCCATGTGCCCTGCATATTGATACAAACTGACTTGTAGGACAATGGAGATCCCATAGAGGTAACCTCGTGACTCTCCTCCTTTATAAGGCAGTATTCATAGGGACTGCTGTGAGGAGGCAAAGATTATATGGGACATCTTTAACTCTCACTCAGTTTTGCTGTGTATGTAAACTACTCTAAAATAAAATCTCTTAAAATGTCTTAAAATGTGTGTTTAATATAAACAAAAAGGTGACTGATGTGACTCTCCTCTCCATACAACCCAGAACCTCTCAGCAGCTACCCTTTGTGCCAAATGATCACTTAACATCTTGCAGTCCACACTTCATTCATGTTGGAGACATTAGCATAAACGTTAAAGGCAGGGAAGGGAGAGCCTGAGTATAGGATCTGGCTGATCATTTAAAACTCACTTTTCCCCATATACTCTCCCTACATAGTCAGTGCTTGGGGCCGGAACTGCTCTGCAAGTCCCAGGTTATAGTGGAAAGCTAATTGGGCTTTAAGCAAGTATAGCTTAAATCTAGGGGCCATGGAAAAATGGGTGCTACGTGCCTAGGAGCAGCTAAAAAATCCTATAAATTTTGCAAACACATTCACTGTATTTTAAAGATGTCCAAAGAGTATGGGAGGGTAGTAGCCAAACACAAAACCGTAAACTTCCCCCAAAACTTTACGAAGTTATTCAAGATCTTGTTGTAACATTTTGAGCGTGAACAGCGTTGTGTGGTGATCTTAAAGTTTAGACACACCTTCTTGACAGTATTTTTCTGTTTTTTTTTAAATATATATTGTAATTAAATAAAATGTAGCATTGCATGGCATGGAATGTAATACCTAGTATTCCACTCTTCAGGAGGCTGAGGCAGGAGGATTGCCAGAGTACAAGGCAAGCCTTGGCTATAGTTTTCCCACACTTATTCCTGACAGAACTGTGAGGATCTAAAGATCCCATCCTATACAATGTCCAGTCCCTTAAGTTCAAGTGCATCATCTGTGTGTGTGTCATTGTTGCAAGACCTCAATCTCTCTGAGTCTACTAGAACTAATCTACATAAGTCCCATCCTCTAGACACTTCTAGCTAAGTCCTTTGCTGCCTGGGATGCCTACTGACATGGTTTAAAGGTTAAGCCTTAAAGTTTGCTGAAGCTCTTGACTGTTCTATAGTTTATGCTTGCTTAAAATGTTTCTTAACTTTATCATCTTTGCCATGTAAGAACCAAAGACTTTTCAAAGCAATCACATGTTGGTTGCCTTCTGTTTAATAGTTCTTCCCCAGTTTCTCTCACTCCTTTCCTGTTAGTATTCTCAAGGAAACAAACCATCATCGTCAACACATAGATTGCAACCCTCCCCATATGTTAAGCATGTTCTTCACTTCCTCTATAACCACCTGCCATAGTGTTGCTAGACTTCCTGCTACTATTGAAAAACTGAGCCACAGCCTCTCAGTGATCAGTGATGGCTTCCTCAGTCTTCTGCATTTAACACTCTCTGCAAAGCTCAAACGTTTGTGGCCACTGGGTTTCAAGTACATTAAGTAAAGCACAACACTCCTAGAAGTTCAATTCCTTTTAGTCTTTGACTATTTTCTGGTTCAAAATCCAGCTCAATGCTTCCTTTGTTATTGTCAATACTCCTGCCTTTTACTTACCAAAGTCTATATCTATGTTGATACCTAAGAATATGTTTCCGAGCCGTGACTTTAAACAGTAACATCATGGGTTCTCTGGGTTGAGAATCTGAGTACAGCTTTGCTGGGTGCTGTTAGTACCAGCATTCGAAAGTAACTGTGGTCAAGTTGATGGATGGCCTATAGTCTTACCCAAAGGCTCAGATGAAGGAAACGAGCAAGGAAATTAATTCTTGACTCACATCTGAGATTACATGGGAGGTTTAGGTCCCTTCTACATGGACAGCTCTACATGGCAGCTAGATTCTTCCATAGCAATTGATCAGTGGAAGAACAAAGGCACACTCTAGAAGAAATCCAGTCTTAAAAAATCTAATCTTGATGGCATTGCACAATCATATTCTGCATATTATCCACCATGTTCCATCTTATTAGAAGGAATTAATGATTAATCAGAAGAACCTGCATCTGAAAGGAAGAAGTTAAAATGGGTGTAAATGCCACAGAAAAGAATTATTAGTGATAATCATAAAGATGGCCTACCACAATGTATTACAGTCTCTGTAAAGATTAACTGAGTTAAAATATGAAGATTGCAAAAATTGTACAATATATACAATAAATCCATTGTGAATACATATTATACTACCATGTTTATGTTAAGTAGAAGACATCAAACATTCCAGAAACAGATGAAAAATTGTAAGCTTTGTGATATGCTTAGCATCACTTTTACATATTCATTTTATGTGTGCAGTTGGGGGAATTTGATAGTTTTAAATCCTTTAAGAATGAAAAATTAATTCTCAACTATAAGAAGTTTACCAAAAGAACCCACAGGTCTTAGCTTGCTAATTCCTGTCATTAAGACACAAGTTTGAGGGCAACAAAGAAATGACCATGTTGTACCATCCATTACCCCATTGCTTGTGTATTGATGGGAGAGAAAGGGTGGCATCTAGCATACCAGCAGTGCTTCAATTACCAGGGAAGGATGACATCCCCCTTCCTATGAAAATGCCACAATTTTCCTTTACCAAAACAATTTTAATAGATGCAAGTAGAGAAAGTGGACCACAGACTCTAAGAAGGAATCTAAAAAGCTGGGTAGAATTACCTAAGTTGATATGTAGCCAATTCATAGCTGCTGCATACAGGGAAAAATAATGTGATCTATTACACTCAAGAGAAAATTTGATCATGATTGCATGTTCAAGTCTAAGATACAATTTCCAGGAAAAAATGCATGTGGATCATATTGTTAGCTTGGATTCCAAGTCTTTTAGACTAGTAAGAGCTGCCACAGATAGGAAGTTTCAACTGGTGGGAAATTGAGCCCAGACTTATTAATATATCTATCCAGTCAGACTTGAACACAGTTTTTCCAAACTAGATTCTCCAACATTATAAAACAAATCATCATGTTGAAACTAAATAGGTATTAGAAATGGGTCTAAAGGAGCAGGTTATGCCTCATGTTGGATTTTGGAACATGGAAAGCCGTGTTAGCATATACCTAATATTCAAAAGAAGTACTGTTTCCCCTATAATCATCTTACTCAATCTTTGTAGAGAATTGAACTTGGCAAAGGGCAACAGGAACAAGGTATTAGGCATGAATGTTATTTCTAAACTGTGATCTATTAGTACTTTCTACACGGTACCTTGGTGTTAAAAACATTTCTTTCTGAATCTATGTCTTTGCTGAGCCAGAATGAGGAGAAGATTTACAATGGCAAATAATTAGTAGCTTCCAGGGCGGAGGAGTGTACATGGCAGAAACCTACCACTCAACTAGTATGCGAATGTGCATTTTTATCATCTCAAATTTATTGACAGATAATTTCCATGTGAGTAAAAAAAACTACTACAAAAACAGCTTTCACAGTTTATGAATACTGACTTAACACAAAATATGAATCTCTTAAATCCTCAGATCATATTCTTCTGGTGGTTCACAAATTAGAGGTTAAATGGTCTACTCAGTTACTGAAGAAAATCATTAGGTATGGGGTTCACATTACATTTTGATGTAACACAGGATAATCACCTCAGGAAATGCCTTTATTATGAAACAGATTATTTCCACAACTTTTATTCAATTTCATAACTATTTACTCTATACCTAGGGTTGGAGAAGAGATCAGAAGTCCAGAAAAAGAATTTTAGAAAGCCACATATATCAATCTCTACAGACATGCAATGTTCCTTTAAGAGTGTTAGGGAAAATATTCCAGGACTTTTGACCCCAGGCTTCTGAGTATCATGTATAGGAAGTCACCCAAGTCATTACTATTACACCTGCCATGTAAAACATTACTTTGTAGAAAGTTGGGTGATACTAAAATCCATGACAAGAGTTCCCTGTGTCTCCCAACACAAAGAATCAAGTTCCAATGACTTGAATACTCAAGACACTGGGATGAAATTTGTTCATCTACTTAAGGTTCTGTAAGAATACCTATGAGCTGGTACTCTGGCAACCTAAGTCCTAAAATCAAAGATTACTAACACCATGTGTACCTCTACTAGAAATATGAAGCACCAACAAGAAATAGTAGCTCTTTGGTACATGTTTTGTGATTCTCTGATGTTTACTCTGTATCAGGAACATTCCTGACTCTCAAATCCTAGAAGAATTAAATAGATCTATATCAAGACATAAGTACTGTTTAGCTGGCATAAAAGGATATGCAAGAAAGACTAGACCTATCATAGTAGCTAAAGAAAGCTAATCATCCAATGACTGTGCATTTGGAGGAACATGAATGTTCTATAGGAAGGTTGGAGGCTACATATAGACATAGTCCTTGGTCCTGACTATGCATTTGTGAAACTGAGGCCCAGGTCCATCCTTAGCATAGTTCCAACTTGATGGATATGTTGCAGGATCTAGGGATCTTTCTTTTTGACAAGTCCTAGGTATTTTCAATAAGTTGCTTTGAATGAGAAAATCATAATTCAAGAGAAAGAATCTTCATGGCAGTCAGCCCTTGTGTCACATTCTGCTCCATCAAAGCAAATACATTGAAATAATTACTGAAACACTGAAAGACCAAAACACCAATCATAAATGAGAACACCCACCCCACCCACTGTACTAAGCCATCATGAGGCTAAAGACTATGGTACACACAGAGGAAGTCTGAAGGAGTAATGCAAAACATACAAGTGATGGAAGCAAGAGACCATTCTCCAGCTGGGCATGACTGCATGCATATACAGAAATAGGTGGCACTTTTGTGTGGAGCTTTGCACATCTAGAAGCTAAAGCTTAATTCAAAGTTCATGGGGATATGAAGGTAGATAGTTGCTTTCATATACCTCCCCATTTTCTTTTTCCAGAACCTTACTGAGGCCATTGACCATCCTTGTGTAGACTCTCCCAGGAGAAGTACACAAGGAGATGGATGCACACCTGAGTACCGGGTCCTACTACTGCTCTTCTCCCAATCTTAATTCCCCCTTCGATATGTTAAGGATATTAGGAGCTACCACAAGTGGTGGCTGTAAGACTGCATCTCACCACTGTGAATATTACATATGCTCCACAGTGTATTGTTAACACAGTTCCCATTACAATTCTCATACTGTCCGTATCTACACTGCAGATCAGTTTTTTCTGATATCACTTGATGTTCACTGAATTTGGGTTTTCTCCATTGCAAAATGTGAATAGAAAGGGAAGACTTCGCTGCTCCAATCCAATTGCACGTGGGACCTGAGACTGCATTAGTTAGGGAAGCAGAAACCGGCCTGAGTAGGGCCACAGGCCTCATCCAGCCAGATCAGCACCGGGGTAGCTGGAGCGCAGGGTTGCCTGACACCCGCCAGCTACCCACGACCCCCGCCGCAGGATTTTGGGACTGCTGGTGAGTGGAACACAGCTTCTGCTCTAGTCCAATCACGCGGGACCTGAGACTGCTCTGGTTGGGGAGAGAGAAATCCGGCCTACATAGGGCCACAAGCCTCTTCCGGTCAGAAAAGCACCTGGGCAGCTGGGGCGCAGGGACGGCTGACACTCGCCAGCTACCCACAACACCCGCCACAGGATCTTAAGACTTCTGGAGAGTGGAACACAACTTCTGCTCCAATCCAATTGCACGCGGGACCAGAGACTGCATTAGTTAGGGAAGCAGAAAACCGGCCAGAGTAGGACCACAGGCCTCTTCCGGCTAGACCAGCACCGGGGTACCATCAGCTACCCACGACCCCCGCCGCAGGATTTAGAGACTGCTGGTGAGTGGAACACAGCTTCTGCTCCAATCTTTAAATAGTGACAACGACAACAACTAACCCCAGAGATTACCAGATGGCGAAAGGTAAACGTAATAATCTTACTAACAGAAACCAAGACCACTCACCATCATCAGAACCCAGCACCCCCACTTCGCCCAGTCCAGGGCACCCCAACACACCAGAAAAGCTAGACATGGATCTAAAAGCATATCTCCTGATGATGGTAGAGGACTTCAAGAAGGACTTTAATAACACACTTAAAGAAATACAGGAGAACACTGCTAAACAGGCAGAAGACACTAAAGAGGAAGCACAAAAATCCCTTAAAGAATTGCAGGAGAACACTGCTAAAGACTTACAAATCCTTAAAGAAAAACAGGATAACATAATCAAACAGGTAGAAGTCCTTACAGAAAAACAGGAAAACACATCCAAACAGATGATGGAAATGAACAAAACCATACTAGACCTAAAAAGGGAAGTAGACACAATAAAGAAAACCCAAAATGAGGCAACACTGGAGATAGAAACCCTAGGAAAGAAATCTGGAACCATAGATACGAGCATCAGCAACAGAATACAAGAGATGGAAGAGAGAATCTCAGGTGCAGAAGATTCCATAGAGAACATCGGCACAACAATCAAGGAAAATGTAAAATGCAAAAAGATCCTAACTCAAAACATCCAACAAATACAGGACACAATGAGAAGACCAAACCTATGGATAATAGGAGTGGATGAGAATGAAGATTTTCAACTCAAAGGACCAGCAAACATCTTCAACAAAATTATAGAAGAAAACTTCCCAAATCTAAAGAAAGAGATGCCCATGAACATACAAGAAGCCTACAGAACTCCAAATAGACTGGACCAGAAAAGAAATACCTCCCGACACATAATAATCAGAACAACAAATGCTCTAAATAAAGATAGAATACTAAAAGCAGTAAGAGAAAAAGGCCAAGTAACATATAAAGGCAAGCCTATCAGAATTACACCAGATTTTTCACCAGAGACTATGAAAGCCAGAAGATCCTGGACGGATGTTATACAGACACTAAAAGAACACAAATTCCAGCCCAGGCTACTATACCCAGCCAAACTCTCAATTAACATAGATGGAGAAACCAAAGTATTCCACGACAAAACCAAATTCACACATTATCTCTCCACGAATCCAGCCCTTCAAAGGATAATAACAGAAAAAAACCAATACAAGGACAGGAACCACGCCCTAGAAACAACAAGAAGGTAATCCCTCAACAAACCTAAAAGAAGACAGCCACAAGAACAAAATGCCAACTTTAACAACAAAAATAACAGGAAACAACAATTACTTTTCCTTAATATCTCTTAATATCAATGGACTCAACTCCCCGATAAAAAGACATAGACTAACAAACTGGCTACACAAACAAGACCCAACATTTTGCTGCTTACCGGAAAGTCATCCCAGAGAAAAGGATAGACACTACCTCAGAATGAAAGGCTGGAAAACAATTTTCCAAGCAAATGGCATGAAGAAACAAGCTGGAGTAGCCATTCTAATATCTGATAAGATTGACTTCCAACCCAAAGTCATTAAAAAAGACAGGGAGGGACACTTCATACTCATCAAAGGTAAAATCCTCCAAGAGGAACTATCAATCCTGAATATCTATGCTCCAAATACAAAGGCAGCCACATTCATTAAAGAAACTTTAGTAAATCTCAAAGCACACATTGCACCTCATACAATAATAGTGGGAGACTTAAACAAACTCAAAGACAAAAACCACATGGTCATCTCGTTAGATGCGGAAAAAGCATTTGACAAGATCCAACACCCATTCATGATAAAAGTCTTGGAAAGATCAGGAATTCAAGGCCCATACCTAAACATGATAAAAGCAATCTACAGCAAACCAGTAGCCAACATCAAAGTAAATGGTGAGAAGCTTGAAGCAATCCCTCTAAAATCAGGGACTAGACAAGGCTGTCCACTTTCTCCATACCTATTCAACATTGTACTTGAAGTCCTAGCCAGAGCAATTCGACAACAAAAGGAGATCAAAGGGATACAAATTGGAAAAGATGAAGTCAAAATATCACTCTTTGCAGATGATATGATAGTATATATAAGTGACCCTAAAAATTCCACCAGAGAACTCCTAAGCCTGATAAACAGCTTCGGTGAAGTAGCTGGATATAAAATTAACTCAAACAAATCAATGGCCTTTCTCTACACAAAGAATAAACAGGCTGAGAAAGAAATTAGGGAAACAACACTCTTCTCAATAGTCACAAATAATATAAAATATCGTGGCGTGACTCTAACTAAGGAAGTGAAAGATCTGTATAATAAAAACTTCAAGTCTCTGAAGAAAGAAATTATAGAAGATCTCTGAAGATGGAAAGATCTCCCATGCTCATGGATTGGCAGGATCAACATTGTAAAAATGGCTATCTTGCCAAAAGCAATCTACAGATTCAATGCAATCCCCATCAAAATTCCAACTCAATTCTTCAACGAATTAGAAAGTGCAATCTGCAAATTCATCTGGAATAACAAAAAAACCTAGGATAGCAAAAACTCTTCTCAAGGATAAAAGAACCTCTGGTGGAATCACCATGCCGGACCTAAAGCTCTACTACAGAGCAATTGTGATAAAAACTGCATGGTACTGGTATAGTGACAGACAAATAGACCAATGGAATAGAATTGAAGACCCAGAATTGAACCCACACACCTATGGTCACTTGATCTTCGACAAGGGAGCTAAAAACATCCAGTGGAAGAAAGACAGCATTTTCAACAAATGGTGCTGGCACAACTGGTTGTTAACATGTAGAAGAATGCGAATCGATCCATTCCTATCTCCTTGTACTAAGGTCAAGTCTAAGTGGATCAAGGAACTTCACATAAAACCAGAGACACTGAAATTTATAGAGGAGAAAGTGGGGGAAAGCCTTGAAGATATGGGCACAGGGGAAAAATTCCTGAATAGAACAGTAATGGCTTGTGCTGTAAGATCGAGAATTGACAAGTGGGACCTCATGAAACTACAAATCTTCTGCAAGGCTAAAGACACCATCAATAAGACAAAAAAACCACCAACAGATTGGGAAAGGATCTTCACCTATCCTAAATCAGATAAGGGACTAATATCCAATATATATAAAGAACTCAAGAAGGTGGACTCCAGAAAGTCAAATAACCCCATTAAAAAATGGGGCTCAGAACTGAACAAAGAATTCTCACCTGAGGAATACCGAATGGCAGAGAAACACCTGAAAAAATGTTCAACATCCTTAATCATCAGGGAAATGCAAATCAAAACAACCCTGAGATTCCACCTCACACCAGTCAGAATGGCTAAGATCAAAAATTCAGGTGACAGCAGATGCTGGCGAGGATGTGGAGAAAGAGGAACACTCCTCCATTGTTGGTGGGATTGCAAGCTTGTACAACCACTCTGGAAATCAGTCTGGCGGTTCCTCAGAAAATTGGACATAGTACTACCGGAGGATCCAGCAATACCTCTCCTGGGCATATATCCAGAAGATGTCCCAACCGGTAAGAAGGACACATGTTCCACTATGTTCATAGCAGCCTTATTTATAATAGCCAGAAGCTGGAAAGAACCCAGATGCCCCTCAACAGAGGAATGGATACAGAAAATGTGGTACATCTACACAATGGAGTACTACTCAGCTATTAAAAAGAATGAATTTATGAAATTCCTAGCCAAATGGATGGACCTGGAGGGCATCATCTTGAGTGAAGTAACACAATCACAAAAGAACTCACACAATATGTATTCACTGATAAGTGGATATTAGCCCAAAACTTAGGATACCCAAGATATAAGATACAATTTGCTAAACGCATGAAACTCAAGAAGAATGAAGACCAAAGTGTGGACACTGTGCACCTTTTTAGAATTGGGAACAAAACACCCAGGGAAGGAGTTACAGAGACAAAGTTCGTAGCTGTGATGAAAGGATGGACCATTTAGAGACTGCTGTATCCAGGGATCCGTCCCATAATCAGCTTCTAAACGCTGACACCATTGCATACACTAGCAAGATTTTGCTGAAAGGACCCAAATATAGCTGTCTCTTGTGAGACGATGCCGGGGCCTAGCAAACACAGGAGTGGATGTTCACAGTCAGCTATTGGATGTATCACAGGGCTCCCAATGGAGAAGCTAGAGAAAGTACCCAAGGAGCTAAAGGGATCTGCAACCCTATTGTTGGAACAACATGATGTACTAACCAGAACCCCGGAGCTCTTGTCTCTAGCTGCATATGTATTGAAAGATGGCCTAGTTGGCCATCAATGGAAAGAGAGGCCCATTGGACTTGCAAACTTTATATGCCCCAATATAGGGGAATGCCAGGGCCAAAAGAATGGGAATGGGTGGGTAGGGAAATGGGGGCCGCTATGGGGGACTTTTGGGATAGCATTGGAAATGTAATTGAGGAAAATATGTAATAAAAATATTAAAAATCAAAAAAAAAAAAAAGAAAGGGAAGACTTCATAGAGTGAGTGATTTTCCATGAGCTACATACACTCCAAGAAAGGACTCTGATCTCAGAGAAAATGGTTTGGATGCTTTTTGGTCCAGCAACTGATGCCATACTAAATGATTCAGACTCAAGCTGTCATCAGCCTCCCCTGTCTTGGCCTCCATCTAATTCCTCTACAGGCAGTTCCTACTGATCCAGCATGATCCTCCAGCATTAACAACTCAGCTTTGAAGCGCAGTTAAAATACTTTGCAGTTTTTTGGGCCATTCACATGTATTCATCTTGCTTTGAAATCATTTAGGTTTTCAGTGCTTGAAGTGTAAGCCCTCAGTGAATTCCTTTTTCACTGGTGTATCATTTTAGTCTTATTTTTTTCTTCCTGTTGTCAATAACACAATACCAAAGACTAGGTAAGGTATAAATAAAAGGCATTTATTTCACCTTACTACTCTGGAGGCCCAAGGTCATTGGACCACAGCTAATTCTTGCTGGTAAAATCCCAAGTGGCAGATGAGTACTCTTTTGTGAAAGGTAAGAAACATGCACTGTGTGTTTCTGGTCTTTCTCCTTTGTATAAACCCACAAAGCATCACTTATGCATCTTCCGATAGAATCACTTCATCTAACTCTAATCATGTCCACTCCTGCAAAGGCAGCTAACCTTCCAGGACTTTAAAAGAACTATATTTCTACCCATGTAATATTCCAACAAGGATTAAGTATCAGTACAAATTTACAGATATGAATCATAAGTTTTACTTGATTTTATCACTGAAATAATTTGAAGTTCGGAGTATCTCAACAGATAATAAGTGTCCTTTAAGGATTCTTATGAGTAAATAAGGTTCACAGCTATGCAAGTCCTAGACAATTGTGGTTTCTTTTCTCTAACTACACTCTGTTGTGATTGGAAATCCTATCTACAAGGCTGCTCAGACAGGATTGAGCTTTCAGTGACATTTGTGTCCTTCAGGACAAGTGTTCATCAGGACTGCATCTTCACTGCAGAGCACTTATGGTACTTAGCGTCCATGTAGTGACTGCCATAAGGAGCAAGGTTCTGGGACTCAATCAAGGCATTGTTCTACTTAATGAGCATTTATTTTAAGAATATTCAAAAGTTTGACCAGTGATGTTTTGCTCTGTTCTTGACCGTTGGTAATCTGTGCAAGGAAACAAGATCGAACCTTATAGGAGCACAAACTTACAAAGCCTAACCGGCAACCCTGCTCCTCACATTCAGACACATGCTCTATTTTCTTGTAGTTATAACGTAATTAAAAATGACCTCAAATTTCATCTATAATTCTCAGTAATTTTCTACACATAGAACATAAATAACACTGCATCTAATAACTGTGTATCACGGGAAACCCATGCATTTATGAAGACATGTGTTGCTTAATGACAGATGGTGTTCTGGGATATTAATTTTAAGTGGCCTTTCACAGTATGAACACCACAAAGTGTGCTAACACACACTAAAATGACAACTATGTCATAAGTCCAAATAATTGCCCAAGGCCACCATGGTATAAAGAGTACATCACTGACTAATTGTTGCAAAGCAGGCCATAATTTGAATAAATGCTAACCTTCCAAATCTTCACTAGATAAACTAGATCATGGGATAAACTCATCATAGGAAGTGGCAGGGCACCATTTGTTTTGATACAATATATTTTCAGATGAGGATGCTAGCTTAAATGCTACAAAGACAACAAATAGGGGCTTCTATTATTATTACTATTATTATTATCTCACTTGAGAACATTTTCATTTTAAGGTTTTGTTGATGAACTGGCTCTATTATTATAAAATGAGCTGGGGAGATGGCTCAGCCATTGGATACTAGGCTAATATAAAAGTCCTTCATTTAAAAATTTACAAAAATTTCTTTTTCAAAGATTTTGCTTAAACTATGGATTTCTACCCATGCCTACATCTCTTATGCTATACACATATGAAGGATTATTATTGGTCAATCTCTGATGACTTCATAGTACATATCTTAGACATAATAGTTTAGATGTGAAATGCCACCCACAGTCTCATGTGTTTGGATGCTTGATCTCCAGTTGGAGGCACTGTCTGAGAGATTGTGGAGCCTTTGGGTATAATTGATGAACAATTGTCATTGTATCAGATGTTACAATTTATAGATTAGCTCTGGTTCTAGGATGAGGCCCCTCTGCTTCCTTGCTATGAAAAGTAACCAGTCATCCCATGCTTCCACCTCCATAGCTGTAGACACGCCCACCACTGTGCTTTCTCTCCCATGAACGACTGTATCACCTCAAACTGTGAGCCCAAGTTATTCCTACTTCTTTTAAGTTCTTTCTGCCAGGTATTCTGAGAGTGACAAGAAAATAAGTAACACATGAATAAATTTCTTAAAACTTAATGAACACCTGGTTTGGTATTGGACAGGATTCTAAGTTCTACCTGGCTTAACCAAAAAAATAAACAATGCAGATAAATGAGAGGAGAGAGAGAGACAGAGAGAGAGAGAGAGAGAGAGAGAGAGAGAGAAAGAGAGAGAGAGAGAGAGAGAGAGAGAGAGAGAGAAAGTGAGAGAGAGAGAAATTGTTCTACATGTATTGATATAGTTATTAAAATCATCATCACTGGCATTTTTTCTTATTTTCCTTCTCTGTAAATTTTGAAAAGTACAATTTTAGATGGTGAGATGATAGAATGAATCATTGCTAAATAATTGTTAAATAATACCTTTAAAATACTTAAAACTATAAAGGGACAGGGAAATAAAGAATTAAAACAAAGTATGTGCTACAACAGCTCCTATGTGTGTAAATTATGGTAGGAACAAGGTTAAAATGAAAAGAGATTATCATAGATTCAGATCTTAATTATAAATACTTTTCTACAAATGCTATTGGGCAAACTTTGTATTTATGCCTAAGTTTCCAGTCATTATTAGAAGGGCACAAAATATACAAGGAGGAGCAAACAGATAACGCCTCCAGTTCACGATTTTTAATCAGCTACCCAAAAAGATGCAGAGAGCTGGTATACCCCCAGAGAACTTTGGATATTGTAGGAGAAGCCCATCCACATCTTTTCTAATACTAGCCAAAATCACAGATACCTATAAGAATTCAAGATTGAGGCTTCTGCATCTACTACAGCAGTTCTCTACAAACAGCCCCGTGACTCTTCTCCTTCCCCGTGCTCTTAAATGCTTTCATCGGAAAGCAACGCTCACAGAAGAGACCTGGGTTTTGGTACTCGCCCAACACAGGGCAATGGGTGGAGAGAGATTCCACTTACACAGGCTTGCCTGGGTGCTGCTTCCAGACACAGCTAATGCTTCGTGAAAAGCAATTTTAGTGACTCAGTTTGCTGATCACTTGCCTAGAGGCCATGACCTAAGTGCATTGCTAGGTCCAAGTTCTCCAGATGTTCTTGATCCTATTTGGAATACACATGCCAGAAACCCTGGAAAGCAGCAGCCTTTTCAGAAAAGCAATTCTGACTTGGTGGTCAGATGGGAGCCATCTGTTGGAAGCCACCACCCATCCCAAAGCCACCTTTCTTCCTAGCTACAGGGGTCCAGAGGTCAGATTTCTTGGGAAGACTCTTCTAGAGTGGAATGATCTCTGGCAATCCGAGGTGAGTCGTTATGGATATGTTTAAACTGAGGTCACCTGCAAGTTTTGGATTTTCCCCAGAGCAAGCTGTTTTTGTAGAAAAGAAGGAACCCTGTCTCAAAAAAACCTAAAAAAAAAAAAAAAAAAAAGAAGGAACCTTCTTATTCTCATGGCTAAAGTTCTTAACGGAACTCTCTATACTATTTGTTTAACGTAGGCATTTTCTCTAGAATGGCCTCTCTGACTAGGAGAGCATTCTTCCAAAGTTGTACACCTAAAGCTCCCAATTGCTGTCACACCCTCGTAATTCTAGGTTCCTTTCTCCAGGTGACTCATGTGGTGTATTGTGTCATGGAAAGTACCTAAGTTGGGCTAGACATCAAGAATATGGCTTCTGAGTTACTTGTTCTGGGCACATGGGAAAGTCACAGAAAGGATCCTTGTTAGCTGTTGGCTTCCCATATCTAAAAAAAAAAAGTGAAGGTATGAGTTGCTATGATATCTACTGCTCTGGGTTTTAAATTTTTTGTTGTGTAGTCTTCTATTCTTGGATAGCTTTCAGGGCAGACCGAGATCCTACAAACTCAAGAACACTTTAGTAAAATTCATGAAAGAGTAAAGACTCAGGGTCCTCATTACACCTACCTCTCCACAATGTAGGAGCCTGAGCTGTCAGGTTGAGGAAGCTATGTGCCATCCTGCATCTTCCTTTCATATGTGTGGGACATCTGTACGTATTCAGGAGTAAAGACGCCATTCCTGGCCACAATGTACAATAATTGTTTGCCTGGCCTACCTTATGACCAAAAAGAATTCACTTAAGATGTTAAACATGTCTCTTACTAAAATATTTAGGTAACATCTGACTGAATCAAGAAGTATGACAATTATTTAGATAAAAATCTTGCTAATTTTTCAGTTCTGCAATCACCTTAGACTTACTTCCATAGTTACCAAAGGACTTTTCTGACACATCTGCTTTGTTCCAATATCAGACCCGAATTCTAGATGATCAATAAAGATTTTAATCATCTTTATATCATCATTTTAGATGTGTATGCAGTACATACACAAGTGTATATGGGTTTGCATGTGTGTGGCAATGTGTGCTTGCACAGGTGCACATGTGTGCGTATTTATGTGGAGACTCTACACTGACTTCTGGTATCTCCTTGGATCACTCTTTATTTGGTTTTTTGAGACATGGTCTCACTGAACCTAGAACTTGTCCATTTTGGCTAGTTTAGATGTCTAGCTTGCTACCACATGGATCCCTGTCTCTGCCTCCTGGGTGCTGGGGTTCCAGGCAGCTGCCACATCTACCTCTTTACTGTTATGTGAGTGCTGGGAATCCAACCTCCATTTCTTGTGCTTTCTAGACAAACAGCACTCTTATCCTTTGAGCCATTTCTCCAGTCCTATATCATTTTATGAGCAGTTTTTTCCTGTCTTCATTATTTTAAGATACAAACTGAGTCATCCATAAGATCTCAAAGAATTTTATAACCTGGAATTTTACTTTCTCCTTGTCTTCAAAAAAACTAACCACCTAAAAAAGTAGATATAATATATTCAAATACAATGATCACATAAACTGTACAATCAAAATTAACAATACAAATTAAAGCTGTGACAAACTTAAGATTATCAGAGTGCATTGCAAAGTGGTCTTTGGCTTTGGTGGTTATATGAAGAATACCCTTAGGTGTAAGACTGACTGAGTGGAACACATCTAAGCTAGGGACTCAGGTTTGCCTTCCTGGGTACTGTACCCACTCTGCTGGGCCTGTTTCCATTCCTGAGGTGAAGCAAGGAGGCAGCAGTGCCTCAGATTCCCAGCAGTCTCTTCCCCCTCTACATCCCATGGAATTGGCACCCATCCTCCAGCAGGTGTCAAGCCTGGGTCCAAGTCTTACTCTGGTTCACTGTGACTTCCTATTTTGACTCTGAGGGAACTAAGACTAGTCTTCAAAATTGAGGGAAGTATTTTCCAGAGTTCAGCTATTTGTTGTTTAATTTTTTTTTAACTTGGACATGTTCCTTTTCCATAGAACTCTTTTCCCTAGTGTTTAGTGCTCCTGGAAGAATATCTTCAGATTTAAAAGTATGTGGGAGCACGCGTGCGCGTACACACACACACACACACACACACACACACACACACACACACACTATATATGTGGGATGTGTAATTCTTTCCTGCTAATGTACTTCTAACTTTATGACAATGTTTATGCTACACAGAGATCAATTCTATCCCCTGCTTCTCATACTCTGAGACCATGACAATCTTTGTCAATTCTCAGGCCTCTATGAGCCCTCATCTGAGAAACTTGGCAACTCATGAGGTTGAATTTGAAATGCAGGCCAGAATACAGCACTTGATATTCCAAACTGCCCCCGAGGGTAATTTTCCACACACTGTATCAGTTGTGGAATGAGCAAGCATCATTCTTAGATTGAGTTTAAATTCCCCATATCATGGATACATGCACTGGAAGTTCCTCCTGAAGTTTGTGACATTAAAAGTCAAGTCATGTTTAGTTTAGCTCTGCCCTGTACTATTTTCTAAATGTTAAGAGTTGGAAAAATATGTGTTAAAGAAAACTAGTGGATTTGTGGTTGAATGCCTGTATCTGCAAGGTTGGAGACTAAGAACAAGAGGAAATGCTTGGTGATCATTTGTTTCAGCTTTATAAGGTCCATTAAGTTCACATAGTCTTTGATTTTAAATTCAATTTTACATGCTACCATTCAACCTCATTCAACCTGTACCACTGGCTTCTAAGACAGGTTTTTATTTGCAGTTACCAAAGTAAAACCCATGACCATGATATGTGCTGGATTAGATTTTTTTACTAGTCTTTTCATGTCTGTCTCTGGGTGTTTACATGTGTGGGGGAGGACATGTATGGTATGCATATCCATGAACGCATGAATGGATAGAGGCTCAAGCCTGACATCAGGATTATCCCACAATTGCTCTTCTACCTTACCCCTTCCTGCATGGTCTCCTCACCAAGCCCAGATATTGCTGATACAGCAAGTTTGGCTAGCTTGCTTTCTCTGGGGATCACTTGCCTCTGCCTTCTATAACTGGAATACAAGAGAGCCGACACACATATCCAGCATTTACACGGGTCCTGAGGATCCAAACTATCATTCTCTTATTCATGTGACAAATGTTCTAACCAGGGAGCCATCTACACAGCCTAGAGTAAGTTTTTAATTAACATAGTAGTCTGAAAACAAGAGACAAGGAGTTTCTTGTGTCCATTAGAATGCTACATTTTTTTGTTACTACAATGAATCTCTTGTATAACTATTTCACTCAAATAGATAAATGTGATTAAATGTTTGTTAACTGGCTCTTTCCCAGGCACTCCTCGAGTTACTTGGAATATAGAGTGAATGAGTAAGCTTTGCACACTACTGTGAGACAAAAGAGGTTAAATATACATTAACAGTGCAATGGTTAAGCTCTTTTTGAAAAGCGAGTCCAGAGAAAGGGAAGACCTTTGGTTCTTTGTGTGTGATCAGAGGGGGCTTTGAAGTGAAGTGATGGAGAAACTGTAAAAGAGCCGAGAGGGTGAAACCAACATGTTAAAGAAGAGAGGAAGAAAATGGGACATTGCAAATATGGAAAAGAAAAAAATATAAAAGAGAAATAGAACAGTAGCTTGTTTGGGTAACAGATCTCAGGAAATGACGTGATAAAGGATGAGAACAAAAAAGTGGCCAAGTGATCTAAAGAACAATGTAAGTGAAACCAGAAAGTAGAGCTGTGTGGAAGCTGTAGTAGACACAGATCTCTAATAGAGACATAGGTCTGTGATGGCTGCAGACTCCTTCTCCATCTCTGAAGTGTCTTCCTGGCCATGGTTAGATATTGTCCTGTGACCAGTGACATCTCTGAGTTCTGAGTGAAGATCTTATGTCTAGGTCAGATCACCTAACTATTGGGAAGGGACCTTACAGAGCTTTGGACCTAGGCTATAACAAGCAGCAGGACTCAAGGTAAAGATGCAGAGTGAACTTGATTCTCTGAGTGGAGTACTGAGAATGAGTCCCTGCGACAGGCCTGGCAAAGCCTTGCTGCTGAGCAGGCTATATTGAACTTTTGACATTTGGGGCTGTGGATAGTAGGGATCATCCCCTATTACCCAAATGTTCCAG
Source organism: Mus caroli (assembly GCF_978045245.1). NCBI lineage: Eukaryota > Metazoa > Chordata > Mammalia > Rodentia > Muridae > Mus > Mus caroli. Next base: position 69,972,561 of record NW_028227261.1, read on the forward strand.
CTTAGTAAACATGAGAAACAGGCCAGCCCAGAAAAGAAGACTATAGTGATGACAATATTTCCTATGTATGCAGAGCCTCAGAGCCAGGCTAAGGAGCTGCATCTCAGGCTGAGGCCACGGGGATCCCATCAGAGGGATTTAACTAGAGGTTTAATCAGGTGTGCATGCTGATACTGATCATAACTCTGGCTGTAAAGTTTAGAGTAGATCAGAAGTGGCACCAAGAAAATGACAAATTCCTGAACCCCAATGGTGTATTTATTTCATCTCCTGGCTGAATGTCTCTTCTAGTCCCTTGTCCTTGAGCTTGGCACTAGTTTGCTTCTGAAGAGGCATGGAAAATAATTTTAAAATCTCATGCCTCATATCATTTAAATGTCCCTTTTAGGACACAAAGCCACCAGGCCACTTTGATCATATCTTCTTCATTCTGATAAACATAGAACATGTTTCTTACAGATTTATGCTAAAGCATGAGGAAGTAATGCCTTCAAAATCTGATTACTTCAGATTCTGTGTCAGATGGTCCAAGGCCAAATTATTGTGGAAAGAGCAAGTAAATGGAGTCCAAATACTTCATAATTTTCCTTCATTAGCAAGTTTTGCAGGCTTCACTGAATTTAATGAAAGAAGTACCATGTAAATCAAGTCTGTTCTCCCCAGGGGAATGTTTTTTTAAAAAATTCTCTTGGATTTAAGTATGGTCCAGTGTGTCAACATTCAAACATCAGAACATTTAGCTTAATTAGACTCCTCTCCAGTTCCCAGTTCAATTCTGTAACTGTGTTTAAGGCTTCAGGAGCACAATCCTCGTCATTGCCAGAGTTTCCCTTGCAAGTGTAGACGCTTGAACTTGGAATCTAGAAGAATATAAAGGGCTAAGTCACGAGCCTGGAGTTTACTTAACCCACTTAGCTTTTAAAAAGGGAGGGGACTGATGTGGTCCACGACACGAAAATCATCAATCAAAATGAGTATGGAAGATGTTCCCTGTCCCTCTGCCTTTAGTCTGAGGTGGGTCTAACATGTCAAATGTTTCTTCCTTTCACCCTAAAGTAGGTTACACTAGTGTGAAAACATATGGTATCCAGCAAGGCAGATTCCACAATACATCTGAAGGCATTACACTGTAGGAAACTACAAGCTCTTTTACTGAAACAAGCAACTCTTTCCTTCCTCTAACTCTTATCATGTTCCTAATCTTTTTGTCAAATTTATGGCCTCTTTTTCTTTAAATCTTCTTTTACATATATACATGCACAATTGTGTTTGTGTGAATGCACACAGACACATTCCTAAGTAAATGAATACATCCTGCTCAGCCCATATGTTAGTTGTCTATATATGATATCAGAGTTCATCGTTTGGTATTCGCTAACCAGCTGACAGGGTCTTTCCATTTCTGCATTCCTTAGTCGCTTCTGTTTCTGTGTCTAGGGTCACATGAGATATTTATTCCTGCACCTGATGCTCAGAGAACATCTCAGAAGAGGATGTTGGAAGATTTTAGCAGTCAGAGGAACCAGAAGTCTACTTTGAGATTGCACCTAATAGAAACTACACAGAAGCTACCCCATTGAATCTCAACCATGTGGCTTCTTGAACATGACCTAAAAAGGGATGACACCAACAGATATGACAAGAAACTCTCGAGGTCATTTCTCATTCACCTCATGGTTGTTTCTCAGAGAGCCTAACCACACCAGCATCTTCAAAACTGTTTTTCCCAAAACACTAATGTGCATGAACTGCCACAAAATGGACAGAAAACACTAGTGTGCATGAACTGCCACAAAATGGACAGAAAACACTAGTGTGCACAAACTGCCACACTACCCAAAGATGGAGAGTCTATGGGTTTGAAGAGGCCAGATTAATAAATACTATGATTAGAAAAATAAACTTTATGGTTTATTCTGAAACCATCTTAAAAGAAAATTCTTTGCAAAATTAATCTTAAGCCCTAAATATTTGAAATTGTGGAAATTCCTGTGTCTATTTCTTTTTGAACAACATTTAAAATAGCTGAATATTTGATTATATCCTAATATATAAGAGTATGCAATGGTGACCTGTTCCACCAAACAGAGACCAACGTTTTACGATTTCAGTACTGCTAAGGATAATGTTCATCAATTCTAAGTGCCTCATCTAAATCATTTTAATAAATAGATGAATTAAAAGATGAACAATGAAAACCCAGATTTTTGTGCATATGAAGGTCTTGGGTCTATCCTGTGGCCTTCTGTGGACCCAGTTTCCCCATCTGTAAGGTGAGGGCCTGGGGTAGATCTGATTGGCAAATTCTAACTCTAGCTTTCTCATTCTGTATGTTCTGTTGGCCAGAAGCACACCCTGTGATTATGTTTCTGTTTTCTTAGCTGTGTATGCGCACTGTGGTGACAACATCATAACTACTTCAATTGGAGCTTAAATACTAAGTGAACAGCACACTCACACACCCACTGTCTCCCTGCCTCTAGTCTTTGAGCAGACTTTCTGTCTGCAAGAAGATACAGACCTATACAAAGTAGGCATGATTCAAAAAGTTCTAGTAGCAGGCAGTGAATTAGAGAAGCAGTGGATTCTAAATGGCAGTTAAGAAAGCAGAGAACAAGTGTGGACACTTTGCCCCTTCTTAGAATTGGGAACAAAATACCTATGGAAGGAGTTACAGAGACAAAGTTTGTAGCTAAGACGAAAGGATGGACCATCTAGAGACTGCCATACATGGGGATCCATCCCATAATCAGCCTCCAAATGCTGACACCATTGCATACACTATCAAGATTTTGCTGAAAAGACCCTGATATAGCTGTCTCTTGTGAAGCTATGCCGGGGCCTAGCAAACACAGAAGTAGATGCTCACAGTCAGCTATTGGATGGATCACAGGGCCCCAATGGAGGATCTAGAGAAAATACCCAAGGAGCTAAAGGGGTCTGCAACCCTATAGGTGGAAAAACAATATGAACAAACCAGTACCCCCCCAGAGCTCGTGTCTCTAGCTGCATATGTATCAGAAGATGGCCTAGTTGGCCATCATTGGAATGAGGCTCATTGGTCTTGTAAACTTTATATGCCTCTGTATGGAGAGGGGGAACGCCAGGGCCAAGAAGTGGGAGTGGGTGGGTAGGGGAGTTGGGGGGGGAGGGTATGGGGAACTTTTGGGATAGCATTGGAAATGTAAATGAAGAAAATACCTAATAAAAATAAATAAATTAAAAAAAAGAAATCAGAGAACAAATGTTTGAATTTTCTATATTCATTTAAATGCAAGCAGTGTGTTTTAAATGCAAACAGACTGCATGTAGATGTGCTTCTAGCACACTCTAGTCATTGTGCTCCATAGACAATCCCTCACTGGGACCACACATAAAGTCTCAAAAGGAAACATCCAAGTTATTGGTTAAAAGTAAAGATGTACTTTGTAATATAAATACTAACTTTGACACAACAATCCAAATACAGAGTCCTTAAAGTCAAGGGAAGTAGCATGCAAAGGGAAGAGGTTGGTTGAGCCTTGCTTTAGACAGCCTGATTCTAAGCTATGTGCTGTAATTTCTTCTGTGCTTCCTTTCTATCCATGGGATATCGACAAACACTGTTTGAGGAAAATTAAGCCTGATACAGTACTCACAGTACATGGCCTGTACAAATGCTCAGTAAAAGATGGCACTCCCCAGCCTCCAGTTGCGCTCTGCACAGTGGTTGCCCATTCTGAAAACTTTTCTAGGGGACTGGACAGTCTTCAAGAGCTCTTGAACCTTCTGATAGGCAGTCTTCCTAATAGGTTTTTCTCTCACCTCCTGCCAGGCTTTTTGTTGTCTTCAGTCACCATGTCCACCATGGGACACCATGACCAAGGCAACTCTTAAAAAGGAAAACATTTAATAGGAGCTGGCTTACAGTTTCAGTTTAGTTCATCATCATCATGACGGGAAGGATGCAGCATGCAGGAAGAGATGGTGCTGGAGAAAGAGCTGGGAGCTCTACATATTGATCTGCAGGCCGCAAGGCCTGTGAACAATACCGGGAATATCTTGAGCATATATATCTCAAAGCCAGCCTCCACAGTGACACAATTCCAACACCTGCTCCAATATGGCCACATCTCCTAACATTGCCACTTCCTATAGGCCAAGCGCTCAAACACATGTATCTATGTGTTTAGATAGCCATGCCTATTCAGATCACCATACCATCCAGGGACACAATTCAAACCTCATTGTCATTGCTGTCTCTTAATCTGAACACTCCACGAAGGCAGGAACTGTGTCCGTTTTATTTTCTACCATCAACAAAGTGCCCAGAGATAGTGCTTAAAACTATTTGAATTTGAAAACTAATTTGAAAGCAAGTGCTTTTCAAATACATGTTAAATAATGAATGACCTGGTGTGTTTTTAGTCTGTTTATTACATTTAGCATATTGTTCATATTTTGTCACCTAGACTGCTATTCAAACTTTCCCCCTTCCAGCAATACTCTTGTGAGCTCTGTTGTCTCAATATTTGTAACAAATGATACTTATTCCCTCCTATCTTCCAAAATTGCAAATGGAAAGATTGTGACCTTAGTCCACTATGTGACATATCAAAAGTCGGGCTCCTTAGCCTCTACTGGTGATAGAAGTATGTCAGGGATTCCAGGTCTTAAAGTCAGTGGACTTGGCTTAAAGTGGGTGTCTGCCAAAAGCCTGTAAGAGAACTCAGGCTGCAGACAATTGTGAACACTGCGCTCTTCCCATGGCTCTTCCTTACTTTGTCCACTCTCTATTCACTATTTGGACTTTTGCTTATCCTGTTTTTCAGGTTCACATCAGCATCTGTGAATGACCTTGGGCTCATTAGGTGTATAGGTGTTTCTTTGCTGCTTATAGAATCACCTTCTCCCACTTAGCCCCGCTCCACCGCACCCCCCCATGGAAGCAGCTAGAGCTCTGGTAAGCCCCAACTTTCTCCTGACAGCATCCCTCAGCCTTGCCCTCCCTTATCCTGTTCACCTTCATCGTCTTTATTTCACAGGTCTACAGGTCTACTCTTCAAGGATGTAATCTCTCTCTCTCTCTCTCTCTCTCTCTCTCTCTCTCTCTCTCTCTCTCTCTCTCTCTCTTTCTCTCTCTCTCTCTCATTATGAGTATGTGTGAGTCATCTCATATTATAAAACAATCTCATTTCTTTATAAAACGATTTTATTACTAGCTGCAATAAACATTTTCTCTACAGTTAGATGAAAAAAATTTTATTAAAGCATCAGTGAATTCAATGGGCCTTTTCTTTTGTTTAAAAATTGTATTAACAATCATTAAAATTACTGATTTTTGGTTTTGTTGCCATTGTTTTGGTGTGCGTGTGTGTGTGTGTGTGTGTGTGTGTGTGTGTGTGTGCATGTGTGTTATCCAAGCAGTGACATTGTACCACTTAGCTGTTTTAAAACGCTATTGGAATTCTTTTCCAATTTTAATATTTAAATTATAGTATCATGGGCTAGGGAAACCCTATATGCATTTAAATTTTAAAAAGTCTCAAAAACCATTACTTTTAAATATAGACTTCATTTTTTATGTAAGTTTTCTTTCATGTACTAAAGCTGAGTTACAACGAAGGCTCATTCTATCTCCCGGACTATTTTTAAAACCAAGGTTAGGTTGAAACATTTTAAGTGTATATATTTAAGTACATCTGTTAGCTATACCATGACACATCAGGAAAGGACATGATGCCACAGCAGTGGGGACTAAAACTCCACAAGGTTTTCCACAGGAATAAACATACCACCAGATTTTTTTTTCATTAACTACCAATACTTCAATCAAAGCATTATATCTTCAGCCATTTTCCAAAGCCCATATCCATGCTGTGAGAAAGTAACTATTTGTGTTGATAAGAGAGAGAAGTAGACAGGCACACAGGCACATAGGCAGACCATGCACATAGTCATATAGGCAGACCAGGCCCAGCTATGCAGCTTTGTCAGAACTGACCAGGACAGACTTCCTTCACTATATGCACAGAAACAAATGCACTGGGCTTTACTGTTGGCGACGGTGACTCTATTTCTGGAGTGCAAGCTACCTTTATCACGTACTTACAGACCACCTCTGGGGTAGGACTGATCACTCCCCCTGTAGCTGGACAAGCAGGTCACAAAAGCAGTACAAGAAGTCATAGAAAGCATGGGCTGACATCGAGGAAGAACCTTAAAGCTGGTGGTCAACAGGAGTTTGCAGAGGAAATTCAGAACCTGGGTGAAAGGTCAAAGCTAGCCATGGGTCAGAAGTCATATTGATTAAGGATATGGAAAAGAATTTTGGAAACACAAAAGATGAGTGAGAGCTCAGCTATGTCCTTTCTTAGTCATGTTGTTTTGGATACGTCTTCGGACTCTGCTACTATGTGACTCCTCCTTTTTCATACAAAACTGAAAATGCATGCTGACTAGTGTTCTTCTTTGCCTTGGATAAAAATGTTCATATTTATAGAATTTTCACTCAGCATCTTGTATGAATGAGCTCACGTAATCATCATGGTATCACTGTAGGGCAGGTACGATAATTGTCCGCCAAGGTTAAAAAGCTGACAGTTGACAGGTCTTGGACCCATAGAATTCTACGCATAGACTACACTCAGGAAACATGAAGGAGGTCATGCATATGATAAAGTAGTTCTATGTTTCCATATAGTTTTATGATTGATGATAGACAATATATGTATTCAGCATTAGAAATAGCAGTCATTATTTAGCATACATTATACTACTTCCAATCATCACTGTGCTTTCAAGTTATTTCTATGACATCACCATTCAACAAAAGGGAAACAGAGACTGCTTAAGGTCGCCCATCTCCTTGACTCCAGACACAGATTTTGAAGTCAGGTAAATTCTTTACTCCATGTATGCTTGATCTTTTTGTTCTTTGACAAATTTGATGCTGTCTCTAATAGCCTCCATCAACATCCCCCATCTCCTAACCCTGATTCCCATGTTTTCTGCTGCTCTTGTATCTTTATCTGTAGTACCCAACAGTAATAGTCTCCATCTCAAGTCTACACCCTTCGTCTCACTGTGACCCTTCTTTGCCCCCTTCAGGCTCCTTAATCTTTCCCTGTGACTTGACTTTATCTTTTTAGCCTCCATTCCTCAGTCGCTCCAGTGTTGAGTCGATCCCTCGTGAACCTCAGAGAACCTTCTCTTCCTCCAGGGTCTCCTCCTGGCTGCCTGCAGATCAAGATGTAAAATGCTCAGCTCCTTCTCCAGCACCATGACTATCTGCAAGTTGCTATGATTCCTGCTATGATGACAAGGATCTCAACCTCTGAAACTGTAAGCCAGCCCTGATGAAATGTTTTCCCTTATAAGAAAAAGAAAAAGAACCTCTGCTTTCTTTCCTCTTCCCCAGATTTCCAAGCATCCAGCCTGTCAAAGCTAAAAAGGTCTTTTTTTTTTCCCTGTTGTTTTCTCACCCCATGTCAGGTTCCTGGCCAGCTCACAGTGCCATAGCTTTTCCACACCCAGCCTCTGCTCCTTCCAATTCAGTCTATAGAACATAACCTGAAATTTAAGGGCCACCTCTGGGCCCTAGCAACCATAAGCAAGGATGGTTCAGCAACCCTCCCTCAAGAAGAGAATTAAAGACACAAGTCATAGTAGCAGAAGAGTTTATTCAATGTGATGACAGTGAGAAAATATATTTTATACTTGTGTCATTTGTCTGTCTGTCTTCTATTTCTTCTCTCTTCCTAGACTGCTTCTCCTTACTGCATACAATTCTTCCAACTTACACAACTTAGGTTCTACCATTCTACTATTTCCAGAAACCGTGTTCCTGGAAACACTTTAATCAAAACATCTCAAGGTTGCATGTTTCCATTCTTTCTGCTGGCCCTCAGGGCTTCAGTCCTTTTCCCTCACCCAATACTAGATCAGGTTCCCCTCTACCCACCAGTCCCATCCACTTTCCCTCCCATATCCCTCCCTCCCTGCCTACATCCCTCCCTCCCTCTCTACTTGTGATTGCTTTCTTCTCTCTCCCAAGTGGGACTGAAGTGTCCTCACTTGGGCCCTTCAGCTAGTTGAGCTTTTTGAGTTCTGTAGACTGTATCTTGGGTCTTTTCTCCTTCTCCTTCTCCTTCTCCTTCTCCTTCTCCTTCTCCTTCTCCTTCTCCTTCTCCTTCTCCTTCTCCTTCTCCTTCTCCTTCTCCTTCTCCTTCTCCTTCTCCTTCTCCTCCTCCTCCTCTTTTCTTCTTCTTCTTCTTCTTCTTCTTCTTCTTCTTCTTCTTCTTCTTCTTCTTCTTCTTCTTCTTCTTCTTCTTCTTCTTCTTCTTCTTCTTCTTTTTCTTCTTTCTCTAATATCCACTTATTAGTGAGTACATACCATGCATGTCATTTTGGGTCTGAGTTACCTCACTCAGGATGATATTTTCTAGTTCCATCCATTTGCCTGCAAACCTCAGGATTCCCTCATTCTTAATAGATAAGTAGTATTCCATTGTGTAAATAAGCAACATTTTCTGTATCCAATCTTCTGTAGTGGGCCATCTGGGTTATTTCCAGCTATTGGCTATCACAAATAAGGCTGCTATGAGCATAGTGGAACATGTGCCCCTGTGGCATGGTGGGGCATCTTTTGGGTATGTTCCCAAGAGTGGTATGGCTGGGTCTTTAGGTAGATCTATTTCCAATTTTCTGAGGAATCTCCAGATTGATTTCCAGAGTATTTGTACCAGTTTTCAATCCCACCAGCAATGGAGAAATGTTCCTCTTTCTCCACATCCTCTCCACGGGGTGGGGACATCCATGTGGAGACAGGTGGGTGGGGAGGAGGTATGGGATGTGGGACAGTCAGGGGAATAAAATATGGAGTGTAAAAAATAAAAATAATTTTAAAAATAATAAAAAGTGAACAAAGAAAAAAATTTTAAAAAGAAAGAATCAAAGCATCATTCTAAATTGTCTTTCCCTTCTCTGTTCCTTGTGGTAGCTCTCAACTTTAATTCTTCCTCAGTTACATAATTCTACATTAGGCTGTCCCCATAAGCTACATGATGATCATCACTGTCTTGTCCATACAGTACCGATTCCCATGTATTTCTAAGCATTGTCCAAGTAATTTGTCTATAATTCGTATGCTTTGAAACTTCTATTGCACTGAGGTTCAAATATAGGTCATTATACTTACAAAGCAACCATGTCACCAACTGTACTATCTCTCAAGACTCCCCCTCCCAGTTTCCTTTTTTCTTTCTTTCTTTCTTTTTCTTTCTTTCTTTCTTTTTTTTTTTTTTTTTACAAGAATTGATTTGTTGCCTCTGTTCAGGTTTCTCTTTCAAATACCAGGATGGAAAGTTATTTATGGTATACTGTAGGTGTATCTTGCTTTCCTGACATTCGTTCTCTTTCTAGCAACAATGTTATCTTGATTTTCTTTGTGGAAACCATAAGTCCTTCACTAGCTAAAATAATGGTAGGTATATCAATTTATAGTATTTATAGTTCTAGGTCTAGAAACGGGAGATTGCATTAGCTACTTTTCTTTTTAGGACAAACTATCATGACCAAGGTAGCTTATAAAATAAAGCATTTGATTGAACTTATGGTTTCAGAAAATTAGAATCTGTGATGATAGAGAAAAGGCATGGTGACAGGAAGTCACTTTCTATGGTTTTTATTTGAGAAAGAATGGTGCAGAGAATGAGAGTAGCGATTTCATTCAGAAGAAAGTCTTGAGTTATTGTCACCAGAGTTATCCTGAGACACGATGGTCTATTATCATCACCAAATCCAGAGCCACAGTCTTTTCTATGCATGTCACACATCACCTCTGGGCCTTCAGACACTTCTCCTCTTTATGGAAACTATAAAATCTGTTTCTGTCCTTTGTAAACCTCACCCCCCCCCCAAAGGCTGAGTGATGCACACACATTTAACAAGTGTGTGCTGAAGAAATGATGACAAGAGAACATCAAAGGGAATTTTTTTTCTGGGTAAAAGGGAACAAAGATTCCTAGAAGCAAAAATTTTTGGGAAAGAAATGTGTGCTCTAGGCAGCCAGATAATTGGCACAGTGTAGTCTTCTGCATCTAGGCTACAAGACAGAAGAGGCAAGATAAAGAGAAGAAGAAATGATGGAGCATGGAAGGATGAGCAGGCTTTTATTAGGAAATGCAGTTGGGGGAAGGAAGAACAAAAGAAACTTTAGGAGAGAAGGAAAGGATCTTGAGGGTGACTGGGAGGCTTGAAAACAATTATCAATATACTAGAAAACCCTTTATTGCAAACATACAATGCAAAGCCATTAAAGATCAACAATGCTTCATGAAAACCTCACTGATTACTGGGGAAAGTACTCCTTGAGAGAATGGAAACCCATCCTACTGGCGTATTTGTTGGGAAGGTATCAGCCATTCTCTCTTAACTCACTGGATATTTTCCTAATTTAGATCTGTGTGTGCATTGTGTATCATATCCTCCTGCTCATTAATATAGTCAGATGTTCAGTTCTACTATTTTTATTATTTGCTCTTTACAGCTATTCAATGAAGATCATTTTTCCTCTCTCCACCATACATAATAAAGATTGCAAGCAGAAAAAAAGAAAGAAAAAAAAAACGAGGCAGAATGTTTTCCCTTAAGAGAGGGTTTTTCAGATGTGCTCTGTAATTTGTCATCCAGAGGAAAGCGTGTATCATCACTGCTTTAAAAAATAAATGAATTACATGGGTTTGATGCACAGCAGGCTCGCAGATTTCATGCTGCCTTTGTGTCGAACATATGCTTGCTCTCCGCTGCCTTCTCTCAGATTGTTCTAGACATGCAGGAGATAAAACAGACAGGAAAGTGGCCAACAGCACAGCAAATAGTTTGATAGGTTGCCTCACTAATGAGACACAAAGTCAGAAACCTACCTTCCAGACAGGAAATTAAGTACTTAGAGAGAACCCACCAACCCAGGCCACAGTCTGATGTCTAAGACTTTCCCCTCATTGCTGCTTCCCCTCCCTTTTCCTAGATGACTACAAAATATCATATTAATATGAAAAGAAAAAAAGCCTACATAGCTAAATTCAGTTCAGCATTACACAAATCTTAAAAGCTGTGCATATATTATCTTCTTTCTTCCAAGAAAGGTCAGTCAGTGTGACACTACTATGAACTACTGTCAGCTCTGTATGATCCTGGTTATTTCAACCTTGCTGGCTAAGGTTGCTTTACTACCAAGCATTCCTCTTATTCACCATTCTCTTGCTGCCAACACTGTTCCCCAGCCCCTAACTCTCCTATCTCCTGATATATTCTGACCATACAGTTGTCATAGCTTCTCTCACTTCTCTCCTTTCTTTGGAGTTCTATGCCTTGTGTTCTCTATAGGTGCTGGCTTTTATTAGTGAATGGCATAGATGGCATAGTGCTTGGATTCCCACGACTGAATGAGTGTGTGAACAAGTATGAATATATATGTATATGTATATGTATGTGTATGTGTATGTGTATGTGTATGTGTATGTGTATGTGTATGTGTATGTGTATGTGTATGTGTGTGTATATATATGTGTGTATATATATGTGTGTATATATATATATTTTTTCAGCCTGCTTCCTTACTGGGCTAAACTGGCTATTCTCCTTTGTTTAGAATGTTAAGAATGGAAAAGCCAAGTTGTTGGCGCATGCCTTTAATCCCAGCACTTGGGAGGCAGAGGCAGGTGGATTTCTGAGTTGGAGGCCAACCTGATCTACAAAGTGAGTTCCAGGATAGCCAGGGCTACACAGAGAAACTTTGTCTCAAAAATAAATAAATAAATAAATAGATTTTTTTAAAAAGGGAAAAGCCTGGCCAGTAAGATGTCCTACCTAGTACAGATGCTCGCCAGCAACCTGAGGTTGATGTCCTGAACCCAAATGGTGAATGAAGAAAACAGTCGTGTGAATTGTCCTCTGACTACCACATGTGTTCTCTCTCTCTCTCTCTCTCTCTCTCTCTCTCTCTTACACACACACACACACAAACACACACACACACATTCTTTTTTTTAAAAAGAATGAAGAGCTAGGACTATATGAATTAAAGAGTGATATAATTATTATTACTAGAAATAATTTATAGAGATATTAATTTTATTCTATTAATAATTGTATTCATTTACATTTCAAATCATATCCCCCTTCCTGGTTACCCCCCAAATTCCCCATCCCACCCCCCTTCCCCATTGCCTCTATGAGTGTGCTCCTCTACCACTCACCCACTCTTAACTCACCCCTCTAGCATGCCCCAATGGATGTTTATTTTTTTAATCTTTATTGATTAATAGATTTAATCAAATTCTATTACTGAAGAATACTACTTGAATTTTAATTAATGAATCTATAGTAGGGCTGATTATTACAGGTAACATAAAGCATAGTTTCCATTATGGCCTTTTGCTGGGCACTGTAGTAGGAGGTATTACCTAGCTTAAATCTCAGAGTAGCAGGTAATTGGAGACAGGGATCCAAGAAGAAGCAGGAAATTTTGTCAGGGAATTCAATCAAAATTTTTAGACAATTTTATTTTAATACTAATTGTTATTTATTAAATGCTTGCAAGCACTCTATACTGAATGCATTACACACAAGACCCTCAAAAGAATGCTTTGTGGTAGGTACCATGACTTCTTTCATTCCTGTGTAGATTTGAGCACAGGAATTCAGGAGGTTACAGTTTTGCTCTTCTGAGTTTTGCTCCTGATGGGATACAATTTCATCCCCAAAGGCGTGTTTTTAAGTGTGGGGTCACATTTAATCTATTTGGCATTAATAAGTAATAAATGTTATGATCATATATGTAGATCAGACTTACAATTAATTAATTTCCTGACTGGCTTATTTATGAAGAACAATTGTTACATTTATAATAAAATATATGTGTATTCTCTCCCCCAGATATATGACACAGTAAATTTTAATCACAACCAGTGCTGCTTCAGTCTTTATTCAGCAAAATATTTGGGCATTCTAAAATTGCAATGAACAGCCTAATTTGCTACACTTAATATCAAATTGAAGGTTCTTAGTCCCAATCTTCACAATCGAATTGGAGAACCTATTTTTAGACCAATTGGCTTGATTCAACTGGTTTCTTTTCCCCACTTTAGCTGGATTCCAAACTGACTGGGAGACTGCCAGCTCTATATTCTACCTCTGAGCATGTATGCTGATCGTTAATGGTGCCAGTGGAATGCAGAGTGCCCCAAGACCTTCATTATGAAAAGGTCAAATTTTAGGCAAGATGCCTGTTCAAACGAAAGTGTGCATTGGGTCTTATCTGAAATAGCAAGGGGATTACATCAGAAAGCAACCTCAGCTATCATCTCCAGTAGAGTGGAACTGTTGCTATATCGTTTGTAAACAAAGGAGCATTCATCATTCCTCTGTGGCTGATGTTACCAAAAAAGATATGCAAAAACAAATGTCCACCGCCCCAGTTGGCATGCATCATTCAATTATTTACCATAAAATGCAAAGGGAGGTGGTTGTGAGATGGGGTTATAAATAATTAAATATGAAACACAAAAAGCTAGAGTCATAGGGGATAGAGGCCAGGGGACTTGAGGAAGGGACAGAAAAAGAAAACTGCTTCAGAAACTTCAGTTGCATTGGCAGCCGACAATGGGTAAAGACTTTGGGATTCAGCATGGGAAACAACACCCTGTGCCTTCGACACATTAAGGACCACACTGCTGGCCTTTCAACATCATGACGCAGCGAGCTTCTCCCTTAGGCGTGGCTCTCACAGTATCAGAAGGTGCTATACAGGCTGCTAAGAAGGAAAAGGATCAGCAGGCCTCCCCAGCTGTGTGAAAGCACTTACCCTATGAACAATAATGACGACTGTGATGGACACACAGCCATAAAGGTATATTATTGGCACGTCTGTCTTGGAGTAACCAGTAACTGTTTAGATGGACTTAAGGATCATTCAACAGAGAAGAATTCTTTTCTGGTTCTATAAGCCTAGCCACATAACCAAGAATGGAGAGAAGAAATTGCTACTCTCAGTTTCTTGAATCAATATAATTTCTAACTGTTTTATAAATGCCTATCATTATACCCACAAATATCTACAGATAGACACTCTCACCACTCACCAAAGAAGCTTTTTTTTTGTTTTTAGCTTTTGAGATGGGGTTTCTTTGTATAACCCAGGTTATCGTGGGAAACCAGGCTGGCCTTGAACTCACAGAGATACACTTGCCTATTCTGGGATTACAAGCATGTATCAGCACAGCCTTGCTCAAAGAAGCTTTTTTTTTTTTCCACAGACAGATACTATTACGGAGAACTGCAACTGGTCAAAATGTATAGATTAAGTTACAGTGGGGTGCCCAACACCAACTGATATGCTTGTAACTCAATCTCTATGCATAAGGCTCTAGGGAAAAATCACTGAAGAGGGAGCAAAAAACTTGTAAGAGCCAGAGGCCTGTTGATATGTAGTGCCCCTAGTCATGACAGGGAAATGTACTGATGAACATTTGACAACATTGTTACATGAACAAGACCAACAGAATGACACCACCAGTAAAATTGCCAAGGTTGACAGGAAATTTGGCATGGTTCTTCCCCTAGATTAAAAGCTAAAAATGGTCAGAGGACAATGAGAGGGAGAATCAGTTTTTTCTAGGGACAAGCTCAAAATAGAATATTCACTTGTAAGTGGGCACACACATACACACACACCCATGCATGCACCCACATGCACATACATGCACACACACACACACACACATACATATGAGAAAAGCTAAATGGACTCAATAAGTAATACACACATGCATATATGTGTGCATGTGTGTGTGTGTGTGTGTGTGTGTGTACATGTAACAGAGATAAGGAATCTGGGAGGGCAGACTTGGGAGGAGTTAAAGAGGGAGAAGTGCAGAGGAATAATGTAGATGCAGTGATCATGTGTGTTCTCAAAAAACATGTAACTATTTTTAAAAGTCCTCTCATTTTAGGAAAGCACTATTTGGGGCTAGGAGCCCTTTAAGGACTTACTCAGCTGGAGGAAAAACCCCAGGTAGAGAGAGTGTAAGTCAGCGTCCTAAGCGCAGAAAAGAACAGAGCCAGAATTTGGATTTAGATAATCTAAATTAGAACCAGCATCCAACCTACTGTGCCACAAAGAATATACTATGTTTCATTTTTCTGCAATCTCCTATTACAGAAAGATTAGTAATTATAAATCAGCTCTCCTGGTTTAATAGCTCTCCTATTTAAATAGTCTTGGCAGCACCCATTCCTGTGTCCCTTCTATTAGAAAATACTTGGCCAATAATCAGCGGGGGTGGGGGGATGCAAATTAAAACAAATTGCTGTGATTCTGAAAATAACACAGTTATAAGTTTACTTTTCAGTTTTTTCATTAATTCACACACAAAAAAACCTGTTTCCAGTGAACCCCAACTAAAAGGATTTTGTGGCACTTAAGAATTGAGTACTTCTTTTCTTGGGTCCAAATGTGCAATTTCCTCCTTGTTGAGCCTCTCGGCTTATCATGGTCCTGCTTCAAACTGCCAGCCTCAAAATTCCCTGGCCTCCCCTTTTGCCAGCAGAAATCATACCTCATTCTCTCGGTGCAGGGTACCTTTCCTAATCCGAAGCACTTGGAACCAGAAGTGTTTCAGATTTATGAGGCTTCTGTTGTTTATGCCTTTGTTTTGATTTGAGAATATCTTCCTAGACCTTGCTGCTTAAGCATCCAAATTATACAAGTCTGAAATGAGAAATGTTCCAGAACACAAAACTTTTACAGTGTAACACATCAGAAGTTTCAGACTGCAGAGTTTGTCCAGGTTTGGGGGTCATGAATGTTCAACCTGTAGCGTCAGTCTATCTAGACAGTGGAAATCTCCTAACTGCTTTGAAAAGATAGGCCCTCTCTGCTGTGATTGGAGTCCATGCAGAAGGGGATGCCAGTGTTGCTTTCTGTTCTCTCTGGTCTTGACAGCATCAAGCAAGAAGAGTCCTAAGGTTAAATTTAGGGAGAAAGGAGAAATAAATGCCAAGGTAACAGTTAGCTGAGAGGAAAACCATTACTCGCCTTTAACATCTGTAGGAGAAAAGAAAATTCACTCAGCACAGCTAAGAAGCACATTCTGGGTGTGAGAAGGAATCTGAGGTGAAAAAAAAAATGAAATATACATCAATAGACCACATTTCTCTTTAAGAAAATTAATAGCTTTCTCCAAGCCTGGTTTCAAGCAGGGAGAATTTTGTTCCTATGGCAAATTAGACCTCATCTACTGCCTTCTTAGTTCTGTCATTTTTCAAGACATTTGTCATCATTTCAAAAATGGAGAAAAAAAAACGGTGAGCCTTCATTTATGAATTGCTTCCAAATATTGAAGTCAATTATCCTGTTCATCTGAAGAGTTCATTTCTGGACTTTAAGTCGCTGTGAAAGAACAGGTTGGAAATGACCTCTCGCCTTCATCACTGAGGCTAAGCTCACAAGTGCCACACAGCATTCATGTTTAGTCTTCCTCTGTGTTGGCTTCCTGTGAAAGGCAGAGTAGTTAACTCTCGAACAGTTTGCACAGTGCTTAGAATTCTCCTTGCATTTACAGAAGAAAACAAACACAAAAATGGGGCTTAGTGTGCCCATATCTGAATTGTGCTGAGCCAACTACTTACTACAGTTCCTGGAGAAACAACACAGTCATTGTGTCATCACCCTTACCCCAGCTTATCACCAATGGCAACATCTATGTGAGCTATGTAACAAAAGCAATGAAAAGAAAGGCTATGAAAGGCCAAGTTTGAGACTGATAACAATGATAGGAATCATGTCTTTTTGTTGTTGTTGTTGTTGGATTTGAACAGGTTTCCAGGATTTGAAATTGTATGAGCAAAAGCCACAAACGCAAATGTATTTTAACAGCCAAATAATTTCTATTTGAGCACAAATCTGAGCAAAACAAAATCATTACTACACTGTTTGTGGAATCCATTAAAAGCAGAAACTTTAATCATTATTTTCGTTATTACTCTCACTGGTGTGTTCAACATACCTGTTTATTCTTAGACAATATATACAAAGAAAACACTTCAAGTGAGCTAGCAACAATCACAACCAAAAGTGTAATTTAACACTGTGAATATGAATACATGTCATACTTTCCTCTAGCTTCAGAAACGACCAGCTGGGTGCCACACCCTTCTGCATGATTTCATAATTCTGAGAACCCCACCCGACAAGATAACCTACCAGCATTTTTATATTCTTCCTTCCTTCCATGAAAAGCTGTTACTGAGTCTCTAGAGAAGTGAATCCCGTACAAGCAAGAACATACTGCTTGCCTCTGTCATCTTTTAATACACATAGGGATAGATTATATTATTTATAACTTGCAACTTGGCTACCCTGCTTAATAAATTTATTAACAAATACATGAATACTTTTAGTACTTGAAACTTGTCATTCCATTTGATTTTCAAAGTCATTAAAGGGTCACATTCAATAAGATCTGGCATGATGTTAAAATTTAACTGTCAAGGTTACAGAGTTGAGAGACTGCAACTTTGAGAGGTTAGTGGGTCATGGGACTTAGATGGTAGGAGTCACATAAGCATGCACATGCATGGAAGCAGATAATCTGAAAAATGTAGAAGGAGCGAATGACAGGATACTCTGCTTTCCATTACAGTAAAATTGGGGATTTTCAAACTGGTTTATTTTTTTTTAATGGTTGTTTTGTTTGTTTATATGTTTGCTTGGTTCTTGGGGGGTTGGGGTTTTGTTTTGTTTTTGTTTTTCTTCATCTTTTGGCAATGTAGTAGAAACTGGAACTACCCAAGCATGTCCATTCAAAGAAGCCATCTATAGAATGTCACAGAAGCCCTGGCCTTTACAAAGCCGGAGGACAGGCTACCATGTGTGGTGCGGAGAGTTCAGAGACATCTTCCACTGGCTTCTGAGTATTGGAAGTGGTCATTGCTTTGTCCCTGAATTAGTTACAGACAGAAATGACATCCCAGGTTTTTCTCAAACACACCTGCCTACTTTTAATCATGAAATCATGACCAAGGCTTTGAAGGGAATGTTACGGTCCCATAGAAAGGACAAGGGTTAGCCTCATCAATACCACTTCCAAACCAACCACAAACTATGTACATAAAGCTGACAAGACCATCTCTTAATTTCACTTGCTTCATATTTTATTTCATTTCATTTCATATCATGTGTATAGGTTGTTCTTGTGCTTGTGTGTATCTCTGTGTGTACCCTGTGCGTGCCTGATACTCACAGAGGATGGAAGAAGGAATCAGGCACTTTGGAGCTGGAGTAAACTACCATGTAGGTGTTGGGAATCTAACCTGGGAAGATCAGACAGTGTTCTTAACTGCCTATCCATCTCTCCAGCCCCTGCCTCATATTTTAAATGGGAGCTTTCACACTATTGTAGGGATAAAACTACCCAGCACATGCCTAGCATGGTGTCTGATGACAGCAGACATGCCCCTAGAGGTAAGCTCTATGCATCCCTTCACTAAATTCTATACCTAAGAAACATTTAAGATCTTCCACCAAAACACATTTTCTCTATTTTAATGTATGATATACTTAGTTTCTGAGGATTCTAAGCACAAATAAACAATGATTGGGGTTTTTTTTATCTCTAATATATGTATAAGGCAAAACGTGCATAATAGACATCTTGAGCCAAAGAGTCAAAGTTGACACCAGAGAGATGTGGACAGGAACAAGTCAGTAATTAGTCTTCAGAGATATAACTGCAAAAGCAAACATTTATTATCCAGGGTCACAGCTCAGCTTAGGAAAGACTGAAATAACAGTTGTGGCTTCTCCAAGGTATTTCTTTAAAGTGACATTTGGGTCTCTTAGTTCTTTGTGATATTGTTGATAATTAAATGATTATTTAACTCATAATAAAATGTGATAAGTAAGAAATTAAATATAATAATCTCAAACTCAAGGTAAAACTAATAAGCTTGTAGTCACATATTCTGAGCTACAACTATTGTGAAAGATATGCTGACAATCATCAGCTTTGAGGTCCCTAGTGTGGAGGAGGAGGAGGTCTTAGTCAGGAACAATATGAGCATAAACTGTACCCTATACAATATAGTTATTGTATATCAATCAACTGATTTGACTAGCAATTAAATAAAAGAAGTCAAAACATCTCATTGATTAAACCAATAAATGTGATTGTGATGTAGACTACCAGACAAGGATACTCAATCATGGGGGAATTTCTGAGGAGTATGTATTTAGTTGGGTGAGTTTAAGAGAGTACTTCATTTTTGCTCACAATTAGCTTGTTAGGGAATGAACATGAAGGGTTTTAATAAATAATTTTAAGGGTATTTTGGGATGTATGTTTATCTCACATAAACCATACATTTTCAATGGTTGCCAGAATCACCTCTAAGGATGAAAGCTGGATTTTGACAGTATATATAACACCTATGCAGTTACAAGTATTTAATTTCACACAGGAAAAGGTGAGAATTATTTGGTTCTAAAACAAGGGTTAAAAATTAATTCCTTGGAAAGCTAAAATGGAGAAAAGTCAAAGAATCACAATACTTGATCAAGAGAGAGCGTTGCTACCAACTTTCATGTGAGACAAAAAAAATCATAATTTGTTTAAAAATGATAATTCTAATAAATTTTCCCTGTGTGCCTTCTTCTGTAAGGGGGTTGAGAGCTCACTTCCCCTGACTTTAAATAACAAAAACCTTGTTCTGACCCTACTTAGCAGATGGTCATTAGCAGACCTTCCTGTCAAAAGAACTCCTCTTGGTCAGTGAAATCATTGATTGTACTTTATAATGATAGTATTCTTAGCCATCATCTTCAGGGAACTGATTTCTTTTTAAATATGAGATTTTTATATAAAATAGACTTGCATAAACACTATAGCACATTGAGCCATGTCTGAATGTTCTTGTGGGTTTTTTTTCACCATCAATGAAATCAACTCCAGGGACATTTGAAATATGCTCCTTCAGGCCTCTGCACTATGAATTCTACATTACGGAGAAAATAAATTACCAGATAAATATTTGAAATCTAATATTACACTTGACAGTATACCAATGAGATAGGCACATGGTCACTCAGAACTCTGTTGTGCTTCAGCTACCTTGAACATTACAGTTTTAATATTTAGTCAATATTTCTTCTGAAATATTTAGCCCATTTTATCTTCTGAAATGAATGT
Organism: Mus caroli; assembly: GCF_978045245.1. Lineage (NCBI taxonomy): Eukaryota > Metazoa > Chordata > Mammalia > Rodentia > Muridae > Mus > Mus caroli. The sequence continues at coordinate 69,992,789 of NW_028227261.1, forward strand.
CATGAAATAGAATAATGGCAATGAAGCATCACTAAGCCTTTGCTTGCACCTGCCAACACCCAGACATCACCATACATGCTTTTGAAGATGAGAAAGAGACAGAAATGTCAGAATAATGCAATAACAATCAACACCGGGGGCATACATTAAAAAACCCACACTGCTAAATTAAGAGTGGATTTTCTCCAATGGCAGTCTTAATGGGCTAAAGCACAGCCCCATGATTCAAAGAAACATACAAAAGTGACCTAGTGTTCCGGGGCAGGGTCTGAGATAAGGCAAACCTGCACGTTTTAGGGTATCAAAAAAATTAAGTAACTGTGAAGGCCTTGAGCACCATTGTCTCAGTCCATGCTGGCTCAGTTTGTACTTGACTCTGGCAATAAAACAACACACCCAGGGGATCTGACTCTACTGACTCTCAGAGGAGAAACAGGAAATGAGACTAGTGGCTCCGAGTCAATAACAGGAAGCTTGGAGCAAGGTATGCATGCATATTGCTGGGAGAGCTAACAAGGGTTTGATGCTTCATCAACACTCTCATTTCCAACAGCTCCGTAGGCACATTTCAACTTGTTTCATTAGTCGAGATAGTCTTTGCTGCCCAGCCCTTTCTGAAAGGTCATTTAACGTATTTCCTCTTCTTTAGTATCTTAATTGCTGTATCTTCATTGTTCTGAATGCTGGGTTTCACCAAGACAATCTCAACTCCCACCCATCCCCCATCTCCTTCCTCTTAATTACCCCTAATGCTATTCTCCTTCCTCTCTAGTTTCTCTTCTACTTTCAGATTACACACACACACACACACACACACACATACATACAAGTATGGGCATGTGTATATGTGTGAATATTTTATATATTTCTATAAAACTAGTAGCCACAAATGAGGAAAACATGCAATATTTTTCAATCTAACTTATTTTGCTTAATATATGCTATGTAGCTACATCTATTTTCCAGGAAAAGACATTATTTATTCTCTCTCTCTCTCTCTCTCTCTCTCTCTCTCTCTCTCTCTCTCTCTCTCTCTGTGTGTGTGTGTGTGTGTGTGTGTGTGTGTGTGTGTGTGTGTGTGTATGTCTGTGTGTGTCGGTGTGTGTGTCGGTTTGTGTTTGTTACAAACACACTTGCATCTGTGTTTGTAACCCATTTTCTTTATTCACCTGCTGATGGCCACACAGTTTGGCTCTACAACTTGCCATTTGTAAATAATGTTGCTATACACACGGATTTGAGATATCTCTTTGGTGAGCTCATTTGGAATCTTTCCTGTAAATGACCAGAACTAGAGGTGGGTCATATGGTAATTCTGTCCTTAGATTGTTTTGTTTGGTTCTTTTGAATATCCAGAATGATTTCCATAGTGACTGGACTAATTCTTCTCACTAGCAATATAAAAAGGGTTCACCTCTCTCCACATTCCTTATTAGCATTTAAGTACTTATTTCGCACATACTTTGTGCAAATCCAAAGTGACCCAAGTATTCCATCACTCTCCTTCTTCATAAACATTTAAGTTCTATTTCCTTTAGGGTATCTATCACACCAGTTGATACATTTCAGCTTTTGTGACAGAACAATAGTATCAGAGTCCCATGGCATTTAATTTTCCGCAGCCACTTCCACTGCTTCTGATAAAATTATTCTGATTTTCCAGGTTCCTTGTACTCTAAAACATAGTGGTTCTCCCGTGTTTGTGGATTTCCTTCCCACCATTTCAGATACCCATGATCAACTATATTCCAAAAGTACTAAATAGAAAATCCAAGAAGCAAGAAATTTGTTATATTAAATAGCTTTTACTGCAGCATGTAGTTATAATTACTTATTGTATTATTAATTATTGTTAACTTTTAATTGTAACTAACTTATCAATTAAACCTTATTATAGATAGATGATAGATAAACAAATAGTACATACATAGATGATAGATACATAAATTGATGCATAGATAGATGATAGATATATAGATTGATAGATAGGTAGATTTATACATACACGGCATATAGAAGTTAAGTACTGTCTGAAGTTGAAAGTACATTTGAACATCTAGGAACTTCTCTCCTACAGGGAAGGGGAGCCAGGGCAATTGTAATATGGTGAAGTGATATGCAGAGCACAGGAAAGGACAGTGACAGACATCCAGTGTGCAGAACATGCTCCCAACATTGCTTTGCCTCTTTAAATATTGGACACTAAACCTTTTATCAAGTATCAAACTGTGCAGCTACCCTCCGAAAGCTCTCAAAGAGACATGATATAAAAGAAGTTATTCTTTCAAAAAAAAATCCAAGGGATTAGCAGAAGCTGGTCTCCTAACAAGCTGTAAATCTGTACTTAATTTCAGGATTTCTATTATTTGACTCATAAAACACTAACATGGCTATAACAAGAAAACCCAATTTGCTAAAGAAATATCACACGTTTACATTTTAGCACGTTTTTATTTACCTTTATAATCTCCCCAACCATGCTAGTGTCGAGTGGCAGATGAGGTAATGTTTGCGCCTAGTCAACAGTCTCAGTTCCAGACATCTGCAATAAATTTTTTAAGGCCAAATACTGGTACTGCATACACACCTGGAGATTGAAATACGCTTTTGTGCTACAATGCGGGTCCAAGACTTGTTAGCATAGGCAAAAGGCTCCTTCAAATCCCTAGAATTCTGTAAGGACACTAAGCCGAACTATAAACACATTCCCATGACTGTACCATTTAGACGCAATGTAATTTCAATTGGGCGTGCATCAACACTTGACAGAAAAAGGGACAAGATGGGGGCACTGAAAGAACACTTGACAGAAAAGGGAGAAGATGTGGCCACTCCCATGTCCCTCACTTCGTCCTTTGGAGCATACTTAGAACTGGTTCTAGACTTCAGCTATGTGTAAGGTGAACTAAATAGGTGGCCCAGTCTCTACACAGCTAGCTGGAGAGAGGCATGAGGTAAATCCCAAGGACAACAGTTACTGATGCTGGGAGGTTAAAGGGATGTTAATCATCTAAAACCCAGTTTGCCATGGGGGATACATGACTGGTATAATATTTATTAACTCCACCACAAACACTTCTCCCTCAACAAACTTCTTCCATTTTGGTTTCCACTCATTTTGAGTTTTGTTTTCTTTTGTTGTGTTCTCCCAAAGACTTTCTGACTGATAAGACCATTTGTTATTTAGCATGTGTCATAAGAACTGGTAACAACAGTGCCAGACTGACAGACACACTTCGGGGTTCCCAGACTTGGCTTACTCATGAGATGAAGAGGCTGGTATCTGCAATTCATTCTACTAAAACTCCAGTGGATAGTCTTAAATGAATCCAAGCACACATTAGGACTCCTCCGAACTCATTTTGCTCCTTTGTGAAAGGGCTTGGAGTCTATGACCACTAAGCTTGCTTCCCTAGTGATAGGGATTATGGGAATCCATTTACGATTGTACCATTGAGGCCAAGCTGCTCACACAGGTGAGTTCTTTGTGTTGAGTTGTTTGCATATTTCCCAGATCAGTCCCATGCTGATGCTCATAATTCAAGCCCCACTCTGTAGTTCTCAGGACTATATGAAGTGTATCCAAGATCTCATGTTCCTGGCAGTCCACTCTGCCCATTCCAATGTCACGACGCTTAAGACAGCAGAAGTGCTGCAGAGACAGTGTTAACTGGTCTTCCTGGGTCTCTTGTGTGAACTTCTTCACTCCGTGGCATTTGCAATGTTAGCATTTAAAAAACAGATCTCAGTCACGAACAAAAGGCTTCTCTGGGGAACAAGATCAATTACAATTGTACTCAATGTTTACTCAAATCTTAATCAAAATGTTTAGAAGGCAGGAGTGACTTGAAAAGTGAAAGAGATGTTGGTGTAAATTCTGAAATAAGAACTGAGAAATTAAATTGAATCTCTGTTTCTAATGCAACTGCTGTCGAGAGGGCAGGAAGACAAAGCAAACGTTCTGGTTTTTAAGTAGGCAGGCTACATGTCTGCCCCTGCCTTCTCTTTGTGTGAGGGAGCACTGCATCTTCCCTAAGCCTCTGCCTCACAAATATGGACCATAGTAACTTATTATTTCCGTCCTGTGAAAAGAGAAATTTAACTTTGAGAATTTATGCACCATTCAAACTTCACAGCTATGGATGAGGTAAGGTGAGAATTTTGATTTGGGCCTCCAAATATGTCAAAGCGGGCATGACCCAAAGCAGGAGCAGAGGGCAGAAGGAGCAAGCAGGGGTCTGTCTATTTGAAAGCACTGAAGCAGTAAATTATGTGCAAATGTTGACTGCTGTAGAAACAATAGGTTTATGTCTCAGAACCTTGCAGGTATGGGGACATTCTGAAGGGTGATTTGATAAAAGATCAAGATTTAATAATCCAGAAGGCAGGGTCCAGTTCTAGGAATGAATTATCTAGAAATCTTCACACATATGGCTCTATGTAAGAAAATCAGCCATGCTCCTCAGAGTATTTATATTAGAAGAGTTTGGAAATAATTCATAAATTATATACCACTCATATAAACTCTTACACATCCCCATAATAAAACATAATTCAATCCTTATAGTTAAAATTTATGAGAAAAATATGTCCAAAGGAGACTAATAAAGGAAGAATAAAAGCAAACGTTTTCAAATGGCAGCATGTACAGCGCCATATTATTTAGTGAAGCCAACAGATCAGATGTGATGAAGATTACCAGCCAGCCTCACAGTGATGGATATGCCAAGGTCCTCAGTGCTGCAGCCCAGCGCTGTGAAGAAGCCCCAGTTCACTCCCGTCCTGCTCCACTCAGAACTCGGTTGCTCTTACAACTAGGGAGGAAATCCCAACTTTGAAAAGGAATCTGGCCATCTCAAAGTCAACTTTCTGTGTTCTTGACAATGGTTCTCAAATGGTTAAAAGGGAGTAAAACAAGACTATCTGCGGCGGCTATAAAACCAATGTTTATTTAATTAAGTTGACTTCTAGTATTTAAGTAGTACAAGTACTTAAATTTGAGTATAAAGCACATCGTCTGGTCTGTTTAGAATCCAATTAGTATACTCCTGAAGTAAGTTTGTCTAAAACTGATTTCAGGACAGATTTAAATAACATTTCTTAACCAACTAAACATTTCAAAAGACATTTTAAATTTTGATGTGTGGGATTAAGAAAGACGCTATATAGATTTAGCAAAATGTTCCACTACTATTTCAAAGAAATCTGATAATTTGACAAAAATAATGGTTTCTTCACATTTCTAACAGCCCAATTCTATTATTTAACCACATCCCCTAACATATTTCACTTTGAAAATCTCAAGTTTTAAAGCAAATTCCATACTCTAGATTCACTTATCCAATCAATTACATAGCTGCAGCTCTCTTAAATATTAGCAAAACATTTAAACTAAGGTTAGAGTTCATAATCAAATGAACAGCTACATTTTAATGGAATACATATAATTTCATTTTACTGTTATATTTAATGTTAGGATGACAAGTATAAAGGACATATATAGTATGTAAGAAGTTCTCAGTTTTCCTATATATTACAAGAATAAGGTTTACTGACTTGGTCTCTAAGGATGATTTGCTGTCAACAGATGTTGTTATTATGTAGCCATGGCACAGAACCTCTGTTCTAAGGAAAAAATACTCTCTGAAGCATTGGTTCTCAAGCGGTGGCTCCCAACCCCTTTGGGGGTTGAACAATCTTTTCCCAAGGGTCACCTAAGACCATCAAGAAAACACAGATATTTGCATAATGATTCAGAACAGTAGCAAATTACAGTTATGAAGTAACAACAACAAAAATTTTAATGCATCTAAAAGAAGACATGAATCACTACCTCATGCTAAATGGGGATAAGCTGGTGTTTCAAAGTCTGACCATGATGCTGAATTCCCATCGTAAAACTTAAGACAAATGAGTCCCCTTGAATAATTAACTCCCTATATGTGTGCTCAGGCAACTCATGAACTGAGTCAATCATTTAAAGTGAGCCCTGCAATTCTCCACACACTTTAATACTCTCATTTCCTGCCTAGTTTGATTCTTAGTTCTATTCATAGGCTTCATGTCTGACAGAGAGAGGCATGACTTATAAATATTTAAATGACATTTGATTGAATGCAGTATGATTTAAGACTTTACCAAAAAACTAATGTCATACCACACCAGTGATGATTATACAAAACTGGAAGAAAAGCTGTCGAATGATGTGAAGGGGATGTGCATATTGATATGTAATTATTCATATAGAAAATGCATATCCTGTGATTGAATTGTGTCTTTTTTTTTCTGACAAACATCTGAGCATCAAGCCATTTTCTTCCAAGGGTGTATAACAACAGTGAGCCCTTCTCAGTTGACTTAACAGGAGTCAAGACCAAAGAGGGTCATAGGCATGAAATGGCTGACCTAAGTGACTACCCTGTTTTCGTAAAGGTAACCTAGAACTAAGTATTCCACATTATTCATTAGCATCCATGGACTCTCAAGGAATATTCCTTAGTAAAGAAGAGAGCAGACTTGGTTGCATAGCAGAACTTGGTGGTTAGATCCTATTTCTAAAGACACACTTTGGCCTGCTACTGTAAATGTGACTAAGAACCCATCATTGGGGAGATCATAGCTCCCAAGGGGAACTAATTATTATTATTGTGATAAATGGGCATAGCATTAAACTGAACTGTATATTTGAATCTCTATGTCCATAGATTTAGTACGGCTCTCAGATTTTATGAGAGTTCTTTTGTGTTATCTGTGGACAGAGGTTAATGAAGACATCACAACTGGTCAAAGGGAAGAAAGCTAGTACCTCTGGTATGCTCTATCACAAATGCGGCATCTCTATCATTCCCTCCCCCTAAAGTTCAGAGACAATTACAGAAGAGGCCATGGGAAGATTTTAAAAGCCAAAGGTTGGGAAAGACTGGGGTCAAACAGTGTCTTCTGGAAATAAGCAGACCATTGCGTTAATCAGAGCAGTTGTAGCTGCATAAACAAAATGAAGTTATTTAATATTCTATCATGGATCTGATGGATTTGAGAGCAAATGAGTCCTCACTCTTAGCTGAAAAACTAATGACAGTTATGGCTGCTGGGAGAGAAGAGCCAATTTTCTTTAAGGGTGTGGCCCCTGATAAGTAGAACAATCCTCAATACATGGCCTGACACTCAAGGACATAAATGTAACACAAAATTGACTGGGTGAGTTGAAAAACAAAGAGGACCTGAAGCTGGGAGGGGCTGGGAGGACAGGGGTGGATCTAGGTGGAGTTAGAGAATTGGAGGGGATATATATGATCAAAATACACTACATATGGGCATGAATTTCACAAAGCATCCACATTTTAAAGGACCAGAGCAGAATAAAAGTACAACAAGAAGCAGTGTTTATGTGTCTTGGGTAATAGATTTGTCCTTGTTACCTATCAGAAGTCAAGGAACTTCAGTCTGTGTAATATAGAGGAGGTTTATCATCTTGTTGCCCTCAAGTTTCTGAATGATAAAAATTCAAATATCTTCTGAATAATGGCACATTCATCCTAGACTACAGCAATGGTTCAGAAAGAATTTTTAAGATTAATGAGAAGCCAGCAGACACAGTGAGGCACACAAGGTGACAAAGTAACTTCAGCAAGAACTACCATAAAAAAAGCCAATGTCTGTAGTGACTTTAGAGACTTCAATTGCCAAAATACCTGTAAGTATCACTCTTAATAAATGACAACTTGCAATATCTCTGGGGGAAAGAAAATAATAAAGGTGTGTCCTCTTGAATACAGGCATTGAACAGAGCAGTCTGGGAAGCAACAAGATACATTTCTTACAGTTACAAAGGCTAGTGAAGCCAGGTGTCTGGTCACTGGCTGAACACCCATGTCTGATGAAAACATTCTTCCTGGTTTTCAATCTTCTTCCAACTATATCCTACCCTAGCCTGGACAGTGAACTTCCACAGTGTGCACCTGTTAGTGAAGTCACCAATCCCACTCCTGTGCACTTCTCAATACTACCAGAGTGCAGGCAACAGATTGCCACACAATTTAGTTCATTCCCATGACATAGAATATAGGTAGTCCAGAACAACAACAACAAAAAAAGTATAATTATTAAAATACAGTTGAATTTCCATGCACAGCCACAGAGGAGAAAAAAATCTGAACTAGGATATATATTTAAAAAGAGACAATCTATAATGTTCAATCAAGAGACTAAAAGATATAAAACAGAATATAAAAATGATCTATGAGTAAGCAATGTCAGTAAAGTAGACAAGTTTACTAAAACTCTTTCCTTCACAAAAACAAAAATTTTCACATGTATAAGCAATAAAACTCCTGAAGCAAAAGACGCATCACTAATTAACACTCTCCTTCTTTTCTTGCTCCCCAAACCATGCAACTCCTGTAAAAAGGAGAAATCCTCCATGCAAGATAAAGACTGTAGCAAGCATATTAATGACTCCGCCATTGGATATCCATATTGTCCTAAGCAAATGGATCTACTATCAATTTATCCAGACACTGGCTCATTCAGGAATTCTAAGTTGAACCTGCCTATGACTCATTAGCCAACCCAAATAATCAAAGAACTTCCCACTTTGAGTCAGTCTAAAACATTCAGAACGAGAAGCTAGTTTTTCAAATGCATAGATCCTAAGGCTAAAGAGAATCAAGAAATCACACCAGCACAAAAGAGGCAAGTTAAGAACAAACTACCTAACTGTAAAGAAATGTTTGACAAAAAGCTCAAAATGGATTGATTGAGAAAATTCGTTGTGCTAGAACAGAGACAGCAATTCAATAATATCAGAAAAACAATACATAGACAAAAGTACAACAGAGATATAAAAACCATTTCAAGGAACCAAGACATTCTAGGGATACCATAAATACAAATAATACAATGGATAAGCACCTATAGAAGACCTAATCAAGGAGAATAAAGAAGTATTTAGTCATTCTCAAGAGAAAATGAGGCAAAGAAAGAGGGAGGAAAGGAAGAGGGAAGGCCAGAAGGCAGACAACCTAAGGGGTTCACAGGGCATCATCATGAGAACTACCATGGATACTACTCTAGTACTAGAAAGAAAATATGACCAAAGAATATTTACGGACTTAATAGGTTAAAACTTCTCAAATCTACAGAGAGATATGAAAACAGTATCTGTAAGAAACTGTCAAAAATCTTCACAGGTACAACCCAAGTCAAACTTTATCAACAAAGAAGGTAGCCAAATTGCTAAAAATTAATGACAGAGAATTGTAAGAGTAACAACAGAAAAACTCCATTCATAAGGAACTATGCCCTATAAGCCCTATAAGATCAGCAGTGGGTTGCTCTATATTAGTCAGGGTTCTCTAGAAGACACACCACACACACACACACACACACACACACACACATACACCCCCCACACACACACACATACTTTATTACATCAGCAAAATAGCAACAAGAGCTGAATCACACCTAAGGAGCTGCAAACTCAGTAGTTATTCAGCCCATTGGCTGAGGGGCTTGGAATATCCAATATGCACAAAACGTGAAGTAATCCTGTAGAGCCACTGGTCTTTAGTCAACAATGAAAGCTTAAAACACTGGTTGCTATCAGGGAAGGAAAAGGCAGGAGCAGGCACAGGATAAAATAGTTGGCCAGGGGCAAAGACAATCAAACATGAATAATCTTCTACCATGTCACCTTTCATCTGTGCTGATACTAGAAAGTCCCACCCACATAGGGGGATGGGTCTTATCTCATCACAAAGGCAAGTAAATCAGTTCCTCAATTGAGGCTTCCACAAGTTATTCTAGTTTGTGGCAAGTTGCTATAAAACCAACCATCACAAACTTCATAAAAAAGTTGGAGGTTAGGAAAGAGTGATATGATATACTAGAATGCAAAAAGCATACAACTGTCAGTCAAGAATAGTGGGTTAGATATATGTGTCATTGAGAAACTAAGATGTCTAAGGACTCAACCAGATTTTAAAAGAACAAAGGAAAGCTGGGTATGGTACTGCTCACCCATATCCCATCATTCTGAGGCAGGACAATCACTTAAAGCCAGGAGTTTAAGACTGCCCTGTGCAACATAAAGAGAGCAAACCTAGGGTGGATGGGTAGATGGGTGAACGGGTGGGTGGGTAGATGGATGGATGGATGGATGGATGGATGGATGGATGGATGGATGGATGGGAGACAGATAATAGAATTGACTGAGTCCATTGTCATTAGACTTACTATACAAGAAATGCTAACGTGAGTGCAATCTGAAAAGAAAGGATCCTAATTAGTAAAATGAACATCTCATGCAAGTTCCCAGCAACAGGAAATTTAAAGCTAAATTTATACTCTAAAGCTGCAATTACTATGGCGTATAAGTCACACTGAACTATAGTGTAAAGGTTGAAAAGCAAAGCATTTTAAAATATAGCTAAGAATCTGCTACTGATATATAATATAAACTATGATATCCCAAGCAAATGTAGAGAGCAATGACACTATAAGACCTGGTAAGTAGGTCCAGATTTAATTATTAATATAAACTGCACTGTTATACTAAGATGATCTATGTATGATCCATGGTAAACACAACGCAAAAGATGATTGTATGAAAAATATTAAGAAGAATAAAGGCATGTCAGTTGAGAAAATCATGGAGTCACAAGAAATATAGAAAAGCCAGAAAAAAGACAAAAACTATAAAGTAGCCAATGAAAGCATCTACAAAATTGCAATGGCAAGTTCTCACCAAGTAATAAATTTACCTTTAACTATGTCAGAAGACAGGGAATAGGTGAACATATGCAGACATCAGCATTTATTATTTATGGGGAGGGTACAAACTCCACTGCATGTGTGTGAAGGTCAGAGGTCAACTTAACAGAAATCAGTTCTCTCTATCCACAATATGGGTTCCAGGAATCAACTTCGATTGTAAGGCTTGGTGTCAATTGCCCTTTTCTACTCGACCATATTTGGTGCATGCGTGTGTGTGTGTGTGTGTGTGTGTGTGTGTGTGTGTGTGTGTGTAAGTGACTGAATGGTATCTTTCCCATAAGAGACTAAAGGGTACACAGAAACTACAATGAAGGGATGAAAAAACATATCTTACTCAAAATAAAAAGGAAAGATAGAGTACAGCTGCACTCATGTCATACAAAATAGACTTTATGTTTTTGGTTGTGAGCCTAGCCTTTAACGGCTGAGCCATCTGAACTAACCAGTACCCCGGAGCTCTTGACTCTAGCTGCATATGTATCAAAAGATGACCTAGTCGGCCATCACTGGAAAGAGAGGCCCATTGGATTTGCAAACTTTATATGCCCCAGTACAGGGGAACGCCAGGGCCAAAAAGTGGGAGTGGGTGGGTAGGAGGGTGGGGGGAGGGTATGAGGGACTTTTGGGATAGCATTGGAAATGTAAACGAGGAAAATACCTAATAAAAAAAGTAAAAAACAAAAAACAAAATAGACTTTATGATTTTTATGTAACAGCGGAATTATGTGGACAAATAGTCACCATGTTGAGAATATAATAAGCATAGATATGCATGCTTTCGTTATCATAAAACTGAAATTGAAAAAAAAAAACAAAACTTAACAGAACTTAGTGACAAGGCAGAAAGCACCACAGTAATAGTAGGCAATATTAAGACTCCTCTATCAAAAATGAGGACTTTCCAAACAGAAAACGAACATGGGAACACTGGTCTTGAATTGCATTTTGGGTTAAATATGATACATATAGCAGACTTGACATACAATGCTCTGCCTAGCAGCACAAGACACTCTCTTTTTGAGAGCACACAAAACATTGATAGGAGAACTCACACATTAGGACATACACATACAAATATTCCACATGTATAAGGAGAATCAGATCATACATCTTTTCCAAACACTTCTGTAATAGGAGATACTTGCAAACTAGTAACTAGAGTAAAGAATGAGTCATAGGAAAAAAACAAGGGAACATTTCAGAAATATCTTGAGACAAACAAAAATGGAAACACACCATTACCAAAACTTATGGGATGTAGTCAAAGCCAAGATGAAAGTCTGCAGCAATAAACACCTACATCTGAAAAAGAAAGCTTTGACTTTGTACCTCAAGGATATTTTTTTAAAAACACATTAAACCAAAAGTTAGTAGAAGGAAGGAAACAGTAAAAATTCAGAGCTGAAGAGTGAAATGGGGACTATAAAATAATATTAAAGAGCAATTAAGTGGAGTTGTTTTCACGAGGTAAACAGGATCAGTAAAGTATAAAGAATGCTTAGAAAATGGTTGTTTTAATTGTCATAAATGAAAGAAACCATCCAACTATGCCACAGAATAGAAAAAAAATATAAGCAACTATCAACAATTCTATGCCATCAAGATGAATCATATAGAAGAAACATTTTTAAAAATTAGAAACACACAACCAAGCCCAAACCACTAAAAAGAAGTTCCCTATCATCAATAAATACAGACAGTTCCACTGGAGATAACACCACTCCTTCTAAAATGCTAATAAAACAGAAGAGGTATCTTGTTCCTTTTCAGTTTATATATCAAAATATGTGGGGCTGCATATTTTAAAGAGAGGAGAGATTTGCATGGCTTTCAGTTCTATATGATGTTGGCATCTCAGCAAATGTCACAACATGTCAAGAGAAGCCACATGAACTAGTTACACATATGTAAGATTACATGGAAAGACAGACTACAACAGGTCTATGGGAGACCCTGAACCATTATTTGTATGAGACCTACCTCCAACCTAGGAGAAGTTCATACCTTTCTAAGAATTGTCCCTCCTAGACCTATCTACTTACAGTGTGCCTTCCGTCTGCTACCCTGCCTTACCACACTGCTGACCACACCTGAAGCACATGAAACTGTGGGGGACATACCCCCACAATTATTAGAGTGTAGTGGGCAGAACACCACAGCTCATTGCACAGAGATGGCATTCCTCTAATACTAAAGCCAGATGAAGATACTCTAAGAAAAATTGTAGATCTAAATATCCCTGATAAGCACAGACACAAAGAGCCCCATAAAATACTTAAAACCAAACTCAATAGTGCATTACAGGGACCATAACCATGACAAGTGATATTTATCCAAGGGATACAAGGATGTTTTTATATGTGCCAATTAATAGATGGGATATACCAATTTGAAGAACAAAAGATAGTAATCATGTTTTCAGGGCTAGAAAGGGAAAGGGAAATGATGTAATTATATTATGGTTTCAAATAATAAGAGAAACAATAATAGAAATATGTTTAAAATCATATAATCATCTTAAGAGAAACAAAAAGCACATGACAGTGTGGAATATCCTGCTGTGATTAAGAGCTTGCAACAAATTTGATGTAGAAGGGATATGCTTCAATACAATAAGGATTTCTAGTGGCGAGCCCACAGCTTCCACTTCCACTGAGCTTGGCTTCTCTTGCTACTTTTATTCAACATAGACCTGAAATTTATATACAAAATAACCATTCAAATAAAATAAATTAAATGCATCCATACCATAAAATAAGAGGAAAATGGTGTTTGCAAATGTCATGATCTTATGGATGTTTACAAAGGACCAATCTACTGTCACAGAATCTGACAGAAATGCAAGGGGGGCACATACAAAAGTTAGTATGTCAAACCACCCATGTTTCTTTATCTATAAATGGTATGAAAAAGGCTGCCCACACATTCCTGTGTACAATTACGTTAGTAGCACATGCTTATAATCTGAGCGTTCCAGATGGAGAAAGGAGAATGAGTTTGAAGCCAGTGGCACTCACCAAGTAAATTCCAACTTAGCCTGGGCTAAACAATAAAACTATCTCAAATACATATATCATCAATACTTGGGAATACATTTAATTAAGGAGGAGTACTTGTGCAATGAAAACTATGAAGGATTGATGAGTAAAACTAAATATAACACTTCAACAAATGAAAAGATACACTGTCCCAGGATTAGAAGACTAAATGCTGCTAAATGCCTGTATGACCAGTACTAGTTAGTTAGTTAAAGGAACAGAACTGAGAAAATGAATAAATATTAAAAGAGGATTCATTAGAGTGGCTTATGGAGTGTGGACTGGGATAGTACAAGAATAATTGTCTCTTGATGAAAAGGCCAAGAATATCATCAAAATTTAGCCCAGGAGGTTAAAGTGGTCTTTAGTTTACATTGGAACCCTAAATAAGTAGGTTCTAATGCCAGCAGAGAATGCCTGAGAATCATGGTAGATAAACTTGCCAGCAAGAGTGGGGACAAGTAAGCAAAACTCCATAGCCTCCTTCTTGAAAATCTTTTGTAGGCTGCCGTGAGAAGCTGTGGCCTGGATTTAGGATGGGTTGTCCTCTTCCAACCTCAGATGATCTATATTTAATGTAAGTCTTCCCACCTCAAATGATTTAATCATGAAAATTCTTCACTGGCATGCCCAACAGCTTGGATTTTAGTTGACTCCCAATGTAATCAAGTTGACACCTAGAGCATCCATTACATTCTCCAAATTGAACAAATGATATAACACAGTCTTCATAAAAATCCAAATGTCCTTTTGTTCTGAAGGAGAAAAGAAGCAATCCTAAATACACACGAACTGCAAAAGATCTACAAACATCTAAAGCACGGTGACCTCAGGGATCCGATAGAGAACTCAGGAATGATTCCACACAGGCACAGTGAAATGGTCATCAATGGGCACTGAGCATACATACACATCGGGAAAGTCTCACTAACACCTTCAACAAATTATATTCAAACTGGGTGCTTACATGCAAAGAAAGGAATTTGAACTTCTATCATATACCCCAAACCAACCCGCAAAGGATTCAGAACTGATGCATCAGACTGAGATCATAAAACTCCCATAAGAAAATATCAGAGGGATCTCCATGATATTACTCCAGGCAGTGGTTTTTGAAATGTCACCAAAAGCAGAGGCAAGAAAAGAAAAGCAAGCAAGTGAGTCTGTAGCAAGCGAAAGGATTTCACACAGCAAGTAAAATCCATTAAGATGACCTGCAGAATGAATAATAAAGGGTGGAAGGTGTTTATAAACAAGCTATACAATAGAAAGTTAATATCCACTACAGTCACAATGATTTTTTTTCCAATTTATAACTTGGAAGCTGAATGTATAAATCAGGGTCTGTGGGATGCAATTAGGCTTTGCTCCTATTCTAACAGGGAATTTATTTGTCCTTCCACCAAGCAAGAACATGCCGAGCATCTGCCATCTGTGAGGATGACTCTAGCAGAAAGCCAATCCAATATTTCCTTGATTTTGTACCATCAGCAACCATAAGAAATGTTAAATAAACACCCATGGAAGGAGTTACAGAGACAAAGTTTGTAGCTGTGACGAAAGGATGGACCATCTAGAGTCTGCCATATCCAGGGATCCACCCCATAATCAGCTTCCAAACGCTGACACCATTGCATACACTAGCAAGATTTTGCTGAAAGGACCCAGATGTAGCTGTCTCTTGTGAGGCTATGCCGGGGCCTAGCAAACACAGAAGTGGATGCTCACAGTCAGCTATTATATGGATCACAGGGCCCCCAATGGAGGAGCTAGAGAAAGTACCCAAGGAGCTAAAGGGATCTGCAACCCTATAGGTGGAACAACATTATGAACTAACCAGTACCCCGGAGCTCTTGACTCTAGCTGCATATGTATCAAAAGATGGCCTAGTCGGCCATCACTGGAAAGAGAGGCCCATTGGACTTGCAAACTTTATATGCCCCAGTACAGGGGAACTCCAGGGCCAAAAAAATGGGAATGGGTGGGTAGGGAAGTGGCGGGGAGGGTATGGGGGACTTTTGGGATAGCATTGGAAATGTAATTGAGGAAAATACGTAATAAAAAATATAAAAAGAAAAAAAGTAAAGTTGATAAATAATATATATATACATACATGTATATATATAAAGAAATGTTAAATAAGAAATGTTTGTTGTTTGTAAGATACAGAGTTTATGACATTGTATTATGATAACCCAGTCAATCAGGACAATCTCCAATAATAAAAGCCAATCCTACAACTTAGTAGCAAGAAAACAGTACAATTTAAATAGGAAGACATGAGTTCATATCCACAGCACCAACTTAAGAATCAGGCTTGACTATGGACAGCTGACAAGCATAGCATACATATAAGAGCATTAAAAATAGATCAATAACTGAATAGAAAAATGTATTTTCACAGAAGGTACACAAATGGCCACAGGTAGATGAGAAGGGTCAGACATCACTAATCTCTGTGAAATGCAAATCTGTGCCCCAATGAAGTAACATTGTGTTTCAGTATCATTATTGTAATGAACATAAAAATAATGGGTCACAAGAATATAGAGAAATATTGGATAGTACACAGTGGGTAGGAATGTCAGGTGCGTTAATTATCATGAAAAATCACATGGATATTTTTCAAAAAAATTGAAAGTCATATGATAAACTTTCCTGTCATATGATAATATGACTTGGCATTACTACTTTTGCACATAGACACACGTGTACACATGCATAGAGAAAGGGAGAGTGAGTGTGACAGAGAGAGAAACAGACAGAGAGACAAAGAGACAGAAAAACAGGCAGAGAAAGAGATGGGATAGAGAGAGGCAGGGAGGCAAGGGAGAAAGAGAGAAGGAGAGAGAGAGAGAGAGAGAGAGAGAGAGAGAGAGAGAGAGAGAGAGAGAGAGAGAGAGACTGACTTACTGGTATTACTATCCCCCAAACATATTGGCTCTACTGAGTTAGTTGCATACTACACATGATAACTAAGTCAAGGTGTGGAGGCAATATATGTCCAGCAACAAACGACTATAGGAATATATAAAATACCATGCATTTTTTAAAAAGAAAGAAACACTGTCATTTTCAATAGTAAGAGTAAATTTAGGGGACACATTACAAATGAAATAAACAGACAGAAATAGACATTGCATCAATTACATGCAGACCCTTTAACTGGATAATTTCATGTCAACTCAAACTAAAATCATCTGAAAGAGGCACCTTCAACTAAGAAAACAGCTTCACAGGATTGGGCTATAGGTACGCCTATAGTGCATTTTCTTATTTAGTGATTGATGGAGAGGGCCAAGCCCATAATGGGTGGTACCATTCCTATGCTAGTATTCTATAAAAAAGTCATCAGAAAGAAGCTAGTAAGTGGCAGCCCTCTGTGGCCTCTACATCAACTAAAACCTCCAGGTTCTTGCCTTGCTTAAGTTCTTGTCCAGACCTCCTTTGATGATGAACTGTGAAAAGGAAGCTTAAACTAAATCAACACTTTGCTTTCTCCAAGGTACTTTGGTCATAATAATAGAACTTAAATATCCTGACCAAATACCCAAAAGGTAACTATGTGAGATGGCAGTACACTAGTTTGACAATCAAACCTTTTCATGTGCATAACTGTATTAAAACATGCCTTCAAATTATACATTTTCTTGGTCAACAGTATCACAGTAAAGCCTGAGATTTTTCACTATTTAAAAAGGCATGGAGTGTTTTAGGAAGAAGAGTTTAAATTCCAGATGAGAAGCAGCTCAGCTTGGGCCCATTGCAGCTCTCTCTAGCTGCATGCTCATGCGTGAGTCAGGGATCCCTGTTGCTACAGCAAGTGATAGACATCTACCATGATCCTGTCTGTGAATCTACAAACAGACCCCAAGGTACTTGGACTCTAGAAGAATACGTGACATTCTCAGTTCCTCAAGGAAGCCTACAGACTTCCAGTGGCCAGACCTGGAGGCATCTGAAGAGTTCCCCTTAATAAATAATCCTATACTGATCATGGTCCTCCTCCTCCTCACTTTCCTCACATCACGAGAGTCATTTTCTTAACCCAGACTTGCTCCCCTTTCCTGCTGCCCAAGAACCAGAGAAATTCTGGCCATATGAAACCTCCCCTTTCCCTGAGGGCCCCCACTCTGTTTCATGGGCCTGAAGTGTCATCAGAACTCCCCCACCACCACCACAGACACACCACTATGTGATGTGTTCATCTATAGCATGGAGACACACCTGAGTCGATCTCAGAGTCCCAACCATGCCTTCTCTTGGTTATATTTCTGCCTATGGTGTTAATAATTTCAAACAAACATTTTACCCAAATTAACAAACCTTCAGTGTCTTGGGACCTTTCAAGAAAGTTTTGTCTAAACTTGATTAGAATTCCACAACACAAATGCACACAAAGTATGCTCTGAATCAGCCTTCCCCCTCATAAGATAGGAGAGAAATTAGTTCCCTCCTGACCAGTGATCACATTTTTAGCTATTGGAAATTCATCTGTGAGCAAGTATATTAAAGTATACAGGCAGAAAAACCACTAAAACAACTCAAGTTTATAAAACAAAATTGAATAAAGGTCCCAGACAGCAAAATTTGCAGTTACTTAGGTCTGGCTACATTTTTTAAAAAAAACAGCTGTTGACATGGAAAATATTCTCTCACAAAGTAACATTAAGTGTTTACTTTTGCACTAAAAGCACAAGTACTTAGTGGATTAAGGATGATTTTCTCCATTTTTTTTCCTCATGGGTTAAGTTACATACGTACCATTTCTAAGCTACTTAGTTAACTGTGATTATGTGTGTCCTGGACTTGAAAGCCCATGTGAAATCAGAGTTAAAGGACAGTTGGTAGTTTTCAGTCATGTTGAGGATAAGAAGCAGAAACAAATTTAAATCCCAGGAACAAAGCTACTAAAAGTAGTGCATGGAGTCCTGGATTTGGCTCCTGACCAATGAGCTAAATAAATAAACACAGTCTGTTTCCTAACGGTTTGCTTTATATTCTGATAAAATGATACTTTGTTGCAAGATATTCACATTATAATTACTACATGACATTCAACTGTAACAAAATTACTGTCTCTGTTGGACAACCATGCTTGCTAAATTGTAAATAGTATGATCCCTAAGCAAATCAGTGCCCAAGGACTATGGTTTTTTTTTTTTCAGTTCGCTTTTACACACTTAGCACGCTGTTTTGTCAAGTGTAAAGCCTTTATCACATACTAGAGCACAGTTGCAGATAAAGCTGTTTGATTGTCTCTATATTATTCTCAGCATGAAGTTTCTACACAGTTGGGGGGAAAAATGCCTATCTGGATTCTTAGAGCTCCGGCACAATTGATCTGGAAGTAAGTTAAACACAAGGAAAATGCAACATCTTTTCCTTTACATTTTATTCACAACCATTTCAAATTAAGTCATATCTATGTGCAAAACACAGTAGTAAATCTTTATAGTTGTGGAAAGATGCTTATCATATAACCAGTGCTTTCCTATTTGTGGATGTTGCCAGATCATTTTATTCAAGCATATTTCTGGTTTGTATTTCCTGGAATAGAAGTCATCTGAGGGCATCTGGAAGGTTTATGGCAGGAGAAAACATTCAGTATAATGTGAATAGCATTGTAAATACTTATAAATAAATAAATACATGATTTTATTTTGCTATTTATAATTTATTCATATATCTAAATTTAGCCTTGTTAGACTGCAGTATGTTAAAATCATAAAGACCAGAAAACACCTGGTTTGCTGACATAAGCCATGATAATAAAAGATTTGGCCCATTCATATTTCATTGACAAAATTAAAAACTGATTTAGAAGGCAATTATAAAACATAACAAATAATGGTACTCAATAAACCTAAGACATATTTCATGACCAGCACCAAGGTGAGGGGGCCCAAGGTAAATATAGAGGAATGTACTTTAGACAGTCAGAATTTTGATGCTTGGCATGTGTTTACTTAGCACTCCTTATTTATAAAGCAGTAGCCAATGTAGTAATCTAACATTTTTCAGAAATTACCCCCCATCACACTAACTTACTTCCCACCTAACCTTTCATGTTACTTTTGCAAAGATCAACTCAGACCATCTGATTCCCAATGTCCTCAAGAAATAGTATTTGTTTTAGTTAAGCACTTGGGAAATATTCCATACAAACACCTTACCCTGTGCTAGACATTTATAGTGTAGTTAGTGATCCTGCTACAAGTTCCATACAGAAAAACAATGAAGATCTTTCCAGGAAATAATTGACAAAAATTATTTGAAAGCAGGAAGTGTTACAAGGATGTAAATCACCCAAGATTATACTTACCTCGTCAGAGAGAAACAGAGACCAGACAGGTCTGATTGGAATATTGCTAGAAAATAGGTAGCCAAGCAACGGCTTGAAAAGCTACCAAAGGGAGCTTTCTTCAAATGGACAGGCACACCCCTTTGGTAATCCCTCCTTTAGCTTTTGACAGTCATGCATCTAAGTGTTTGCTTCAGTGTGAGCTCTTATATACCGAGGATCATGGGAGCAAATGGAGGACATGACTACAAACGTCAATACTGACTCTGCTGGCCCAAGAATGGGCAAAATAATTTTTTAGCTTATACCCCCCCCCCCAAAAAAATCTAAAAATGTATACAACACAATGTGAGCTTCTCTCATTACTCATTTGTAATAGTCCTAATGGGTCAGGCTATGATTCAAATAAGCCTGACTCCCACTGATGCAGTGTTTAAATGACTAAGAACAGAATGTATTATTAGCCTCCTTTAGAATATTCTTGAAAAGCTACACTTAATAGAAATGATTATGATTGAACTTTAGTTTTATGCCAAAAAAGAGGTCTATCTTAGAAAATATAAAACAAAAGAAAGCACAACTTGGCCTATCCTTATAATGGAATTTTAAATTATTATTATTATTATTATTAATTGTGCATATCAGCTTGGGCACATGTGTGGCAAGGTGCATGGGTGCAAGTCTGAGGACAGCTTCACAGAGCTGGTTTTCCCTTCCACCTTCATGTTGGTACTGGGGATTGAACTCAGGTTGCCAGGTTTGTACAGAAAATGTATTTACCCAATAAGCCATCTCAGTAGCTTCTGGAGGGAATTTTAAAACATCAATAGTATTATGACCATTCAGGATATTCATATATAAAGATTGTTTTGCATTAGATTAGGAATTAGATATCTAGCAATATTCATATTTATACACACGTACAAACACACACATGCACTGAACCCCAGCTGCTAGTAATGGTCAAGAAATAGTGCCCAGGTGTTATAAAATCAACCACATTTTCCAAGTATTTAAAATCTGTATTCATAATTGAAACCTGTAGATTATTAAATTCTTGACAATTAATGTTAACATAAAATGTTAAATAGTCTCAAGAAAGTATATCAATTATTTTTTTCTTCTATTAAAAATGGATTTTATTTTTAGAAAATATTCTAATTATACTTTTCCTTCCCTCCTCCATCCATCCCCTTTCTGGCTTTCACTAGATGAAAAATAATAATAAGGTAAAATAAAACAAAGAGAAAAGAATAGGGTAAAACAAGCATAAGATAAGGAGTCCAAGAAAAGGTACAAGAAAGAGATATAAACACTGAGATGCATGAATTTGCATAGGAATTCCATAAAAATACAAAATCAGGAGCCATAATACATACATAAAATCTATAAGGAAAATAGATAGATAGATAGATAGATAGATAGGTAGGTAGATAGATAACATTTTTAAAAGGCCCTTGTCCATTACAAGATAAGGAACCTCAAACGATGCCTTTGAATTTATCTGCTTTGGCATCTATTGTTGGCCAGAGAGCCTATCCTTAAGACTTGTTTGTTTCCCCAGTGAGACAACCTGGAGAAAATGAATATTGGTTTTTGAAAATAATCACCAATTGGAGATTGCTTCTGTGTTTGAGATAGGGCCATGTGTCCACCTCTCCTTTCAGCCCTAGGACCCCATCTGATGTTGACCTGTGCAGGCCTTCTGGATGCTTTCACAGCCACTGTGCATTTGTCCTAATGTTTTTTGAGTGTCTTGTTACCTTGGTGTTCTCCAACCAATGCTCTGGTTTTCTCTTTTTTCCCCACTTCCCCTTCTTCAGAGTTCCCTGAGCCCAGAGGGGAGGGTTTGATGAACATCTATTAAGGGCTGCATTGAACTCTTTAAAAGTCAGTATCTGGCTCAAGAAGAAATTTTGTTTCAGTGTTCAAGGGACGCTTTGGAATTTGCTTGACTGTATTTTTTGACACCTTATCCCATTAAGCACTCCCCAAAATGTATGAATATCATTATGTTCTGATAGTTATTTTATTTCCTCATAGCTGACAGCTCTTCAAAAGAAAGTAATGAGCCATATTTCAGAAAACAAAGTGTTGGTGTATAAACGGAACTAGTTAATTACATGTACATATATACACACACAAACATACATATGGACATGGTAGCCAAATTTACTAGGAAGCAAAGCTATAAGAAATGTTTACAAAAAGTTTTATCATTACAGCATGGCATATTAACAATTAATTGTACACAAAGTTCCAAATTTTTGTTTTTCTGGCCCCAGTTATGTATTAGATACATTGTACTTAATTTCCTGCCCTAAAACCATATAGTTCAATGGCAACATCATATAAGCAGATAGTTTGGTCAAATGCAATGAGTGAAGTGCACACAAGAAAGTATGGAAGCAGGACTGAAAACAGAGTTAGTGAAACACGCAGGTATCACCCAACCGAACAGCTGGACTGGAACAGAAGAGGAGCAACCTCTGCCTAGAATAATGGAAAGAAAGGGAATAAACATGGGGGGTATTCTGGCCATGAGAACCAGTAAAGGCCAAGAAGGCAAGTCAGCTCACACCTACACATGTGGCAATCAGTGACGTTTAAATTTAAAGATGATATAGGAAAGGGTACAGACTGCCAAGTGACAAGACCAGGTCACCAAATAGAACTTCATTCCATGATCAAGTTTTACCACTTTGCTACCAAGACAAGTGAGTCATGGAAGAATTTTAGGGAAGAAAACATCACAGATGATCATATGAGTAATTTGATAAAGAGGTCATTAACATATTTGAGGAATAGCTTCATGGCAGTCAAGGCAAAAGGGAGGGTCTTAAGGACTTGTGGACTAGAGAACATGTTCTCTGTTGTTGCTGTGATGGTGGTGGTGTTAGTGGGGGGTGGAAGTGGTGACTGAGTGGATATTAGACTAGCAACTGGAATGGAAAATAAAATACAGACTACCTAGCAGGGGGACCAAAGAAACAAAATGAGGTCAAGATTAGTAAAAGTCACTCCAAAAACCCATGGGGAAGGTATAGCAGGTATTTAAATATGCAATTAAGGGGGGGGAGTTCAGCCCAGTGGTATATGAAAAGGTTGCTTTAGTGTGTGGCTATTCAATTCTTTTTTTTTTCTTTTTTTTTAATTTTTAATATTTTTAATTACATATTTTCCTCAATTACATTTCCAATGCTATCCCAAAAGTCCCCCATACCGCCTCCCACTTCCCTACCCACCCATTCCCATTCTTTTGGCTCTGGCATTCCCCTATCTTGGGGCCTAAAAAGTTTGCAAGTCCAATGGGCCTCTCTTTCCAGTGATGGCCCACTAGGCCATCTTTCGATGCATATGCAGCTAGAGACAAGAGCTCCGGGGTACTGGTTAGTTCATCATGTTGTTCCACCTATAGGGTTGCAGATCCCTTTAGCTCCTTGGGTACTTTCTCTAGCTTCTCCATTGGGAGCCCTGTGATACATCCAGTAGCTGACTGTGACCATCCACTCCTGTGTTTGCTAGGCCCCGGCATAGTCTCACAAGAGACAGCTATATTTGGGTCCTTTCAGCAAAATCTTGCTAGTGTATGAAATGGTGTCAGCATTTGGAAGCTGATTATGGGAAGGATCCCTGGATATGGCAGTCTCTAGATGGTCCATCCTTTCATCACAGCTCGAAACTTTGTCTCTGTAACTCCTTCCATGGGTGTTTTGTTCCCAATTCTAAGAAGGGGCATATTGTCCACACTTTTGTCTTCATTCTTCTTGAGTTTCATGCGTTTAGCAAATTGTATCTTATATCTTGGGTATCCTAAGTTTTGGGCTAATATCCACTTATCAGTGAATACATATTGTGTGAGTTCCTTTGTGATTGTGTTACCTCACTCAAGATGATGCCCTCCAGGTCCATCCATTTGGCTAGGAATTTCATAAATTCATTCTTTTTAATAGCTGAGTAGTACTCCATTGTGTAAATGTACCATAATTTCTGTATCCATTCCTCTGTTGAGGGGCATCTGGGTTCTTTCCAGCTTCTGGCTATTATAAATAGGGCTGCTATGAACATAGTGGAGCATGTGTCCTTCTTAGCGGTTGGGACATCTTCTGGATATATGCCCAGGAGAGGTATTGCTGGATCCTCCGGTAGTACTATGTCCAATTTTCTGAGGAACCGCCAGACTGATTTCCAGAGTGGTTGTACAAGCTTGCAATCCCACCAACAATGGAGGAGTGTTCCTCTTTCTCCACATCCTCGCCAGCATCTGCTGTCACCTGAATTTTTGATCTTAGCCATTCTGACTGGTGTGAGGTGGAATCTCAGGGTTGTTTTGATTTGCATTTCCCTGATGATTAAGGATGTTGAACATTTTTTCAGATGCTTCTCTGCCATTCAGTATTCCTCAGGTGAGAATTCTTTGTTCAGTTCTGAGCCCCATTTTTTAATGGGGTTATTTGACTTTCTGGAGTCCACCTTCTTGAGTTCTTTATATATATTGGATATTAGTCCCTTATCTGATTTATGATAGGTAAAGATTCTTTCCCAATCTGTTGGTGGTTTTTTTGTCTTATTGATGGTGTCTTTTGCCTTGCAGAAGCTTTGCAGTTTCATGAGATCCCACTTGTCAATTCTCGATCTTACAGCACAAGCCATTGCTGTTCTATTCAAGAATTTTTCCCCTGTGCCCATATCTTCAAGGCTTTTCCCCACTTTCTCCTCTATAAGTTTCAGTGTCTCTGGTTTTTGTGAAGTTCCTTGATCCACTTAGACTTGACCTTAGTACAAGGAGATAGGAATGGATCGATTCACATTCTTCTACATGTTAACAACCAGTTGTGCCAGCACCATTTGTTGAAAATGCTGTCTTTCTCCACTGGATGTTTTTAGCTCCCTTGTCGAAGATCAAGTGACCATAGGTGTGTGGGTTCATTTCTGGGTCTTCAATTCTATTCCATTGGTCAATTTGTCTGTCACTATACCAGTACCACGCAGTTTTTATCACAATTGCTCTGTAGTAAAGCTTTAGGTCCGGCATGGTGATTCCACCAGAGGTTGTTTTATCCTTGAGAAGAGTTTTTGCTATCCTAGGTTTTTTGTTATTCCAGATGAATTTGCAGATTGCACTTTCTAATTCATTGAAGAATTGAGTTGGAATTTTGATGGGGATTGCATTGAATCTGTAGATTGCTTTTGGCAAGATAGCCATTTTTACAATGTTGATCCTGCCAATCCATGAGCATGGGAGATCTTTCCATCTTCTGAGATCTTCTATAATTTCTTTCTTCAGAGACTTGAAGTTTTTATTATACAGATCTTTCAATTCCTTAGAGTCACGCCAAGATATTTTATATTATTTGTGACTATTGAGAAAGGTGTTGTTTCCCTAATTTCTTTCTCAGCCTGTTTATTCTTTGTGTAGAGAAAGGCCATTGATTTGTTTGAGTTAATTTTATATCCAGCTACTTCACCGAAGCTGTTTATGAGGTTTAGGAGTTCTCTGGTGGAATTTTTAGGGTCACTTATATATACTATCATATCATCTGCAAAAAGTGATATTTTGACTTCATCTTTTCCAATTTGTATCCCTTTGATCTCCTTTTGTTGTCGAATTGCTCTGGCTAGGACTTCAAGTACAATGTTGAATAGGTATGGAGAAAGTGGACAGCCTTGTCTAGTCCCTGATTTTAGAGGGATTGCTTCAAGCTTCTCACCATTTACTTTGATGTTGGCTACTGATTTGCTGTAGATTGCTTAGCTATTCAATTCTTGATAAGTAGGTACAAAGAAAGAAACCCTGTAGGGCTGTTGTGCTCTGCTGGTTATTGTGTTTTCTCAGCATCATAGCTGGAGAGAATTGGTGGGATTCTATTACATATTTTATAGTATGTGCCTAGAATAATATCTTGTTAGGAAAAATCACATTCTATTTCATTACTGTGAGTTAAATATTAAACTTCAAAAATTACCTAATACCCCAACTTATTAAAATCCCTCTTTAAAATACTAACATTTTGATAAGACATTTTAAAAACCTACAGCTAAGTATTCTACCATATTTAGTATACTACTCAAGTTTTCTTCTGATCACATTTATAAAGAACAAATAATATTTATCACTTAAGAGTACTTATGTATATTTCCTTAACCTTAGGGGGAAAGGCAAAATGTTCAAATGTTTAATAAATTACTGCATACCTTACATCATACCAAGGAGGGTGTATTTACTGACTGTAACCTTTTTGCTTATTAGACTCTGGCTGGATGGTATATCTGAAGCCCGATACCTCCATAAGGTAGTTTCTACTCTCTGTATTTAGGAGCTTCATTCTTGGCAATTCAGTCTTGTTTCCTATTCCAGGAAGATTATCACATCATTCTCTCTGTTGAAGGATAGAAACTGCCCAAGGAATTTTCTGTTGTATCACATCTCTTTCCTACTTCCTTTAAAGCTTTCTTCTGTTATTGCAGAAAACTCAGAGTTCAGGAGGTTGTCTAGTGACGTGCATTTCTGTTCTATTTGTCTTTTTTGTTTGTTTGTTTGTTTGTTTGTTTGTTTGTTTCTGCAGAGTTGCTATCTAAGTGAAGGACTCTGTGAATTTAATAATGCACACAAAACATCCTGAAGGACAGTAGTGCACTAAATCAGGAGGTGTCTAAATTTGTGAGAGGTTCAAAGTTTTTATCATAGGAATACTCAAAGCAGCATTCAGACAAGAGGAAAAAAAACTCACAATAAATACCTAGTGAGGCATATTAGATGTCAGTGGCCATTTGCTCTCAAAGAGAGCTAGAATGGAGGATGATCAATAATTTAGAAGTGATATTAAAAATAACTTCAAAACTAATTATCATCAAAATCAAATCTTCTGTATGTTTTAAATTCACAGGACTGCTTAGTATGCTAAGCAACCTTTCCCAACAGAGCAAGAGTAGCTATAACAAAGTCCAGAATAGAATTATTCAAAGCAGCCCAAATAAATAAGAACACACAGCTGTAATGTGTTAGAGAATCCTACCTAAAGCTACCAGAGGAACTAAACTAGGAAAACCTTAGCAGCCAGGGCCTACTTCACTGGCTGGTACATCACATGATGATTGGAATGATTTGGCTGGGAAACCTAAAAATTGGACTAACAGAAGACTAGACTAGCCTCGTGGGCTTTGTAAGCATTGTAAAATAGTACACTGTTTCATCATACCCTTCCATAGCTACTCATTGGATATGTATTTAGAAACTACAATACTTTAAAGGAATGACACACATATATACTTGCAAACATGCATAGACATCTAGGAAAATGTGCAACATGCTAATTGCTCACTGCACCATGAGAGGCTACTAATATAGCACTAGAGTCCCAGTAGTGAGATGGAGAAAAGGGACAGGGTAAACCTGAGACCCATGATAACGGGGCACACTAAAATGCATCTCCTTGTATGTCATCAATGAGTTAAGTTCAGAGACCCTGGAAGAAAGTAAGAGTTCCTCAAAGCTCTAGTAGGCCAATATCTGTTCACCAGGCATTAGAATCAGCAGAGAACAGCCACTTGCCCTCCTAGTCTTATAATCTGCAGTTAGCTTCCTTGCTCTAAATTGTTTAGCATATTCGTAATTCCTTAAAGATGAATACTAAGAGAAATGATACTACTGATTTCTGCTAAGCTAGTATCATACAACAGGCACACTGTTACACAATTCTTCACCCAGTCCTTAGAGTGAAACACACAATGAGGCTGCATAGTTTACCAGGCATAGGTGAGCAGGCCAAGAGTGGGTTGCACACCCTGACTGTTGGCAGATTTGATAGACTTTTCAATGCCCCAGTGTGAATAAACAGGGGAGACAAACCTTAGGCAAAAATAAAAGAAAAAAAATGCCTAGCATTTTTTATTAAAAAATATCAAAAGTACATACATTTATAAATGAGTTACCTTAACAACCAAAACAGTGCTTCAGAAAATTAGATGGCACCCTGGGTAAGTTACCAAAAAAATTTCTATGACTTATGAACAGAAATTATTTTAAATGCTGAAATTAAAAATCAAAATCAAACGGGAAGGCAAGGAAAGGAGAAACAGGCCATAGATGATAAACTGTTCTCGAAGTACTCAGCCTCCAAGCCTCCTTCTGCAATCCAAAGCACGACTGTTGTGGGGGCTGTGGGTGAAGGGCTGTGTAGCATGCCTGCATTCTGGCACTGACTCAATAGAAGTTAGTGTTACCCTCTCCACAGTTGCTCACCTTTAAGAAACTACACCTATGCTAAGCAATCTAGATCGGAATCTAAATCAAAATATAAGAACAGGAAAAGTAGGGTAAATTTGACTAGGAAAAAGATTAAAATAAGTAATTTGAATTTGGGGGCTTCTATAACTCAATAAGTAAACAAAACAAATCCTGAGAGCACTGTGGAAAATACCCATCACTGCTACTAACTCTTCTTTTGTCCATCTTATAGCTTTGCTAAAGTGCTGATGGTGCCCTGTGCTGCTCACTTGTTAAGATTCTGAAGGTTTGCAGGACC
This sequence comes from Mus caroli, assembly GCF_978045245.1. Lineage (NCBI taxonomy): Eukaryota > Metazoa > Chordata > Mammalia > Rodentia > Muridae > Mus > Mus caroli. Next base: position 70,021,432 of record NW_028227261.1, read on the forward strand.
AAATTGCTCTGGATCTATCCTAGGTGTTGATAGATTTCAGCATTACTACAATTTAATCTAGATTTTCAACAGTGTAACAAATGGCTTTTATTGTTATATATTGATTGTTAGTAGTAAGGAAATTTTTTTCACTAGTCCAAAGTTTGGCTACAGAGCAAATCAAGGAGGGCAATGACTGGTAGGCAGTAAACTCTGCTTGGGAGGTAGAGTCATCAGAGAAGGCGGGCATGGCTTAATTTCTGTTCATAGATTCTGATCACTAGTGAATCAAGACATCTGTGGATTCTGAGCAGACCAAACTTATCTAGCATACCTTAGGCTGACCACACAGTCAACCACATGTCTGTAAGTAGGAACTTGCATACTCATGGGGACTATAACTCCTACAGAATAAATTATTCAAGCGTTTTTAGATCGCAATTCTGAAAATAGCTTCCTGTTGGTTGTAGAAATTTTTAAACCACTGAATACCACAGTTTATCATAAAATGGGGTTTTAAGGACACCACAGCAGTATTTAGTAGGATTCAGTTGGTTTGGAATGTCTCTGATGATGAGATGAACTTAAGATAAAAAGCGATGTGATTGTTTTTATTTCTTCCTAATTCATGATTTGTACATGACATCAGTTTGTAATCAACATTGGTGGCATACTTTTTATTTCAAAATTCCAAATTGGTGAGCAATCAATGAGAAATCAATACGCATGCCTTTTGTCCATGGTACCTCATCAGTATTTCATGTAAATATGTTCTCAGGATTTCATGTAAATATATTCTCTGGAGATTTAAAGGACAGCATATGCTAAGCTTAGATTATATCATATTTCCTTTTTTTAAAATAAAAGTAAATGGTTTGCTTTAATTGTAGAACAAAAAATGTTTCCTTCGGAAAAATGTCCACAGGGAAGATTGAGATCATTCTACTAAAATATATGTCAGGAAATAGGTAGGAAAGACATAAAATTTACAAGTTTGAAAGAAGTTGTTTTATTCAACATTTTGGTACCATTTGCTTTTAAGTTGTGCCATACATTACATTAACATTAACATTACAAAAGTGCTCAACTAAAAATATGCCACAAAGTAACTATTTTGAAATGAAAATTATTTTTCCCAAGAAAAGTCAAAAAGGAAATAAGTATACATTGATCATTACGGGTTCACTTGGAGTTATAGGGAGAAATGCAGAAGCATCCCTTGTACTCTATCAGTTTGCACTGATGACGGTACTTCCTTCTGAGATTGTTATTTTATTTATATGAATGTTTTGCTTGTATGTTTTGTAAGTTCTGTGTATGTCTGACACCCATGGGGTCAGAAGAAGGTACTAGATCCCTTGGAACTGGAAGTTACAAATGTCTTTGACCTATCCTGTGGGTGCTGGGAAGTGAATCCAGGTCCTTTTTAAGAATAGCAGGTGCTCTTAACTGCTAAGTAATCTCTCCAGTCCTTGATGGCAATTCTTTATTATAGGATGATATTCTTGATAAAAACCTATCTATTACTTTTCTCCTCCAGCTTTTCATATGATGATTTGGGTATATGTGTTCTGGTTTAGATCCCAGTTTGCATCAATTTCCCATGTGCTTCTCAAATGATATTACTGGGAGGTGGCAGAGCCTTTCAGAGGTGTATCCTTCGGGTTATTGATACCATGTCCTACCCCTCCTTTTTCTGTTCCTTCTGTTGCTCTACAGCTATGAGGTAAGCAGTTTAGTTCTGCCACAGGCTAGGAGCAATTGGGACCAACTAAACAAAGATGAGAACCTCCAAAAGCTTAAGCCAAAATCGATTATTTCCTTTGTAAGTAGATTTGTCCCAGGTATTTGTTATAGTGGTTTGTTACAGTGTATCCCCTTATGTGGTATGTAGTTCAGTAAAGTTTGGTCACTGCCATACTCAAGACTTAGAAGCATTTTATAACTAAGCAGAGCATACTTGGCTTGCCCTATTCTAGCCATGCCCACTCCTCTCTGCCTGCTCCTCTCTGGACACTAGCAACCACTACCTGTTCTCCATCACCTTAATAGTATCATCTTTAAAATATCATATAAAACTAGGAAACAGTGATGATGCAGAATCATAGCTAATAGATCATATAGTAACCAGTTTTAAATGCAACATTTTTATAATTTATTTTATTTGTGTGTGAGACAGAGAGAGACAGAGACAGAAACAGAGAGACAAACAGAGAGAGAGAGAGAGAGAGAGAGAGAGAGAGAGAGAGAGAGAGAGAGAGAGAGAGAGAATGCATGCATGTCACATGGATACACGCATCTGGAGTGCTTATCCTTTTGTATGCAGAAGCCAGAAGAGGAAGTCTGCCTTCTAAATTAATGCCTATGCTTCAGTCAGCAGCACGGTGCCACTGTGCCTTCCTGACAATGCATTATTTGCTCATATCCTGCTGTTTATCACATGAGTTACTCTTCCACCTTCACTTATAATTGAACCAACCACTGCTGTCAAAGGGTACTTGAATGATCAGTTGTCTATCGCTGTTTCTCTAAGAAAGTCCCTTATTAAATGATCACTCATCATGGTCTCATTTTCTTTTCAAAGCTTCTAAACACTCCTGACATAACAGCTAATCTTCTTTACTTTCCAATTATTTTAAAAAAGACATTTACTTTAGAGGATAGACAAATAGGTGATAAGCAAACACAGAAAAAATGTTATTCATAGAATGCATGCAGGCTTTTTCAGGGAGTCACAGTACAGTTCCTTTGATTCTTCTCTTTGTTCAAGGTAAAAATAAAAAGGGGGAAAACTTCACCCTCTGAAAGGAAACCAGAGACAATTGAGACAATCAACATAAATTAAAAATAGAAGAGAGCTTTATTAAAATTGCTCAAATAGGCCGCGAAATCTAACTGGCTTATCTCAAAGGCATTCTGCCAAATGGTAGTGACTTGTACTTTCAGTGCCTTGATGGTCAGAGGGAATTCTACCTCCTTCAGGCCAGCCCTGACACAGGGTGACTTCATGAGAAATACTTTCAAACGATGTGGCTCCGTGAATACCCACCGACAATGACTTCACCAGGAAACTTGGCAAAAAGAGTGTGTACTTTGAGTATGATGTCACTGCTCAGCCCAGGAAATAACTGCATGCTCTGCAAAGTTGTCTTCAAAGGAAAAGAAGCTGACCGTGTTAAGGAAAAATAGATGAAAACACACTTTAAGCTCACTATAGCCGGGAACCATCATTTAAAACTGTACCCTTTGGGGCAGCGGTGTAATGAGACTGACCCAAGTAGTATCTATAGAGATTGTAAGCAGGTTAAGAGCTCAGAATCTCCAAATCTGGAGCAAGCTTGTACCAGAAATGGAGGTGAGTGACAGCCTTTAACCAGAACTTGTTTTCATAGACAAAGATCGTAAGTAAAAATTGAAAAACCCTATAGGTGATGGGGAAGCTTATTTCTGGAGGTCTTAAATTAACGGGACTTTAAATTGTTTTTTTTTCCCTTTCTTTAAAAAAAATGAGCACTTTTTATACAATAAAATACAGTGCAAAGACAAAAAAAATTTATATTGAAAAACCAATATCCCCAAACATGAAAACTGAAAAAGATGTACGTAGGTGATGCAAAAGCTACCCTGATTTGCAGAATGAGGCTAAGCTTCCGCCCTCGTGTGTGACCTCAGCTCTACAGGTGTTCAGTCCCTGCAAGCTAGGGGAAAAATCCCAACACTGGAAATGGAAATGAGAGCTTGGAAATCTGGGACTAATCTCTGACTCTACTGTTAGTTGTGGGATGTTGAACACTAGGCCTTACAAAACTTCCTTTTCGGTTATTTGGTTTTTATCTGTACAGTAAAGTTAACCAAGCTTGAAAGCTGTGAGGGAATGCTCTCTTATGTCATAAAGCTGTGTATGAGAGTGAGCTTCTAAGACAAGTGTGAATAACTTGTGATCTATTTTTCCCCATGGAGGAAACTGTCTCAGAAGGGTCCACAACTGAGGCTGCCTGCTCCACCTTCAACTAAAAGTGAAAACCTCTAGAGGAAAGAACTGTAGAGGAACAGTGTGTGTGTGTGTGTGTGTGTGTGTGCCTGGAAAGTGTTCTTCATCTTAGAGTGCCACATCACTTCCAGGGGTGCTCCAAGCCAAATCCTGCTGAATCTGAGAGCAATCTATCCATCCCCAATTGGAGAGGCCATAAAACAACAGCAACATGGCACGTATCTGCCTTCATGATCTCCTTACAAATATTCACAACTCTACCAAAGTTACTGTTCCCATTAGAAATGAGCAAGCAGAGCGCTGAAGAACACAAAATCACATCCAAGATCCCATTGTGAAGCCCTGCTGAAGCCTGGGTCCACACCCAGGACCAAATGATACCAAATTCTCTTGAATGCATTTTACTGTACCGCCTCATAAACCTCCAAACCACGGGCAGAAAAGACGCACGTGGGAAACGGAACCAGTTTCGTGTCCACGTTGAAACTGTCTTTGAGTCTGAACGATTGTTTCCAGAAAGATATAAACTTAGCAAATATTTCTTAAAACAAAAGCAGGATCACACTAATTTAGGATGAGGGGAGAAACGGGTGATGATGATACAGAAGCTTCACACAGCCCCTGTTCACTGAGCGCTTCCTCCAGGCCTGTTCTAAGTGAGCCGGGCTGCTGTGGAGTGAGCAACACTAAGAGAATGAAAATGAAAGAATGAAATCGATTAAAAGTGAAGGTAGCGCTGAGATAAAATATTGAAAAGGCACAGGGGCTGAAGGAAGAGAACATCTTTCTCGTGCATGAGATTATTAGATCACACTGGAGAGAGCAATATTGCGTATTTCCGATCCGTGTTCTACCGAGGACAGTGCTGCACGGGAAGTTGGGATGAATTGGTGTATAGATGGTAACAGAGGAACACATCCCGAGTCTCAGAGCAGGTGTCTTACAGAAGGCCACCCGCACTCTCAACAAGGACTTGGTATTCTCTGTAGTCCTCTGACTTTGCTTTCTACAACAGTGACTAAGACATTCACTTCTGTCTCCTTCCACAGGGACCGGAAATCAAATCCTGCCTAGGCAACAGTTATATGGAACAGACCTGCATCCCTTAGTCTCCCTCGGGAACCGATGGATCAATCCTACCAAATTACGATCATTTAGAAGAAGTAAGCCAAGCAGGTATAGGCTTCCCACAATTGTTCTTCAGTGCAGGGCCAGGTTCTACTTTATTCCTTTATCCTGTTGTCTTTTTCCTTCTTCTTTATTTTTTTTAAATTACTTCTCATCCAGATTGCAGCTTCCCCTTCCTCCTTTCCTCCTAGTCCTTCCCTCTTGCCTCACCCCCCACCTCGTCTCCTCAGAAAAGGGGAGGCCTCCCGTGGAAATCAGCCATGAAGTGGTGGGGCTAGGGTGAGAAAGGAGAAAAAAATACAGAAAATAAAATTGGCTTCCAGTTAAAAAAAATTTAACCATGGTTATCATACACTACAAACACCCTGTAAGAAATTGTTCTAAATTGGAATATCAAGTTCCAATAACAGTAGGCACATCTTCCCCTATTGAGGCTAGACAAGACAGGCCAGCTAGGGGGAAGGGATCCAAGGCAGGCAGTGTAGTCATGTCCTGTTAGGAGTCACTCCATGTTAGGAGTACTCAAATGTTAAGTAAGTGCAGAGGGCCTAGGCCCATCCCATGCAGTTCTCTCATTGGCAGTTCAGTGTCTATGATTGCCTATGGGATCAGGTTAGTGGATTCTGTAGGTTTTCCTGTGGTGTACTTGACCCCTCTGCCTCCTTCAATCCTTCCTCCCCCTCCTCCATAGGGTGCTCCAAGCTCCCCTTAACATTTGGCTGCTGCGGTGCTCTGTATCTGTTTCATCAGTTGCTGGCTGAAGCCTGATGTAAGTTATGGTATTAGGCTCCTGTCTGCAAGTATAGGAGAATAGAGTGTCGGAATGGAGTTTCTCGCTGTATGAAATGTATTACGATATAAACCTGAAAATTGTTAAGGATAGCATCATAGAGGGACAACAAAGGAGGTAGCCAGAAAGCTGCTTGAGTTACCAAGGTTTAGAAATATATTTTTGTATCTTTTAATTAAAACTTTATTATAAAAAGAATGTGCAAATGCAAAGCATCATACTCTGGAATCGGCCAGACCTAAGGTTTGTCCATGTCCATGAACACAGTTAGAACAGCCATGCCGAAGCTATGGAGAGTCATATTGAACTTTCCAATTTACTTCCAAATACACTTTTGTGCACTTATCCACCACAAAAAAACAAAAATCCATGACAGATTTAGAACTATAAAAACATCTTTCCTTATAGAAGACAGACTAAATGCAGATGTGGACAGAACTCTCAACAGAAGATTTGAAGTTCTTTGTTCACTCTATCGCCTGGTTCAGTTTTGGATTTTCTGCCAATCTGAAAGAATTCATAACTGATACACTACTGCTTCCTATAGTAACTCACAGACTTAAAAGGTATGTAACCCACAGAAGAGCATATAAAATTCTCTCATGGAGAAGGCACACTGAGAATGGTATGGTGTGAGATGAAGTGGTGGGGCTAGGGTGAGAAAGGAGAAAAAAATACAGAAAATAAAATTGGCTTCCAGTTAAAAAAATTTAACCATGGTTATCATACACTACAAACACCCTGTAAGAAATTGTTCTAAATAATTACCTCTTTATATAACACCAGCAAAGCTTTCGTCCTTACATAAAAGCACAATGTTACAGTTCTCTAAGGTGAGGAGCATGTGTGACCTTAAGTCATATCCTACATGAAAAATGACATTAATCAAGTCACCACAAGTCTAAACACTTTTGCAGACCTTCAGGTATGAGCTTAACTTTTAGTTTATCTTATGTGTGAATGTAAGTCAAACATTCAATATATTTATAAATTCTTTCACATTTCCTCTTGCCACATTTTAAACGATGCACAGAATCTGCTGGAAAGCAAAAGCACTGGAGCACATGACAGCCGTGGCCATCCGACGTGGCTCTTCCTTAGGCAGGAAATTCAGAGATAGAAAGGAACATTGGTTCAACAAGGACTGAATTCTGGAAGTGATTGGTCTCAATAGTTTTATGGTCCTAATTTAATGAATTGGAGCTAAGTCAAGACTAGATAGAAATGTCAAGTATGACAATGTTAATACCTAACTGATATGATTGTCTCTTCTTAACTGTGACCAAAATGCATGAGCTGAGATTTCTTATGGAATTTCTTCCGGCTATCCTTATGTAATGGCACCTACTATCTATTCCAGGCACATCTCACGTGGTCTCAAACAGCTTTCCAGGCTTCTGTCCCTTCACATGGGAAGAAATATGGGTTTTACTTTGATGTAAATCCACATTTTTAAGCCACCTTACTTGAACTTCCCTGGAATGTTTTATACATAAAGCATACAATGACACAGAAATTGCAGCTAATTAATGTAATTAGAGACAAATAAAGGAAAGAACATTTTGTCCGATGCCCAATTAATGAGCTATTTTTCATCTTGGGAAAGGCAAGTTATTTTGGCTTGGGATCTAGCCTAAAACATTGCTAACACCATGTGAATTTTTCTTGGAAGGGAAAAAGTCAACGAAAACAATCTTCCTGTAATAAAAATTAATGTAATAATGTTGCTCAGAAAACTTGTGCCTTCAATAAACAAGACTGCTAAGTATTTCCCAAGATGGAGGAGATGTTTCTACATGTTGCATCTTCCTCACATTATCTCATCTGAGCATCTAGTGGAAAAACAGATCATAAAATCATTTACTGGGCTTGTCTGTCCTGCATTGTGAAATGCTGAACTGCTGTTAGTAGTAACCCAGGAGGTGAATTTGTATGAAAGGAGGATTATGCGCTCCTGCCAAACACATCCAACTAGGGGTGGGGGGTTGAATGGAAAGAGGAGAAACGACAGAAGATACCAAAAGGAATAATGAGGCACATTGGCAAGCAAGACAAGCAAGCAAGTGGCTGGCAAAGAGCATAACAAATGAGGAGATGTGCTTTGGTGGGTGGGCACATTCATTTCCTAACATAGTCCTGTGTACTACAAACTGGGTAGTTCAAAATGAAAGAGACTAGAAGTCTTAAATCAAGGTGGGCATGGTTATCCTTCTTCTGACAAGTCTAGGAAATAGCCCTTCCTTGCCTCTTTCTGATTTCTAGAGACTCCAAAGAACGATGAGACTTGATTTGTAGCTGCCTCACATTGCTCCTTGCCTCCTGAAAGTGGCCATGGTGTCTTGCCTCTGTTGCTCTGTGCCTATTGCAGCAGAATCCATCTGGCTGAAGTACACAGAAAGCATGCTCTCCTCAAGGCAGCTGGGCAGCACAAAGCTAGACAGGGAGGGGCGAGGCTTCAAATAGTTCCTACAAGGACCGACAGACCTTCCCCTAATGAACTAATTCCATTCCACTAAGTCCCATCTCCTAACAGTTTCCTCTCAGTGTAACCACAAGCTAGAGGTCAAGTCTTTAACACAAAAGACTGAGACACATTCAATGTCTAAACAAAAGTAATACAGGTCTTAGACAAAAAAATGCTGAACATTTTTTCAGGTCGTTCTCAGCCCTTTGGTATTCCTCAGTTGAGAATTCTTTGTTTAGCTCTGTACCCCATTTTTAATGGGGTTATTTGAATTTCTGGAATCCAGCTTCTTGAGCTCTTTGTATATATTGGATTTTAGTTCCCTATAAGATTTAGGATTTGGAAAAATCGTTTCCCAATCTGTTGGTGGCCTTTTTGTCTTATTGACAGTATCTTTTGCCTTACAGAAGCTTTGCAATTTTATGAGGTCCCATTTGTCAATTCTTGATCTTACAGCACAAGCCATTGCTGTTCTCTTTAGGAATTTTCCTCCTATGCCCATATCTTCGAGGCTTTTCCCCACTTTCTCCTCTATAATATTCAGTGTCTCTGGTTTTATGTGGAGTTCTTTGATCCACTTAGACTTGAGCTTTGTATGAGGAGATAAGAATGGATCAGTTTGCATTCTTCTACATGATAACCATCAGTTGTGCCAGCACCATTTGTTGGAAATGCTGTCTTTTTTTCCACGGGATAATTTTAGCTCCCTTGTCAAAGATCAAGTGACCATAGGTGTGTGGATTCATTTCTGGGTCATCAATTCTATTCCATTGATCTACCTCTCTGTTGCTGTACCAGTACCATGCAGTTTTTATCACAATTGCTCTGTAGTACAGCTTGAGGTCAGGCATGGTGATTCCACGAGAGGTTCTTTTATTGTTGAGAATAGTTTTTGCTATCCTATGTTTTTTTTATTTTTCCAGATGAATTTGCAAATTGCCCTTTCTAACTCAGTGAAGAATTGAGTTGGAATTTTGATGGAGATTGCATTGAATCTGTAGATTGCTTTTGGCAGGATAGACATTTTGACTATATTAATCCTGCCAATCCATGAGCATGGGAGATCTTTCCATCTTCTGAGATCTTCTTCAATTTCTTTCTTCAGAGACTTGAAGTTCTTATCATGTAGATCTTTCACTTCCTTAGTTAGAGTCACACCAAGATATTTTATATTATTTGTGACTATTGTGAAGGGTGTTCTTTCCCTAATTTCTTTCTCAGCTCATTTGTCCTTTGTGTAGAGAAAGGCCATTGATTTGTTTGAGTTAATTTTATATCCAGATACTGCACTGAAGCTGTTTATCAAGTTTAGGAGTTCTCTGGTGGAATTTTTAGGATCACTTATATATACTACCATATCATCTGCAAATAGTGATATTTTGACTTCTTCTTTTCCAATTTGTATCCCCTTGATCTCCTTTTGTTGTCAATTGCTCTGGCTAGGACTTCAAGTACTATATGAATAGGTAGGGAGAAAGTGGGCAGCCTTGTCTAGTCTCTGATTTTAGTGAGATTGCTTCCAGTTTTTCTCCATTTAGTTTGACGTTGACTACTGGTTTGCTGTATATTGCTTTTATTATGTTTAGGTATGGGCCTTGAATTCCTCATCTTTCCATGACTTTTATCATGAAGGGGTGTTGGATTTTGTCAAATGCTTTCTCAGCATCTAACAAGATGATCATGTGTTTTGTCAACAGGACCTCCCATGGGGAAGGAAATTCACTACAGACTTGGCTTTGCTCTTCTTTTTAGGTCTTTTACTTGATTCAGAGAAATGCAATAAAATCTCAGGAATTTCTATGGTTTTAAGAAGAACAGTGCCAACTCTATCAGTACCATGAACATGTTCAATATCATAGGCATTGCTATTTGTGGCAAGCAGCATAACTAAACAAACAAAACCTAGTTCACATTATTCTATAAATGTGGGGAATTGAGTGAGAAGTCTGTATCATGTTCCTGCAAAGCACTGAAGTCATGTTTCCTGATGGTTCTTTGAATCACACCAAGAAGCAGGACAGGGTAAAATTTATTCAGGAAAAATTTAACTTCCTGTGGAAGGAAGCATTTGATTGTAACATAGTGGTCACATAGATGGCTGTGAATACTTGAACTTCAAATGAGTGATTTAGGTTTTTCCATGGAGCTTAGTTGTCATTTCTGAAAAACGTCAGTAAACATTTTTTAATTTTTTTCATTAAAGACTTTCAGATATAAAAGTTCCAAAATGAGAAAATAATGACGTTAGAGAGAGATTCCAACAAGCACTGTGTCTACAATCCTAAATTTGTAAATTTTCAAGATTTGGGCTTTAGCCCAAAGTAGAAAATTAGTAAGAAACAAAAATTCCCCTTTCATACTGTTAGCAGTTTTGCCCAAAGGGTCTTCTATTCTGGCTCCTATGAAGGAGCCTTCCAGAGCTTTTTAAGTCCCCTCCAACTGTGTTACTTTCTCTCTATCTGTGTTAGTATGGGCTTTGCATCTTATGAGCCTTAAGGATTGTATTTTTCTTTTCTTCTTCTTCTTCTTCTTCTTATTATTATTATTATTTATTAATTATTATTATATTAGATATTTTCATTATTTACATTTCAAATGTTATCCCCTTTCCTCATTTCCCCTCTGAAAATCCCCCTATCCCATCACCCCTCTGCCTGCTCCCTAATCCACCTACTCCCATGTCCTGGCATTCCCCTACATTGGGGTATAGAAACTTCACAAGACCAAGGGCCTCTCCTCTTCTTGATGTCCCATAAGTCCATCCTTTGCAGATGGAGCCTTGAGTCCCTCCATGTGTACTCATTGATTGATAGTTTAATCCCAGGGAGCTCAGAGGGTACTGGCTAGTTCATATTGTTGTTCCTCCTATGGAACAACCCCCTTCATCTCCTTGGGTCCTTTCTCTAGCTCCTCCATTGGGGAGCCTATGCTCAGTCCAATGGTTGGCTGTAAGCACTCACTTTTGTAATTGTCAGGCACTGGCAGAGCCTCTCAAGAGACAGCTATATCAGGTTCCTGTCAGCAAGCACTTGTTGGCATCCACAATAGTGTCTGGATTTGGAAACTGTATATGGGATGGATCCCCAGGTAGGACAGTCACTGGATGGCTTTTCCTTCAGTCTCTGCTCCAAACTTTGTCTCTGTATCTCCTCCCATGGGTATTTTGTTCCCCCTTCTAAGAAGGATTGAAGCATCCACACTTTGGTCTTCCTTCTTCTTGAGTATTCCAAACTTCTGGGCTGATATCCACTTATCAGTGAGTGCATAGCATGTGTGTTCTTTTGTGATTGGGTTACCTCACTCAGGATGATGTTTTCTAGTTCCATCCATTTGCCAAAGAACTTCATTAATTCATTTGTTTTTAATAGCTCAATAGCCCTCCATTGTGTAAATGTAACACATTTTCTGTATCCATTCCTCTGTTGAAGAACATCTGGGTTCTTTCCAGCTTCTGGAGTTTATAAATAATGCTGCTATGAACATAGTGGAGCGTGTGTCCTTATTATATGTTGGAGCATATTCTGGGTATATTCCCAGGACCTCATAAGATTGCAAAGCTTCTGTAAGGCAAAGGACAATGTCAAAAGGACAAAATGGCAACCAACAGATTGGGAAAAGATCTTTACCAACTCTACATCCAATAGAGGGCTAGTATCCAATATATACAAAGAAGTCAAGAAGTTAGACTCCAGAGAAACAAATAACCCTATTAAAAATGGGGTACAGAGCTAAACAAAGAATTCTCAACTGAGGAAACTCAAATGGTCAAGAAGCACCTAAATAAATGCTCAACATCTTTAGTAATCAGAGAAATTCAAATCAAAACAACCCTGAGATTCCACCTCACACCAGTCAGAATGGCTAAGACTCAGGTGACAGCAGATGCTGGTGAGAATATGGAGAAAGAGGAACACTCCTTCATTGCTGGTGGGATTGCAAGTTGGTACAAGCACTCTGGAAATCAGTTTGGGGGTTCCTCAGAAAATTGGATATAGTACTACCTGAGGTTGTATTTTTCTTAATCAGGGCTCACAGCTGTGTGTACTTGTTGGTGTTTGCAACAGGAGCAGTGGATAATGAACACTGCTTTCATTATTCTTGTACAAGCAATGCTTACTGATCAGCTGCATACCTATGATTCAGATATGTGTACAGCTATGTGATTATTTGTCAGAAATGGATTTGTTTGTTAGAGATGCTAAAGCTAGTTTTTTAATCTCCCATAGTACATTGTCTTTTAACAACTAAGGCCAGGCTCCATTTGTTTGTTTTTTTTTTTTCAGTAGAATTTGTGAGTGCTATTGCAAACAGGGTATAAAATCCACACAGGTAAAATCTGGCCTCAAGCATTTCTTTATTTCCCGAAAAGGGGGTATAGAATGAACAATTAGACAACTGCACTTGAGGGTTAACAGCAGTGGGTAGAGCACATGGAATTTACAGCGACAGTGTGGCTTGTGATGTAGCTTTCTGCACAGGGCAGCTGTTGGTTTGCAATATTATAAAAGTGCAATTCTATCCCCCCCCCCCCAGGTAATGGAGACAGGCATTACAATGCCAATCAAAAGTTCTTTGGAGGGGCTTGGAATGTAGCTCAGCTGGTAGAGTGCTAACCTAGCAAATAGAAACCCCTGGGTTTGATTTCCAGGGTCTCATAGGCCAGGAGTGGTGGCACACACCCCAAATCTCAGCATTTTAGAATGGCAGCAGGATGATCAGAATCAAGGTTATCCCCATCTATATAAGGAGATCCAGTCCAGTGTGGACTAGAGAAGCTCTGTAGAAGCTGACAAATGTATCATCATTTCACTTCATGTGAAAGAGTCAAGGTCTGAACAGAAGTAGACAGAGGTAGATGAGAATGATTATAAGGAAGGGAGAAAAAGGATGTACCTGTCTTTGAAGATGGTGTTTATTGTATCAGATTTGTGCTGTATAAAGATGTAGCTGTCTATTCAGGAAGATTCTAGAAGACCAGTTTGGCAGAAAGGAGAGGCAGACAATCATATACTTGTGTGAGAATTGAGATGTGAGAACTGAGATTATAACTCAGGAGGCGCATAATCGATTAGCCAGTACTTTTTGTTGGAGCAACAGTCATCCATAACCAATTAGCAGTCTACCTCACAGAAAGAAAAACAAAAATCCAAATAGATTAACTGCTTACAGATACAGAGTAAAACTTCCAAAAGATATTTTGTAGGAATAGTTTATCACTTCAGATTTAGGAAATTATTCAGAAACAAGACCTAAAATGTTTGCCAGAGGAAACACATAACTATGATGACACAAGATGTAAAATATCACAACAATATTATAATGACAGTTAAAAGGCAATAGTCATACTAGAAGGGAGTCCAGCAGGCCCAAGTGCCCGAGTTGAGTCCCTAGCACTGTAAATTTTAAGAAAAGAAACAGGAAAGGATTAGAATCCACACAACATGAAGATTGCCTATACATCACCAAGAAAGTAGGAGAGTGAACAAAGACAGTGAATATAAAGCATGGGAGAGTATCTATAACCACACAGAAAGGGTGTCTTCCCAATCAAGAAGAGTTGGGGAGTGATCCTGTTGTGATAAAACAACAAAGTCATCATTTTGGCAGCAACAACACATCATTCACTGGTGAGGATGTGAGAAAAAGGAGCTACTATGTGGAACTGGCAGGACTAGAAGGACTGGGAAGGACAACTACACACACACACACACACACACACACACACACACACACATACAAAGAAACCTGCCTCCCAAGATGACGCAACTCCACAGCTCTGTGTACACTGTGGAAAACTCACACAGGTGGGCATGAAGGATGTCAAAGATGCCTCTTAGCATGACATAAGGCAGCAAATACAGGGAACAATGGTGTACTGCAAATGTCTTCTTATTCTTCTCTCTTTGGAGAAATGTCACCTTGAGCCAGGGCTGGTACAGCAATGGACACACAACTGCTTACATGAGGTGTTGCACCCTCTTCAGTTTTACCCTAAAATATATCATATAGTTGTAAAGAGTCCTTTCATTAAAATCTTTCCAGTTACCCAATACCATCTGCTTTCAATTGTGACCACCAGTGGATATAAACTTACATGTTTATTGGTGGATAAATGCCTAACCTGTGATGTACTCATGTAATGGAAATATATCATTAAAACTCAGAAATTATATCTCTTTTGTATCAATATAAATAGATCACAAAATGATAGCATACAATAAATATAGAAGTTAATGAAAATATAGGTTGTTTCATGCTGTTATAAACTGTATGTAAATGTATAGAACATAGATATATGAGAGATACATGTTTAAAGGACAAATGGAAAGAAACCCAAGGGTCCCACTTTGAAAAGTAATTTGAAAAGGTAGCTTTTCAATTAAAAATAGATTTATTTCATTTAAAATTTTAAAATTAATTATTTTATAAATGTATAAAAAGCATTAGATATTCTCCTCATTCATCTTCTTGACTTCTCTGAGATCTACTTTTACCTTGCCCCACCCTGCCCAGTTTCATGTTCTTTCTCTTTTCTTCTTCTCTTTTTAATTTTATTTTTACCTTGTGGGGGCAACCACAGATGTTGTGGGTTCACATGCACAGCAATCCTTTTTTTTTTTTTTTGGCATTCTTTTTTTTTTTTGTTTTTTTTTTTTGTTTTGTTTTTTTTCGAGACAGGGTTTCTCTGTATAGCTCTGGCTGTCCTGGAACTCACTTTGTAGACCAGGCTGGCCTCGAACTCAGAAATCCGCCTGCCTCTGCCTCCCAAGTGCTGGGATTAAAGGCGTGCGCCACCACGCCCGGCTCACAGCAATCCTTTATGCCAGAAGACACTATATCACTCTGGTTCCTTCAGAGTCTTTGGCTCTGAAAATCTTTCTTCCTTCTCTTCTGTGGCAACCCCTAAGCCATGCAAGGTGGATAAGATAGATGGATAATCTGCAGGTAACCACTCTAATGTTCCCATAATCACTTCACTTTGATCAGCTACCACCATCCAGTGCACAAAGAAACTTCTCTAAGGAGGACTGAGCACTACAGTAATTTATACAGATGTGGATTCAGAAGAGAGTCCGATACTATGTTTATTTAGGAAAATAATAGTAGTATGTTCATCCTTGGAATCTTGTGGCTGTCACCACAACTCTTGGTTGTGCACAAGAACTAGATGGCAAGACCCTATTGATGAAGTCACCACACACTTTAGTTTCAGGACATAAAGAAATCAAGTTCATACTGATAGGGAAACTTCCTATCCACTGGATGGTTTTCCCAGTACTAGAAAGTGCCATGTGAGCTTCTGACAGAGAATAGTCAACAGCAGCAGGCAGATCCTGTGAACTGCAATAATGCCTGCATGGTATCGTGTGTACATGGGTATAATAGTGACACAGATACTATGGGGTAGCCACTTTCTGATTGAATTTAAGGCCTGCTCCCTAGGAGGAAACACATGGCTGGTACTATAAATCTAGTTAAATTCTCTCTTAATTTTTTAAAGCCACAATTACTATAGTAACTGGATTTAATAAAGTTTTGGAGGAGTGTGGAAGTTAATATTGTCAACTTGATAGGCTCTAGAATCACCCATGAGCCAAGTCTCTAGGCACACCTATGAGGGATTTTCTTAATTAGGTTAACTGAAATGGAAACACCCTAAATATAGTATTGTATGTACACCCAAAATATAGTGTTGTCTGTATAGCCTGGCTCTAAGGAAGTTACAGGGGGAAGCTTTTCATCTTCCTACTTGCTTCCGTGTCCGCTGATGACCTGTTTTAGTCACAGTTGCCATTGCTGTTATCATCCTTTGCTAATATCAAATCCAGATCTTCAGTTTTATAGTAAAGGCTGGAGAACTGAGGCTCTTTGGGAATCTTCCAAGCCTTTGAGCCCACAGTAGGATTAATTCATCCAGTGTCATGAACTGAGCAATGATCATGTTCACAGACTCTCCAGAATGAAGATAACTTCTGTTGGACTTCCAAACTGAACTGTATAAGCCAATTGGATATATTCCCTTTTAATATATACCCATTCTATCAGTTCTATTCCTATGGAGAACTGACTAGTAGAAGACTGTGATACCAGGAATGGTACTAGGGAAACAGAAATGTAAGGACAAATTTGTGAACTTGGACTTGCTCTCCAGCTCAACAAAACCTGAAGTTGCTAAAGCTTTCCCTGATCACATGGAAAGAACTGAAAATCCATGAAGTGAACTATTTAACAAACTATGCAGGATAATTACATCTGGTGTGCTTCATTCACCTATTATGGAGAGCAAGAAATTTGGTGGCTCTATATATAAGATACAATTTGCTAAACGCATGAAACTCAAGAAGAATGAAGACCAAAATGTGGACACTGTGCCCCTTCTTAGAATTGGGAACAAAACACCCAGGGAAGGAGTTACAGAGACAAAGTTCGGAGCTGTGATGAAAGGATGGACCATCTAGAGACTGCCGTATCCAGGGATCCATCCCATAATCAGCTTCTAAACGCTGACACCATTGCATACACTAGCAAGATTTTGCTGAAAGGACCCAAAGATAGCTGTCTCTTCTGAGACTATGCAGGGGCCTAGCAAACACAGGAGTGGATGCTCACAGTCAGCTATTGGATGTATCACAGGGCTCCCAATGGAGAAGCTAGAGAAAGTACCCAAGGAGCTAAAGGGATCTGCAACCTTATAGTTGGAACAACATGATGAACTAACCAGTACCCCGGAGCTCTTGTCTCTAGCTGCATATGTATCGAAAGATGGCCTAGTCGGCCATCACTGGAAAGAGAGGCCCATTGGACTTGCAAACTTTATATGCCCCAATATAGGGGAATGCCAGGGCCAAAAGAATGGGAATGGGAGGGTAGGGAAGTGGGGGGCGGTATGGGGGACTTTTGGGATAGCATTGGAAATGTAATTGAGGAAAATATGTAATAAAAAAAAAACAGTGAAAACAAAAAAAAAAAGACTTCTGAGAATTTGTGGGCAAGTAAGGAGTAAAATGCTGGCTGGTAATTTCTAGCATTTCTGGATAATGTAACCCCACACAAAAAAGAATGCACACAGAGATAAAATTCCCCAGCTTGATATACACAAAAAACAATGTAAAGATTTCTAAGAAGATTTCTAAAAGAATCTTCTCTCCAGCAGCCACAGGACACAAGTTTCTGAAACCTCTATTGTGTCACTGGCTGGTATAAATGATGTATGAAAAAGACCCAGCCTTGAAGCATCCTAGAAGTTAAAAGCAAGAACTGATACACAGTCAGGTCCTATAACTCGGAATAAAGATGCAAAGAGGTAGGGAGCATAAACTCTTACTTGCTTCATTGGGTTCACTTTGCCAAGGAGGTAGTCTCCTCGTTCTCATTAAAAAAAAAAATGCATCCCTATCTATCAGGAATATGGGAAGTCCTGAGTGAATTGTGCTGTTGATATACGCTGGCCATGTCAGGGAACCCAATGCCTCAGAGGAAAGTGAGTGTCAAAGCCTTCACTGTGGAAACATTTCCATGGGTCTGAATAAAAATGTTGACAACATATACAGAAAATGTCCATCATAGCTTTCCCCATCACATGTTTACAGCCTGAAGACTGCTCCTCTATAGGGACTGCTGCTACTGAGACTGGCTAAGCCTGCCCCCTTGTTCAGTAGTATACCACAAAGCCCATCTCCTTGTTCTCAAGTGTGCAATAATGCTGCCTTCCTGTTCAACTGTATATGATAAGCATACTGCGCTCCAGGGAGCTATGGCTTCTCTACCAGAGAGCCCAGTCCACCCAATTTGTTTTTCTGTGTCCATTTGATTGCCCTTTCTTCACTTTTCACTGGAGTTAGTGGCAGAACAACCACTAAAGTGTTGCCAGGAGAAATTAGCCTTACATTGCCTGCAGAACTGGCAGTTATCTCCCCTGAAAGAAATGTCCAGCAAGATGATGACAATGCCTCTCATGACCTACCCATTTTTGCCTCTAGAAATAGAACTAGACTCAAGGCTAATCAGAGTTCTCAAGGTGAGGTAGAAAATGTGATCTATGAGGAAGTGCACTATATCCTCAAAGATCTTAATGGGTTTTCTAACTAATTTAGGCAGAAATATGGGGAATATGTGTGCAAATAAATTAAAAGGATACTGGTTAATTATGAAAGAACACAAAATTAGATCACTTGAGTTAATCAACATGAACCTATTAGGTAGTGATACTGGGTTCAATTTTTCAGTTCTCACAGTATAAAAGAGAAGTCTGCCAAAAGTTTATTTGATAGGACAGCTGAAGTATAGGTAAAAACATAATATATAGTAAATATCACGTGGCTTAGTATTAGGAAAGACTTAGGAATTTGCAATGTTTAAGTGGATTTGCCATTTACAATATGATCTTCCTGATTCTCTGGGTCTTACAATCTTTCTGTCCTCTTTCTACAATGTTCCCTGAGCCTTAGGTTCAGTAGCGTTTTTGAAGATGTATCCACTGGGCAGAGCTTAAGCATAGGAACTCAAAGCCCACCCCCACAGTGACACATTTCCTCCAACAAAGCCACAGCTGTTCTAACAAGGACACACCTCCTAATAGTGTCATTCCGCGGGCAAAGCATTCAAACATGAGTTTATGGGGGCCAAATATATTAAAACCACTACAACTTCTAAGCATTTACTAATAACTTAGTAGTAATTTGATAAGTAACTTAAGAAGTAGGCAATTGATTGATATATATAAGCACGTATTTACTGCATACTTCCACTTTATATACCACCAGGAACTACATTAATTGTACAATTCATTGGTGTGAAGTGTACTGAAAAATTATAAAATTACCGTGTCACTCTTTCCCAAATTTTTCATTATTACAGATATTCTGCACCCATAGAATAATAATTCTCCTTGAATCTGTCTATTGTAAGCCTCATATAGTGGTGACGACTCATACAATATTTGCAAAGACAAAGGACAGTTCTATATGTGGAATAAATTTCAACTCCTGAAACTCAGATGTTGAAATGCTAACCTCCAGTGTGAGGGCTTAAGATGATGAAACCTAGGAAGGAGATCAGTGCCCTCTCCAAAGAGATCGGAGGAGACTCCCTCACCCTACCCCTGCCATCCTGTGAAGACAGAGCCACTCACCTAAGCATTAGGTGGCAGGCCCTCACCTGGGGTCAAGTCAGCCAGTGTCTGATTTGCAAACTTCTAGAATCACTCGAAATACATTTCGGCTGTTCATAAGGCACTCTATGGCAGCTCATCTGGGTTTCCTGAACACATTAAGACAGCAACATATTTTGAATTAATACATAATTTCCTGTACATATTACTAGGCAAGTATTTAGTCTTAACTCTGATACTATATGTGGTGCCGTTTGCAAAAATGGACCTGAGATACATTTGAGAGTAAACTAAAAGATTACTCTCCCCATTTATAGGATAAATGTTGAGGATTGTCTTGGACATTTTATGGACTCTTTAAGGAAACATTATAAGATAGAGTATCTTCAAGTAGGGAATAAGCCACAGGTTTTCTAAAGCAGATCAAAGCTTCCAGGCTTTTTAAGCAACACTGGCTAGCTGCAGCAGTCTGGCAACAGAACTATGAGTTTTATAGCCACAGGTTGAAAACAGTAGAATGTAGAAGTGTCACTTTTGCCCAGTTAAATTAACATGAAGCAGATGAGAATAAGATAGTGTCCAAGAGCCCACAGCTTGGTGATCACCTGCCCAAATAGCTTAAACCAAACCATGAGTGGCTTCTCACTCTTATGACATGTAGCAAGAAAACGACAATTTCAAAATGGTGCAGAGAAATGAAGTCATGTGTGTAAACAGATGGCTCAGTGGCTAAGAGCATTAGTTGTTCTTGTAATAGACCCAAGTTTGGTTCTCAGAATATCAGCTGGCTCACAACCACCTGTAACACCCTCTTTTGCTTTGACAGCCACACACAAGTAACATACATTAGGTAGCATATACACATGTAAATAAAAATTTAAGATAAATCTTTTAAAAATGAAAATATTTTTTACCTTCAAATAGATTACCAAAAAATTAAAACAATAATCAGCAACA
Source organism: Mus caroli (assembly GCF_978045245.1). Classification (NCBI taxonomy): domain Eukaryota; kingdom Metazoa; phylum Chordata; class Mammalia; order Rodentia; family Muridae; genus Mus; species Mus caroli. The sequence goes on from NW_028227261.1 coordinate 70,041,851, forward strand.
AAATACATAGTCCTGGCAGAAGTATTTATAATATTATGTGTCAACAAATGTTAGAAATAATTGAAAGAAGAGTGATTTGGCCTGAAAACACCCCTGTCATTTCAACTTTAGGTATATGTCTCAGCCATGACCATCAAGGGATGAAACAGCTTACTGAAGCAAATACACAGCCAATTCTAACTCAGCATATGAAGAGTTAAACTCCGTTCTCCAGATTGATTTTTTTCTCCCATATTACTTCTGTTTCAGTAAACTATATGATAATTCAGGCACGCTCTATCTCTTAGAATCACTTGTCTGCTTCCAAATTCCGATGCAAAGAGACATCTGCTCATCTTCCCGACTCCGCTGTCAGCCTTGTTTTCTTCTCAGATCTTTAGAATGCCTTCCTGTCTCACCTGTCCAGCTGTGGTCTTTTCTAATATCCATCACCCCCAGAATGACAGAAACAAAATACTTTAGTTCTCTCCATTTCTACACTCAGTCAAGAAGCATCAAGGGTGAGGTCACTCCTCAATGACACCTTTCTGGCTTAGGCTGACTATATCAGTGCCACAACACAACTCCAGAACAGGGGTAAAGCATTCACTATGGCAGATGAACATTACTAATATGTATGCATCTCTGGCTTCCTCGGATCATGCATTTTCAAAAGACAAAAATAATACATGATTTTTACTTTTAATAATGTGTATTCAAAATATATCCTCCAACATAAAGGAATGAATAATGAAGACCTTCAAAAACTACCGGAGGGCTGTCGAGATGGCTCAGTGGTTAAGAGCACCGACTGCTCTTCCGAAGGTCCAGAGTTCAAATCCCAGCAACCACATGGTGGCTCACAACCATCTGTAACGAAATCTGATGCCCTCTTCTGGAGTGTCTGAAGACAGCTACAGTGTACTTACATATAATAAATAAATAAATCTTTAAAAACAAACAAACAAACAAAAACTACCGGAATGCTAGCAGAGGCAGAAGCAGATTGATCCCTGAGTTTGAAGCCACCCTGACCTACAAAGCTACACAGTGAGATCCTGTCTCCAAAGAGAAAAAAAAACTATCTGAAAAATATAATAGTAACCTTCATTATAATCTATTTTTTATTAAATACAATAAAGCTTTCTTTGAGATGAAATTTTATATAGTCTTATCCCATCATTTTTTAACACTCTTTTCTGTGTTAACATTCTGATAATCTTCCTGTCTCAGCCTCCAGTGTAGCTGAGATTACAAGTGTACACTACTACACTGGGTTATACTTTTTTTTTTTAAAGAATCTCCAAGATGCTTGAATTCAATGAGAGGACACTGGTAAAAAAAAAAAAATTGAACACACATGATATGCACTCACTGATAAGTGGATATTAGCCCAGAAACTTAGAATACCCAAGATACAATTTGCAAAATACGTGAAACTCAAGAGAAGGAAGACCAAAGTGTGGATACTTCTTCCTTCTTAGAATGGGAAGAAAATACCCATGAAAGGAGTTACAGAGACAAAGTTTGGAGCTGAAATGGAAGGAAGGACCATCCAGCGACTGCTCCACCCAGGGATCCATCCCCTATACAACTACCAAACCCAGACACTATTGTATATGCCAGAAAGATTTTGCTGACAGGGCCCTGATATAGCTGTCTCTTGTGAGGCTATGCCAGTGCCTGGAAAATACAGAAGTGGATGCTTACAGTCATCTATTGGATGGAACACAGAGCCCCTAATGAAGGAGCTAGAGAAAGTACCCAAGGAGCTGAAGGGGTCTGCAACCCTATAGCAGGAACAACAATATGAACTAACCAGTACCCACCAGAGCTGTGTCTCTAGTTGCATATGTAGCAGAAGATGGCCTAGATGGCCATCAATGGGAGGAGAGGCCCTTGGTCTTGCAAAGATCATATGCCCCAGTACAGGGGAATGCCAGGGCCAGGAAGCAGGAGTGGGTGGGTAGGGGAGCAGGGCAGGGGGGTATAGGGGACTTTGGGGATAGCATTTGAAATACAAATGAAGAAAATATCTAATAAAATAATAAAAAAAGAAATTTTCAGGTTTTTATAAGAATTTTAGATATTATAGTTGCATAGAATGTAATTCCTAACTAAGAAACAGCAAATGAAGACAAATTTGATTAGAACAGAAGAAATCAGTTGGAAATTAGACACTGGCTATTGGTTTCTTTCTTTTTAATGAGACAACTGAGGGAGTGGTGCTTAGAAAGGTTAAGTAACACCTCCTTTATACTAAAAGAAACAATTGTTCCCCAGAGGAAAGAAAACCATCAGTGTGTAGATGAAAAATAATTTCCAGAAGTAATTTTCTCAAGGCTGAAAGAAGGAGAGCTGGTAACGCTGTCTTGTACTGTGTGTAGTCCTCTAATAAATCAATGTATAGAATTTACAAAAATATACCACACTTAACAATGAAAAAATCAGACCGTGTGTGTGTGTGTGTACATATATATTAAAGAGAAGAAATGGGGGTATTTGATAGGAAATCAGTGTAAAGAGATAATTAAGGGGAGAGATATTTTTCTCCCAATTTGGGAAAGAACAATAGACAGAAAAGCATTGTAATGATTTGTAAGGAAGAAAGGAAAGAAAGAAAGATAGAGGGGGGAGGGGAAGGAAGGAAGAAAGGAAGGAAGGAAAGAAAGGAGAAGGAAAGAGAGAAAGAAAGAAAGAAGGAAAGAGAGAGAAAGAAAGAAGAAAGAAAGAAAGAAAGAAAGAAAGAAAGAAAGAAAGAAAGAAAGAAAGAAAGAAAGAAAAGAAAGAAATCTTTTTCCATGTGTACTTAGGTGGTAGTCTGTCACGAGAAAGCAATTCAAAGTTAGGGAACATACTATGGTATTTACTTATAATAATTTCATTCATAAAACGAATAGAAACTGTGCCTCAAAATATCACTGTGCCCATAGTTTTTTGAAGAGCCAAGGATAAGATACACCAAACAAAACACAAATGATGTTGTCAGAGAGGATTCCTGGGATGGTCCTATATTAGCTGTGGATTGGTTAGGTTTTTCTGCAGCTCTTACAGCTTCTAGGAACACCTGGTCAGCGATTGGGGATATGGACTGTGATCAAACCTGGAACATTGAAGGACAGCAAGTAGAGCATCCAGTCGTAGAGATGACATCCTGCCCTTAGCAGAAGGACAGAGTAAGGATGTCCCACAAGCACCTGGAGGCATCGCTTTAAAACTGTTTCCACTTTCACACACAGAGACTGAGGCAAAGACCTTACAAATTTTCCGAGAGTCGAATTACACAAAACTCATGTTACTCAATACTCAAGAACCCATGTGAAACGAGTTTGCACATAAGGCCCAAGTGCCTTATGTCATTTTACAGGACTGTTCCGCCTCCCTGACTGCAGCACCACAGCATAGTTTAAATGCTCAGCTCCGGCACACACCCTATCTAAATTAGAGAGGAGTGCACAAAACTACTTACTGGAACCTCTGAAATTCTTGAATTATAAATTCAAACATTCGACGTTAACAAAGAACACTTTTCCCAGGCCTAGTTTCCCTTGGTTTTTAAGGCCATGAGTATTTTGAGTGTGTGTGTGGGGGGGTGGGGGGGAGATGAGAGGAACCCATCTGTTTCCGATCATTTTTGCTTAACTCATCAGGATATCACTAGAGAAGTCACCAGTGTCTGCATCACTTTCTCCTCTCCTTAGATTTCTATGACTTCTAGTCTTCAAAGCAAGCAGGTGTATCAAGTCACAATGAAATGCCCGTGAATGTCACAGCACTATCGTTTGAATCCAAGCCTCAAGATTCTCACAGATTTAACAAAGGTCTTAGAACCTTTTTCACCCTAAGGTCTAGTTGTGTTATTATATTAGTGGGATACTATGTTTGACTATATTATAAGTGAAAGAAAAAATAATGTATATGATACATATTTTAATATATACTGTAGAATAATTCTCAACTTATGTCAGCTTTCTTCAACATTTATTATATAATTGGTGCCTAAGAGAGGATAAGAGATGGGTTTTAAATCAAGTCCTCCAAACCCCATTCCTCATGCACAGGGTTAATATTAACCAAGTTTATAAGAGTCTTTAAAAGCAAAAATCTACTTTTTTTCTCCCTAGAAACAATGAAACAGAATTGAGAAGTGAGGTCTTCCCTAAACAATATTAACTCAAGGGACCTCTGCATGAGCGCAGCAGCAACAAAATATGTCCAGTGATACTAAAGGCATGAGTTCAAATTCAGCCTAGCTCCTGGCTGTTTGCAGATTAACCATTGGTGAGAAAAAGAGGCCATGAAGGTGAAAGAGAACAGGGTGAGGTATTTGGAAGAATATGGAGGGAGAAAGGGGTAGAAATATGATATCAAAAGTTTTGAAAATAAATAAATGTGAGAGGATCAAGCCAGCTCTTGCCACATCCAAATGCCCTCCTAGGTTTGTTCCTGCTTCCTACCTTCAACATCATTCCAGGAATATGCTTTCAAGACTTGACTCAGGATGTGTGACCAGAGGGCTCTGAGGACCTCAGCTGTAGCCTTAGATAAAACCGATAGGCTGCTGATAGTTAAACCCGTAGAAAGCACAGCAGCCAGTATATACTGTAGGTAGACATCTCCCTTGAGGGCAAATCATTCACTTCAAATGCCAGCAAGTTAGAAGGGAAACCCATGGGAATTGTCTCACACAACCTACTCTAACCTGCTGCCCTTGTACCAAAAGTCACATGGAACACATCAAAAGCAGTAAAACTCACTGCCAATACCACTAGCAGCTTCTCACTCTTCAAGAGTGTACCTTAAGTTTTATTTGAGGAAGGGGAATGAAGTTCGCCAAATTTTGACAAAAAAAAACCGCATCTTTGCAGGCTCTGGCTAGGGTGAAGAGATATCTGGCAGAGGGCAAAGGTGGTAATGCTTTTGTTGGATGGAAACAAAGGATTATGAAAGCTGGCTAAGAGGAATTAAGAAAAGAGATGTCACAACATACCAAACAGGCATTTGCCACCTGAGATGTGGCCCTGTTCACCTTGATAGCTTGTCTGGGCTAACAGGGCCAAAGAAATCAACTTTCAGTACTCTTCTCTTTAACGATGTCAAGCACAAACCTCCCAAAGTTCAAAGCTTGCTTGAAGCTGCCCTGCCCATCATAGGTTGCTCTGCTAGGCCTCTGTTCCCGTTCCTAACTGAGAGAAGGCTTGGTCAATGCCATGTCGCAACATCTAGGTATTCTAATGGTGTTATGTCTAAATTCAATCTGCTTTGAGCTCAAGAGTCACTGAATACAGAGTATACCTCAATAGGTAGAGCCAGAAGAACCATAATCAACAAATAGGATACCATGGCTTTTTAACAAAGCTAAGAAAATGTGGATTCCATGTATTGTGTATAATTGCAAAGAGAAGTGATAACAAATCCATAGAGGGAGATAAAGCATACTGGTTTATATGTAGACTCATTTCAAACAGGAATATAATTACATAGCAAAGAGCAAGAAATTATTCTTTGAAAAGATGTCTTATGCTTATTTATCACCAAATAGAAAGAGTGGATTGAGTAAATAGATTTGGTTTGGTTTTGTTTCAAGGCATAAATACCAAATGCAGAGCTTTGAGGTGTTTGGGAAATAGCAGAAAGACCAATGAATGGGGAACAATTAGTAAAAGAGGGCACAGAAGTGTAGATCACAGAGGTGGCCAGACTGATAGGGTGTCACAAACCACTGGGGAGCTTGGAAATCCTAGAATGGTATATAACATGGAGACATGACCTGGCTCATGTTAACTGAATCACCCAGATTGCAAAATGAGAAGAGTATGTGAGAAGGACGAAGAGGGTTCAGTGTCCCTGGGACAAGGCCCCCATGTGAGCCTTCACGAGTGTCAATGACTGCTGTGGGTATAAGGTTTGTTTGGATAATAATGTACATATTTTCACATTCCTCAGAGCAATGTTCTCTCTGAGAGAACAGGAGACATGTCACTGTGTCCCTACCTGGGCCACACACCAGGCTCAGCACACTTTGATTCCAAGAATTAATTGGATTTGGTCCTGTCCTCAGAAAGTACGAATCCTTTGTGATTAAACTGACAGAAATGATGTCTAAATTCCAGAAAATAAGAACTAAAACCACTTGCCATGTAATGGTGGGAAAATATCAATTTCAGCTTCCAGTATAGGAAGTTTCCTGGATTCTAAGCCTTAAGGAATTCCACCAAGCTCATAGACTCCTTACATATGTCTTAATACAAAGAAAACCCACAATTTGGATAACAATTATCTGACTACTTAGATCACTATAGTCAAAATAAAAACCATTCCCATATTTAAGGGAAATGTATTTCTCCTCACTGAACCCTCAGAATAGACTTGAGAATGGAGGGTTAAGTTTAGTGTCTTGCAGTCCCTTAGCAGTGGATTTTATGTGGCTTTTTGGGGTGGGGGGTCTGAAAATGAGGCACTGGAATTCTGAGGTAAGTAAATTGTGTCAGGTGGCCTTGCTGGAGGAAGTGTGTCACTGAGGATGGTCATTGGGGTTTTAAAAGCTCATGCCAGGCCATTTCTCTAACTCTGCCTCTCTGCTTGCTGACCAACACGAAGCTCTCATCTATTTCTCCAGTAGCACACTTGCCTGCTATAAGAATTCTTTGGCCATGGCATTTCTTCACAGCAATAGAGCAGGGACTAAGGCAGCTCCTGTTCCAGCAGCTGATGGAAGAGTGGCCAATGGCCCTGGAAGTATCAGCTTAGCTCTCAGAGGCTACAGAAACCACCATGTAGTAGGAAAACTTCAAGGAAGAGACATGGAACTCTGAGTGACCAACAGACTCCCCAAATCTCACCCAGCTAGCATTTGGCCATGCGAAGTAATCTGCTTAGGGGAAAAACTTTAAAAAAAAAATGTCCAGCAGGAAGGGTATGCTGCCAGAGATGGACAAAGAGGCTCACAAGTGGACCAGAGTCAAATGTCATTCAAATACTCCAGTCTGCAGGGATGCTGATAAGCCCTCTCCACGAATCGTTTCTTATAATGCACAGGAAAAGATGATGATCTACCAACTTGTTTCATATCATCAAAGCTTCAGGATTCTTCCAACCTATCGATCCTTGGGTTTGGGAATTTGTCTTTGTCTAGCTCTGATCCTCAGTGGAGCTTGACACAAATATCCTGACTTGTCATAAGACAACACATTCAAGAAAGTGTGATAACTTTCTGATAAATGTCAATCACGATGCCTAAGACTTCATCAGAAGCAGAAAAACAGGATAGTGGTGGCCTGAAGTACCATCTTCTGCCAGAGGTTAAAGAAAAAAAAAACAGCTCAAATAAGTACAGTAGTTATGCCTCTGGAAAAATATCCAATTTGCAAATTATCTATTTTGAAAATTTTGATTTGAAAATGCACAAAGTTTGGGTTCTGTGGTTTGTCTCAAAATGGGCTTCTCTAAGATCATTCAGAAAAGACAGCAAGGTAAGAGTAAAAAAGATGATACAAGGGCATTTCTCAAGAACTCCTCAGTACAGCTGACAATGCCTCCTTAAACACACAAGCTCAGAATAGGTTTCTTTTTTTTCCTGCTAAAGAAAAGTTTTATAAAAGAGTTCAGGGGGAAGCTCAAAAGCTACAGAAGAAACACTGGGCTCAAATTTCTGCTCCTATTTCCTGGCATAGAAAAGGATGGCCAGGTTACCCTTGGCTCACACAGAACTACAGCAATGTCATTTCACAGATCAGTTACAACTATATTACAAAGCAGACATGCAACGGGCCTCTTTTTTTTTTCTTCTTTAAACAAACAGACACTATTTTATGAACAGTCCCATGAGATGGAGCACTGGCCCTTATGTGTAGTTCATCAAAAGACTAAGACTTATCAGGTGATTTGAGATCTGAAAATAGCCCATTGGTAAAAATGCTCTCTTTATTAAGGACAATGGTGCCAGAAGCCCAGCCAGAACCCTCTCCAGGCTTGCATTCAGCTAGCAAGATGCTAATCTGTGCCTATTGTAAACACAGTTATACAAGAAGAGACTGGCAAGGAGTTCTTTTGCTCAGGCTCATACATGGTGTATTTTTAACGAAGTTCCCTCTACCCCATACTGTTATGTTTTACTTTGCAACTTTAAATGATGATGTAGGTGAAAAAAAAAAAGTCTAAACTAGAACTCTCCTGTTAAGATTTTCAAAAGTCTCCATTTCTCCGAGTCTTGGATTACTCAACTACTCTTATAGTCTTGAGAGTGATTTGTCAAACCATTTGTATCCAGGCATCAACTGCATTCTTGTACATGTATGTATGTAATGTATGTATGTAGTAAGAATGTATGCATGTATGTATGTATTATGACTTTACAAGTATACTGTGGTTCGAGTTACCTTCTGAACTTGTGGATGTCCTCATGAGCTCTGTGGCTCAGAACTACGCTGATGGAATAGAGCTCTTGTGGGGGTATTAGGACCGAGGACCTGTTGGAATTTGTCGGAGAATAAAAATACCAAATGTAGGCAGAAGTTACACATTCCACTCCCTGATTACCATAACACCCCTTCAACATTCTCTTCCTCCACCAGGCACCAGGGTAACACTGGGAACTAACAACCCGATCCCTGAATGACCTCTCCTCCAGCTTTGTACATGGAATTTCATATGTTCCCAAGAAAACTATGGAAAAATATCGATTTAGGTTTTGCCATTGCTGGGTAAGACTATGACTTCTTGCACTAACACATTAACTTAGACACGGCTGTGATTAATGGGCTTTGCATTTGTTTAATAAACAAAACTAATAGTTTTGGCACCACAAAGTTTTGACACTTCTTTATCCACCAGTCTATTCGTGAAGCTAGATATGGTGCACGTCTTAGTCACTTTTCTATTGCTGTGAGGAAACCTGATGACCAAGGCAACTCTTATAAAAGAAAGTCTGTAAATAGGGAATTGATTCGAGTTTTGGATGTTTAGTCCATTCTTATTATAGCTGGGAGTATGTAGCATGTGTGGACCACTTTTATTTAAATTAACACAGCATATATGGGGTAGACAGCAAGCCAGTCCTCCAGCTCAGTTTCAAAATATTGGAGATAGCAGATATGCACCAAAATCCTCAAACAAGGATCGTTATAAATTACAAATATCACAGTTGGATATGATGAAGCAATAGAAGAGAGTCAACGCCAACTGAGATAAAACTCCGAAGGTTAAGATTTGGAAGGGAAGTGATATTTAATCTCTGGGCCATAGAGATGAACACACAGTAATAAGCAATAAGTAAAACAGCCTCTAAATAGAGAAAAGGTGGTGTTAAAGCCATGGATTAAGAACAAAAACTTGACTCTCTTAAGGCCATGATGGAGCATCCATGAGAAGCGGCAGGAAATGCCACAGAGTATCGATTCAAAAAATCATTCCAGAAAATTTGCCATATGTTGAGAAAGATGTGCACATATAGGTCCAGGAATTTCAAAAGTTCAAAAGATGCTTAATAGGTCTATGCAGGTAAAAACCTCTCCAAATTGCAGTACACTTAAACAACCAGAAGGACAGTGAGCTGAGCATGATGGTACAGATCTGAAACGTCAGCGTGCAGAGGCTGTGGCTGGACAAATTTAAATGTCAGACTAGCTTGGGCTACATTGCAGGACATTTTCTCAAACAATACACAAAAACAAAGAAACAAAATGGTACCGCTAAAATGAAAAAGACGACTACAAAAGCTACTGCCCAACTTATCAGTAAGGCAAACACATAAATGTGCTGGAGAGTTTTATGTTAACTGGCACAACCTAAAGTCATCTGAGGGAAGGGAGCCTCGATTAAGAAAATGCCTCCATAAAACTAGCCTGTAGGCTAGCCTGACAGCATCTTCTTAATTACTGATTGATACAGAAGGGTCCATAAAACTAGCCTGTAGGCTAGCCTGTCAGCATCTTCTTAATTACTGATTGATACAGAAGGGCTCGGCCCACTGTAGGTGGTACCATCCCTGGAATGGTAGTCTTGGGTTCTATAAGAAATATAGCAGATATGAGCAAGCCATTAAACAGCACTCCACCACAGCCTCTGAATCAGCTCCTGCATCTCGGTTCCTGCCCTTCTTGAGTTCCTGCCCTCATTACTTTTAAAGATGAACTGCTATCTGAAAATTATGAATGGAATAAATCCTCTCTTTCCCAAGTTGTTTTGGTCACGGTGCTTTATCACACCCTAATAACAGCAACCCTAACTAAGACAACCAAGGAAAAGTAAAGCAAGCAAGACCAACACAGAAACATCTAACCCACAAAAGTAAACAAGAGAGGATGGAAGAACTTAGAAAGAGAAAACAAGCAGATAAAAACTCACAGAGTGAATTAACAATCCAAGATGCTTAAGTGGTATCAGTCCACTACAACATATAATACAAGTTTTCGTTCTATGGATTTTAAAGAAGTGTGATCAACGAGTAGTGAACAGGGTTTGGATCCTAATCGACTATCTTCCCTTTCAGTGTGCTTCCCAACCAATACCTCAATCCGCACCCACCAGGCCATGCAGTAACCAAGTGGTGTGTCTGTATTAAACATATTCATTCAGGGTTCACGTCCCCACATGCCGTGAGACTAAGATACACACAAAAATGTGTTGTTTCTTTCTTTAATAATTCTGTATCATACAAGAAGAAAGGAGTATCATCAGCATACACTGTCCTCTATCTGGCAGACTGCAAATAATGTAAAACACAAGAATTATTGGTTCTGTAGATTCGGTTGAATTTACAAGAAGTAGGTAGAATGTCACAGACTTCATTTCAACAATTATATTTCCAAAAGAGCCTATTAGTTCCATATTTTAAAGAAAAAATATTATTTCCTAGGATACCAAGAAATTGAAAACTAATTGTCTTCAAAGCCATCTCTTCTTATACATAAAAAAATTAATTTGCATATAAGATGAAATGGAATGCTGATGTATATAACAGTCTTACATGAAAGTAACCTACTGTCCACCAACAAATGAAAACGTGAATAAAATCTGATGTGTAGTAGAGTAATAGCCTCCAAAGGAAAGAAATCCTGGTACATGCTTCCAAAGAAAACAAACGTTGGTATAAGCTATACCATGCATTATATGGACATAATGTTAAACAAATAAGCCAGTTCCATGATATCAAATACTGAATTATACTCCTTATAGAATGAACCTCAGATGGCAAATTCAGAGATAGAGAAAATAGAATGGCAGTTTTCAGGAGGTAGTATTGTTCAGTGAATATAATTTCAACTTTGCAAGTTAATGAATGCTCTGCAGATGGGTGGTTAATCAATATATTTAACATCCCTGGATAGGGCATTTAGGAATGGTTAAGAAATGGGGGTGCTGACCAATATGACCTCTTCAGTGCAGAAGGTGGAACCGTGTGTGGAAGTTGGGGTACTCTAACACTGACCCAATTGAAAAGATCCCACAGTGCATCTGTGATTTTACTTGTGCAACTTCCTGGTATAGGATTAAAAAGGAAGTCCTTAACTGGTGCAGAGAGGGGACAGAGCTATGAGAGAGAAGAAAAAGAAGAACTGTTAGCATTTTAAGTCCTAAGCAGGGACGAGGAGTGGTTAGAACAAAGACTATGGCTTAAGTCTTCAATTTAATGTCCATTTAAATCTCTTGATGTGCTCACAAGGGCATCAGTTGATTGGGCTTCTCTTACTTTGTTTTCTTTGGTATCCAAAAGGGTCTCCAGGGAGATGAGACCAAGATCTATCTTCAGTCATTTGTTTTAGCTGTTGGAAGATTTAGAATCACAGTATGAGGTCCCTCCCAGCCAGCTTCTAGAGTTAGAAGAAATTTAACCATCATTTAATTTTTTTAGGTCAAAGCAACAGCAGGTTTGCCTCTCTTGGCTCCAGATAAGCACTTGAATGTTGAATTGAGCCAAGGCTGTGATGTCCTATATCTGAGTAACATTTTCCTTATCAAGAAGAAATCACTCATGAGAAATGGCTTTCTAAACAACATCTCATGCAGACTAGTGCCTAGTTTCTGGAAGTGATTCCTTGGGATGTTGAAGAAACTTATAAAGGCAGCTAGAGTTACCACCTCAGAGAGCAGAATAAGAAGAATAAGAGGTAGAAACTAGCCAGACAGTTTAGGGGGGAAAAAGACCAAGTAACCAGTTTCTTTATTGGCTAAGAGTCTATCTAAACAGTTTAGAGCAAAAAATAAAATAAAATAAAATAAAATAAAATAAAATAAAATAAAATAAAACCCAAGTAACCAGTCTCTTTATTGGCTAAGAGTCAGAAATGTTCTTAGCCCTTTGACATTCTCATCCTTGCCAATGGCCAGAGATACCTGAAATATCTGGGGCCTCTGATCCCTGATCTGGTTCCTAAATTATTTTAGGGTAATGTCTCCAGAGGGGAGGATGTTAGGGCAGTAATAAAGGTATGTTAAGGGAAAACAAGGGATCAAGAGACTAGCCTGATCTGGCCTGAGTGGAGACCTAACATTCTAGTTGGACAGAATCCAACAGGACAGGCTGGCTAGGGGACCACCCCTTCGAAAGGCAGGACCACCTATAGAAAGGAAAGGTTGGTTTAGTCCATGCTAAAGAGATAGGCAAAAGAATTGCTTTCTTTAATGAGATACTGTACCTTCTTTTCCCAGAGTTCCCAACCTCTCCACTAACAGGTCCCACAAGCTAAGCTGCCAGTAAGTTCTTCTGGGTCTACTCACTTTTCTGCGTCAAAGACACAACTTTTCCTTTCATTTATTAATTACCTTATTTACTTATTTATCAATCTATTTATTTACTCTATCTAGCTATCATCTATCTATCTATCTATCTATCTATCTATCTATCTATCTATCTATTTTTCCTGTCTCTTTCTTTTGGGTGCTAGCCAGAGGCACAACATACTTTTTCTGATACGTCGTAGAGCTACCTTTTCTTTAAAGCACCGCCTTCTGCCCCACCCACCCAGCATGGCTGTTTCCTGCCAACTGGTGGACCTCCATTGCTAGTAACTTTTATGTCATGACTTTTCTGTCTTTATTTCATCCCTCTCTCCAAGGACGCTACAAAGATTTACAATGTGCATGCCCTAGGATTGCAGGTGACGGTCTTTCAAACTCTAATAATAAAATTGTCCTTGAGCTTCCAAAATGAATAGTTAAAACAGAAAACAATGGTTGTGACATAAATTTTAAATTGTATACATTTTTGGTTTATGAGTGTCAAAGTTCATTTTAAATGTTTGTACAGTAGCGTTAGGTCATTTATTCTAAAGTATACACAAGGGGAAATAAAAACCTCAGAAACATCTAGAGGACACCCCGGAAGATGTGAAAAGCTAATGCAAATGAAGCCAAAGCATGAAATGCAGTGTTCTTGGAATAACATGATTACCCTCTTGAACTTGATTTGGGCAATGAGCTCTGAGCAGAGCGGGATCCCTGACCTCTCAATGGAATGTCTACCTAGAGCAGCACACTCCTCTCCCTCCACAGCCTGTGGGATAGATAGAGCTTCCATCAGCAAGGAGTATTGTCCCAACCCTATCTACCCACAAGTGGCCACATGGAAGCTACACTGTGTTTGTGGTGGTGAGCCCCCATGCCTGCTTGCTACATATCCCAGCCTCTCATGGCACATGCAGGCTTCAGAGGGAAATTTATAAATATGAGTATTTGGTTTCAGGTGACATCAACCAAAGTACCAAATATCAAACAACCTTAACTCCTAAAAGAATATTCCCATTGATCATTTTTCATAAAATGTACAAGATTGTATCAGGTTCTTAAGATGTCTTCCCAGGTTAATCACAAGCCATGTGATACCAGGAGGACTGCATATGTTGTTTTTTTTGTTTTTTGTTTTTTGTTTTTGTTTTTTTTTGGCTGATTTGTGCTAGAGCTGACTACATCCTAAATAATGGCTCACAAAACATTTCCTTCCTCGCCTCCAAGAAGCCCGCAACCATTGCTGAGCTGCACATGTGGAGGGAAGGTGCTCAGAGGCACGTACCCCGTTTCATCAAGTGTCAGGTTCCTGGAGGCTTGGGATGCTTTTCTAAATCAGTATCTGTTAATCTTCCAGGGCATGATGCCTCCAGGGGAAAATACACAGAAGCCTGTTTCCAACAGGTCACGTGAAGGTGGATCAGGGCGGAGGCTTCCCTCGCCCTTTCCCAGCACGGTCCCCTGCTACAGAGTGACTGAGCTGAAGCAATTCCCAAACATCTGAAAACCATTTGTGAAAAACAGAGGTTACTACAAATAAAGAAACTTTAAGCTGGTGGTTCGTATCTTTAGTTCATGATGTAACTAGACACTAAAATAATAGTGTATGCTCTAGTGGGGAAATTTGCTGCACAGTTATGAGATGTGCTGGTCCACTCTCACTCCGCACACCCCATCCCTCATACACGCTCATGTGTGTGTGTGCACATGACCACACACACACATACACACACACACACACACACACACACACACACTAGCAAACTGAGAACAAGTCACTCAACTTTCTCTGTACTCTGTAGAGAAGACAAATTAGATTGGTGTTTCTCCAAATGTGGCCTTTGGCCCAACCAGGTGTGATTGCTCTCTGGGAATGTGGGTAAGTGGGGTAGGCACCAGTAACAAACATAAACTCCTGGACCTGCCCTACTTCCATTGAATCAGAATCAATGAAAATCAGTCCTCTGAATCTGTAATGAAATGGTAAGATCACTCAGTGGATAAAGGTGCTTGCCACCAAGCTTCATTACTTCTGTCCCCAGAATATACATATGAAAGGTACAGTCTCGCTGGCCTCCACAAATGCCAGGTAAATGCGCACGTGCACATGCATACACACCCATGCGTGCTCGCGCGCGCGCACACACACACACACACACACACACACTTAGCACACAATAAATACAAAAGGAAATGTTTTCCAGCTTTTCTTTACCCAGCACCAATCATTAGTGACTTCTGAATTGTGCAGTGTAGCAGAAACGACTTAAGAGCACTGACGTTTGTGACCATATTAAATAAGTCACTAGAGCAGTGGTTCTCAATCTATCAGTTGCCCATTCCTTTTGGGGTCGCAAAACCCATTCACAGGGGTCTCCTAAGACCATCCAAAAACACAGATATTTGTATTATGATTCATAACAGTAGCAAAACTACAGTTATGAAGTAGCCAACAACAATAATTTTATGGTTGGGGTCAGCACAGCATTAGGAAGGTTGAGAAGCACTGCTCTTATGCATCTTTGAGCCATATAGATCCAAGGTCATGAGCAGAGTATAAAAGAAATATGTAGACCCCATGCCACATTCACTACCACAAAAATGCAGTCTCTAGTCTGATATTATCCCAGTGCAAAGCGAAGGGGTAAAACTGACATGGAATCAATGACTATACCAAACCACTTCCCTATTCCTTTCACTTCATCTCCATCATCCATCAAATATACTGACGAGCCCTAAATAAATGTCAATGATACCTTGGAGACTAGATTTTAGTACATATATGATATTTCAAGGCCAGAATTTTACATCATGTTAATTCCATGTTCTCTCATAAAACTGTGTCCAAAGATGAACAGCAAAATTGGTGAAGCAATAAAAAAATGTCTATATTCCATCTCTCATCACATAGGTTAGGCTGTGTTTACTTAAGCAGAAAATGGAAAGTAAACAGTTACTAAAAAATGTGAAAACTATTTTAAAGATGGATATAGGAATGGAGAAAAGATCTATTATTGTATTTGGCCACCAGAAAGCCATCTGTAAGCAAGATTCCATGCTCTGAAAAGCATCTGACTCTCTCTGCTGCACAGAGGGTCTCAAATCCAGAAATAGATCTGAGACCTCTACTCAGCCTCCATCCAAGGTTTGAGTTTGATTTCTTTCTCTTTCTTTCTTTCTTTCTTTCTTTCTTTCTTTCTTTCTTTCTTTCTTTCTTTCTTTCTTTCTTCCTTCCTTCCTTCCTTCCTTCCTTCCTTTCTCTCTCTCTCTCTCTTTCACTCTCTCTTTCTCTTTCTTTCTTTCTTTCTTTCTTTCTCTCTTTCTTTCTTCTGTTCTTAGTCTTGGTGTTTGTTTTGTTTTATAACATTGATAATGCTCAGCTGTGACTAAAGACCTTCAGTGTCTGAAAGCATACCTCATACCAGAATAAGTATTGGGATTTGGAGATGACTCAGGATAAGACGGTAGAAATAATGGGAGAAAATAAATAGCACTGACTTCCCATTAAACATGGCAGGTTGAACACTACATTCTCCTTCTCTCCCAGATGTCTGCTAAAATAACAGTAAATAAATAAAGATGAGAAGAGAACTGGCAAGAAGACAATGTCAGACAAAAGATGCCAATAAATTTTTGGAGTAGGAAAACATAGTGATGCTTGTTATTGACTAGTGGAACTGTGCCTCTGGTGAGACAGAACGATAGGGAGTTAGGCCTTCTTGGCCGAGGGGACTGCAGAAGAGCTTGTGCTGAGGGGGGGGGGTGCTTATATGGAAAGAGTGCTGAATATGCCTACAGCTTGGCATAGTGGCAGATGACTGTCATAAAATAAAGTCAAGAAAACATTTCAGAAAGAGTAGCCCTACACACAGAACATGAGAGAAAGACAAGAGCTGCAAGAGCTGTAATGGACTGATGTGCAGTCCAGGAAGGCAGTGGCTAATAGGCATCTCAGAAAAGACAGGCACATAAGACTTAGGAAGGAATTATGAAAAGTCTGTAAGAGTCACCATTCTCCAAGTAAAATGACACAGATTCACTGAAGGCCACAAATAACACAACATAAAGAATTTAAATATCCCACACCAAAGTCCAGCATCGTAAAACATTACCATAATAGTCAAAACACTAAGGATGCAGGACCAATTACAGCCCATCACCACCATCTGCAAATAATTTATTGAAGCATGGATATGCTCATTCATTCGCCTGCTCACTGTGCCTGCTATCCTGCTACAGTGTCACATTCAGTATACAGGGTCACAGACAGCATGGCCCATAAACCTCAATCATTTACTGTATCACCCTCTGCAGAACAATTTTGGTAACTTCTGAGCATGAGGCATGGAATAAAATTCTAGAAGTTCCCAGAGACAACAACAGCAGCAACACCAAAATTCAGGCGAAAGACACAGGAAATAGATGAAAGGAAAGTTTACAAGTCACCTCAACAACATTACGAAACCCCAGAAAAGCACTACAATGTAAGGGAATGTTAGTAACCGTAGGGGCAGGAAAGAAATTGTTTTCAGCTTAGGCCTGAATGGCATGGAAAAGAAATCTCAAGTGAGAAAACAGAATAGTCTTCCAAATACAAAAACAATTCAAAATTTTACCTTTAAAGCCATTTCTTTACTGGAGATTATATAAGGATTGACAGAAAAAGAAAAAGAAAACACAGGAAGAAGTCTCCCTTCCTCCCTCTGTGCTTGGCTGTGCAGGGAACAGCCAGGTGGGGAGACAACAAGATCTTGAAAAGAGAAATTCGGGCAGGGTAGGGCAGGGCAGGGCAGAGTGTTACCGTGAATGCAACTATACCTCAGCATCATTAAATATATACAACAAATCTATAATTATTGGAAGAGATACCAATAATTGAAAGTCAAAGAAGCAGGAATGGAAACCATTGTGCAATATTAATTCAACTCTTTTAGAATGGCTAGGACAGCAACCAGATAATGTCAAGTGTTGGTAAGGACATACAGAAACTAGCATTGCCATGCTTAGTTGGTGGGAATATGTAAGGGTATAGCAACCCTGGCAATCCTTCAGAGATTAAACATGGTGCTAGGTATGCACATGGATGGATGGATCTATGCCCACAGAATAATGGGTAAATGCTTATAGCAGCATTATTGGTAACTCCTAAAAAGCAAAACAAAACAAGATATCTATCAATAACTGAACCAAACACTCTGTGTTTGTTGAATTAGGGAAGGCTGAAAGAAGCTGAGGAGAAGGGTGATCCTGTAGGAGGACCAGCAGTCGCAATTAACCTGGACCACTGAGATCTCTCAAACACTGGACCACCAAACAGATAGCATACACCAACTGATATGAAGCCCCCAACACACATACAGTACAGGACTTCCAGGTCTGTGTTCATTCAGTGATGATGAACCTAACCGTCAAGAGACTGGAGGCCCCAGGGAGTTTAGGAGTCAGGTGGGATTGGGGGTGGGGATATGCACATGGAGACAGGGGTGTGGGGAGGGGATATGGGATGAGGAGCAGTCAGAGGGTGGATGGGGGGAATAAACCATGGAGTATAAATTAATTTTTAAAAAAAGATGGGCTGAGCCGGGTGTGGTGGCACACACCTTTAATCTCAGCACTTGGGAGGCAGAGGCAGGCAGATTTCTGAGTTCAAGGCCAGCCTGGCCTACAAAGTGAGTTTCAGGACAGCCAGGGCTACACAGAGAAACCCTGTCTCGAAAAACCAAAAAACCAAAAAACAAAAACAAAAAAAAAAACAATAAAAACAAAAAAAGATGGGCTGTTACTCAGTCATGAGAAGGAACCACCAACTTAAACATGCCACATGTTAAATGATCCTTGGAAGCATTCTACTAAGCAGAAGCCAATTACAAAAGTCCATATACTAGAAGATGCCACTCATCTGAAAATACACCATCAATAAATAATATGGATTCATGGTATTTAGGACTACTTTGAAAGGGGAGTTTTAGGGTGTGGTGGTTTGAATGAAAATGAGCCCAATAGGCTCGTATACTTACATGCTTACTGCCTAGCTGATGGACTGTTTTGGAAGGACTAAGAGGTGTGGCCTTATTGGAGGAGCTGTGTCACTGAGGATGGGTTCGGAGGCCTGGTCTCACTGCTCTCTTCCTGTTCCTCCTGAATGTAGAACTCTCAATCACCTCTCAGGAACTGTGCCTGCCCACATGCCATCACGCTCCCCACCATGAAGATAATGGACTAACTTCCTCTAACTGTAAGCAAGTCTCAGTTAAATACTTTTTTTCATAAGAGTTGCCTTGGTCACGGCATCTCTTCACAGCAACAGAATAGTAACTGAGATACAGGGATACAGAGTCCCTTAATTTTTTTTTTTAATTTTCTTTTAACTTTTTGCCTATCATACATAGAAATGGGTTTTACCTTTGTGTGCCCCATGGGTATGTATGCGCATGCTTTGCAGGGGTGTTGAGGCAGCAAAAGGTGTGAAGGGGAACTTGGCAATGACTGCACTTATCTGTAAATCTAACAGTATTATGCATTTGAAGTGGGTGAATTATGTGGTGAGTCGTAAGTCAATAGTTTAAAAGATTCAAAATGTACTAGAAAACAGAATTATCAACTACTTAGAGACTGCCATGATTATAACATATGTATTCTACCATTGACTTTAATGTGCTAGAAGACAATGAGAGGATGAAGAAAATGACTTGTGAAGTTGTATCATCCTGGAATTTAATACGATGCAGGAATAAATCATGTTCATATCAGACTATAATAATTATGAGATATCTAACATCAAAAATCCTAAAGGCTTAAAAATGGTAATCTAATATTAAAAAGGATGAAGTGTACTTTAAAGATCACATTATTTATTACCCAGGATAGCAAATGTCATTTAAGATGAAGATGAAGTTAGAAGATGAAGTCTTCTCTATCTCTTCTCTCAACAGTGTTTCATCCAGGCTAACTTCATTGATATTTATAGGCAATCTAAACAAGACAAACCAACCACGGAAAGGTGTATGGTTGTAAAATATTTAATTCTTTCTAAATACACATAAATACTTGCTAATAGTGACTATTTCAAACCCTTAATACAAGTGTCAAGAAATTATGATTCAAGTTATATAGTTTCTCTTCTGACCCAAAAAGAACTACATTAGAAACTGATAACACAGCGTATTTAGAAAATCTGCAACTATTTAGTAGCTAAACAATACATTTCTAAATACCAATGTGTCAAAGAAGAAATAAAAGTCAAATAAGAGAATATTGCAAACTGAAGAAAACTAAAACCATCAATAGACATGACTGTGCCACTAGAGTCGTGTGGAGGAAAATGTGCATTATTAAACACCTGTGTCTGAAAAAAATCCCATATCAATGACTTCATTGAAAATCTAGGGGCTGGTGAGATG
The DNA here is from genome assembly GCF_978045245.1 of Mus caroli. NCBI lineage: Eukaryota > Metazoa > Chordata > Mammalia > Rodentia > Muridae > Mus > Mus caroli. The sequence continues at coordinate 70,061,953 of NW_028227261.1, forward strand.
GCTCAGTGGGTAAGAGCACCCGACTGCTCTTCCGAAGGTCCAGAGTTCAAATCCCAGCAACCACATGGTGGCTCACAACCATCCATAACGAGATCTGGCGCCCTCTTCTGGAGTGTCTGAAGACAGCTACAGTGTACTTACATATAATAAATAAATAAATCTTTAAAAAAAAAAAAAGAAAATCTAGAAAAATAAAGAGATAAAGCACACATTAGAGTAAGAAATGTTAACCAAGATAAAACAAATCAGTGCAACAAAGGGAAACAAATCCACAATGGACAAAATTCTCAACACAAAAGGCTAACTTGGGACCTTACAGATGGATCAGGGACTGACTGCAGCTCTAGCCAAGGAGAGGACCCAGGTTCAGTACCTACACAGTGGTCAACAGTTGTCTGTTAACTTCAGCTCCTGGGAATCCAACAATCTCTTCTGGTCTCTGTGGGCACCAGGCTTGAATGTGATACACATATATTTGTGCAGTCAAACATCCATACATACTTTAAAAGATAATATGTCTTAATAAAATAAAAAAATCTACTGAGAATATTGATTAGAAAAAAATCAATATCAATATCAGGTATGATACTATGATCTAACATTCTTAGTAGTACTAAGAGGATAATTGATAGAGATTGGTAGAACTATTTCTGCCAATACATTAAACAACTTAGATGGCATTAGAAACTATAAAAGACAAACCATTAATTCTTGTCTGGATGGCCTATCTTCTCAAGAAGCTAAATTATAGTAATGAATCTTCTCAAAAAATAAACTCTAGATCCATATGGTCTCAAGGCTGAATTTCTAAACATAAGAGGAAATACTCATACGCAAACTTTTCCAGAACATTGAAAAGCAAAAATCACTTCCTTGCTTAGTTAATGAGACCAGCATTACTTTGATACAAAAACCCAAAAAAAATTTTTTAAAGATTTTATGAATTAAAATTTTAAATTTAAAAATTAAAAAAATAAAACAGAAAAAACCACCCAGGGACCTGGATGCAAAATAATCAAAACACAGTTAATAAATTTAATCCAATAATATCTTAAAGATTTTCTTAAACTGTCTTACTGTGTGAGTGTTTTAACTGCATGTATTTATCTGTACCATACTCGCACAATGCTCAAGGATGCCAGAAGAAAGCGTCAGGTCCCCTGAGACTGGAGGGATGTGGGTGTTGGGAACTTAACTAGGGTCCTCAGAGATGGCAGCCAGTGCTCTTAACAGCTAAGGCCTCTCTCCAAACCTAGAATAAATTAAGGGATAATACTAATATTACAGTGTTGGCCTTTGAGAGTATGATGTTGTTTTCCCAGAGGGAAGTGTCCAGAGGAGATTACCATTGGAACAATAACTGAAGAGGAAAAACCCACAGTAATTAAAGTAGCACCATCTAGTATGGTGGGGACCACATGAAACGAAAGTGGAAAGGAGAAATTGAGCCATCATGTGCAAACCCTATGTTTACTGAATTAGTGTGTCTGTTGCTACTATATGAGATCCAGCCTATTCAGCCCTTCCATGAAGACCCACCAGGAGCTATGCTGGGAGCTCGAGGGCCACTGGATTTACTGTGTCTCCACCATGTAGACAGCAACCGTTGAACTATCTAGTCTCCCAACCGTGTAAGCCAGTAGTCCAGTTACACACACACACACACACACACACACACACACACACATACACACACGTACATGAAAGGTCTGTTCTCTAGAAAACTCTAATACCATGATCCAGAGGGAGAAAGGGAAGGGAGGATGGAAAGAGGGGTAGAAAATTTCAATCAAAACTTGTGTAACATCTGTACACTGAAAATCATCAACTATTACTTAGAATAACTAACCAATGCAGACATATACCATATTCGTGGATCATAAAACTTGATATTGCTAATGACAAGTCTCCTCAAAGAAGATCTAGAAATTAAAACACTCCCAACTCAGCTCTCTGCCTGCATTTAAAAAAAAAACTGTTGAACACATATAAAATATGCACAACATAGCTAGATCAAAATCCTTGGAAATAAAATTTAAAAAGTGAGCTTCTGAGTTCAGGACTTCTTATCAAAGAGGTACAGATTAACAGCACTTGCCTGGCATGTGTGAAGGCCCTGAGTTCAATTCCCAGGACTACTTAAAAATAAAATTCAATTAAAGAAAGAAGCTATAGCAATATAGCACCTAGAAGCATGGCAGGAGATCTGTGCACAGGCCACAATCAGGAATCTGAAACCAGACCCGTGCACCTCTCAACAGTGATCTGATGAAGGCACACAGACAATTTGATAGAGACAGGGTGATATGTTTTTGAGCTGCTCTATAACTGTATATCCACAGATGAAACACAAACATAAAGCTATATTCTGCATCATATATGAAATATAACTGCAAATGGAACACACACTAAATAAAAAAATCTAAAGCTACTATATGTCTATAAGTAAGGCCCTGTGCCTTTGACCTAGACAAATGTGTCTTAGAAAGGATCAAAATCAAAAATCTCCTTTAAATCAATTCAGAAATTGCAGTTGCATCAAAATTAAAACACCCCTGAGATCTTGTCAACTTGGTATGATTCCGAACTGAGTAGGAGACATTCCCATAGGAATATCCAAAGGTGCGCTTTCTGATTGGTGTAACAGGTAGGAAGACCCTGGGTGTGGACAGCATCATCCCATGTGCTAGGGTCATGACCGAAAAAAGATGGAAGGAAGCTGAGCACCAGGGTTCATGTCACCTCTCTGCTTTGTTTCCTCACTGTGGACACAGCATAGTCAGTCACTTCTTACTCCTGTCACCATGCCTTTCTGCTATGATAGACTTTACTCCAACAGTGAGCCAAGGTAAACCTTTTTTTCCTTAGGCTTCTTTTGACAGTTTTGTCACAAAAGGGTGGGGGGATTACTAAACACTATCAAAAGACAGTATTTTGAAAAACAAAGAGACACATCAAAGACTTGTAAGAAAATAAATTTAAAATATAAATTGGATAAAGACTCATGGCCAGAATATATAAAGAGTCCTGCACAGTCAACAATGAGAAAACTAACAACCTAATAATGAAAAAAAGATTTGAATAGAAACTTGGTTAAAGAAGAACACAGTCATGCACCATATACTTCAGGAACTACCAGCATGACAGTGGTTCTGAAAAATTAGCCACAACACATACTCATTGTTTCTGTGAGTACTCTGAAAAAATTGATAAGTATCTAGTGTTGCAGTTTTTAAAATGTTTCTCCTTGTCAAGGGATGCCTGATTACATACAATTTTTTAAATAAGCCAATGGGGAAATACTCAACATGCTTAATCACTCGGAAGTTGCAAATTTAAACCAAGATCAAGTTATCATTGTCTGCTCTGCTAAAAAGGCCACCAGGTGTTGGCAAGCATGCAGTAACATGCACCTCTCATGCATTGCTCCAAAGGAAAAAACATTCTACAGTAGTTAGTTCCTTTTACCCACAGGGAACACACTCTGGACCCACTTGGATGCATAAAACCAGAGATGGTACCAATGTGACATGTTGGACATACTTGGGATGTACGAGGTGTAAGATAGTAGATAATAATAATATCAAACCATAATAGCATGTTTTAAGTTTTGAGAAATTATGGCTTGTTTCTCTCTAGAAATTTTCATCTAATTTTTTCACACCACAAATAACAAAATTACAGAATTCAAACTTGTGGATTAGGAAGGACCAGCTGCTCTAGAACACTGTGAAGCCTGAGTTCTTAGAAAGGTGGACATCACCTATGGTCTAAGCCAACCATTAAGCTACTAACAAGTATGAGGAAAACAGATGAAACTGGATGCCTATGTTAAGTTGAGTGCACAAGAGTTCAGAGGAACTTGTATTTATAACTGCCATGGAGAGAAGATACACAGACTCTCCATATGTGTGAGCCAATACACAACAAACTGCTTGACAAACACCCAGGAACAAAAGGGCACAACATCACTGCTTCCTGCTACAGCAAGAATGATCTCAATTATGTTGAGTTAAAAAAAACAAACAAACAAACACCCTAAGTGATAATAGTGTATCATGCCACTGACAGAAAACACTAGGAAGTGTCATTCATACTAACAAACATTGTTGTTTTCCTGATGATGTTGGCTTCAAAAGGATGAGAGGGAGATATTTTCAAAGGTCATGACAAAATATTGTAAATATTGTGTCATCGGGGTATGCCTGTGTTAACACTTGCCAAGTTTTACATTTTAAACATGAACAGCTTACTGTGTGCCAACTATATCTCAAAATAACACCAATCAAACAAAAAGGCTGCCTCTAAGTACAGCATCTGAGCTCAGGAGACTCCTTGCTTGGGGCAAGTAGTTGAAGCATTAAATTTCTTCCAAAGCCCAGAGTTTGTTTTCAACCATGCAGAGTTGTCATTATTCTGGCAAAGTGAAAGACAATAAAAACAATGGCAGTGGCCTGGAGAGATGGCTCAGCAGTGAAGAGCACTGACTGCTCTTCCAGAGGTCCTGAGTTCAATTCTCAGCAACCACATGGTGGCTCACAACCATCTTTCGTGAGATCTGATGCCTTCTTCTGGTGTGTCACAAGTCAGTGACAGTGTACTCACATACATTAAATAAATAATAAATCTTTTAAAAAAATAGCAATTACATCCCACAAAAAAAGACACAGGCGTGTCTTCTTCAAGGAACTTAGTTGAAAATGAGTCCAAGAAACCACCAACTCTTCCTGACACTCATGGGACTGCATCACTACTGAATTGCTAAAGATAACATTGGAAATACTGCCCGGAAGGAAAATACCCCTGTGTTTGAATGAACCACCACAGATTACTGTTTGAACGCAGTAGTAACGAATTGTGTTTATTTCCAACACACCAGTTAACCATCCTTATCAGTGCACATCCTTATGTAGGAACAACTCGAATAATGTATAGGGTTGGGTTCAGCTTGTACAATGAGGATAACCAGTAAAATAACCAGCTTTTCGGGGCCCTAAGGTGCAAGCTGAGAGAGCTTACAAAATAAGAGTGTAACAATCAGAAGCAAAAAAGAAATAACTGCTGGAAGCAGAAAAAAAAGATGAGAAAAGAGAAGTGTTGGCTTTCCTACAGTTCTCACATACAATGGAATTGTTTTTTGAAGTACTGGTGCAATTGGGTTGGGAATCGGGGCCTTCATGACCTCACTCCTACTGCGGGTTCAATATACTCAATATATGTCTGATAACCCTAGCACATTCATGTAGTGAGAGGTTTAATTTTAAAAGCCTAAGAACTATGCAAACTCCTAACCATGTCCAAATCATATGATACTGGCTGTTGGCTGTGAACTGATTTCTTTGCTTAATATTAAATATCCTCAAAGTTCTGACCTGTTCTACTTAGTGATTGGGAAAATATCCATGTGTGGGTTTTGCTAAAGGAAGACAATAAACTATAAAATATCTACCGTAGTACCTACCCCAAGCCAACCCTCAAAGGAATCTAGATTCTACTAGGATGTATCAGACCCCATTTACCACCTTGAACTCTTCTCTACCTGCTTCTGATCTGTCAGCTTGGGTGAAGAGCAGCTGAGGTGTGGAAAAGGAAAGGCCTGCTTACACGCACAAGGCCTAAATTTGCATTTACAAGCTTCCTCCTGGAGTGGTTGTGATGCAGGGCAAGGAGAACAGGTGTGCAGGGCTTGGAAGATCACTTTGCTCTGCATGCCAAGAGAGCCCAGAAGGACTTGAAACAGGTTTGAGTAAGCAAAGCATTTGAAACAAAAACCAAATCAAAGCAAAACAAAATCCCCAGGAGTCTAAGAATACTCATGGTGGGTTACTCAACCCCTTTGTTGGTTTCAATATTAGCAAACAGTTTATCCAAACCTCAAGGATGAGGTAGAATTTCTATCCATGTGAACATTTTAAAGGAGATGGTGAGAGGTTAACCTTGATGTGCCTGAAGGACCTGTCTGGTACTGTTGGTGCTTGGTGGGACTATGTCGAAAGTAGGCCAAGATCCTCATAGCACCCAAGACGAAATGAAAAGGTAATAGCCTCAATCAATGGCCGGTCAGACTCGGTGCTGGAGGAAGTGTCATATCAAGGCTCCCATACTTATACTTAAGCCCCCCTCATGTTCTTAAGAATAGATTGGGAGTCGTGGTTCTATAGCAAGTGCTCACCCCAGGCCAGGGCGTTTTGGGGTGCAGGTTTTATTCTAGCAACAAAGTGCAGTCACCTGGGAGCGATTTGTCCGTTACCACAAGAACTCCCATAGATAGGTCTTTCTACCACGGCTGAAAAATCTGCCATGGACCAAGACTGGCAGGAACCAAAGCTGCTTGTAACTACACCATTGTTTCTAGTATGATCCACCCCAATCTAGGTGGATGTCTGAAAAGTTCCATTACTGACCAACGCAGCCTGTGGCCCTCTGTCCCAGCCTACCCGAGGACTCTCAGGAACATTCATGCCCAATCCTCTCTGTCTCCAAAGCACCGCTGCTGAGAAAATGACCACTACTAACCCAGAGATATGCAAACGAATTTCAAAGTCTAAGCAAAAACAGAGGAAGGAAATCCCCCAATCTGAACAAGTCTCCATAAGCAAAGCAGAGGAAAGGAGGCTATTGGCGATAATTCCATTTTCCCCAAATTACCAAGATAATCCTGGAAAAATTGCATCTATGTAGGCTAAATTATGAACAAACTGACCAAGTCGTGGATGCTAATTAAAAGTTACCTGTTTCTTAAAAGCCAGGCAAAGGTGCCTCACACATTAACAGGACTCTCCCTTGTAGCTTTGATACTCTCAGGGCCCTTCTAGGTGGGATTCAGAATAGGGGTGGCCAGAACCAATCCTCAGGCAAACTCACTGGCCACTCCCCCCACACACACCTGAGCAGGCTTCTGGGAAGCCCACCTGTTGTGCAGTTTTAACATCTTATCACAGCCCTCCCTGGACACAAAGGGGCGCTGGGTGACAGTGTCAGTTGTTCACAGGTCGTTGGAAAATTTGAAACCAGGACGAGTGTGCCAATACCCAAGCCTTTCCCAGGAAAGCAAGAAAGCTAGACTCAGCGAAGGGTTGAGTTCAGAAGGGGTGCGGACTGCAGGCAATGAGAAATAACAGCTCCCGGGCTCAGCCTCTGCCTTTTCCCTTGACTTTGCTCAAATGAAAGGGAGACCTGGGCGCAGGGGAGAAGCCCGGATAGGGTCCTGGTAAGTTCTGCCCAGAGCTTGACTCCGCTGACCTGGAGCTAGATGCTAGCACCCACTTCAGATTCAACTCTCCACCACCTGTCCCAAGCTCCCGAGAAGGCTCAACCTCGGGACAGAGCTTCACGAAAAAGTGTGCTTCCCCAAGTGACCAGAAGGGGTAGGGAGTGGAGTGGGGAGCCCAGGAGGATAGGAGATGCGCCGGCTGTCCTACCTGTCCTGCTACACAGAGGAGGCACCAGATGCCACCGATGAGGCGAGCCAGGAACCCCGGGCGGCTACGCGTCACCAGCCGAGCCATGGTCCTGGAGGAGTTGTGGAGCAGTGACTGCGGACCCCAGGCTGGCAGGCGCAGCACAGGGCCGGGTGGGCGCGTCACTGCAGTGGCCGTGCAGCCCGGCTGCTTTGAATGGGAGCGCGTGCGCCTGGCTGGGGGCGTTCCGCGTGAGTGGGGCAGTCCCCGCCCGGTGGCTGGGCGACCCCGCCCCAGCACCCTCCTGCTCCTCCCTCTAGGGTCAGCCAAGCTCTGTCCAAGCAGCACGGTGTGTCCGGGGGTGGGGGTGGGTGGGGGGTAAAAAACGAGCAGGGCTGCGTTCTTCCTCTTTCTTCATTTTTAAAGGAAGCTCACAGCTGTTCGCTTTGCTCCAGTTTGGAATGCCACCCTGGCCATCCTGAGAGGGAAAGGTCCTTCGGTGCCCAGAGCCGGACCCTAGCAAGCTCATTCTTTTGGCTGGTGCTCTGGGGACCCCAGCTGCCTTTTAGGCTGCGCCAGAGTCTCCCGGGACACGGGACCATTAAGAAACGTGTGACCTCACAGACTGGGACAATGCAATGTCTGTAGGTAGACAGTTGTCCTCAGATCGCTCACGGTGATTCTATCATGAAACTGGTTTGCTTTGCTGTTTGAGTCTGGTAAAGGAGAAGTAACCTGGGACCCACAACAGTTGGGTTCCGAGGAACTGGAGCTGGAGCTAGTGCCACGCACAGCAGGGGACCCAAGAGGTGGGATCAATTATGTTAGCTTGGTTGGTAGTTTTTCATCTCCCTTTCTCTGGTCCACGTTTTTATTCCACTTCAAGCTTATTCTGAAACAAAATAGGCTCTGCGCTCTGTTGCAGTCTTTTGCCACTCAGCCCCAGCTCTTTTCTCCCTGAAAGCCTGGAGCCCTGGAGTTGCTTGCCCAAAGCATCTTTATAAGAAAGCAAGTCCCCACCCTCCCAACAGTCTTCCAGGCCACTCCACCCCTCTCCAACCTTGGCAGCAAAGCTGGAAGAGGCGGGGAACTGGCCCCACTTCAGTAAACTCGATGATAAGGGGAGTCAGCCCTGCCCTCCTGAAATCACTTCTATAAAGTTCCCATGTGCGGGCTCGCTGGGATGAACCCAGCAACAAATTATGACGACGCTGCCATACTCCCTAGCAACCAACCATTCACTCAGTCTTCAGATTCCTGGATATCTTCCTATTCGCTGGGCACTATGCTTAAATGTCATAGCCTATCAGGAACTGAGATCAACAGGGAATGAGAGGCGAAGCTATGGGCAAATTGCTTTAAGGAAATAAATGCTAGATGTCTCAACCTCAATCTTTGTGTGTGGACGTGCGGCTTTGCTATTTGTTTGTTTTGTTTTGTGTGTGTGTCGGGGGGAGTTAAAAGGGAATTTTCTCAGAATCTATTTTCTCATAATGTGCATTTTTTGAGTTGCTGAAGTATGAAAAAAAGTACTTTTGTGATTTTACGTTCTGGGATGCTAAAGGTCAGAGATCAAATTTGTTTGTCATAAATTGATAAGGAGCTTTACATGGCTTTTAAAATTAAAAAGGGGAAAGACCAATACCCCCCACCCCACCACCCACCCCTCCACACACACCCCACTCCCCCCACCCAGCACAGACCCTGCCATGGCAAAGATTTTCTATGGAAGATGGAAAATGTGGTACTAGGATAGGTGAATCACAAGGTTAGCAGCAAATGCAAGGGCTAGGGGTGGGGGGTAGGAGGTGCTCATATTTTGTGGGGTAAGGTACCTAAAACACACATGGCTAAAATCAAAAGAGACAGGGCAGACTATGCAACAGTGTTGGGTAGCAACGCTGAATGCATTCCATAAACAGCCTGCAGGGTGGGCAGAGATCATCCCACCCTGACATAAGTACACTGATGCTGACTCTTGATGGTTGGGAAGGTGCCGGGGACAGAACCAGGTCCAGGAGGTGACACAGCCAGAGAACTTCGGCACTCAGAGGGAGTTTCTACCTTAGGTGAACACTCCAAACCCTCAAATTTTCCAATCTAATCCAATAGACACCACACTGAGCAAAGAAACTGAAAGCCAGGAACATAAAGTGACTTCTATCTCTCCAACAATGAGACAGTAGAAGTACACAGACATTTAAAGTTAACTAACATGGGAATCAGGTGTAGGATTTTTTTTTAAAGTTAGAAAGTCCATGGGAATCAGGTATAGTAATTTTTTTTTAAGTTAGAAAGTCCAAAAGGAAAGAGACCACCTAGGAAGATGCTTATAGCGACTGTTCATGAGCGCTCCAGACCTTCCCATGTGGATATTAGTCTGACTGCTGGAGAACAGAATGGTGCTGTACCTCTTGAAAGGTGCAGCAGAGGAAAGCATTCTCTCCTTGTGTATTGTGAGGAGATGGCCCTTCCTAGGAGCACCGCCCAGGCTACACATCCAGATCCACTCTCAGGCACCAGATTCCAAGTCTGTTGGGATTTTGTTTATTTGTGGTCCTATAGGTTGTAAAACTCCTTTGAAGTCCTACACCTCATTTGGCAGTTTGAAGAATGACTGAGAAAAGTATTTTTTCTCCATTAAGAATCAAGTAGCCTAGGTGATATACAGGGTGGAGGCTAAGAAGCAAAAGCCTTAACAGGCTTAAAAGGCTTAACACTTCCAAGCCCAAGGAAGTCCTGAGGTCTAGGAGACCCCAGCCACCAGCAACGGCTCTTCATCTCACCCCAGTGGCAACCCTGCCATAAGCTCTGAGACCTCATGCCTGAGATTTGCAGTAGGAGAGTATTTGGCTAGCACCAACCCTACCCTTGGAGGAGCCATGCCATCACTGGGCTGACTCAAGGTCTCCCTGTTCACTGGGTTTTGATCTTTCCTCCACCTTTGTGGGGCCAGAGAGTCCTGGGACCAGGCAGAACACTCCTGGAGCAAAAGTGGAGTCCAAAGTCCAGAAATCTCCTCCTGAGATGGATAGGAATAGGATTGCTCCTCCAGTGCTCCAGACCTGCCTGTCCTGTATGTGTGTGTGTGTGTGTGTGTGTGTGTGTGTGTGTGTGTGTAGCGGGGAACCGGGGAATTAAAGGGGCATTTTCTCAGAGTTTATCTATTTTCTAATACTGTGCCCCCACCTTTGCCTCACCAGAGGTGACATATCCTATAGCCAGGTTAAATGTCCATTCTCCTTATAAGGTCATGTCCAACAGCACCTGTAATTCCTCTTGCAAATGAGGCATCCCCAGGCCCCTAGCCCCTGCCAATGAAGTACACTCACCCTGGTAACCTCTCCTCACCCCCACAAGGCTTAAATAGCCTTTGTTCCCCCCACTGAAAGGAACAAGTTCTTCGAAGCTGTTCCCAGGTGTGCATGCTTGGCCTGCTCACTCACTGCTGACCAAGATCCTGCCTGCACCCACTCACCTGGCTAAGCTTCCCTCCCTCCAGTCCAACCTGTGCACAACAGGCCTGACGCTGCAGGAGATCGGGCACAGGCTGATCGCTTTTCTTCCTGTTCCTTTTAATCTGTCATCTTCAGCCAGTCCCCATCATTTCAATGACACTCTGCCAATATACTGTTACCCTCACTTTTTCATCTCTCTTTAGACTTCTATACAAAATACCCTGTTATCTGCTTTGGCCTGCCTTCTAGAAGCAAGCACTGTGGGAGAAAACCACAGAAAAGGACACATCTGGGTACCACGTTACATCACCTGCACCAGCCTCAGCCCGACCTTCTCTACTCCCCCTTAACCTGCATTCCACGGACCTTCGGTTCACTCATATCATCTGATAACTGTGTCAATCTTTCCCAGACCTAGAAATCCCAGACTTAGCCTCCTTACCCTGCCCTCTTTTAGACAGGGAAGTGTATATATACAAATGTGTGTGTGTGTATGTATATATATATATATATATATATATATATATATATATATATATATATACATGAGAAAAACTAATAGAATTATTTCTATAAAATCTATTCCATCCACTACCCTGTGGCCTTTCTGTTTTCTTTGTAAAGGTGTTCCACTTTTGTGCTCCTGTCTAAACCTCAGTTGCTTTCAAATTGCAAAGGAATGTGAGCCAATCTCCCTTCATTCAAGCCTCTTCCTTCTGTGAGAGGAACCTGGGAGGTTGGCCCTCCTCCAGTGAGTGCACCTCTCTCACATCTACAACTTTCAAAGGAAGGTTATGCTTATACTTCCTTTTGCCTGCCTTCCTTCCTTCCATTCTTCCTTCCTTCCTTCCTTCCTTCCTTCCTTCCTTCCTTCCTTCCTTCCTTCCATTCTTCATTCCTTCCTTCCTTTCTTCCTATCAATCCACTCCAGTCAGAACTGGGCCCCAATATCGCTATACAAATAGAAACTGCTCTACTCGCCAGTGATTTGCATGGCGATACCCTCACCTTTGTCCTCACAGAACCATGGGACATGGCCTGGAATCTTCACTTCACTCTGTCATGTATCTGTTATTCCTGGAAGTTGACAGTCAAGCAGGTCCCTTCTCCTCCATATCCCCTGAGCTAACTAGCTCCTTATTGAGTGCTTTCGCTATCTAAGTTGACTATTCTTACTTATATAATTCTTTCATTATTTATTTATATACTGATATATCCATATTCCTTTCCTCTAGAAATCGTCTGAATTTTTGGCCATGCTTTCATTAATGAGATTCATTAAGCACAGTTCTCTCTCCTCCTCTAATTCACTGAGGTATAGAAAATAGTAAGACCACTTCCCAATCCTATTCCCAATGACTAATTAGCCCAGTTCCTATTATATTTGGTAAGTTGGCATTTGTTTAATTAATAAATGGATCAATTAATACTTCGCATCATTCAGAATGCTGGTGTGAAACCCAGAAGACAGGGACAGTAAGTCCTTGAAGATAAGCATTTTATTCAATTGCCTTTTAACCCAGTACCTAATAAGATCGCCGTAGGAACATACTAAGTACTCAGAAGCAAATCAGTAAATTAGAGGGCGGAATTCAGAATTCACTAATCATGCAAATTTATAGGAAAGTTTCCAGTAAAAAATCCTTAGACTTGCTTATAATTCCTGACTAGATAAAATGTTGCCGGGTATGGTGGTGCACGCCTTTAATCCCAGCACTCGGGAGGCAGAGGCAGGCAGATTTCTGAGTTCGAGGCCAGCCTGGTCTCCAAAGTGAGTTCCAGGACAGCCAGGGCTGCACAGAGAAACCCTGTCTCGAAAAATTAAAAAAAAAAAAGTCAACAAATAATAGCATCTGATGTAAAACCAATCATGTTCCTCATCATAGTGATAGCTCCAGTAAGAAATTATATATATATATATATATATATATACACATACACATGCATACACACACACACACACACACACACACACACACACATATATATATATAAGTTATATATCCAGAAAGCTTACCACACTAAGTGATCATTTCCCCGCTTAATATGTAGAAGCTGAGAAGAGTGAAACCCACATTCTGTTACTCAGAGCTAAGACTTATGTAAATTGTTTCTCATGAGTACATAGGAGACAACATACATGTTAAACAAGAAAGGAATTTTCTGGCTCAAAAATCTCATTTTATTCCCCTCTTGGTTTTTAACTAGCTGGAAATGCCCTCCTTGTCAGCCTTTATTTGCCTCAGCAGACAAGCAAAACACAGAACAAAGCTGTTCAGCGAAGCAAACGGTTCCTTTTTGACGAGTTGAATGTCATATGCATTGTTCAAAGAAATATACATACCTGCAGCACACAGTTCAAAGTGTCTTCCTCTGAGCAAGGCTGTTTCAACAATAAAGCAGGCTACAGAGACATGTGGCTTCAACTATCACCAACTGTTAAATTATGTGCGCAATAAAAATGATAGGAAACATAAAGTAGAATCTGTATAGCTCACAGAAATGACTCAAAGCCATATTTCAAGAAAGTAAACACTGAAAACCAACAGTTTTATATACTTTCCACCCAACATAATCGATGCTCTAATTCTCTCTTTTCTAAGGCTTTTTCTTTAGTCTTCGTTACTGTATCTCTGGGCTTTTACACAGTAAGCATAAATATTAACGGATGCTACACAAGCATGCTTATTTGAATTAACATTCAGATCAAAATACATAAAATTACACTGCTTCCTTCAAAGGGAAACACAGGGTCTCCTGGGGCTGTAACTTATCAAGAGGCTTATCTTTCTGCTCTGACACACTTGTTGTGAGCAGTGTTTGAGCTCACAGCCCTTTTCTGGCATGCATCTCACTACACTGATGCTCTCCTCTTAGTAATGTACATACTTAATCTCTCGGTGCTGGCTTGCAGGAGGCTCAAGTCTAAAATGTGACAGCATTTGTTTTTCTTACCACATAAAAATGACATCACAAACTGTTAAGAAGTTAAACCATATATTATGGCTTCATTTAAGAGTCACTGTTTACGTCACATGACTGCCCAGCAGGGACTGAATCTAACACACTTAACATTCCTGAGCCTAATAACATACATAAGCTCCGCTGGGTGCGGCCCTTTGGGTGTGGTTTCATCCACACAGAAAATCTTATATAATAACCTCTCCAAAACTTTTCATTCTTTCTCCATGTGTTGAAGGATTTGTGCAAATAATACAGTAAAGGACAACAGAGACTATGTAAAAAAAAAATAAAAAATGTTACATTTGGAACTGACACACTGACTCTTCTCATCTTCTCCTGGGGCCTCAAAAACCTTTACCTGAAATTAGCAACAGGCTTTTCAGAATTCGGTCAATCTGTCAACAATAGTCAGCCTCCACTTTGCTCTTAGCCACTCAGAGAATATGGGAAAGAAGGCAAAAATACAATCCCTGTTCTTTTGAAATGCATGAGTAAGTTTCAGAAAGGGAGAGAAACCTGTGTCTTCCCAACTGTTCTAACACACATCAGCCTTTCGAGAGCAGAGTTCTTCCACAGTTCCTTTTGCATCCTCATATCTGGAACACAGTGGGCACTCAATGAGCATGTGCTGAACCACACTGAGTACTTGTTGTTATGCAAACCTCGCTGATGAGCTCTGTGAAAAAGACATACTGGTTCTATATATACACCAGGATTCCTAAGGCCAGTATTTCCACAGTCAGAATGTGAATTCTCTAAAGTACTTAAGTACTAGCTCTAATGTGAAGCCCAAACTATTTCAAGTGGCTTAGAGGGTACATTTCAATCAGCTAATTTAAAGTTTATTGTGCAGGTTTGTTCTCATAAAGCACAGTGCCATTTGGGAACGCAAACATCATTTAGTTTTGGTACACTCTCCTCCATTACATCACAGGCCCAAGAGCAGCTTCTGCCCCAGGCTCCCAGGCACTCCTAGGAGCTGGTGCATAAGTGGAGAGCTTCTTCTAAGTGCAGACCTCAGGTTCTGAGTCCAAAGATTTCTAAATAACTCCTGGGTACTGGATCTCCGTGCATGACAATGCTAATTACTTCCATTTGCATACAAAATAACACTCCATTTTTCAGTCACCCATGCCTGGAAATTACAGTTAAATCAACTTTTGTTTTGTTTTGTTTTGAATCAGTGTCCAAAGTAAAGGGGATCAGGCATCTTTTGAACAGATATTGGCCTCAGTTTACCTAAGGACAATGCCATATACTACTCTTGATTGGTTTTGAAAGAAATATAGGTTTGTATATATGGACACAGTTTCCTAGAAAAGCCAAATTTGACACTCCAACTTGGATTGCACTAGGAAAATCACACAACGAGAATAAACACATGGGTACAGAGGGGTATGTTTATTTGATTTCCTTCTCATGAACAGCTTAATAAAACAATTGCTGACACATCAGAATAAAAAATATTTCGGTGTGAAATATCATTTGAAAGCAGTTCTTACTTTTGGCTCCCAATTAACGGCAGTGTATCACACACGTTGCCCTTATTTGACGATGTAGCTACTAATGATCTCACATGATGCAGAAAAACAGGGACAGAGACTATGAAACACAACTTAGAGTTACTTCTCAAATGCATTCGCCAGAGCTTGGGAATAAATAAGCAAGGAAATTAGAACACTGTCATGAAAATCAAAGGAAGCCAAATTGAAAACAACAACAAAAAATTGGCAACAATAAAAATGACCATGCTTCAGAAGAAATTGTCCATCTCTGTTTATAAGACTAAATAAGCTAAAATGTGAAAATTGCTTTATAGATTTTAAAGCACCATTAAAGAGTTATTCACCATTTAGTGTTCCCCTACTCTGTTGCAGAATTCAAGGCGGCTCACAAGACTTAAGGCGAGGGTGAGAGAAATGACTCAGCTGCTAAGCACACGAGCCTGCAAAGACCTCGCATTGGGAGGCACACTGCCCAGGATAACTGGAGCTCTGGGGGAATCTGACAATCTTTTCTAGCCTTCACCACCATTGTACTCTCATGCATATCCACAAACATATACACATTCTCATTAAATGTTTGACTAAAATACTCTTAATACTTTCAATGTGTCAAAAGATGCACACCAGTTGAATATACAATACTAAATAGTCACCTTGGAAAATATACAGACTAGTGACAATATACATACTAAGCATGGTGTATTTCTGTGTTTAGAAATATACACATGTATGTGTGTATATAACATATTAAAGAAAAAGGGGGCCGTGAAAATTTAAGTGAGAATATTAACATTCTTTGGTCAGCTGTACGATTATGGTGACATTTCAGGTTCTTTGCTTTTTGATATTGTTTTAATGTTTTTACTTTGGATGGAAATTGATTTTTTAGTTAAATGAAGTCAGGAAGATCTTCCCATTTTGAAAATCAAATGGTGGATAAGAAAGAAAAGCAATGATTTGCCTTGAGTTTGAGTCAGGTGTGAACTGACTTAAAATACAAATTGCATATATGTAGAACCCACCAAACACTAGTGCTCACAGAGCCAGACTAGAGGCATATAGATCATTCTGAGCCTTGAGGGAGCGCAGAAAACTTCCTATCTCTTTCTCTATGGTGCTTCATATACATTCTGTCAGAGGTGGGTTAGTTATTAGTATATAATAGTTATTAGTGAAAATGAGATTAAAATATAAGCTAGAATTGTTTGTTATTCATAATGTCTGCAGTTTAGGACAACAATTTTAACAATTATTTTCCTCTCTGAATTTTACTTCTAAACATTTCAAAGGAAAGGCAAGACCTGAACTGGAACTCAGGTGAAAACTCAGGACTGACACAGAGAGAGTTGTGCATGTATAGTGAAACACATCACCCTTTTTTAAAAAAGGCACAGGATAGAAGGAAGAAAGGAGAATCTGCTGAAATTAACCTGGGATTTCCACCAGTCTCAGCCACTGAGACAAGGGCTGGGAGTCTACAGCTGGCTGGTTAGCAAGGGATTGGGGAAGGGGAAGAAGTCATGGCCAAAAACAGAAACGTCCCCATACCCCAGTAGCTGTTTGAGGTAAGTAAGTAGACTTTGACCACTAACATGTGTATGAAAGTATGTGAATGGTCCTTTCAGATAGTTGAGGGGATGGCAGAAAACTAAGCATCTCGGTAAAGAGCAATCTTTCATAAAACTATGAAATGGTCATTAAGTAGTGAGAAAAAAATCCCCCCAGAAACACCATTTGATTTCTTCTTCCTCAGGACCTTGGAAGGCGTCTTCCCACGTGCATGTTTGTAAATACTTTTATGCTGAGGAGAAAGAAAAAAATACTGTCTAGATTTAAGCTTGAACATTTGTGTACCTGTAGAGAATAAATGTAAATCAGTGGGAAAGAATATAGATCAATATACCAAACTCATCTGTTTAACTATACTATCCAGAGACTTTATTCTGGGTGTAAATGCGAGTTTGGTGACTTCACCTTCTTTCTAAGGGGTTAAACTGCCCCCTCTCCCACAAAACACACACACACAAATCTGTAAGCAAACATTAGGAGCAGGCAGAGGTCTCCGAGGCTGCTGCTTAGAGCAGGGACATATTTATCAACCTAAATGCCCACCACGTGGGACTGGCCTTGCAGAAAGTTATTCTCAGTCACTGACAAAGCCACACTGAGGAGCTCCACAGAAACGGAGTCTCCTGTCAGAAACTATAAAGCTCTGTCCTAACCATCATCTTAAGCAAATTTTAGACACAGAAATAAGGCATGGGGCTTATAGGAATACTTTATAAAAGGGTAAAAGCTGTGAATTATTTCAGGAATTTGCTCTTTTATGCAACATTTACACTTTCCTAAATATTTTCACATACTTTCTAACAGATGTCACTTCGTTTTAACCTTGATTCATGAGACTAGAGGAAAATCAATATACAAGCTGAGCAAATCTCCAAAGGTAGGCTTATTAATTATAACTCACACATATTAATAACCAATATTGCCTATAGTCAAAGTTACATTCCCCATTTGCTTTGCAAATTTGACAACTACATTTTTGCATTTCTGTGAAGAATCTCCCGTGTTACCTTGCCCCCTGTCTCATTCCCAGTAGCAGCTATTGTTTTTGTTCCTCTGTAACAAAGAAGCTGATGTCCATACTTCTGTGTAGCCTTTCCCCACTGAAGACACCCTGAATCAAGTCACACTCGTTTTTGTCTTATGACCTTTTGTTGAACTTTCACACATGATGAAGAGATCTAATGTAATATCAACTATGAACATATGGTCCTCTTGACTAACAATGACACTCACTTCTCTTGGGCTCTGGCCTTCTGTGTGGAGTTATAGACACTTGGAGAAGTATTGGGACAATAAATAGCTGAGGTAAGAGTTCTGAATTAATAGAGTTACTAAGTATATCACAAATCAGAATATATGAAATTTCACAACAGCTTGCAGATATATTTCAGGTATAATATTTCAGAGTCTTTGTGCTTATCACAGTGAAGGCCTTAGTACATTGGCTTTTTAATTGCTTGGATGCTTGTTAAAGATCTTACATAATACCTAAAAACAAATCACACTCTTTATTGTTTTTAATATTTAAGCAATTCTTCCCATGTTTTTATATTATCAAACAGAAGAAATAAACAATTTGGTTTACAATGTATTGTGTGAACAATATTAACAGCAAATTCTTCCACATGGTTCCAAATACTATAATCTCACATAAATTTCCATTTTAGAAAATTGCTCTATCAGTGTTGGCTGTGTTTGATTCCAACAGCTGATGGCAGTAGGAGTGGTGAGATCCTCCCTACTGTCATTCACACACACACACACACACACACACACACACACACGCACGTGTGTGTGCTAGACTGTCAGAAAAGATACTGAAGTAGACTTTCCAGGAAGAGGATGTGTAATCTGGAGTCATTTCTCTCAGCATCAAGGTGGCTTACTCGAGCAAGTCTCTCGCTTTGGGGGATTACAGCCCAGTTTTGGGAAGACTGGGAGCCATCAGATCTGACTAGCAACATGGAGAGTTAGCCAAGGCAAGTGAAGAGGCGAAAGAATCATGAAGGATTCCACTAGTGCATCTGGGCTCGGTGCCGGGCTTAAAAGGTGGATGTTTTATTACTTGGCAAGATTCCCACCACATGTCACTCCTGATGTCTTGGACATTCTAATCCTTTCATACATCAATCCTGTAAGGTCTTACATTCCTTCTCAGTCAAGAACTGAAGGGAGATTTCACAGGCCCAGGAGAAGTTCCACCCTGTGTGAAGGAATGAGTAGGGAATAGGAGGGCGCACAGAGATCCTCCATGAATTGGCTGTTGGAGATGTTAATACACCTCGTGACAGTAAAATACCAGATGATACTTTCCCTGCTCCTGTTATGTATATCAAACAGGGATGATAAATATCAACAGTCTCCATGGCTAGGCAGATAAATATGTGAATAAGTCACGTATGAAGTAGTACAACAATGTAGAGAATTGATGTCTAGTCAAAGGAGATATATATATATATATATATATATATATATATATATATATATATAAATTAACAAGCCAAACAAAATAGTGAGGTTTTAATACTACCAAGGTGGGTCCCTAAACAAAGCATTCCCTAACTTCCCTCTATATGGGACATGTGGAAGTCAACCTTGTGAAGGAAAAAGTGGGATAGAGAGCGAGGTGTCACAGGCTCCCGCAACTCCTTGAAGAGTCCTGATCTACCATATACTCACTAGATCTAAGATGAGTCCAGGAACACTGATGAGACCACAAAAAGGAACCAAGGCCAGGGCAGTGACTGCTTCCCTGTCTTTACAGAAGTTCTAATAGGTGATGGTGGTCCTCCCTACTCCAACTCCTTCTAAACTCCTCCTCAGGCAGGGCTTTCATTAGAGCACAGTGAAGGTGTGGTGAGATACAATTAGTCTAAGATTTAGGGGCTCAGGATTGGCTCAAATACTCTAATATAAGCTTATGCGAGGGGCAATAAACTCAGATGTGCACCATGATGCTGGTCTCTGACATCTGATTTCCCAGGATTCTTCACATGACTCCATTGTCTCTCACCCCCATCCTCGGTCCTCTTCCCACACCTCTAAAATATCTGCAATGACTCAGAAGGGAAGACAAGTGAAAAGTGATGTCCCAGTTTGTCTTCCTGCTGCTGTGGTATAATATCCTGACATAGGCAACTTTGGGAAGAAAGGATCTATTTGGCTCACCATTACAGGTGAGATAGGTCTATCATGACAGAAAAGCAGAAGTGGCAGGAATCTGGGGCAGCAAATCCCACACCATCCACAGTCAAGATAGGAGAACAGTGGGGGTATGCAGGCCAGTACTCAGCTTGCTCTCTTCATCTTAATAGGAATTGCCTGCCTAGGGAATGGCCTTGCCTGTAATTAAAATGGTCTTTCCACATTAATCAAGGCAAACCTTCCCAGACATCTTGGATGGTAATCTTCAGCTAGATGGTCTCTTACAGGTATATCTAGAGGCCTGCCTTTTAGGCGTCAACTTGACTGCTAATACTAACTACCATAACTAATGAGTATGGTAAAAATCAGTGCTACCAGTCAGGATTTTGTGACAGCTCAAAACTGCAGATTCTGCCTCCAAGACTGATGGCACCAGATGGAAGAGCAGACGTACTGTGTTACACCATGCTTATCCAGAGTCCAGGAATCCATTAGACTCATCCTCTCTAAGTCTCTGGAGAGGCTTCGAAACTCCACCTCAGATACAAAATTCAGGAAATTTCAAGTATGTTTTCTTTGTGTGGGAGAAAAAACAGTGTTTGCTTGATTCCCCATACCTAATTCTCTACAAATCATCACAACAACTCTCAGAAAGCAGTGAGCAGAAAGTAGGAAGGGACATTGTGAAGATCTCTACCACACAGGAATGGCTCCCATAGAAACCATCTCTAAACACAGGGTTGTATCCGGCAAAAAAGCTAGGTAGGGGGCAGAGATCCTGTCCCATTCTCGGGGATGCTGTAGAATGGTTAAGTGCAATATCCTCTAAATGTTTTAGTATTTCAATCTGGGAATGCACCATAGCTACTTAACCTATTCCCTATTCTAGAATACCTATTTTCAGTACTTGAGTTTTGTGATAGGCACATGATAAACAACTCTACAGTTGTAAATACATTTGTTCTTCAAATATTATAAAATGCTTTCAAAATTACTCATTTATTCCCCACACTGCTCTCATTACATCTCTCAACTCATTATCTCTTTTTTTTAAATACATACCTCTATTTGCTAAATTCAGGGATTTGTTTGTTTCCTTGAGGGAATTTACAAGGAGGGTTTTGAGTGACAGTAGGATAACAG
The DNA here is from genome assembly GCF_978045245.1 of Mus caroli. NCBI lineage: Eukaryota > Metazoa > Chordata > Mammalia > Rodentia > Muridae > Mus > Mus caroli. The sequence continues at coordinate 70,083,136 of NW_028227261.1, forward strand.
AAGGCCTGGTGGGCACTAGCAAAACTAAACATCCATGGGAGGAATAGAGGAGAGTGAAGTATGAGAGTTAGTGAAGACCTCTAAATGCCAACCTTTTAATAACCCTTGGCATGACTGAGCATCTCACAACACAACACACGCAAAGTATATTAAAGGAATGATTGGAGCTGCTCAGGCTCTGTGGGCAAAGGCTTGGTAAACGGCTCTCTGGGTATAAGGATAAAAGTCTGGACAACCACAAGGATTTTACAAAATGGCAGAATAACAACTGAAACCACTTACTGACACACTCCAATGTGCACACTTTAATTCTAAAATAAACATTTTTATATAATTAGACAGGAATATTTATTTTTTCACAAGTAACCTAAACAAGAGGCATAAGACATACTAAAAAAAAATAAATAAATAAAACAGCTCACAGTGAGAACTCACTCTTTATGAATGGTCTGTGGGAGGCAGTGAGGAAAATCTGGTAATCGATTGGCCTACAAACCCTTCTCTGTACCTCCTGCTATCATCTCTCACAGACTAACTGCTAATGTATAGTGTGAGTGCATTCTAGAAAATCCTGGTGGAATCCTCATCTTTAAGTTAAATATAATTTATTTACTCACTTTATATCCCAATACCAGGTCCCCCTCTCCTCCTAATACTCCCTAATGCAGATCCTCCCCAATGCTCCCTCACTTCCTCACACGCTATACCCTCCTTACTCCCATCCCTGGCACATTAAGTAATTGCAGTGTTAGGCAAATCCTCTCCAACTGAAGCCAGACAAGGTAGCCCAGTTAGAGGAACAAGACCCACAGGCAGGCATGCAGGCAGGCAGGCAGGCAGGCAGGCAGGCAGGCAGGCAGGCAGGCAGGCAACAGTTTATGAGACAGCCACACTCAAATTGTTGGGTGATCCACATGATGACCAAGCTATACATCTTTTAGATACGTGCAGAGTACCTAGATCCAGTCGGTGTTCACTCTTCGGTTGGTATCTCACTCTTTGGTGGCCCTAAGGGTCCTGGTTAGTTAACTCTGATGGTCTTCCTGTGACGGCTCTGTCCTCTTTGGTTCCCTCAATCCTTCTTTCAACTCTTCCATCAGACTCCCCAGCTTCTAACTAATATTTGGCTGTAGGTCTTTGCATCTCTTTCCATTGGCTACTAGTGGAGCCTCTCAGAGGACAGTTATGCTAGATCCCTATCTGCAAGTATAACAGAATATTGTTATAGTGTCAGGAGTTGGGTATTGTTTTTTGTTTGTCTGTCTGTCTGTCTATCTGTCTGTTTGTTTGTTTGTTGGTTTGTTTGTTTTTGCCTCTGGGTATGGGTTTCAGTTTGGGCTAATCATTGGTTAGCCATTCCCTTGGTCTATTCTCTATCTTTGTCCCTGAATATCTTGCAGGCAGGACACATTTTGGGTTGAAGGTTTTTTGGGTGGATTACTGTCCTTATCCCTCCACTGGAAGTCATTCTTGGCTATAGGAATTGGCCACTTCAGGATCCATATCCCCTAATTCTAGAGGTCTCTGCTAGTGTCAACTCCACAGGCCCTAAGGGCCTCCCTCCATCCCAGGTCTCTGGCACATCCTAGAGATGACCACTCATTTACCATTGATTTCCATTTTTTTTCTCCTCTGCTTTCCCTATACCTTATCCCCCACTCCACCTCATTCTGCTCTCTTCCTTATCCTGTTTCCCACCCAGTTCCCCTCTTCTATCTATCTCAGAAAACTATTTCGTTTCACCTCGTGAGGAAGAGTCAACCATCCTCCCTTAAGCCTCCTTGTTATTTTGCTTCATTGGAACTGTTGGTTATAGTGTGGTTAACCTTTACCTTATGACTAATATCCACTTAAAAGTGAAAACCTACCATGCATGTTCTTTTTGGGTCTGGGTTACCTCACTCAAGATGGTGTTTTCTAGTCCCATCTATTTACCTTCAAAATTCATGGTATCTTTGTTTTTAATAGCTGAGTAATATTCTGTGGTGTATATGAACCACATTTTTAAAAATCCATTCTTCAGTTGAGGGACATCTAGGTTGTTTCCAGTTTCTGGCCATTAGTGAATAAGGCTGCTATGAACATAGTTGAGCAAGTATCCTTGTGGTGTGGTGGAATATCTTTTAGGTTTATGCCCAGGAGTTACCGGTATAGCTGGATCTTCAGATAGAACTATTTCCACTTTTCTGAGAAACCATCAAATTGATTCCCAAAGTGGTTATACAAGTTTGCACTCTCACCAGAAATGGAAGAGTGTTTCCCTTACCTTATCTACATCCTTGCTAGCATGACCTGTGATTTTGATTTTAACCGTTTTGATGGGTACAAAATGGAATCTCAGAGTCATCTTTGAATTGCATTTCTCTGATGACTAAGGATATTGAACATTTCTTTAAGTGCTTCTCCATGATTACAGATGTGGATCAAAGATCTCAATATAAAACAAGATGCACTAAACCTGACAGAAGAGAAAGTGGGGAATAGCCTTGAATGCATTGGCACAGAAGACAGCTTCATGAACAAAACACCAAAAATCCAGGCACTAGGATCAGCAATTAACAAATGGGACCTTATGAAATCGAAAATCTTCTGCAAAGCAAAGAACATTAGGACAAAATGGATGCCTACAGAATGGGAAAAGATCTTCACCAACCTGACAGAGGGCTGATATCCACAATATATAAAGAACTCAAGAAACCAGACATCAGCAAACCAAATACAAAATGAGGTATATAAACATAGAATTTTCAACAGAGGAAACTTTAATGGCAAGAGTTTGTAATAGCCAGATGGTTGGCCTCTGAAGCAGCTAAGCAGGAGAGCAGTGTTGTATTAAGGGAAGATTTACAGCTATCTCTTGAGCATTTGAAACAAATTTCTATTAAAACATTTATGTGTTATTTTATGAGATCAGATTTTTAATTTACACCATACCCCCATATTTGACTAAAGCTCAAAATAGAATTCTTTGAGTAAATATTAAGTATATTAATGTTTAAATTTAAAGAAATTATTAAGGCATATTTTTCTTTTGAGAATAATCTAGAAGGAGATGATCTTGATTTATTTCATTAAAATGTCCAAATTAAAAATCTTTCAGAAATTGATTGATACTAACATTATTTTTAGCCTCCAAAGATGACAAAAGTTGACCTGAGTTTATGTGGTAGTTTTAAAAATTTGGAAACCTAAGATGCCAGGTGTAAAAGGGCTCACGTTCTATAGTGCAGAGATGCTGGTCACTAGGGGCCTAGTTGAAGCTACTTAGTTCGTTTACAAGCATTATGTTTTATGAAAAGTGTGTGTGTGTGTCTGTGTGTGTCTTTTCAAAGGAGCTTGTCACTTTAAACCTAAAAATTTGGTCCTAAATATAATGTATGTTGAATCACTGATGTCCCTTTAAATCAGGGAAAATTGTTCAATGCATCAACTTCCTGCTAATGACATCTGGTTGTGCTGAAAGTTTGAACTTGTCATCCATACATCTAAACCATGGGGTGAACAGGATGAATGCTACACAACTCCACTTGCCACATCACATTAATTTTTGGATGTTTTCTAGCTCTGCTTGCTATTATTTATTAAGACTGCCTTTGACTAAACGCATGGACTACTGAAGCCCTGTGCGTAAGTCTGTGCTGCTCAGAGCTAGAATTTACAATTTATCATCAGAATTATGGAAACTGGCTCTTCTTCCCTGAAAACAAAGAAAAGAAAGACATGATGAGCACAACATCCCACCATGGAGCTCAACTCCCATCGCCTCCCTTTATCGAGACTTGCATCAGCACCACTACTCATGTCGCTTCAACAGCACTACTCTAAGTACCATGAAATTTAACAAACATTTCTCAGTTAAGAGTAGTACAGCATGATCTCCCAGTCCCTGGTCTTAACATGAGCCATGATCCGGACCTTAAGATAACAGAGATTATAAATCTGCCTTTAGTGCAAACATATCAAATTACTTTTCTAAGCCCTTAATACAATGCAGGCTATATGAATGCGTGCTTGCATATGCCAGAGACCAGCTGAGAACTCAGTGATGATCCAGTCAACGTCCTTGCTCCAAAGTCACTTACATTCTAATACTAGAGACAGACAACAAACAGAGCATGACACATAATACCAAAACCTCTAACTGCAATGGAGACAAAGCAAGTGTATGAGGTCCATTAGTTTATGCAGGGAAATCAGAGAGGACTCCATGAAGTGAGAGAAAAAAAAATCATGGAAGATATGGAATGGAATGATACTTGACTTGACATCATAATGAGAAAAGCTCAAAAGTCTGTGCTATTGAAACACAGTGAAACAAAATGTCAGAAGTGAGGCTGGGGAGGTGTTGTCGGGGTCTCAACGTCAGTCTCCTCCATTTGTTTTGAAATGCAGTTCCCAACATTAACAGAATTAGCAGGTGGGACCCTTGAGCAGTCATTAGACCTTAAGGGTTCTGCCATTATCAAGGGAGCAGATTTTTTTTTTTTTTTTTTTTTTTTTTTTGGTTTTTCAAGACAGGGTTTGTCTGTGTAGCCCTGGCTGTCCTGGAACTCACTTTGTAGACCAGGCTGGCCTCAAACTCAGAAATCTGTCTGCCTCTGCCTCCCGAGCGCTGGGATTAAAGGCATGCACCACCACGCCTGGCAACAGATTCTTTTAAGAAAGGGAATTTGATTCATTTAAATTCTTCTTCTCCTCTCATTTTCTCTTTCCCATGGGCTCCCTCACCTCACTTTCTCCCTTCTCTTTCTCCTCCACCTTTCATACCTGCCTTTTCCAATTCCTTCCTAATCCCCCACCCATCTTCTCTCTATGCTGTCTGTCTTTTTTTTCCCCTCTCTCTTCTCTCTTTTTCCAGGTTGTTCAGAACAGAACTCCAAAAGACATTCAAGACATCTTGGAACTGGATGCTGGACTCTGGCAGAAATCAAACCTGTCATTTCCTTGATCATGGTCATTCTAGGTTTTAGAACTATGAGAAATTAACTCTCTTTTTATTTAGAAACTACCTAGTAGTTCTATTATAGTAACACAGAAAGCACTAAAGATTGTAGATTTTACTAAATACCATGAAAAAAATCTTTATTGAAGCTCACATAGAGTTGGTATGGCCCAATTTACATAAAATTTCCTGACAACAGGAAGGAAGGTTACCTGAATGGGATGGTCTAGGGTACTCAGAAGTCTATTATTATTAAAGGGCCAACCAAATAATGAGTTGAGGAAGCAGTAGGGGTGTTGGTAATAAGCTACCATATGTAGACTCCATCTTCATGTTAGAGCTGTGTGATTCAGTGATTTGGAAAACTACCAAAGATGATTCTAATTATTAGGTGTAACTTACAAAAAAGGAGAAAAACAAAATAGAGAAAGAATTAAAGAATTGGGAGTGTATTTTGGTTGTATAAAATAAGCACTTACTATTGTAGACACTGGCATAGAGAAGTAAACTTGGCAATGGTTGTGTGTCTTCTATTGCTGCATAACTAATTACCGCAAATGGGAAGGTCTCAAACAACACCTACTTATTATTTCAGCCCTTGGGTGAGTTAGAATTCTAAGGTCAAGAGAGCTATACCATTTGCTCAGGGTCTCACCAGGCAGAAATCATGATGTTGGCCAGGGCTTTCTTTCTCCTCTGAGGCTTGGGATACACTTCCAAACTCCCTGGCTGTTGGCAGAATTCATTTCCTTGCAGCTGGATGACCGAGGTCCCAGTGTTTCTGCTGGCTCTCATACGGAGATCACTTTCAATATGAGGGCCTCTTCCCAGTTTCTTGCCATGGACTTCGTTGCACAAGTAGCTTCGGAGCTGTTTGCTTTCTTCCAGGCCAGCAGGAGCACATCACTCTGATGTTTCATGTGTGTTTAAATATTTAGCTAACTGCCAGGCTCACTGAGGTAATATCCTTTTATTATCTCACAATCCAGGAAAGTGATTTGTATCCAACTAATAAGGTGATAACATACCATAGTCACATGCCCTGACCACAATTATCAGGACGAGATTATATAGGGCATGCACACCAGAGACAGGATCCCAGGAGATCATATTAATGTGCCTCCTACTCTTGTAGGTTATAGAATGCTTAGAGAAGTCTGGAGTCCACAGGCAAGTCAGGACTGCTGAACTCAAAAAAAAAAAAAAAACACTTGAGGGATTATAGATAGAAAGCATGAGATTAATATAACAGACAGTAATGTCTAATGCTTCTAAGTTCACCTGTGCCAGGAACTGTAGCTTGACCCTTGGCAACTTTATGGGTTACCTTTTCTCCTACTCTCTCTGTCCCTATTCTACCCTTCTAACCTCACAACACTGGGTAGGAGAGAAAGAAGTTTAGAGGGGGAAGGGGGTGTCAATATCACTAGACTACTTCCTGCTGATTAGGAGTATTTGAGTACCTTGGGGCAAGATTGGTCTTCACTGCCATCAGGATATTCAATATCTTATCTTGTTGGGTACACCCACTTGACAAACCACAACAACAGCCACCAACCATCAGCAAAACAGCAACCAGCAAAACAACAGCCAACAGCAGGAGGAGCAGCAACAGTCACAGCCCCTGTAGGAACTCTAACATTTATAGACCTTCTCAAGAGTCTCCAGAATTTCAAATGCCATACACTTGCAGATATTATCTGCAGCTCACAAAGCCATACCCCTGCAAGAGCACAAGGAAAATCAGAGTCAGGTGCTGTGGACAATCTGAAGCAGCCCATATCCCACACCTGGAGTTAAAACAAAAACATTATAATAATTCTTACTACACGGCACCCTTCCAGGTGTTCTACATATACTGCTCATTCAACTTCCAGAACAATGCTTTGAGGTCCTTACAACAAGTTTCACAGACTAGAGCCTAATTCACCCATTCAAATTTTATCTGTGTTTTAGGGATGAGTCTCAAGATTTAAACTCAGGCAATCTGGTTCCCTGATTGAATACTGTACATTAGACAAGTGATATAAGGATAACATTTATGACAGTTCTTCAATATTTTCATGTAAGAATGAAAATGATCAAACAAAGAGGATACTGGAGAAACAACCTTTAAGACAAGAGATTATAGGAAAACAACACTCTTTACAATAATAGCCATGATATAAAATATCTTGTTGTAACTCTAACCAAGCAAGTAAAAGATCATATGGCAATAACTTCAAGTCTCTCAAGAAAGAAATTGAAGAAGATATCAGAAGATGGACAGAGCTCCCATACTAATGGATAGGTAGAATTAACATGGTGAAAATGGCCATCCTACCAAAAGCAACCTATGGATCAATGTAATCCACATCAAAATTCCAACACAATTCTTCACAGACATGGAAAGAGCAATTCTCAAATTCATGTGGAAAAACAAAAACCCCAGAGTAGCCTGAACAATAAATGAACTCTAGGAGAAATGTCCTTTCACCATCCCTGACCTCAAGCTGTGGTACAATAGTATATTGCTGTACAGTAGTGTACAGCAATAGTTATAAAAATGCATGCTATTGTTACAGAAACAGAAATAGTGATCAATGGAATCAAATTGATGACTCAGAAATAAACCCACATACCGATGGATATTTGATTTTTGATAAAGACAAAACTATACAATGCAAAAAGAAAAAAAAAAGAAAGCATCTTCAACAAACAGTGCTGCTATAACTGGATGTCTACACGTAGAAGAATGAAAATAGATATATATTTAACACCCTGCACAAACTCAAATCCAAATAGATCAAGAACCTCAACATAAAACCATACTCACTAAATCTCATAGAGGTGAAAGTGGAAAATACACTTCAATGAATTGGTACAGGAGACAAGTTCCTGAACAGAACACCAATGTCCCAGGCTCTAAGATCAATAGTTGATAAATGGGACCTCATAAAACTGTAAAGCTTTTATAAGGCAAAGGACACTGTCAATAGGGTAAATTGGCAACCTACAGATTGGGAAAGGATCTTCATCAACCCTACTTCTGACAAAGGGCTAATATCCAATATTTACAAATAACTCAAACATTTAACACAAACACCCCAAATAACCAAATTTAAAAATGGAGTACAGAGATAAACAGAGAATTCTCAATAGAGGAATCTTAAAAGGCCAAGAATCACTTAAAGAAATATTCAAAATCCAGAGTCATCAGGGAAATGTTAATCAAAATAACTCTGAGATTCCATCGTACACCCATCACAATGACAAATAGATGGATCTTGAGAATATAATCTTGAGTGAGGTAACCCAGTCCAAATGGATATGCATGGTATGTACTCACTTATGAGTAGATACCACCCATAAAATATAGGTACCATGCTACACTCCACAGACCCAAAGAAGCTAAGCAAGAGGGAACTTGAATCTCACTTGGAAGGGGGGATAAAACAGTCATAAGAACCAAGTGAAGGGAAGTAACTGGGAGGGAGGGAAATAGGAGGACTCAGGATATGGTGTGGGGAAGGACAGGAGAGATGGCTAGTTAGCCATGAAAATGAATGGAAGAATACAACTGGGGGTGGTGGTGAGGAGGTGAGGCTCATCCCCAGGAAGAGACAGAGCCCTGGGATAAGGAAAGCATCCAAGAATCAATGGGAGTGACTTTAGCTGTGACTCACAACATTGTGTATATGGAACCTGAAGGGGTCACCTCCTATAGCCAGGCAGAAACCCCAGTAGAGCTATAGAGACACCAACCCACCCACAAAGCTTTCAACCCCAAATGTATCATGTCTACAAGAAATACAGGCACAGGGAATGAAGCAGAGACTAAGGGAATGGCCAACTAATAACCGGCCCAACTTGAGACCCATCCCATGGGCAAGCACCAATTCTTAACACTACTAATGATACTCTGTTATGCTTACAGACAAGAGCATGTTCTCTTGTGAGAGGATCAATCAAGCAGCTGGCTCAAACAGATTCAGACACCCACAGCCAAACAGTGCATGGAGCTTGGGGATGTTTATGGAAGAAGAGAAGGAAGAATTACAGACTTCTAAGGAGACACAAACCCCACAGGAAGACCAACAGAGTCAACTAACCTGGACTCTGAACCACCAACCAAAGAACATGCATTGGCTGGACGTAGGCCTCCCTGCACATATGTAGCAGATGTGCAGCTTGGTCTTCATGTGAGCCCAGAGCAACTAGAACCTGGGCTATCCCAAAAGCTATTGCCTGTATGTGGGATATGTTCTTTTAGCTGGGATGCCTTGTCTGGTCTTAGTGCGAGAGGAAGCACCGAGCCTCTCAGAGACTTGCAGTGCCAGGGTAGGGCGATACCTAGAGGTGTCCCACCCACTCAGAGAAGAAAAGGAAGAGAATATGGGGCAAGGGTTGTGGGAGGGGTTGACCAGGAGGGGGCAGAGAGTAGTATGTAAAGTTAATAAGTAAAAAGTAAAATTAATATGCAACCTCTGGGGGTGGGTTGTGGGAGGACCCTCTAAAAAGTACCAGAGACTTGGGAGGTGAGAAACTCTCAGGACTCAAAGGGAGGGACCTTAGATGAAAGGCCCTACAGTGGGGAGAGGGAACTTGTGGAGTCCACCTCCAGTAGAAAGACAGGGCATCAAATGGAGGGATGGAGTTGCCATCCCACAGTCAAAAACTCTGACCCAGAATTGTTCCTGTCTAAAGAACTGCAGGGACAAAAGTAGAAAAAAGACTGAGGGAAAGGAGATCCAGTGACTGACCCAACTTAGAATTGATCTCAAGGGGAGGATCCAAGGGCTGACACTATTACTGATGCTATGCTATGGTTTGCTTACAGACAGGAGCCTAGCATTGTTGCTGTCTGAGAGGCCCAACAAGCAGCTGACTGAGACAGAAGCAGATACTTACACCCAACCAATAGACTGAAATTGGGGACCCCTATGGGAAAGGCTGGAAGAAGTTGTAGAGGAGGGCTACCCAATAGGAAGACCACCAGTCTCAACCTGGACCCCTGAGATATCTCAGACACTGAGCAACCAACTAGGCAGCATACACTAGCTGGTCTAGCTGACACATATACAGCAGAAGACTGCCTGCTCTGGCCTTAGTGAGATAAGATGTCCTCAACCTTTGAGAGACTTGAGGCCCCAGTGAGTGGGGAGGCCTGGTGGGTAACAGAGAAGTAGAGGGGTAAAGGGGTAGAGGGGTAGAGGGAGAGAGGAGTGGGGGTGGGGGGCAGGGGTAGAGATATCCTTTTGTAAACAAGGGGAAGGAGAAAAAGGATAAGGAACTGTAGGAGGGTGGACCAGGAGGCAGATAAGGACTAGACTGTAAAAAAAAAAATAGAAGTAATAAGAAATAATAAAATTAAATTAAATTAAAATTTTTAAAAAAGGACAAGAGATTAAAATTTGAGCCTCTGGTTTCCAAATAGCCTAATGTAGAAATTTCCATAAGATAAAGCAGTGGGTAGCTGGATCAAATACTAATATTTAGACATAAATGTCTCATGTTCTTCTTCATCAAAATATAGCATAATGACCCCATCACTAGCACAGGCACTCAGTGAATACATATTTTTTTGACTACATGTCTAGTTATATCAGTGAGCAAAATCAGTAAGCCATACTTATCCTTAAGGAGTTTGCATAAAAATGAAAAGTAGATGATTGGTTGTAATATGCAATTAAAGGCATTACAACCTCATTCTAGTTGGTGCTGGAAAGAATTATTAATCTGGATTATGGCAGATAATCAGGACTGAGTTTATTCAGCTTTTGATTCATTGTTTGATACTGTTCCAGGGTTACTACAGCAGAATACCCCATACTATGTGGCCTGGAAAATGGAAATGTGTTTTCTCACAGTTCTGAAGGATGTCTATCCAAGAATATGATGGACTCACTGTTGATTTCTAGTGCAGTGTAGTGCATTTGGGCTACTCTGAGGAAAGACTTTAGATCTGGTAGTTTGCAAACAATGGAAATTTATTACCCACAGTTCTAGATGGTGGAAGTTCCAAGATCAAGATACCAGTAATTAAACGTCTGGCAAGTGTCTCACGCTATCTATCCCATAGACTACATCTTCCATGTTGCTCTGATAGCAGTATGGATGAACAGTCTCCCTCACCTGAGAGTAAGTGTGTACATCTCAAACTATTAGAAACACAACATGTGATGTTGCAAACACAAAAATTGGAAAATAAAACAGTAAATAGGTGTTAATGGGGATGTAGAAAAATGTAAACCCTTTTTGTTTGTGGAATTTTTAAAAATGGCACAACTACTTTAGAAAACATCTTGGCACTGCCTCAAATTTTTTTGCAGTTATTTGGGTTGATTGTGTCAGAAAGGAACCCACCCACACACTAGGATTTGCTTTCAGCACACTCACCTCCCTGACTCCGACACTCTGACACTAATGCACTTTGTCCCTACAGATTTGTCTGTTCTGGACATTTTCTACTCTTAGACTCACACAACATATGGTCTTTGTGCCAATATAAACTCATGGATTTACAGCCAAGGGAATTGAGAACATATGTCCATATAAAGATGTATGTGTATCAGTGTTTATAGTAGCATTATTCCCAACAGCCACAAAGTAGAAACTTCTGAAGTGTCCATGTACCCACTGGAATGGACAATCCAATGTGGTCTATCTATTCGGTGACTTATTACTCAACCATAAAAAGCATGGAGTGGTGGCATGGGGGTGCATACCTGTGACCACAATACTTGAGAGATGAACAGAGGAAGATTACAGGATTCAAGCCAACTGGGGTTATATTTGGGGAGAGAGAAAAAAAAAAAAAAGAAAAAAGTTGAAGTATTGGTGCAAGACACAATAACTCTTGAAGACATTATGTAAAGTGAAAGAAACTAGACACAAAGGTCACACAGTGGTCAAAGATGCCAGTGAAATAAGCTCTACTGAAGAGGCTAATTCATAGAAAACAGCAGGTTGGTTTTTGGATTTGGTCCTTGGAACAGGAGTAAATGAAAATGAAAGCTGATGGGTAGCATTTCTTTCTGAGGTGGCAAAAAAAAGCTCAAAATTAGATCATGGTTATACTCATATAGCCCCCTAACACATTAAAACTGCTAAATTGCACTCTTTGAAAAAGAAAACATTATAATATGCAAATTATATCTCTGTGAAATACTCTGCTACAATAATAGTTTGGCCTAATTACCCAACTATATTTTAATTTTATACTTAATATTATTATTTATTTAGTTGTTCAATAAGCACCAATTAAGAGGCTTTTTCCATAGGGAAAAAATTTCTACTTCCTGAGTGTATAAAGTTCAATATGAATTAGCAGCTCTTAAGAATTAATGGACCAAAGAGACTCATAGAAATGGTAGCATATAGTTTGAATAATATATCATGTGTCATAAACCAGGATAATGACACATACAGAGTACCAGCCAAAATCTGCCGTACACTGGAAGTTATTGACATAATTCCCTTGCATTTCCTTTCCTGTCCTTTGAAGATGGTCAAATAAAGAGATTATGGGAAATCAACAGCATCAGGGGCTTTGTTTATCTGTTCCTACACCACCAGGGACAGATGGTCACAAAGATCTCAGGCAAACCATCATCTTTCAGCCGAATAAGTATGCTGCTGACTTCTGCCTCCAAGAGCACAGGTCTTCAAGCATACTTTCCAGCGAGATTCTCTTTTTTTCTGACCTGATTTTAATCAGATCTTATTGTTAAAACCATGATTCCCTCCCATCTGTCATATCCGAAGTTTCTGAATCATTGGGAAAAGAGGTGTAACATTAACACTGAAATGGTAGTCTTGTCTGTTTCATGAAGGCAGTAGTGATAGATACTATTTTAAGCCTTCCTCTTGCATCTAGGTACACCTCAGACCAGTCACCCAAGTCAGTGATCAATAGTTCAAGGAAGCTGATGATATTGGAGTTGAATTATTAAAAGGAAAATGATAACCATCTCTATCTCTCTTTTTCAAGACAGATTGTAACCCAGGCTACCCTTCATCTTTCTATGCATCTTAGAATAACCTTGAACTATTGATGTTCCTGTTTCCACTTCCCAAGTACTGGGATTAGAGCTGTACCATCATATCCAGTGACTACAACCAATGGAGAAGGCTGTCCCAGAAGAGTTCAGTTGTGTATGTTTTTAAAGGAACACTGACAATGAGAAAATCTGCCAGTAAAAATTACTCTGAAGTGGTTGGCAACCTTAACTATAGTCGTTTCCCCATTTATTTAACCTTAAAAACATTTCCAATGATTTAAGCTATTTCCTGTGCTTCATGGTATGGCTTCCCACAGCCGAACAACTTTACATCATTGCATGAGAATGCACAATGGGGAATGTTCAGACTAATGAAGAACGGTTTCATCTCAGCACAGTTGTACCAGTAGCTATTGTTCTCCTTTCTCTTTCTATTTCACATGCTTGAAGCCCCGGTCCTAGATGACAATGTTCCAGGCAGATGGACTCTAGGAAGACCAGCATTTGCAGGTGCCTTCATGGCTTTCCTTGGCATACATCTGCCCCTACTCTCCTTGCTATATGTTGATTGCATTCCAGCAACAACATTTGAGCTGAAAGCACTGGGAATACTGAGGGGGTGGAGCAGCTTCATCATTCATAAAGGATTTTGCTAGTATTTTATGATCCGTATGCCTCATCCATACGGATGAACATTACTTACTGGAACAACATTACTGGATATGGTGACGTTTTGGCTCATTATGCCTTTAAGTTTTCCATCTTCAATTCTTATGGAGAGGAGAGGAAAGCATCAGCTAACAGTCCTTGTCACCACCCAGAACAAGGATTCTCTTAAGGAAGAAAATAGAACTGTCACCCGTTTCTAAAATCGCCATTCAAAGACAAACTGCTTGGCCCACGGGGAGTGCCTGCAGTGTCTCCTCCCGCACAAAAGGCATATTAAAGTCATTTCACGCACAGAAGGACAAAGAAAGAAGGCTTCCCACATTGCTGCCAGAGCACCTGTAAGCCAGCTGCCTTGTGCCAAGTCACTGCAGCACATGTGGTCTTACAAGAGCTCTGCACACATTCCCATAGTCCTTCTGTCCTCCGGGGAAAACAGAAAGAGTTCTGCTGCCAAGTCTCCATCCCCAAATGCTAATCTTCATTACAGAATTGCGGGTACCATCTGTGTTGTATGGACACTTGGGGACTTTTTAATTTTGCTTGTTGTTTTAATGCTTTGAGGATATGTTCATGTTCAAACACAAAATCACTGAATAAAAGTTTTAAGAATTAGACTATGAACTATCTTCATTCTTTGGGTGAATCTGCAGATTCCATGGGTCAGGGAGTATGGAGAGGGGGGTAGATTACAAATTTCATTAGGTGTAAGATTTTTATCTTATAAATTGCTTCCTCATCTGATATATGACAATATATTTAGATCGCTGCCAATAATTAATAAAGCAACCCCACTCCTCTTTGTGCTGCTGCAAGATCAAGTCCTTTTCCTGGTTTAAATTCCAGTTAGAAACCAGGTCTTCCCACTTCGTAGATATTCATTCATGCCACTTCCACTTTTAATTTAGGTTCTATATCAGTTTGAAGCTTCAGTTTTAGTCTCAGTGCTTGGCAGTGAGGTCAAGTCTTGTACACCAGTTCACTTCTTCCCTCTCTTGGAATAAACCACAGAACCCCCCAGAGTAGTCACTGAAGCTTTACAGTTGGATCCTAAGATAGGAAAAATATTTCAGACTCTTGAAGCTACTAACCCAGACCAAAGAATGGCTTTAGAGTCCAAATTATGGTATGACTTAAGGCGGTCAAAGCTAAAGCAAATGAAGAAGGCACAAAAGTACTTTGAAAAATGTCACCTCTGGGGACAAAACAACTAATTCTTTATTATTTTCTACATAAACTGGATGTGTATAAGAGAGGGTGGCCATGATATTCTTTGGTTTAGACATCCTTCTCTCAAACAGAAAACATGGAAAAGAACCTTGTGACTCATTTGGGGAAGCATGTGTGTCATATTTACCTGTTCTGCACTTTGTTGGTAAAGCATACAAAGACACTTAATAGTTCACATTTTAAATAGTTTGCCTCTGTTGGACACACAGTGTTCACATTTATATAACCAGTGGCTAAGTGCTAGGAGACAGTGGACTACAGCTTTGGCCACTGTGGTCACAGCAGGCATCTGATGGAAGGGGTTGTGAGCTGCTCTCCTAGAAGCAAAAGGAATTTCTTAGAGGACAGAAGAAAAAGGTTGCCACATAATGCACTAAGGTGTCAGTGGCATTCTGTACATGAACAGACAGGTATGTTGACTGAATGATCAGGGGACTAGATGCCAGTGACATCTTGGAGGTGTCTACACAAGTTGCAGGAGACCCACCTCTGCTGCCATGTCTTTGGCCTCTGACCTTAACTTACTGAATGAGTGGTAAGAAAAAAAAATTATGCAAGCTGAGACGAATAGATTGATCTCTAGTTTACAAAAAAAGAAACTCTCAGATTCAATGAAACATAATTGACAGGAACAAAACAAAATTGTCTGGTAGTGGGCAAGTTTATTAATAGCAGAGCTCTAAAGATGAGTGACGGCATATTCCAAAGACAGAAAGGGATAGAGAGCTCGAGGGAGGTGGGGAAGACACCACCCAGCCAACCACCCGGAAGAGCGAGAGAGGGGCTCATGGTTTTCTGGCAGGGTTTCTAATGCCCTCGAGGTCTCCAGTTGGCCAGGCTGCTGCTCTGCTTCAGGCGGCTGCCTTCTCGTGAGCTCACTAATGGCAATTTCTGTTGCTTCCTTCAGAAACAGCCCTGCATTAGGCAGCATGATTTTGTCTTCAGAATAGACAAGGATACAAGTGACAGTCTAAAGCTCACCCATTATTTTTAAAAGTCCATGATGGTTTCTAGGGGCGGCTAGCCCTTACATGGGAAGTGGGCTCAGGCGCCCTCTCCTTTGAGGTCCTTGATTGACACTTGATAGACAAAAGCAAAGATTTGGGCCGCAGCCAGGTGTTTTGCACTTCGAGCTGTATATATTCATAAGGTGTTGTGATGTAACTATTTGCACGAAGACAATCAAACCCAAAGTGAATTCTTTATTGTGTATTCATTAGTGCATTCGGTTTTCTTCAAATTTTTAGAAACCCAAATCAAAACATTGTGAGATTCTGGATGAATATCGGGTCCTAGGCTCTGTGCTTCCTGTACCTAAGCTAAGTCAGCAAGAGAATGATACACTGTATTTATGATATGATTCATAGCCACACCTCTCGGTAGCAGCTGGACAGCAACCCTGCAGCACACCTAAATGCGTTTGTCAGAGGAAGTTCTTGATATATGCTATTAAAATTATGTACAATATACTATTATATAAACAAAACACAGCATTTCTTGGTACTTTCTATGGGTATGTGTGAATGTATATAATAGATCCAGGAGGGTCAGTCCTTAAAAGTGGTGTAACAGTTATGGACAAACAGTTTGGGTTATAATGGTCAAAGGGGACTTTTCCTTTATTTTATTGAATTAATGGCTTCTGGGGACACTTTATTTCATGTGCTCCTTATGCAAAAAGAAATAATAAGCATTTAATTAAAGGCTGTGTATACCATCTGGTCTAGGAAAAGCTGTTCACAAACCCAGAAGATCTTCTTTGAAGAAGTGTGATGTTTATAGTTGAAGAGCTAAGCACAGTATGCCTAAGCCAGATTTTCCCAGGCTTGTGTCCCAGCTCTCTCACTGACAAGTTACTCAGCCCCCCATTTTTCCTCAGCTATAAAATAGAAGAAATAATTATAACCCATTTAGCAGGCTATTGTAAGAATTAAATAGGTTAACAATATATGTAAAATTGAGATATGCGTAGACAATGTTGGACAAGCTGTTTAGTGCACATTATAATGGTCATTGCTGACTATGTGTATTTATATTAAGATCACCTAACTGTCTGCTTCAGTAAGTAGTATAGACCGTAGGAACCCCCTACTGTTTATACAGACAAAGAATTTGGTACAAACCAGCAAAATGGCAAGGAAACTGGAAGAAGAATGGAGTGTGAAATGTGAAATTATTAATGCAATCAGGCCAATGTGAGGGACCTGCTCTCTCAAACCAAGATATAGCCATGTTGTTCCTGGGTAGTCCTTAAAGAAAATGGACATTTTTCTGGCTGGCTGTGTGAACTTCCAAGATGCAAAGTCTGACTTCTTCACCCACACATCTTGCAGGTAAAGAAAGAAAAATTTGCAAAGTGTTAAAAATCTTACTCGTGTTTCTATAGTGTATGGAGAAGGTAAGGATATAATTTGTCTGATGGCTCATCATCTTTCTGCTAAAATATACCAAGAGGAATAGGAGAGGAACAGATGATATGCCCCTCTCTAGAGTCCATTAGATAAGGCAGAAGAGAGGTGTGAGGCCCACTATGTAGAACTGTAAGAGTGGCATATGCAACTCAAAAGATGGCAAAGATGAATACCTTCCTCCTGTGTTTTATGAAAAAGCACAAGGTATAGGCCTCAAGTCCAGGCCACATGCTGTCAGTCCTGGCTGACCAGCTATGTAACTGCTGAAGCTGCAGTCTAGCTTCCATGTGTTGTTCCAGCTTATACTGAAGATGTTTGAATGACCATTATAATGTGCATGTTTGAAGAAGTCTGATCATGTGCTCAAATGGGCTGAGTCTTTCCCAGTCTCTAGTGGATTGTTTCATTTATGATAAGCCAAAATTTAGCAAGTTTATCTAAATCAACACCAAATTCCAGGAGTTTAAATGTTGATATAAAATCATATATTTTTAAAAAGTGAATTGTCCATCCCTAGTTCAATTTTTCATTCAACAGAGTATTAGCATGGATTGACTGAGAAATGTTGTTGGAAGGATGGAGTATTTAAAAGAGTTCAAAGCACTGTCCTCATCTTGCAGATTACATATGCCTCTAAGCTCTTGGGAGAACTGATTAAATACTGATGCTTAATAGGACCATGGGCTAGCGAGGGTCCAAGTTCCTGCCATCTTCCCTTAGTGCTCTCATGCTGGTTAGAAGTCCCAACAGTTAACCCATACTTCACTGAAGTGAGCCGAAGTCTCCATCACAATGTACCATGCCATAAAATCCCTGCTAATGATGAGCAGAGTAGGGCTAGGTACACTCCTTATAGCCCCACACACAAATAAAATATGAGCATCCCCAATAATTTGTAAAGTAATAGGAGAGAGTCATTTTAGTGAATATAGACATATTTTAATGTACACTCAGGAGGATTATAATTAATTTCCCAACCATGTGAGTTGTGCGTGTGCATGGACATGTGTGTGTGTGTGTGTGTGTGTGTGTGTATTTCCTGAGGGATAGATTGATGTTAATAGCCCTGTAGCGGTCTTATTGACACTGACTCCAAAGCTGCAAGTATGTCCATAGCAGGTGACCTGGCTACAGTGAAGGAAAAGCAGTCACAATGGACATCAAAGGAAGTGGAAGTGGAAGGAGGTGGCACCTGGCAATTGAGAACACCAAAGGATCACAAAGAACACTGAATTGAAGATAGTCAACATAGGAGCTATGTTCTCTTAAAATTTGTATTAATTTTCTATTGCTACAGTAACAATAACCTCCCACATCTAATAGCTTAAAGAAATGCAAATTGATTTGCTTACAGATATTGAGGTTAAACCCTCCAATGTGCTTGACAGGGGAAATTTGTAGTGTTGACAAGCTGTGTCTCTCTGGAGACTTTAGCCAAGAACTGTCCTGTGCCTCTTCCAGCTTCCAGAGTTTGCAGAAAATCCTTTCCTCAGAAAGGTGCACACTGATGTCAGCCTCTGTCAGCACATCTGCCTCTCTGAGTGGCTTCACACTCTCCTGTTTGCACTTGTACAGGATATGTGTCATTGGATTGGGCCCACCTGAATAAGCTGCCTGTCAAACCTGGACTTCATTGTAAAGCCATATAGTAGAAGGCAAGATTTCATTTCCTGGCCACAAACAGAGATAACTAAAAAACTGGGGAGGAAAATAAGCAGCTTTTCATCCATTAGCCAAAGGGCACATCAGACAGATAACTGCTTAGAGAGGGAAAGAAATAAGAGGTAAGTCCCTAGAGTTCCTTGTCGGCCTGAAGGCTGCACTGAGACAGGATGCCTAGGGAGGCAGAAAACCGTATCTGCTCACCCTAGACAGGGATGAGATGACAACAAAGGAAGGGATCAATCCACATCTGAAGCCTGCATAAGGGTTTTCCTGAGTCATGACTAAGAGGTTTACTCTACTGGACAGGGGAGGCTCAGAGTCATGAGCACTTCTGAAGTTTAATAGAAGCTTCACAAAGGATACTGAACTATCACTCAAGTGTAGGGTACTGGAGCTTCGTCTAAATAAATGCTTCTGAAGGTCTCAGGAGGACCAGCATGAACAACTAAGCTGAACTCAGAACCCAAGGAAAGAGACCAGGATCTTTAAAGAGTGACAGTAAAATCCAGAGCTGATGAAATAACATTCATGTCGAGCATGTAACAAAAAAATATTATAAATACCATGTAAGGGCTGGAGAGATGGCTCAGCCATTAAAGGCTAGGCTCACAACCAAAATTATAATAAATACCATGTAAGAAAGTCCTACCCACAACCAAGATAAAAAATTTTAAAAGAAAGGCTAGAAAATAATAAAGATGATGATATTATAATAGAAGACCTAAATTAACTACATTAAACTTCTAACAAAGGGTAAACAATAAGCCAAAAGTTGTACCTACAAAATAGAAATTAAGAGATCCATCCATAATGTCTAAAATGGGAAAAATAGACAATTAAAAGAAATTAATTTATGAAATTGAATGCATAGTAATAAAATTTGTCCAAATGAAACAGGAATTTGGGAAATGATTTAAAATGAATACACTTTAATAATCTTTAACAACATGGCATATTATATAATATACAATATATTCAATAGAATATGTTATAATATATGTGTCCCAGAAAAAACAGAGTGAACCAATAAAAGAATTAGAAGTAGTGACCAATATTTTTCCAAGTTTGATTGTATATATGCAAAACTCAATGAACCTACGTAATAAAAATATAACAAAATATCTATAAGGCAAGGCACAAACTAGTCAAAAGAAAACAAAGCCAAAAAGTATTAAACTATATCCAGTAAATTTTTAAAAAATCTTTTAACGAGAAAAAAAAGACATTTTCAGAATTTTCAGACAGAAATTGGAACTTATTTCTTACCAATCTGTACTATATTACTTGTTAAAGGGATGGGTGTTTAAAATGGTTTAACTATTATCTTCCTTAAAAGAGAGTGAAAACCTGGTAACAGTGCATTCTGTCATTTTAACACAACTATATTTAAAGAGCCACTTGGTATCCACCTTATGTCACACATGGCCACAATGGCCAAAATACAAATAATAAGATGAAAACTTCTTTCATTGTAAAAAATTGATGTTCCTTTAAAGTAGAAAGCAAAAAATTTAAAAGGAAAGTTGTACATCTAGAAAAAAATACTGAAAACTAAATCCACAAAATCAAGCTAAGAAGCTTTGTAGCCAATGGTAGCCATAAAATAACCCATGAAAAATTTAAGGTTAATCTGAAAAGAGGAAAAAAATATGGAAGAGGAAGGAAGGGTGGTTTTGATAAATTATAAAGGAGCAAGAAGCTAGTTGACATGAATTTAATCAATCAGATCAATAATCATCTTCAGTGTCATTGATATAAAGTACAACCAGACAGAGATCTCCATAATAAAATAAAATAAGATTGACTGCATGTATTGAAGAAAAGGAAAATCTTAAAGAAAGAAGGATGGGAAGTAAAATAATAGGGGAAATTTGTCGTAGAAATGTTCATTGTAGCAACATGCTATTTCATTGTTGTTTTGGGTCTTTGTATTGGTGAGGCCCAATTACACAATAAGCCTGAATCAAAATGTTCTAATGAATGTGCATGGGACACCTTTCCCAGTGAAGAACCCAGACAGCCCGTATCTGGCTGAGCGTACATGGGAAAGACAAAGATTTGCATTATATTGAGTATGGCTATTTGATCCTTTTCTTGGTGCTGTGACAAAATGCCTCACACAGCATTAACAGCTTAGAGGAAGAAAGGTTTCTTTTAGGTCATGGTTTTAAAAAGTGTCACTATATTATGGTGGCAAGAGTGTGGTGAAACAGAGCAATTCAAGCCATAGCAACAGGAAGAATAGAGCAAGAAAGGAAGCAGGGGTCCAGAAGTAACACTGTTCTCCCCCCACCCCAAAAAAAACCATACCCACTGGTCTACTTTTTCTAACTGCACCCTACCTCCTAATTTTTCTAAAATTTCCCAAAATGTCACCATCAGTTGGTGACCGAGCTCTTGATAATGAGACTACAGGGGACATTTCATATTCAAACATAATAATGTGGAATTAAAGATACCTGGGTCAGTTTGACGAAGTTCTAACCTTCATCAAACTATATTAAACTATATTTAATTAACTATATTAATATTAAACTATTAAACTTCATCAAACTATATAAAGGGTCACAGCATTAGGAAGGTTCTCAACCTTCCTAATGCTGTGACCCTTTAATATAGTTCCTCATGTTGTGGTGAACCCCCAACCATAAAATTACTACCATTACTGTAATTTTGCTACTGTTATGAACCATAATGTAGATATCTATGTTTTCCAATGGTTTCAGGAGATCACTGTGAAAGGGTCATTTGACCCCAAGTAGGTTGTAACCCACAGGCTGAGAATCACTATTCTAAGCACAGATAACTAAATTGAGACTCTTTGAAACAGTTTGACTTTCTATCTTTTCATGAAAGCCATGAAGTTTTAGGCCTCCTCCTCAGTGACAGAGAGCCTGTCCAAAAAAACAGTATTAGTGGAGAAATAGAAAGAGCAGGCCAGGGACATTCTAAACAATGATTTCATGTTTTGGGTTTATCCTGGGTTTCCCCATGTTTCCAAGGTAACCATTTATTGTAAAGACTTAGCATCTTTGGGGTTAAGTTAGAGGGCAAAGTCTAACAAAATTAGTAGAATTTTGTTAGTATTTTCTTTTGTAGTCCATGAGCGCAGCAAAGAGCCTAAGCCAAGGACTGACCACGTGCCAGGCCCCTCTGCTCCTACTCTGTGAATGCCCCAGGATGGAAGGACACTGGAAGGTTTCACTGAGTTGTGCATTCTATTTTACCGTGGGGACTGAATGATCTAAAGAGAAAAGGAAAGGAAACTTTTTGAGTAATAAGGTAATTCTTATCATTCAGACAAGGTTCATGACCGGGAATTTAGTGTGGAATTCTTGTTTTGGAATGATGGCCAGCAAGAAAATAACATTCACAAGGGCACCTAGGTCTTCAGAATTGGAGCAAAAGGAAACATTAGCAGAAATGTTGATGCAATGCACTCCATCTTTTCTCCCCTTCTCCACTGAGGCACACTCACAGGCCAAAAGATGCTAGAATCAAGAGAGGCTGAGCAAAATTGTTACCAGCAATTGAGATGCCTTGGAAAGAAACTGGCTGCCCTCACACATAGGATTACACATGAGTACACATTACACATGAATTCATCTTGGAATGGAGAGTCAATTAGGAGTGCTAATGATGGATCACAGGCTGGCATAGCACCATGAATCAGCCTGCAGTGAGCCTCACACGAGCTCCTCACTCTCATGATGAAGACAGACATCTGCATACAAACTTATAGCATACATGTTTTCACAATCATGAGCTAAGTGGCATCCCCAAAGCAAGATACTGTTAACTTCTTCCAACAGAGGGTGTTGTCGTAGATGTCTTAGACTCAACCATCCTCAATTTGTTGTCTACAAGATGATGTTTCTGTTTATGAGCAGTGCTTAATGTTTTGATCAGTATAGAGCAAGATCCTTGAAAAGACTTTTTAGAAGGCTGCAAAGGCAATAAAAAATTCATATATGAAAGAGAAAAGAGCTTGAAAAGAAAAGCAGTTCTATACACTTCTACAGTCTATTCACCACAGAGGTGCAGCCAAGCCTAGAGCTGTGCATTTATAGCACTAAAGCTAATGTGGCTCAGAAGAAGTTGGCCTCTGCCCCCATGTGCTCACTGAGAGAAGCTTTAGAAGGCTACAAGAGCTTGGCTTAAACAGGTGCTCAAAAATACTGATTAAGATATAGGTGTTTGGTATGGCTGAAAGAAAATGGAATTCACTGAAAACAAACAATTCTTGTTCAGTAGGACTCCTTGGCAGAGAGTTAGCGAGCCATCTTTGTATATCTTAGTGGGCTTATTTGTGAATGCACCTAAGTGCTCATGCCGGTATACACACACAAACACACACACACACACACACACACACACACACTCCTGTAACACTGAGGATAAACATTAGGGCCTTATGCATGCCAGGAAAATGCTCCTGAAGTGAACCATAAGTCCAGCCTCATTTGGATTTGAATTGAGAAACAGAGTTAACTAAATTGGTCTTTACAGAAAATAAATAAGAATTTGAGGAGACAAGATGCAAAGGTAGGAAAGACAAGAAGGAGAGGATCAATGACCAGGTTAGACCCAGAAAGATGAAGGGAACAATTCCTGATTTCTGGAATTACCCAAATGTTTTACAAAGAGGAATATCAGAGTTTCCATTCATACAATCTTAGTTTCCATGTTTCAGAAGTACAGTCAAGCTACTAAAAAAGATACAACCACCATCTTCCTTCATACACATATATACATACACACATGCACTGATACATACACATAGACACACATGTACACACACACAAACACACATGTGTACATATATGTACATATGCATTCGCGCACACATAACACATACATACACACACACATGAAGCACACACATACACACAATCATCTATTTTTCACGCTGCAAACAATAACCTCTAGGAATGTGAGAAAATACACAATATGCATCTGTGTATTATTCATGTGTTTCTTATGAATACTTCTTAAGCTTTAAAGGGCCAAGAAATCCAAGCAAATAGAGGTTTCAGGCCACCCATGAGCTAAAACATGGGACTCCTCCCTAAATAGCACTCTGAGTCCCCACTGTCACTCTAACTACAGCACAGCTCCAAATCCTAGAATTTCTTCCAATCTCCAGATCTGCAGGGCATTTCTCAGAGACGTAATAAACCCATCAGAATAAAAAGCCAGGTAGCTTGAAGGTCTGCTAGCTACCCACCTCCCTCTCTTGAAGAGATCCCTGGGCATCTCCCAGTGCTCCATGAAGAAGGGCTCAGTGTTGCCTATTCTTCTGTCAGACATCATGTTTTTCCTCAGCCTGAGATCAGGCATTGAAGTCTTCAACTAAAACAGCTGGTACTTAGACCTTCGGAAAAGTCAACTTAAAATACTTAAAAGTGAAGGTGATGGAGAAAGGGGCATATTAGAGACATCAAACTGCAAAGAACATGATCAAAACAAGGTCTTTGTCCAGAAGGTTCTGATACTCCTCAGAATTTGTGATTAGCTGTTTGGTTGGTTTCTTTGTTGCTTTGACTGTTATGGAATATAAAAACTAAAAGCCTGGCTAAACCCTGAAGCTTTGGCATCTTCAGCATTTTCTATCCAAGAAGAGTGGAAAGTTACTTCCATTCTCAAGACACAGGTATATTTCCTGTACATGCCAGACCCCACACCAGTGACTCGGATGCCTGGGTCTGCTTTTCTTACCTGTTTCAAGACAACCTGTAATTCCTATCTCATCCATAATCTGTGGCCAAGAACTTCCTGTGTTTGTTTTAACTGTAACTCAACATAGCATGTTTCTCTTCCAATAATTGTTTTGTGTAATGGTGACTTGTTTTCCCAGTAACTCCATTCCTGAGGAGCTGACCCATTGGATATTGGCAACCCAAATCTATATTAAATTAACAAGAAGCCTCATCTTTTATGAAAAGGCTAAAGACAACAACAGGAAAGCCTGTTACACAAGTAGTATTCTCTGACTCATTTCTGTTACAACGTGCTGTGTGAGCAGGCTCTCAGAAAGTCAGTGATATCTAACTGCTTTTAAAATGTGATTATTTTTTGTCACTAAATAACTATTTAACCACAATATCCTTTTATTTCCCTGACCCTACAATGCTATAGCATATTAAATCTATACTAACGTCCTATTGGCAATTCCTTTCTTCATGGAATGACTTTCTAATTGGCTTAAACATAGAACAATTGTGTCACGGAAGAAAAATGCCCATCACCCTTAAACTCAGCACTCTGCACTATTAACATTTACAAAGAGGGAGGAAAGGCCTGGGGAAGACCTGGGACTCTAAAGCCCTGGTCTAGGATTAAATGTGTGCTAATCTATCATTGTATCATACTATAAAAGCACTCCACTCCCGCCTCAGCATTCACACTGCATGGAATCAGTTCGTATATATTTCCCATTTGGGGTTTTGGGCAATGTTCCACTGAGATCTCGTCCAGGAAAACTCCCTTAAGACTTTAAGGGTCATAAGTCCTGCAGGTTTATGATGGTTTGATTTTAACTTCTGACTACATTGGGCAGGATTTTACATACCTGATGATAGCAGGCCTCACGGCAAGCCAAGGAGTGCTGCAATCCAATTGGTGGTAAGTCCCGCTGATTCCCTAAAGCCTAGCAAGGAAGTTGAGGCTAAGGATAAAACACACAAAAAATAGAATTGTTGCTAGGCACACAGAGTCTGGCCCTCCAAAGTGTTAGGGGATTGACTTGAGAATATGTGCGCTCATGAATTTTTATATAGAAATTGTGTCCTGAATTCTATGGCCTTGCTACATCTGATGATAATGTCCCTACAATCACTTGAAAATCCTGAGGGAAGTTAAGAGATGACTCTTGAAAGCCAAAGCAATAAGAACCACAGATTGAACCAGGACCACTTTGCTTTTGAGAACATGCTGACATCTTCCACCTATGGCTACCTGATCACTCTTTCCCCTCCAAATCTACCCAATACATTTAATAAGGTGGAAATACTTTACTGTTTCAAGATCTGGTTTTCAAAAAAAATCCTTAGATAAAGTTTATCATTCTGGTTCATAGTATATATTTGTTTTCTTTCCAAGCAAGCAAAAACAGGCACAAATAATTTTTACTCATGTTCATTTTTTTCTTTTAATCCCTCTTTTCCTGTATTTTTACATGTGGACATATGTGTATGGTCTAGAAAATGTGTTCTTCTTATGGCAAAATAGTTGTACTGGTGACTGTGTATGTGTGTGTGTGTGTGTGTGTGTGTGTGTGTGTGTGTGTGTGTTTGAACTCAAGCTAAGATAAAGTCATTTAGAAAGAGGGAGAACCTTAACTGAAAGACTGCTTCCATCATATTGCCTTAGAGGCATTGTCTATGGGGCCATTTTCCATAGTTAGTGAATGATGTGTAACAGCCCAGTCCACTATTGGCAGTGCTCCCCCTGGGCAGTGCTCCCCCTGGACAAGTAGTTCTGGTTGGTATTAAAAAAAAAAAAACAAAACAAAAAAAAAACAAGCTGAGCTAATCAAGGGGAGCTAACCAAGATCAGGTTCAACCAGTCAGATCTTGCTTCCAAGTTTTTGCTTTTAGCTCCTATCCTGGCTTACCTTGATATTGAACTGAGATCAGAATCTATAATCCAAATAAAACCTTCCTTCCTCAGTTGCTTCTGGTCAGGACATTTATCAAAACGTTAGAAATCAAACAAATAAAATGGGGTAATCTCATGAACAACATTGAACACATAATAAGGCAAGTGACAGGGATATAGCTCTCCAGCTGTACATGATCTAACATATCACAATATATGATAGTTTACTGGGTCCTACAGCACTTTGAAATTCAGAAAAGGCTGTGTAGTCTCTTCCAGAAGGATACTTGTAGTTTATAAAATATTTACATTTATTGAAAAGCAGATTTTTAAGATTGGTTGTTACCATACAATACCCTAATCTGTGATAGTTTGTTGAGAATCGTCCGAAGATTACTATACCAACTAAGACCTCTCATGAGAGAAAGACAGATAACACCAGGAAACATTCTTGATGAAACATAAAGGAAGCTGATAACTTCAAGGAATGTTTTTGGCCCGATTGTTTGGCATCCTGTCATGATAGGATCAGCCTCTGCGGAGTCATGGGGTGGTTAACTGCCATTTGAAAATTATGCTTTTGCTGAAATGGTACTTGCAAAAATAAATTCATTTGAGTGACAGCTGATTCACATGTTTTGCAGATTTTGGCTTTTTTGTTTTGCTTTGTTTTCTGCTGCTTTTCCTTTCTCCTCTCTGCCCACTCTTCATGGAGAGGGGAAGAATAAGATGGATACAATACAGGAAAATCAAAACACACAGCTCACAAAGTTGATAACCAACCTGAGGACCCAAGAACGTGTTGTATTTTTTGGAATCCACTCACACATACAGGAGCAAACATTCACATTTTCTTGCAATTAAAAATGATTTTTTTGTTGTAGTCTTCTTTCAGTTGTCAGCCACAAGATCAGTGCCACCTCTGACAAGGGCTAATTACCATTGCCTCATAAGAGAGACCTGCAATGCGATGGTATCACAGTAAACAGATAGACTCCCCAGGTCCTTGCCATACAACCACCATACCTAAATGACACCTAATTACTTTAATGAAATAACAGTCACCTTGTGGCCATAGGGAAACAGGAAGAGGGCATGGAATAGAAAAGAAAAAGAAATTAAAAACCAAGATTTTTCAAAAATTTTTATTTGGCCCTTTTTATATATTGTACTGCTCTACTGAAACTGCAGAGAACCAGGGTCTCTGAGTTCTATTGAAATGTAACAGAATAATGGGAGCAAGTGCAGGTGCTTGTGCGCACACACACACACATACACATACACACAGGTGCACACACACACATACACACAGGTGTACACACACACACACATAGACAGCCATATATGCACACATTTGCCCATATATACACATGCATATACATATGCACACAGGTACACACACACATGCACACACACAAATTCATCCACAGAGGTGCACATACACCCACATGTGTAGACACACACACACACACACACAGGTGGACCTACATACACACTCCCACCATTTAAACTACACCTAGCCACACTCCTTGTGAGCCCCATCAGGGAATCACCAGCATGCATGGCAGTTCAGGAGATGAGCATAGACTGATGCTTTGTTAAAATTGGGCTTGTAAAGCAGGCTTTGAGGACCCTCTGTGGTTTTGGCTCAATGACTTCCCTGAGCTTCAGCAGCTCAACTGTTGGAGCTCTAGCCCTGTTCCAGTGCCAAGGATTTGTCCACACGCCTTTCCCTTGCAGTGAAGACTCAGCTCTGTCAACATCCTTGTGACTAGAGAAAGGTACTCCTCCTCCCATCACACATGTGAGGAGTGTCCCCTGGTAATGAAGTCATAGTGGGCTGAATGCACAGGCTTGAAATGATCTGCTGCACCAGTCCTCAGGAGGGACGGGAGAGCCCGTGAGCTTCCCGCAGTACCTGACCCCTTGGCCCAGAAATCACAATTGGCTTTCAGGGTTGTATGGCTTTTCCATTCAGGTGTTTCCAAGCTCTGCTATTAGATCATTACAATTTACAGGACCTCTCTGCATAAGGTGGATGGGTGAAAAGATCAGATGGCTTCATCAATGTAGTCTTTCTGTCAATGCAGGCTTGCCAGACAATGAAGGACTTTGTTGCCTGAAACCTAGTCCTCATTAGACGCCTCTCTGCTTTGGAAAACCAGTCCCAGCTGAATAGGCCTTTCTTCCCCATCATGTACATGATGTGCTATCTACAAGGATATCAAAATAACCATATTTTGAAATAATGGGCCCTCTACATTTAAAAAATGAGGACTGGGGTAATGATGGATTTAAAATATCTTGTGGTTCAAAGTCCCCTTTTCAGCTTCTCCCAGCAACTCAACAAAATACATATAAACACACATACACACACTTGGACACATGCACACATGTACACATGCACACAAATAAAAATTTACACTAGCAGCAAAAGTGTAAGTAAATGGCTTATTTTAAGAATGACGGTACTCAACCACTTTCCATGTCCCACTCTCTCCACCTCAGAGGGCTTCTACCCAGTACAACGGCCACTCATAAGCCCACAGTACCTCACTTTCGGATTTATACTCTACTCACTTAAATAGCTTCCATCAATTAGCTGTGTGATAATTTTGTGTATTAGTTTCCAACAAAGTGGCTTTATTTTTTTAAAGAAAAAAATGATCAATTAATTTTATCTGCAAAATTAGGGGAGAAGACTGAATATATAGTGCCTGATTCTTTTACCAAAACCACTCTTTTACACATAGCACTCCCAAAGTGGATAGTAGACGGGTAGAAGTCTCTCACTAGCCTCCCTGAGGGTGATGTCATTCAAGAATGCAGCTGCCATACCTTGTCCTCTTCCCCTCTGTGCCCTTGTTTCTTTTCTCTATATCCAGCCAGAGACAGGAGACAGAAAGTTCCAACAAGTAAATGAAATGTACCGTCTTCCGGGGTAAGTCACAATAGTCAGAACCACTCTTTGGGGACTGGCACAGACTAAGTTTCTGACCTGCCAGCATTCCCAACAGCACCCAAATGTTAAAGGTGGGAATGAGTTTGTCACTCTAAAATTTTTTAAGCCTAGAATTTAAAAAGTCCTCTTTTTTTTTTTTCAATTAAATGGGATTATGATGGTATCTTTTTTCATAATTTCTACTGATTCTTTGTGAATTTCAGATCACGCACCCAGTTGTTCCTTTTATAGCACCTTGCCACAGCTGGAGTAATTTGAAAAGAATGAACTTTCAATTAAGAAAATGCCTCCATCCCATTGCCCTGAGGATAAGCCTGTGGTGAATTTTCTTGATTGAATATTGATATGGGAGGTATCAGCCTCACTGTGAGTGGTGCCACCCCTGAGCTGGTGGTTCTAGGTGCTATAAGAAAGTAGAGCAAGCAACAGGCTGCAAGCCATTACGCAGGGATGCTCCATGGCCTCTGCATCAGTTCCTGCCTCCAAGTTCCTGCCCTGTTTGAGTTCCTGCCCATACCGCCCTCAGTGATGAACTATAATGTGGAACTTTAAGCTGAAATAAATTCTTCCCACCACAAGTTGCTTTTGCTCTGTTGTTTTATGTGCCAAAGAAAGATCAGAAAGGAATGTATTTGAATAGAACAGTCAGTGTGTTTTTCAAATTAAGAAATGTTTGAAGGAGGCTATTATCAGACCAATAAAAATTTGTTTTATAACAAAACAACAAAAACAAAGCCAAGGTGCAATGGGGTGTGTGGGGGGGGAATCCTAATACCAAAATTAAAAAAAAAAAAAGGAAAATTTACAAAGCAGTGTCTCATTCTTACTGGGAAGAGAGACTAAACTAATAAACAAATCTGAGAGGAAATGCATGAGTAGCTATGACAGAAAAAGGCAAACTATGAGAAATTAGACAGCAGAATATTAATCTATAATAGAAACAAAGTTGACCTTGACAACATATAAATGCTTTAGTGGCATATCATTGCACTGAACAGTCAAAGGGGAGCTCTAAAAGGATACTGGCAGAGCCAGGTTTGGGGGCACAGGCCTATAAGTTACATGGGAGGTGAAGGCAGAGGGGTCTCTCATTTATGCCATCTGTGAACTTCAGAGTGAGCTGAGCCCAAGGTGAGAGTGAGCAAGTTGATGCGATTCCATCTCAAAGTAAAACTGTTTAGAGAGAGAACAGAGGATAAAGTTAAGGGTGGGGTGTTTCCTACCATCCACCTGAGATCCTAGGTCAATTTTTAGTGCTATAACACTGGAAGAAAAGGTAAAAGGATTGTCAATGGTGTCAGGTCTTTGAATCTGCCCATTTGCTTCTTCTCGCTGCTTAGAAGGAAAAAGAGGATAAAGAAATGACTTAGCGTACAAGCAAGATGTTGAGAATTGACACGTACTTCTCTTAATGATAAAACTGACTCCATGGCTGTGAGCCTGTCTCTGGGCTCAGATGGGAAAGGGGGTAGGTTGTGATTAGAGTTTATTTCATTTTGCATAGAAGCAGTACTCCCTTACCGAGGAATAGATAGCAGACCTCCTTACAACTCTTTCAGCGCATAAGCAAAGAGGAGCCCAAATTGTGGAACCCACTTTCACTCTGGAATAGGATAGAATCTGTGGGATATGGATGAAAATAGGGAGAACATGCCTGCGACTGCAGCCTGGAAAACCATACATACATACAATGCTATGAACAACCTAAATGTTGTCCCTAGTTTCCTGTTAGATGTCATTTCTTCTGAATTCTTTATTATACCAGATGCCTAAATCAAATCGTACTATAGTACCCAGTTGAGACTGGAATCCTTACTAACATATTTGGTGTTTGCTAGTTTCCTTCCTATTTATTTGAGGTTAATCAAAAGACAATGATGAAATTTTCACCATTGGCCATCTAAAAGGAAACAGATGAAGTGCTAAAACAATAATACCCAGTATTAGAACATCATCAATCAGGCCCTACTGGCAGGCTGGCCACTTCTCCAGCTGTGAGCCTGTCAGCTTAATAATCTTCCTAAGCTGAGCTGGAACAGACAGCCTGAAGTAGGTGTCCCTAGAGACCCACATCACTGACTTAACTCACTAGTTAATCCTCTTCCTCTTTAACTAGACTCCAGAACATGTGTGATCAGGAAGCTGGTGGGGTAGGCTCAGTCTGCATGGCTTCCTACAAATGATGGAAATGACAGATTTCCAAGTTGGTAGGTACAGTAGTTGGGACCGTATAACTATGTACAAGTGGGAATATGGTCAGCTCAACTTCTGTGATTCAGTGTCCCTAAGCCTTGGTTTCCCAATCCTAAGATGGGGATACCAGTAGTTAGTTTCCTTTTAGAATTGCTAAGAATAAATATGATGAAGGCAACCCTTGGGGTAAGAGTCAATGTCAAAACTAAAGGGATGGGGAGCCTATAAATGGCAGCCCGGAGAATCCCCCAGCAAATAAGTAGTTAACAAAAGAATGACGCAGAGAATATTGTAACACTAGTATTAGACTCCTACATTCTTGAGTGCAAAGATTGACTTTTCATATTGAAGCTCTGTGAACATAGGGAAGACCCTTTAAGAACCCTCCCGCAAACACTCTGTTAAGAAGCTTAATCAACACTGAGACACAAGGCCTGATATAAACAACTTAAGGAAGAAAAGATTTCTTTTGGCTCACAGTTCAGAGACCAGAGTCTTTGACTCTGCTGATTCTGATCTCCTGATGAAGTAGAACATCAACGCAGCAGAGCAATGTGGAAGAGAAACCATGTTCCCTCACAGCATCAGAAATCAGAGCAAGGAGGGGACTAGAAACCAGGAGCTGCCTTTAAAGGCACATGGTTAGTAACTCATATTCTCCAGCTGGTCCTAATACCCAAACTTTCTACCTACTACCAAAATAATGATGCCCATTGGGGAACATGCATTTAAAACATATGCTACAGAGAGAAACTGTTCATATTCAAAGCATAACAGACACACACACACACACACACACACACACACACACACATACACAGACAGACAGACAGAGAGAGAGAGAGAGAAACACAGAGAGACACAGAGACAGAAAGAGGAGAGAAAGAGACACAGAGACAGAGAAAGACAGAGACAGATATGTGGTTAAAGTATTCATTACCTGTATAGATACATTTATCTATTATAATAACTTCCCAAACTTCCAAATCTTTGCTTATTTATTCCACACTATATGCAGGAACTATGCTGTGTGTAGGACAGCTCCAAATTTCAGGCCTTATCCCACCAATATCACCCCAAATAAAATATATTTACCTAAGACATTATCTATTGTAGGTACTTGCTAACTGACAATACTAAGAAGAAATGAATATCTTTTAGGAACCATAAACTCAGAGTTATGATTGTGTTAATGTTACCTGCTTAGTAGAAAATTACACATTAAAAGAAATAAATGTTAGATGTATAAGTATGTGTGTACTGGACAGAACAACAACAAAAAACCTTTACCCAGTCCCCAGAGCTACCTATGATTACTCTCAAGCAGCAACAGGTAGGGGAGTAGCTAAATATCCACAGCCCTTCCTCCTGGCCTGAACTCATCCTGGTCTTGGTCTCCCTTGCAGGGAGGTGAGACAGAATGAAACTGGAGTTCTTGGGACAATAAGTAA
The DNA here is from genome assembly GCF_978045245.1 of Mus caroli. Lineage (NCBI taxonomy): Eukaryota > Metazoa > Chordata > Mammalia > Rodentia > Muridae > Mus > Mus caroli. The sequence continues at coordinate 70,116,237 of NW_028227261.1, forward strand.
CTAAAGGAGAGCTGACAGATATCACCTGTGTGGATCCAAGTCACCCAGGAGAGACTTGCTGCAAGCTGAGGTCCAGCAAAGCTGTGAAAAGGAATCCTGAAAGCCACTCGGAAGGCTGGATCTGATGGGCACCAATCTGACCAGCTCTGGCCAAGGCCAGTAAGGAAGGACATGGGAGACCTATGATTATTCACTTTCCCACAGTTATCTATGAATGTCAAGGACACTGGGATGTTTTCCAGCATGCCCATAGTCTAGCTATTTATTTATGACACAAAGAGATGTCAATAACTCAGGTGGCAGATACAGTGAAACTAAACCCTGGCTCAACACTCAGCCAGGTAGACTATGATTATATTTTTCACATTTCAGAAAAGATTTGCAACATTTATTCCTGGATGACTTGAAATTTCAGATCCCATTTGTATTAGTAATGTTTTAGTTTTATTAAATGGGTTCTGATTGAACAGCATGTGAGTCTAAAATATTCCTTATTTTCTTACTTATTTATAAGTCACCCATAACTAGTCATCTCAAATCATGTAGGACATGAAGAGAAGGCCTGCCACATGGTCGAAATAACTGATAAAAGGTAAAGGTGGGTGGCTTAGAATGTAAAGGCACTTGCTGTGTCAGCCTGACAGTGTGAGTTTGATCCTTGGAACCCATGGAAGGTGGATGAAGAGAACCAACTCCACGATGTTGTCCTCTGATCTCCAAAAGTGGCATATGTCCCCACAATGATCATTTAAAATTAAAATGTAATAGAAGTGCGTACATTATGACTTAGATGTAATACAATGCAATGATGTCGAAGGGCTCTATTTCCTCATTGCCTACTACAGGGTGCAAAGTTCTGAAGAGATGGACCTGGAGTGAGGCAGAATTAGACAAGCAGAGGGACAGTGGAACAAAGAAAGATGTGAGAAGATGAGAAATCAGGTGGGTGGTAAGTAGAGGAAACACCAGCAGACCATGTGACTTTACCACACTTCATCCTTCATGAAACAGAACCCACAGCCAGAAGCCCCTGAAGCCTCTCTCTATCTGCATCTTCTTGAGGGTAGATTCTGCACTTTTCAACTAGTAGATATACTTGTGCCAAATTTTCCCTTGTTCCAACTTCTCCTCAGTTCATCCCTAAATAGAATTGTAGATCTCAGGAAAGCAGTCATCTTCAAATGCAAAGCAAACCAGGGAGGTCAGCACTCAAAGAAAAGTATGGACCCCTTGTAATCTGTTGGAGCTGTTGTAAGTCATCTGAACTTCACAGTAAGTGGGAATGTAAGGTTGGCTTAGCTTCCAGATCTAACTATTCCCTTGCAACAGAGATGCACACACCTTGTCTCTCCTGGGAGGTCAAGTGAGAAGGTCAGGCTTCCCCATGGGTCAATAATTCAAATGATAAATCTCACTTCAGGATACAATTCCATCAGACTATACAAAAAAAGAGACCAACATCTAAATGTATCCCTCAAACATCATCTGAGAGAGGAAGAAAAGCAAGCTTAGACAAGGCTAGCAGCAAAGCTCTTCTCTTGTGAAAATGTTAGTGCTGAAAATGTTAGCACATGTTCGTGCTGCCTAGATTGTACACTCAATATAAGCAAAAACTAACATTTAGAGAAAGATTTACAAAAGCAGAGAAGGAGGAGGAGGACGACGATGATGACAAGACGACGACGACGACGAGGAGGTAGCCAAAAGGTATTGGATCTAGTCTCAGAGGAAATCCCTCCCATGAAAAAGAATAACTCTCCTCAAAAATATTTTGAGATGTAACATTTTGAAATATCTAATATGAAAAGGGATTCAAGGTTTCCAAAAACCAAACCAGGCCCAATGTCTGTTTCTTCCTGATGCTTCTGAATATGGATATAGAACTCCAGCCACTTCTCCAGCACCATGTTGGATCTGCCATGCTCCCTGCCATGATGATAATGGACTAAACCACTGAAAGTATAAGAAACCCCAAACTAAATCTTTTTTTTATAAGAAAAAAGAAAATAATAAAACTACAGAGGGAGTCGAATAAATTCACAGTTAAAAGTAAAAAAAAAAAATTACCAAGAAGATACACACACACACACACACGTGTGTGTGTGTGTATGGATTCATTTATCTGAAAGATGAAAGAAAGCCGTGTGTCTTTTGCAGTAAATGTTAGCGAGAAGGAAGGATAGTGTCCATAGCATCCAGACAAAAGTGTATATAGAGACTAGATCAAAATATAGTTCACTTGGAACATTTAGGGTCACTATTATTAAAAAGAGCAGAAAACAAGGATTGGTAAGGATATGAAGAAATATAATTTCTGTGAACTCCTGGTAGAAATACAAAGCTGGAAGGAAAAATATGACTGCTGCTCCTCAAAAAGTTTAAATACAGGCCAGGTGTGGTGGCATATATTTTCAGTCTTAGCGCTCTGAGTTCTAGGATAGCCAGGACGACATATACAGACTTTGTCTCAAACAACAACAAAAAAAGAACAAAATTAAACACAGAATTACTATTTTATTGAGTGTGTGTGTGTGTGTGTGTGTGTGAAAGAATTAGAAGATGAGTCTCAGATATTTTTCCACAATCACATTTATAGCAGAGCTCTTGAGGAAGCAAAAAGGTAGAAAGAGACTAGGTGCTGAATGACAGAGGACTTTATAAACAAAATGTACATACATAATATTGAATATCATTTAACCTTAGGAGAAAAAACTCTTACAAGTTATGATATGCATGAATATTGAAAGCATATGTTAACTGAAATTAATTGTAAAACATGAAGTTTACCTGTAAATCCCACCTGACCAAGGACCAAGCAGATTCCTGGAATTCTGGGAGTTGTGGTTCTTGAAAAATAGAGGAGCCTCATGGGAAACTATGGTAGCCTATGGGTTTATCCTTATATGTACATGCAAAATGTGTCTCAAGGTTCTTCATTTGGCAGTTCCAGGAAGTGGTCCTACCCAAAGCTCATCCTGGTCAGGACTTAATTAGAACTTTGTTGCAAACTGACTCAAATGATGAAGCTGTTTTCTCTCTGCTGAATCTCAGGATTAACAAAGACAGTCACCACATGACAAATACTATATAATCTTACAGATACGCAATACCTAGCACAGTCAAATTCAAAGACATGAAACAGAATATTGTTTTAGGTGTAGGTGGTAGGATGACTAAGGAATTGCTTCAACAGTACAAAATGACCTGCAGATAGATAGTGGTCAGGGATGCACAGTATTAATACATTTAACACTGCTTAACTGTATAATTTTCCATAAATAAAGTGGTCATTTTGCCATATTTACTTTCCTATAACTTTCTATTTTTAAAAAATAAGCCACTATATTGATAATTTGATATTCTTTTTTATGATTTTCCTTTTGTATACTTCTTTTTTAATAATTCACCTAATTTATTCACTTTACATCACAGTCTGCCTACCACCTCTCCTCCCAGTCCCACCCTTACATACCCTCTCTTCTCTTCAGAGAAGAAGAATACCCCCCATGGGTACCCACCCACCCTGACACATAAGCGGCAGCAGGACTAAGCAAATCATCTCCCACTGAAGCTGGACAAGGCATTACAGTCAAGGGAAGGGTATCCAAAGACAAGCAACAGAGTCCGAGACTGCCTCTGCTCCAATTGTTAGGGAACCCACACAAAGACCAAACTGCATATCTGCTACAAGTGTGTAGGGGTCTAAGTCCAGCCCATTTATGGTCTATGGTTGCTGGTTCAATCTCTGTGAGCCCCCATGGGTCCAGGTTAGTTGACTTTGTAGGTCTTGTTCTGCCTTTTCCTTAATGCTTCCCCCAACTCTTCCACAAAACTTACTCCAGTTTCTGGCTATTACAAATGAAACTGCTATGAACATGGTTGAGCAAATGTTCTTGTGGTGTGGTGGAACATCTTTTGTGCACAACTCCAGGAGTGATATAGCTAGGTCTTGAGGGAAAGCTATTCCCAATTTGTGGAGAAACCGTCAGCTTGATTTCCATAGTGGTTGTACAAGTTAGTTTGCACTCCCGCAAGCAATGGAGGAGTGTTCCCCTTGATCCACATCCTCACCAGCTGTGCTGTCACTTCAGGTTTATTTGTTTGTTTATTTGTTTTGTTTGTTTTGATCCTAACATTTCTGACAGGTACAAGATGGAATCTCAGAGTCACTTTTATTTGCATTTACCTGGTAACTAAGAAAATTGAATATTTGTTGAAGTGTTTCTTGGCCATCAGAGATTCCTCTGCTGCAAATTCGGCTTAGCTATGTACTCCGCTTTTTAAGTTGGGTTATTTGGTTTGTCGGTATCTAATTTCTTGAATTCTTCATATATTTTGGATTTAGTTCTCTATCATATGTAAGGTTAGTGAAGATGGTTCTCATTCTGTAGGCTGGTGTTGTGTCCAGTTGATTGTGTCCTTTGCCTTTACAGAAGCTTTTTCAGGTCCCATTTGTTAACCATTGATCTTAGTGCCTGAGCCATTGGTGTCCTGATCAGGAAGCTGTATTCTGTGCCAATATGTTCGAGGCAGTTCCCCCGTGTTCTCTTCTATCAGATTTAGTGTGTCTCATTTTCTGTTGAGGTTTTGGAACCATTTGGACTTGAGTTTTGTTCAGGATGATAAGTATAGATCTACTTGCATTCTTCTACATGCAGAAGTTAGACGAGCACCATTTGTTGAACATGGTTTCTTTTTTCCATTGTATGATTTGGCTTCTTTCTCAAAACTCAAGTGTCAATAGATGTTTGAGTTTATTTCTAGGTCTTTAATTCCAATCCATTCATCAACCTGTCTGTTTTCATGCAAATACCATGCAGTTTTTAATCGCTTTTTATCACTATTGCTCTGTAATACAGCCTGAAATCAGGGATGGTGATACCTCCAGAAGTTCTTATAGTGTACAGAATTGCCTTCACTATAATGGGTTTTGTTTGTTTGTTTGATTGTTTTACCATATGAAGTTGAGAATTGGTCTTTCAAGGTCTGTAAAAAATGGATTTTCATATATTGAACCATCCCTGCACCTAGCTTAAACTTGATCATGGTGGACGATATTTTTGATATGTTCTTGGGTTCTGGCTCCAAGTATTTGAGTATTTTTGCATCAATGTTAGCAAGGAAATATTGGTCTAAAATTCTCCTTCTTTGTTGAGTCTTTGTGTGGTTTAGCTTTCAGGGTAACTGTGGCATCGTAGAATGAGTGTGCCAATGTTGCTTCTGTTTCTAATTTATGGAATAGCTTGAGAAGTATTGGTATTAACTCTTCTTTGAAAATCGGGTAGAATTCTATACTAAAACCATCTGGCCCTGGGCTTTTTCAGTTGGGAGACAATTGAAGACTACTTCTATTTTCTTAGAGGTTGTAGTCCTATATAAGTTGTTTCCCTGATCTTGATTTAACTTTGTTAAGCGGAATCTATAAAAAAAAAGTCCATTTCATTTTAATTTTACAATTTAGTATAGCACAGGCTTTTGAAGTAAGACCTAATGACTCTTTGGATTTCCATAGTGTCTGTTGTTATGTCATTCTTTCTTGTTTCTGATTTTGTTAATTTGGATGCTGTCTGTCTGGCCAAGGGTTTGTCTATCATGTTGATTCTTTTCCCAAAGGATCAGCTATTGGTTTCATTGATCCTTGTATTGTTCTCTTTGTTTCTAATGTATTGATTTCAGTCCTGAATTTGATTATTTATTTCCATCTATTCTTCTTGGAAGTGTTTGTACCATTCATCCTAGAGATTCAGGTGTGCTTTAAAGTTACTAGTATGAGATCTCTCCAATTTCTTTATGAAGGCACTTAATGCTATGAACTTTCCTCTTAGCACTCCTTTGGTTGTGTATCACAAGTTTGGGTGTGTTGTGCCTTCATTTACACTGAATTCTAGAAAGTCTTTAATTTCTTTACTTATTTCTTCCCTGACCCAGTGGTCATTAAGTAGAGTTGTTCGGTTTCCATCAGTTTATAGGCTTTATGTTGTCTCTGTTGTTGTTGAAGTTCAGTTTTAATCTATTGTAGTCTGATAAAATACAAGGGATTATTTCTATTTTATTGTATCTGTTGAGGCTTGCTTTGTGACCGACTGTATGGTCAATTTTGGAGAAGGATCCATGAGATGCTAAGAAGGATGTACATTCTTTTGTTTTAGGATGAAATATTATGCAGATATCTGTTAAATCCATTTGGTTTATAACTTCTGTTAGTTTCACTGGGTTTCTGTTTAGTTTCTCTTGTAATGGCCTGTCCATTGGTGAGAGTGGGATGTTGAAGTTTCCCACTATTATTGTGTGAGTGTCAATGTTTGCTTTGGGCTTAAGTAAAGTTTCTTTTATGAATGTGGTACCTTGCATTTTGGACATGGATGTTCAGAATTGAGACTTCATTCTTGATAGATTTTTTTTCCTTGTTGAGTATAAAGTATTCTTGTCCATTTCTTTTGATTAATTTTAGTTGAAAGTCTATGTTTTGGATCTGTTTTACTTGATAAAACTTTCTTCAGTCCTTTACTCTGATGTAATGTCTATATTTGTTGCTGAAATGTGTTTCTTTTATACAGCAGAATGATGGATCCTGTTTATACATTCATTCTGTTAGCCTGTGTCTTTTTATTGGGGAATTGAGTTCACTGATGTTGAGAGATATTTCATGGTGTGTGAGTGTGTGTGTGTGTCTGTGTGTGTGTGTGTCTGTGTGTGTGTGTCTGTGTGTATAAGCTGTGAGCATGCATACATGTGTATATGTTTCCCTCCCTTAGGTTTGCTTATGTGAGTTTATTTATTTCCTGTGTTTTCTTGAGTTTCTCCTTAGATTGAAGTTTCCTTCTAGAATCTTCTATATGACTGGATTTGTGGGTAGATATTGTTTAAATTTCATTTTGTCATGGAATACCTTGCTTTCTCCATCTAAAGTGATTCAAAGTTTTACTGCATATAGTAGTCTGAGCTGACATCTATGGTCTCTTAGAGTCTGCAAGACATCTTCCCAGGCCCTTCTGGCTTTTAGAGTCTCTATTGAGAAGTTAAATGTAATTCTGATAGCTCTGCCTTTATATGTACTTGGCTTTTTTCCTTTGCAGCTTTTAATATTCTTTCTTTGTTCTACACATTTAATGTTTTGATTATTATGTGGTGTGAGGTTTTCTTTTCTGATCCAATCAATTTGGAGTTTTGTAATATTCTTTTAGTTTTATAGACATATCTTTCTTGAGGTTTGGAAAGTCTCTTCTATGATATTGTTGAAAATATTTTCTAGGCTTTTTCTTTGGCAATCGTCTCCTTCTTCTCTTCCTGTTATTCTTACATTTGTTCTTTTTATAGTGTTCCAGATTTGTTGGACATTCTGTATCCAGAACTTTTTAGATTAAGCATGTTCTTTGACCAATGTATTGATGATTTATTCAATCTCCTCAATTCTATTTTCCATGCCTGAGAATCTGTCTTCCATCTCTTGCTTTATGTTGGTGATGCTTACATCTGTAAGTCCTGTTCTCTTTCCTAGGCTTTCCATTTCCAAGATTCCCTCAGTTTGTGTCTTCTTTACTGTTTTTATTTCTATTTTTCAGTCTTAAACAGTTTTATCCATTTCCTTCACTTGTTTGATTGTATTTTTCTGTGTTTGTTTGAGGGATTGATTCATCTCCTCTTCAAAGATCTCTACCATCTTTACAGAATTGAATTTAAGGTTATCTTGTGCTTTGGCTGTATTAGGACATCCACAGATTGCTGTAGTAAGATAACTGGGCTCTGGCAGTGTGTTATTGCCCTGGCTTTTGTTGACTGTTTTTATACTGACCTTTAGCCATCTTTGTGTCTGTGGTGATGTCTGGATGTTCCTGATCACAATCGCACTGTTCAGGGAGGAAGGCAGAGCTTCCAGGGAACAGCATGCTGCTCATCACTGCTATGTCCAAAATGGACATGAATATTCCTGGGGCTCCACATATTACCTCAGGAAGACAGGCAGACCGGTGGACCAGATGATGGAGGGCAAGGGAGAGTGTGCAGCTCACTTGCTGGCTGTGGCCCAAGTGAACATGTCAGGCAGGGGATTAGTGGCGGAAGGGTCTAACCTAGATGTTCCTGGGGCCCACCATACTTCATCAGGAAGGAAGGCAGAAACCTGAGAGAATGATAGAAGTTAGTGAATATTGACTATTTTAATATTCTTTAAGTGAAGAATTCAATAAATAAATCAGAATAAAAGAGATGAAAAATTAAAAATAAAACTTAATAAACGGATTTGTAGTTATCCCTGTTGAGATATAGCCTCATTTCTTCTCTAAATTTCAAGCAGCCAAAAAAATTTAAAATATATACATTAACTATTCAGGAAAAAACAAACATCACTTGTATAAGAAACTGTCAGTCTTAACTTTTGGTTTTTCTGTAGCATCATGGATCAGATTCTACTTTATTTCAGTCTTTCTCTCTTTTTCTTGCAGTGGCAGTAGCAGTGGTGGTGGTGGTAGTGATGGTGGTGATGATGGTGGTGATGGTGACTGAGGGGCAAGTGGAACTGTGTCACCAGACAGAAAAACTGGTAAAGCCAAGTGAATTAAGGATCCCTGACAATTCTAATAATTGAGAAGGGTAGGCATGTTAATCTGCTCCCAACCAGATTCCTGACCTGGAGCACGTGATGGCAATACCCCAACAAGAAGACCATGACCACTGGTCATGTAACATAGAGCCCAGAGTTCCCATGTTAATGAGGTATCTAGATGGGCACCCTGGGGGTTTAGCCAATAAGCTTCCCTTCCTGGACATTCCTTCCTGCAAAAGGTATTTAAATACCTGGTCTACCCTGAGGAAGGTGTATGCACCCTTTCCCCTGAGAATAAACACTTTGGACAAGCAAGGATTGTCTCTCTCATCAAGAACCACCATGGGAGAAAGCCTTCATGTCCAAGGCTCCTCTGAGCTCCTGACACTTACCCTAAGCTAAGCCAGATTCCTTCCTCCCAGACCTGAGCTCATGTTGTGCCAAGGCCTCTTAGTTCTCAACACCTCATGGTTTCCAGTAGTGTCCGCATGTCCAGGAGTTTAGAAATCACAGCCTTGACCCCAGCTTGTGCTGTTTCTGACCAGGAGGAGCACTAGCTGGGGCCCCTGATCTTAGGCTGCATTCTTGCTCCCCTGAGTAGGTGTTGGCATGCTATGAGCCAACACTTAATGGCAGCAAGGAAGGAACATAGCTTAGCATCCCTGTATTTTGTTTCCCTATGGCACATTCACACAGCTCAGAGTGATGTAAAACACAGACCCACTACCGGTGGTGATGGTGATGGTGATGGTGATGGTGATGGTGATGGTGATGGTGTGTGTGTGTGTGTGTGTGTGTGTGTGTGTGTGTGTAGGGGGATGGTGGTGGTGGCAGCAGTGGTGGTGGTAGGGATCATACCCAGGATCTTGTAACTGTTAGGTTAAGTTGTTACACACTGAGTTACATCTCTATCCCTCTTTTAATGTTATTTTATATTTAAATTTAAGGTCAATAAATTATAATCCAAGTATCTTATACCGAGTCAAGTCTGTGTTAAAGTCAATTTGGACCACATAACCATATTCAGAAATTAGAACATTCTTAAAAGAAAATAATTTCAGAAAAACCTACTTGAAGATGAAATGTCACTCAGACCTAGATAGGCCAATAAAAATCATTGGTACTAGGAACTAAATCCACTTAAATTAAAATTCAGACTAAAAACTGGAAAAATTATTTATCAAACTGAATATAAATATAAGACACTAATTGTACTGTATTTTGACTTCTATAATGAATAAACCCAATCCTACTAAATTATAATAACAAACATTTTTATCTTGTAAGATTCATACCTGAATCTCCATAAGGAGGAGATTCAACCGTGGTTATGTCAGGCTCAACTCCACAAGTTTATTCCTTGTCACATCCAGACTTAAAGAACAGCCCCTCCTAAGGGAATGCTATGTTCATTGTTGAAAGCTAAACCTCTTAGCCCCAAGCCACAAGTGCTTTGGCATGTGCAAACACACACACACACACACACACACACACACACAGAGAGAGAGAGAGAGAGAGAGAGAGAGAGAGAGAGAGAGAGAGAGAGAGAGAGAGAAAGAGACTTTTTGCTCACAAGAGGCAAACATCATGCCTAGTCATAATTCACTGTCTAAATTAGGTAATACAAACAAGTCTACAACCATTGAGAAGGGTCTTTAAGAATTTCCAGAGCTTGGAAAAAATTGAAGAAAGTCCAAAAATATTTCTCCCATATCTTCCTTAAAGGGTCAGTTTATTCCTTATAAAGTAGAGGCATTATGAGTGAGATGTAATGGTAGTAACTTCAATCTCTTAATATTTCTCTCCCTTAACTTTCTAGGGATATTAAATAATCTACTACTTTGGGAGGTAAAGAGACAATTATGAGTTGCCCATTATGGCTCACATCTGTAATCCAGCAGTCCAGAGGCTAAGGCAGGAGGAGTCACAAGAAGGCAAGGTCACCCAGAGCAGCATCTAAGGTCACCTTGGGCTACGGAGTGAAACTCAGTGTCAAAAAACAGAAAGCAAGCATACAATGACTTATAGACTTATAACAATCCCATTGCTTTGATCCACGATTGTTCTCTCATAGTACTTAAGTCAAGTAAAATTAAATATAATCCTTTTTACTTAAATATAGAATTTATTATTGATTCCATTTTAATAAAACTATCACTTTCCCTTCTTTGATTTTGCACAATATATGTCTATAATGAGATTCACCAGTATTAGATGGTTTTTTTCAGTCTTTCCTATGAAAGTATGAAAGATACCCAAAATATTTTACTTAAAATGGAAAAAAAAAAGGTTTTGGATATGGTTTCCATACTCAGCCCCCTTGCATTGTTAATTTGGGCCTGTGGTGAGATAATACATGACAGAGGCACTCAGTGAATGAAGCCTAGGCACTTCAAGGTCTCTGGGAAGTAGAGTCAAATGGAAAGGATCCAGGGTCCCAGTGTCAGCTTCAAGAGTGTGTCTACAATTAACCAGTTTCTTCTAACTAAGATTTGCTTTCTAATGGCTCTATCCTTTCCCAATAATGGTTTGCTAAGGACATGTCAACATAAAAGCCTTTGGAGGATATTCAAGATCCAAACTACCGTAACAGCTTTAAAGTGATGGTATTGACATGGTGTGAAACGTCACTTGCTACTATCAGATTATTGTTGTTGTTATTATTATTGTTATCCTTTTTGCTAATGAAACCTCTGCTGTAATATTGTTATGAAAATGCCAGTCATGAGTGGGTTTATATCTCATTACAAGAGGTCTCATGCACCTGTTACCTTTTTCCCTATTATTCTGCCATGTGAGAACACAGCAACAAGGTATAATTTGGAAGTAGAGTCTGAACTTGAAACTATACCCTGGCACCTTGGTTTTCGCTTTCCCAGCTTCCATAACTGTGAGAAATAAATACCTCTTCATTATAAATTACATAAACTCGAACGTCATTATCCATAAGTAGAGGGCATAAACTTTATTTAACCCAATTGGATCTCTTTGGCCTGGTGGACGTTTTTCCCATTAATTCTTTGAGGCCCACAGTTTCCAGAGAGTCTGGCTATTGCCTCCTTTAACTAAATCCAGCAGGAAGCACTTCTCTCAGGTACCTTCATAGTTCTGTCAAACTCTTCTCCAGGCCAGATCACCTCATGGGCAAGTCCCACAATGCTAGTGGCAATGGATAGCTACTTACAAGGCAACAATAATGTAAGGCCTTAGTCCTCAATTGCTTCTAGGTTTGAACACCCATTAGGAAATGTCACACCTGGTATAATATCCTGTCTCCAGTACCATCTCAACTCTTAGGGATATTTTCCAATGTACGGACACTGAAAGAAAGGAAGCCACTTTGCCTTAAAGAAAACATCAGGGAAATTACCAACCAATGCTCTCAAGGGATGCCTTTTCTTTCATGAAGTTTTCCTAAGAGCACATAAAATAATCTTATTAGTATTACTTACAGGAGTATACATATATCTGGGTTAGTTTTCCCCCATTGTTGTGACAATTCATACAAAAGAAGGGACAGTTGTCCTGCTCATATTTCAGAAGTTTCAGCCCATGGGCACCCAGCTCCATTACTTTGGGCCTAACATAAAGCCGATGCATCATGGAAGAGTATATAGCATATGGGGCTCACCACATGACAACATGAAAGCAGAGAATGAACAGGTGGGGTCAAGAACAAAGTTCCCTTCCCAGGTACACATAGTTCCAGTGGCATACTTCTAACTAGACCCTACCTCTCAATTTTCATCTACTCACAATAATGCCATCAGATGACTCTATCACTGTCTAAATCTAAGCCTCCAATGAGCTCTTCACTCTCCAGAACACTATCCTTTAGCAAGCATGCTCCTACCCATGAGCCTTTGGGAAACAGTGCAGTTGCGCCATTACACAGAGCCAGAAGGTTCTGCTGATGAATGAAAAAGAGGGAAAGGAATACACACACACACACACACACACACACACACACACACACACAGTGCCTAAAAAGAGACTGAAAGAAAGCCACTGGTTGACAACCACATCAACACTGAGTTAAATAGCTGAGAGCCCCATTTAGAAGATCGTATACCTGTGGGTTTTACTCAATCATTTTTGTTTTTGGAAAAGTCCTCAGCAGACTGAAAAGTCTGAGAGTGAGTTATTTGCTGGAAGACTGCTCTCAGTTTACCTCCAACATCGAACAACAGCTCCTCTAATATGCCAAGTTTGCAGAACAAGAGAATGATGAGAGAGGGTCTGAAATATGGGAGAAGGGGCTCAGCAGGATATACAAACAAGTCAACTAGAGGATTTATTAGCAGTGGGATTCTACAACCAGACAGATTCACATTTAGACAGAAGCTGAAGAGGGTAACGGAAGCAAGAGGAACATGGAGGGAAGAAAGAAAGAAAATATGTTTATAAAGAGATAGAAATGTTAAAAGTCAGTTACAGATCTGAACTTGAGTAAGTCTTTCTGACCAACCAGAATACCCAGGCACAGTATAAAGTCTAACTTCTAGATCTTTCTAGAAAAGTAAAGGCATAAGAAGTGATGCATACAAAATGGCTAGTTCAATGTGCATAAAAATCCAAAAGTACTTTTGTTTTTTGTTTTGTTTTGTTTCGTTTTTACCATGCATCAGACAGAGACATTCAAAGACAGAATCTCATAAATGAAATCTAAAATTGTCCACAGCAAGCTTATGTTCTGATAAATGCATCTTCTAGCTTGAATTCTGTATTCCTACACTGCAGTATTTCACAATTCCCAAACAAGTGCTAGTGTTAATTCACTGCAAATATGAGGAGCTTTTTACCAATCTTACAAGTAAACAAAGTTTTAAAAGTAAGCAGAAATTACAAACACTATCCAAGAAGACTCTGTCACTAGAGTTAATTTTACATGCTCTAAACAAACGACCAAAAATCTCTGCTCACTTATGCCTGGATAATTTTTTAGGCTATATGTCTGTTCCATGTCATTCCAAAATAATCTAATATGTGTGCTATATACCCTATGTGTGTAGCTGTGACATAAGCATTGGTAACCACCCAAAATGCAGATCTCACTATTATTCACAAAAAGGTCAAGTTGTCAAAGTCTATAGTTCTTAAGAACTTAACAATGGTTGTCAGAGGTGGCCATGTTAAATTGTATCTTTCCACTGATGTTAAGCCTTGTCTGAGCATCATTATCGAAGTAGCTCAGGTATGTGTCAAGAATCAAGAGTTAGTTCCGAAGTCCTTGAAAATACTCTTGCACGGTGGCTTCTTCCATTCCTCCCTGATGATTTCCTTCTCCTGGCTCAGCGCTACACATCCGTGTGCTCCTTGTCTTCACTGTGTGTCCTCAGCATGTCAGTAGCTTTCAGTAAATGGGTCTTATTCTGTCACTTACATTTAGTATCCATTAAAGGAAGTGAATAAGTTGCCAAATGCTAAGATTAAAAATAGTTGATCTTGAAGTAGGAGCTTATATATTGCAGCTAATAAATTATCATCTCCTGACTTCCAGGTCTGTGTACTCACCACCTCTACTAAAGCAAACTGGCAGACACATCAATGGAAACAAATAGCTTTGTTCAAATGACATTAGCTCTATCTGTCTTTTTTTATTTTATTGAGAATAGATTTTTCTCATACAATGTATTCTTTCATTTTCTCCACTCCTGCCAGCTCCTCCAAGCTCCTCCCTTCCCATTTGGATCCACCCCCTTTTTGTCTACTAATAGAAAACAAACAGACATCTAAGGAATAATAATAAAATATAATATAATAAGATAAAAAAGTAAACAAATTAGAATAGACAAGAGACAGAGGGAAACAAGCCACAGAGACGCACACGTTTGCACACTTGACAATCTCATAATATACCAGCAAGATTTTGCTGAAAGGACCCTGATATAGCTGTCTTGTGTGAGGCTATGCCAGTGCATGGCAAATACAGAAATGGATGCTCACAGTCATCTATTGGTTGGAACACAGGGGCCCCAATGGAGGAGCTAGAGAAAGTACACAAGGAGCTGAAGGGGTCTGCAACCCTATAGGTGGAACAACAATATGAACTAATCAGTACCCCCAGAGCTCATGTCTCTAGCTGCATATGGAGCAGAAGATGGCCTAGTCGGCCATCATTGGGAAGAGAGGCCCTTTGGTCTTGCAAACTTTATATGCCCCAGTACAGGGGAACGCCAGGGCCAAGAAGTGGGAGTGGGTGAGTAGGGGAGCAAGGCAAGGGGAGAGTATAGGGGACTTTTGGGATAGCATTTGAAATGTAAATAAAGAAAAGGTCTAATACAAATACAAAATTGGAAACCATAATACATATATTAAAATTTAAAAGGTGAAAAAATTAAATAAAATAAAAGTAAGAGTAAAAAGTGAAATTAAGATTTTTCTTTAAAATGGAAAAGTCCTGGATGGCATTATGACACAAGGAACCTCCAAAGACACTGATGAGTTGGCTTTCTGCTGCTGACCGTCTACTGCTGGGCATGTGGCCTCTCCTTGAATAGTTTTTTTCCCCAGTGGGATTCCTTAGGCTAATGGTTTTCAACCTTCCTAATGCTGCAATACTTTAACATAGTTCTTCATATTGTGGTTGTCCACAACCATAAAATTATTTCGTTGCTACTTCATAGCTGCAATTTTGCTCCTGTTAAGAATTCTAATATAAACACCTGATGTAGAGGATGTCTGTTATGCAATCCCTGAACGGGCTGTGACCCACAAGTTGAGAACCTCTGTTCTAGGAGAAAACTAATTTTTTACTTGCAAATGTTTTTCAGTTGGAGATATCTTCTGGGTTAGGGATGGGGAATATGCTCGCTTCTCCTTTTAGCTCGAGGGCCCCATCTTGTACAGACCTATGCAGGCCCTATGCATGCTGCCTGAATCTCTGAGTTTATATGTGCATCTGTCCTGTTGTATTTAGAAGATCTTCCTTGGTGCCCCTCTTCTGAAGGCTTCCCTGAGCTCTGAAGGGAGAAATCTGATGGGGACCCATTTTTAGGGATTAAGGTTTCAAAGCTTGCCACTCTCCATTTATCATTTGCCTACGGGTCTGTGCTGCAGGAGATAGCTTCTCTGGTGAAGACTGAGCCAGGTACCTATGAGTGTAGCAGAATTTCATTAGGAGTCATTTTATTCCTATGCTCCTGTATAGGACAGTAGTATTTTACCCCTAGGTTCCTGTAGTCCACAAAAGAAGCATCAAATATGGGTTTTCATACAAGGGAGTGGACCTTAAATAAAATCAGATATTGGTTGGTTACTCCCACAAGCTGTGTCCCCCCAGTTGCACTAGAATATCTTGCTGGAAAGATACCATTGTAAACTAAAGTTTTGTGCTGGGTTGGTGTGCACATTTCTCGTTTGGTAACATGCAGGGTATCTCCCTGTACCAAAGATGCTAGCACATATGAGTGAAGGTTCTATGTAGGCACCATGAGTTGTATAGGTGTTGTCATCAGCAATAGGGCTTTGCTATCAGTTTGTGGAGAGTATCGCATGCTCTACAACAGCCTAGGTTGTTTGGGAATTTTCATGGGACCTTTTTGGCCAACAATTCCATTGCCACTACTGAAGCTTCATTGATGGTGAGAGATGTCTAGCTGAAATTTCATTTAGACTGCCTTCACACATGTATTTGGGAAGATTCTACTATATTGATTTTCATACTTCCTCTCAGTATGCCCTTACATCTAGCTGTTTCTTGCCTCACATTCCCTTCCTAGAACCCCTCTTCCCTCTCCATCCCCACTTTATTATTGCGTCCCACCCTCCCCCTAGCCATCCATAATTATTTTTCTATTTCTCCATCCTAAGGAGATCTCTACTTCCATCCAAGTCCCTTACTCTAAAGTTAACCTCTGTGATTCTGTAGATTGTAGAGTCCTTATCTGTGATTTAACAGAACATACAAAGGAACACATACCATATTTATCTTTCTGGTTTCGTGTCACCTCACTCAGGATTTTTTTGAGAGGGGAGAAGTTGTTTGCTTGTGTTTTCTAGTTTCATTTATTTATCTGTGAATTTCATGATTTCATTTTTTTAGATTTTTTTATTAGACATCTTCTTTATTTACATTTCAATGTTATCCCCTTTCCTGGTTTCCCTCTCCCAAAACCCCCAATCCTCTCCCCACTTCCCTTTCTCATCAACCCACTCACTCCTACTTCCTGCCCTGGCATTCCTCTTTACCGGGGCATAGAGACTTCACAGGACCAAGGGCCTCCCCTCCCACTGATGACCAACTAGGACATCCTCTGCTACATATGCAACTGGAGCTATGAGTCCCACCATGTGTATTCTTTGGTTGGTGGTTTAGTCCCTGGGAACTCTGGGGGTACTGGTTAGTTCATATTGTTGTTCCTCCTACGGGGCTGCAAACCCCCTCAGCTCCATGGATTCTTTCTCTAGCACCTTCATTGGGGATCCTATGCTCAGTCCAAAGGATGGTTGTGAGCATCCACCTCTGTATTTGTCAGACACTGGTGGAGACTCTCAGGAGACAGCTATATCAGGCTTCTGTCAAGCACTTGTTGGCATCCACAAAAGTGTCTGGGTTTGGTGATTTTATATGGAATGGATCCCCAGGTGGGGCAGTCTCTGGGTGGTCTTTCCTTCAGTCTCTGCTCTGAACGTTGTCTCTGTAGCTCCTTCCATGGGTATTTGTTCCCCCTTCTAAGAAGGATCCACACGTTGGTCTTCCCTCTTCTTGAGTTTCATGTGGTTTGTGAATTGTATCTTGGGTAATATCCACTTATCAGTGAATGCATACCATCTTTTGTGATTGGGTTACCTCTCTCAGGATGATATTTTCTAGTTCCATTCATTTGCCTGAGAATTTTATAAATTCATTGTTTTTAATAGCTGAGTACTACTCCACATTTGCTGCATGTATTCCTCTGTTGAGGGACATCTGGGTTCTTTGCAGCTTCTAGCTATTATAAATAAAGCTGCTATGAACATAGTGGAACATGTGTCCTTATTACATGCTGGAGCATATTCTGGGTATATGCCCAGGAATGGTATACCTGGGTCCTCAGGTAGTACTATGTCCAATTTTCTGAGGAACTGCAAAACTGATTTCCAGAGTAGTTGTACCACTTGCAATCCCACCAGCAATGGAGGAGTGTTCCTCTTTCTCCACATCCTCACCAGCATCTGCTGTCACCTGAATTTTTGATCTTAGCCATTCTGACTGGTCTGAGGTGGAATCTCAGGGTTGTTTTGATTTGCACTTCCCTGATGACTAAGGATGTTGAACATTTCTTTAGGTGCTTCTCAGACATTCAGTATTCCTCAGTTGAAATTCATGTTTAGCTCTGTACCCAACCCATTTTTTAATAGAGTTATTTGGTTCTCTGGAGTCTAACTTCTTGAGATTTTTTTTATTAGATATTTTCTTTATTTACATTTCAAATATTAACCCCTTTCCTAGTTTCCCCTCCAAAAATCCTCTTACCCTTCCCCTGTCCCCCTTCTCCCCAACCCACTCACTTCTGCTTCCTGGCCCTGGCATTCCCCTATACTGGGACATAGAATCTTAACAGAACCAAGGGCCTCTCCTCCCATTGATGACTAGGCCATCCTCTGCTACATATGCAGCTAGAGCCATGAGGCCCACCATGTGTACACTTTGGTTGGTGGTTTAGTCCCAGGGAGCTCTGGGGGTACTGGTTAGTTCATATTGTTGTTCCTCCTGTGGGGCTGCAAACCCCTTCAGCTCCTTGGGTACTTTCTCTAGCTCCTTTATTGGGGATCCTGTGTTCCATCCAATGGATGACTGTGAGCATCCACTTCTGTATTTGTCAGGCTCTAGCAGAGCCTCTCAGGAGACAGCTTTATCATGCTCTTGTCAGCTAGCTAATGATGTTCTGTTCAGAAAGTTGTCTCCTGTATCAATGAGTTCAAGGACACTCTCCCACTTTTTCTTCAGTTAGATGCATTGTATCTGGCTTATGTTCAAGTCCTTTAGCCATTTGAAGGTGAAGTTTTGTACAGGGTGAGAAGTATGCATCTATTTAAACTCTTCTACATCCAGGTATCCAGGTCAACCAATACCATTCAGTGAAGATACTATCTTTTTTTTTTTTCCTAGTAACACTACCTGTTAAAGAAAGCCTTCCTAGGTTTCAAAAGGAGAAAGAAAGGTATGATATGCTGGGTAGCTGAGTTCTCTGTCCTCAGATATAATCATTAGCTGGTAAGTCTTTAGGGAGGAGACTTGCTTCAGGCTCCACCTTTTGTGTCCATTTACCACACTAATTTTGCAAGTGAAAAGCAGTGAGCAGTAAAGTAAACATTTCCAGGCAGCTCTAGAATTTAGAATAGAAGTGAGGGGTGGTGAGTTAGACAGAAGGGGGGAGCTATAGGGAGTAGACTTTGCTACTTACATACAGAATCCCTTGGGAGGAGGAAGGCTGTTCCTCCAGGAAAGCACCTTCCATTTGTATCCTCTTTCTTCCTTGTTATCAGAATTGACTTCATTTTCTTTTTGTTTGTGTTTTGTTTTGCTTTGCTTTTGCTTTTGCCCTGCCATTGTTTAGGTTTCTCCAAAATTGATGCTGCAATCTAATTCCCTAATGACAGTACTAAAAAGTGACTGGCTGTAAGGGAGCAGCCAGTGAGGCTAGGTGAGTCCCTTTATGAAGAGTAGGGGAGTCTTGCTAGGTAGGCTCTTCGCTCTCTTCTGGGAGGAAACAGCCCCTCTTGTCCAAAGGATGCAGCAGCTTGGACTCACCTGGAAAGCACAGATTGAGCCTTTGTCTGGCATGGAACTGCTAACTTAGTAATCATAGATATCCCAGCTTCTGGAACTATGAGAAACAAGCTGCCATTGCCCATACATTGCTCTGGGTACTTCGTTATAGCTGGAAGAATGGACTAAGTCAGGCCATATCTCTAAAAGGAAAGATCCTTTCGTATAAGCATGGCCATGCTCCTTTACACATCCTATTCCTCCATTCTCCAGTCCCAGAGTTTCTTTCTTGGAAATGTACAATGCTCTTAGAGAATTTTAGAAAATTTGATACCCAATCTAAGAACAATTAAAAGAATATAAGAATGTGATTTATATTGCTCTTTGATAGTAATATGGAAAATATTCTTTCTCTCTCCTTTAAGCTTCAATGTGGATATGGCCTTTAAAGTTATCTCAACATTTATTAAAGATCAGTGCCTGGTTATTGTGATCTTTTAAACACATCGATTTTTAAGTTAGACCTGGGCTACAATTAAAGCACTTTCTCTGTTTCCATTTGAAAAGAATTCATATCCCATGTTGCAGAATTCCATATTTCTTAATCAACCCTAAATTGCTCACTGGCTTTACACTGTATAGGAATGAGAATACGTCTCTGGGTACATAGCCGTCCAAACTCTTGAACACATTTTCTAATCAAATCCGCATGTTCTCCTCATAGATTTCCTTTATATCTGGGTGGGGACCATCTCCCCAAAGTTCAAGCCTGAGGTCATAGGCCTCTGTTTAAACCACAGGGACTGAGGGTCTGGCAAGAGAAGGGGGCGAAACGAAGTGAGCCACAGGCACTTAGAGAGTTGGGGTTGCCTTCTTGCCCCCACAAATTTTGTATTACATCTGGTACTTCAGGGAGCTTTAGAAAGAATGAAAGATGTTAGTCCCCCCATATATACATCAGCTGCTGAGAATTTGCCATGATTCTTGGTTGAGAATGAAAACACGGATCCACAAGTCTGTATAACTAATAGTAAAATTGGTTTTCCCAGGGGTTGGCAAAAGGAACTCTGTAATTGGGAACATTTCAAGGGTGTATAAGATGAGCATTCAATGCTGGAAAGCATTAAACAGAGGGTTTTACAGTACATGAAACTCAGCACGGGCTTGCTTTATGCTCCTTCTTTGGGAAAGAAACTGTTACATCATTCTCCTTGGGGACAAATCACCCATTTGGGCAAAAAGAACCCCATCATGAGTAAGGGGCAAGTTCAGCTTCAGTGACAGAGATGTCTCTTTTGAACTAGAGAGAGGGGAGAAAAAACCTTTTTACAATAAAAGTAAGCTTTGTGATCTAACCGCTCGAAGGGTCATTTCTCAACATGTTCCTTGCACGTTCTGATCAGTGCTGACTCTTTTCACGGTGGAAGAAACATTGCTGAACACATGCTTGATTCTCAAGATGTGGGACAGGGAAATAAAACAAGTGAGTGGAAGGTCCTTCCCAGATTCCAGGCAGGTGATGCTATTGGAGCCATTTGCAGGCAGGTGCGAGCCAACCTCCCAACAGGAAAGTTCCACATCAGAGACCTCCGCATCACACCTGGAATTAATTGCCCTTTTTTTTTTTTTTTTTTTTTTTTTTTTGGCAAATTCAGTAACTAGGACAAAGATTAAATAGGCCTTGGAGCCTGCACAACCACTTCCGTTTCTAAGTGCCATCAACTTCAACCCAGTAAGCAGGGATTCTGGGAAGGTATCCTGGAGAGAGGGCTGCCCCACAGGCCCCACACCTGCACCAGGAACACACTCCAACTTTCACCAGCCCCCTAATGAAATGCCTGAGCGTGATAGGATGATCTTTCAAGTTATAACATCCTGCTTGTTGTCTTGTTAAAGACAAATTAGCACACAAATACAAAAGAATACTTTTAAAACCATGTACGTAAAGAAAGCTATACATTTTTAAATGCTTTATTAGAAAGGAAGGTTATTTTAAAGTTACTCAGGTTTTTTTCTCCCGTTTATAAAATTTCTGAAGTTTTCTTTTGATTCCTGGGAATGGAATGAATATGTTTGTGAAAATGATGTGTCCTTGTGTTTTAAAGCAGCGTTTCCTCTCTTCCCACCATGTGCTAGTCTCCCAGTGCATAAGGTCCCATCAATTATCCACAGGAGCTCCCAGTCTAATGAGTGAGAGAAACTAATAAACAGATAATTACAATGAAGAGCTATAATTACATATTGGCAACAGGAGAGATGGGCCCTGGGTGAATGCCGAAGGAGCCAGAGGATAAGAAGCAAGACTTGTTTGTTTTGCTTCCCAGTATGCCCTGCCAGTCCACAATTTTCTGCATGTCTGTGATACCCTGGTTTTTGAAGCATCCGAGGGGAGTTTCACGGTTGGATCTGAGTTCAAGGAAAAAGCTGCTAGTGTCAAGGAAACAAATTTATGTGGGCACCAGCTAGTTCTCCAGAGCTGGCCACACAAAAGAGACTGTTCTGATTCTGGGGTAGTGGGATGGCTTTGAGTGCAACCGTCAGAAGGATAGGTGAAGGTGAGGAAGTGGTTAAAGAAAGTTCATGTGAAGGTAAGGCTGCATCTTATGAAATATGATGTGGATCTGAACTGTGGGCAAGGCAGAGAAGGACTGAGTTTAGATATTTAATAAGTAGAAGGAGTGGCACTGGGTGGTGGGAAGAGAAAGGAGTCTAAGATGAATCCCAGACATGTGCCTTGGCCTAGCTAGGGCTGTTTAAAGTCCATTGCCCTATATGGCCAATTCTCAAGTGAAGGTGGAGCACTCATTTCTTTATTCAGCCATTCATTCATTCTCCAAATGCATGTTAAGGAAGACAGGCCCTGCATGAGACAGTGGGGGAAGTGATTAGCAAAGCAGCATCAATTTTCACCTTCCTGTGCTTAATTCCAATGAAGAATCACAAATCCATTAAAATATCACCTGATGGCATAACCAGAATTGTTAAGAGGGGCTCAAGATTCATTAAGAGCAACTTAATGAATCGTCCATAGGACAAATGGCCATAAGTGCTAGGAGGGATAGGGATGAGGGATGGAGAGGGAAGCTAGAGTGCTGGGTGATTAAAAAATGAAAGAAAAAGGCATCAGATAAGAAGAGAATTGAGCAAAACCATGCAGAAAGTGAGGAGGGAGGCTGAAGTGTGCCAGAAAGCAGCCGCAAAGTCATGTCCTACACAGAGGTGGCCACCATCCAGATGCAGTCTATCCCCAGTTGTGTTTCCTGAAAGGTCTAACCAAGGTGGTGCCCCATCCTTCCCCATTCCCAGCAAAACACTACAAAGAAATTCCCTTTTTAAAAATATTGGGAATTGAAATTGATTTTTCTCTCAAACATACAATATATTCCAACTACAGTTCCCCAGTGAGAACCACCCCCACCCCATGCTCTTCTGATGGCACCCTGACCTACTGCCATTTGTGAGTTGTCCCTATTCATGAATCCCTGCCTGCTCAAATAAACTCCCAAATTATAGTGTGCCCAGGTTTATCCTTCAACATCCCTTCACAAAGCATCTTCAGCTTGTTAGATAGCAAAACCCTCAGTTGATGTAGAGAGCAGGATTTCTACCACTAAGGACCTAAGGACAGGAAAACCAGGGACTCTCCTGCAGGAATTACAATGGGTTAGAAAGGATGGTTTTAGGACAAGGGAAGTGCCCTCCCCAGCTAAAGTATAGGTAATACCCATGCCTGCTGTCACAGCTAGTGTTTACAAGCAAGACGGTACAACACTGCCCAACAAGGAATTCTTGTGCCTGCCACACTCACCAGCAAGCTTACCCATGATCTGAAAGCAAAGAACAGGTTGCAAGAGAGAAGAAGTTCTAGAGGGCTAGGGGAGGGACAACAAAGGGAACTCTAGAGGTATCTAAGTCATGGAGGTGGTAAGGTCACTTGAAGGTAAAAGCAAGCAGGGAAGATAGCCCTAGGAATGCCCAATCAAAGACAGCAGGGGGAGGCTGAGGTATTCCCTGGGGAGGCTGAGGTAGGCCCTGAGGATGCTGAGAACTGACCAGAGGAGTCAGAGGATGCAAGGGAAGGGAGAACTCACAAATCCCTGCCTCCAGGTCAAGTGAGATGACCAGAAACCTCAATCAAGGAGAATGGCATAAGGAGTGGACGATACGTTCTCCCATGAAACTCACTGAGGAGAGACAGAGAGGAAGCATCTAATCAGGCAGGGAGTGTGATGAGTGTTTATTTGCTTTTATAGGGAAAGCAAGAGATGATTAAATGTTGAGACCACAGAAGCAGATTTTTCTTCCATTTCGTGTCACCTAAACTCACTGCACTCAGGGGGAAGACCCAGCTTTCAGCTGCACACTGTAATTCTCCACGTGCCTGGCCAAGGCAAGTCTGAAGAGCAGGTGTTTAGGGTTTGTGTTGTTTTAAGCACTGAGCATCAAGACTAGGCCACTAAGGCTACAGTACAGGCCACAGTCAGCAATTGTGTGGCAAGGAGAAATCCACAGCAAAGAAGACAAATATGCCATTCAGGTAATCTTCCATTCGGGTAATCTTCCTATCACACTGGAAATGGTAATGCCTCTCTTCACTGAAAAGAAAACCTGGAAAGACATTAGAAGATGGTGCAACCACAAAGGGAGGCAGCAAAGGCCTTCTTCATATCTCGTCAGCACCATAGTGATGCCACATTGATCCATTGTGTGTGATTCTAATGAGTGAGAGAACAGGGGTTGGAACCAGTCTGGGGTTCGAACACACATTCTGGCTTTTCAGAGTCTTCCTAATCTATAATCTGTATCAGTTTTCCTGCCTTTAGAAAGGAGATGAGTTAGAGTTCACAGGTGTTTGAATAAGGATCCAGTTAGCTCAAGGTCATGTCAGGGTTTGAAACCTGCCTTTAAATTTTGTCACACAGTCACAGTATTTCTGCATTGGTTTCCTATTACGAAGGAATGTTGAATCAAATAGAACAGTAGTCTTTATAAAGTAGTCTACTCTCAGCCAAAACAGCACTCTATTATTCTCTACTTTAAAGGTACTCTCTCTGATTGTGTATTATAGTACAACAAACTTTTCGGCACCTGAGACAAAAACTCATTTTATTTTGCATGACTCTGGTTTATGGACTTAGGTGGTCTGTGATTGCAGGTTGTCTCTTAGGTGACTACAGTCAGATGGTGAGCTGGGACTGGGATAATATAAAGGTTAGGTAGGCTGCTAAGGTCAAGACACATGACCAGATAGCAACTGATGACTGTCTCCTGACAAAGTCTTTCACTTCTCAGGGAAAGTGTTAGGACTATGTGTAAAACTCAGGAATCTATTTCATTCGTGGTGACACTGAAGCTTTGGGATGGGCCTGGTGGGTCAAGGTAGGAGGCAGAGACCATCTAATGGAATCCATAGAGCACCAAAGCACAGGGTACAAGTTTTACAAATGGACACCCAGGACTCCACTGGCCTCTGAGCCACTTTCTATGTTCTGTTCCCTTGCTGTGAACAGGGCAGACATCCCTGGTCCTGTTTACCTTCATTTCCCCATCTCTCAAAGAAAACTAATGATGCTTATGTTATAGGGTATTTGGGTTTATTTTCATTAGTTTACTTATTTATTCACTTTATATCCATATCACACTGCCTCCCTCCCTCCTCTCCTCCCAGTCCCACCCTTATAATCCCCTCCCCCACTACCCCATCCTCTTCTCCAGAGAAGGAGAAGCCCCCTTATAGTGGACTTCTGTACTTGTTTCTTATTAAGAATTTGGAGATAACAAAAGGCTTCCCATTAAACGCTGAATCCAGATACAGCCCAACAAATGAGATAACCAGTATTAAGAAATGTAAATTCTTGGATCACTGAGGTAGCTGGAGTCAAAATCCTTCCCACTATTTCAATCTCAAACAGCAAAATGTTTTTGGTGACCAAATCATTTCATAGATGCTTGTTTTTACCTGCGCAGGGACCTTTGTAGGGTGTCCCCCAAAAACAACCCCAGCCACAGCTTAAGCTGATGACTTGTTGGGTTTTTATTACAGTGGTTAAAACACCTTTTCATTCTTCAAGTCTGGCTCTGGGGAAAGCAGAGCTCACATCACAACATGCTTTAAGTGGGTGTGTGCCGGAAATGCCCACCGCTTGTCTTTTGTACATAGCACCTCTCCCATAAACTGTCAGATCTTCTGGTGACAGCTAAATATGTGCTTTAGATGTGTGTTAAAATTCATGCCAGGCAGGCTCGGATTTCATCTTGCTGAATCACCTTTTGCGTGGGTCCTGGAGAAGAGGGCAATAACCCCCAGCTCAGATTAAGTTGCTATCGGGTAGAATTACAGAAGAGTCAGCTAGGGGAAATGGCCTTAGGATTTAGGGACATCACAGAGTCCTTGCTGCTTGAGTGCTTTACAAAGATTACAGGAGGGCATTTTTCTGCCTTAAAACATTTTGTGGAGCTTTAAAAGCCAACTTTACAAGCTAGCTAGACCAGCAGGAGCAATTTATACTTCCGTCTATAGAGATGCTCGGACAAGCCTTCTGCTCAAGGGGCAGCAGAGCATCCAGAGCTAAGAAGTCCCCTAGAAGATTTTAAGTTCATGATGCCTCAATGTCAGGTGGGCACAGAGCCAAATCTATCTGCTTTGGGCTTCCTTTGGAAGATGATCTCTTTCTGCCACAAGAAAGCAATTGGTGAGTATAAAGGACCAGAGGTGGAGAGAACCTGACTAGGAAATTTTAGTCATTAATGGTTAAATATGGAGTGGTCAAGTTCCTCACCATCTTCCTTCATCAAACGTGAAGCTCAGTGATCAGAAGACAGTTGAGTATAGCCATGGCGCCTCCAGCACGCAAGGCCAATCCATGCTCTCTTGTGGAAAGTCCTTTTGTTTTGGTTTCAGTTTGTTTGTTTGCTTGCTTTTGTTTTTCATCTCGAAGGGAAATAATTTTTTGCAAGGGTCAGCAAAAATCTTTTACCAATTTTGGCCTTTTAGGTCAAGGAATAAAATCACTATCAAATGTAAGTGAAAATAGATACTGAGGCAATCAGTATCTGGAATTAGATAAATTGAATAAGGATCATACAGTGAATATTTCTTGAAGCTCTCAGTACATGCATAGCTATGATTTCAAAGTCAACTTTATTTAACCCTAGAGATTAAAAAAACTGATAGTCCAAGGGATATAACCAAATAACATAGCCAAATGTGAGCTATAGAAAATTTAGATGACATTAAAGAGAACAGTGGAGGTGATACTACATTTAAATGTTCCCCCGAGTTCCAAATGCCACTTTTGAAGAGGGAGCAGTGATAATGTGGACATTTACAAAGCAGAGAGAGCAGAGTAAGTGGGCTGTGTAAACATGGAACAGATAATTTTCAAGATCAGGCACTGCCTAGATGAGAAAGAGGGACCCCATGAAACAAAGGAATATGATGCCTTTTTTACTTAAGCAGTCATGTGATTTTTAAAAACCTGTTTCCATGACCCTGCCAGGTAGGTATAAGGTGTATGAGCCACTCAGATATGGATGGGCACCTCAGTGAAATGAGTTTCTTGCCATAGTAGAGCTGTAAGCTCTTTAACTGGTGGTATAGTAGAGAGAAGGACCTGAGGACGAAATAGATGTCGAGGTAGATTGGTATGATGGTTACACTAAAAATTGAGCTATATGAGAGAATCCATTTTGGTTCCTATAAGACCCTGAACTTTTTACCATCTGAGCTCCAGTTGCTTCATTAGGAAACAGAGATGACAATGTCTTTCTGATAATGTCTTGATAGCTATAATCACTAATGATTAGACATCTAGTTTTGTTTAACTTGTAGCACATGTTCTTGTCATTAATCGGTGTTAAGGCTTTATTGCCTTGGTTGTCAAACATAAGCTTTCCAAATTATCTTGTTTTGGGGAACTCGGGCTATAGCACTTCATTACTAACCACAGCATGATCGTTCTGGTGTCTCTGCTGGGAGCCAGTTTGGAGAGGAGCATCAGGAAGAAAGGAGTGAGCTGGGAAGAGAGGCAAAGAATGGATCCTAGCTTCATGTATTCATGGCCAGAAATACAGGCCAGGGATTAGCAAGGAAGTCACTGTGTTTTGACTTTTATATGCATACTATTTTTGTTTGGCTTTCATAGAATAAAATATCCATTGGATTCATGGCAGCCTTCCTGAAAGTTGATGCCGATGTTGACATTACTCCATGACAGACAACTGAGAAATGTGGTGTTTGTTAAGTGTGTTTATAGGAATGCCAGCTACATCCTAGACATGCATACGGCAACACCCTTCTCACCCAAGCACAGTTGCCTCCAGCTCAAGCTTGTATCTATGTCCACGAAGACATAACCCACACATATGGACATCTAAAAGCCCTTTCTTGCCTACATGTCCTCCAACTTTATCATCCCCATGGCCCTACTGAAGTATACACAAAAGTACAACTTTTCCCCCAGAAAAAGAACATTAACTTAGTGACCAAAGGAGCAGATAGACTTATCTCTGCTACTTTAGTACTATATAGTTCAGATTTAGATCAGGCCAGGACCAGGACCCAAGCTTTCACAAATTCTCACCACTAACACATGCACACACATATGTGTGCATTCACACACACAAATATACACACACAATACCTACATGTAAGCACACATCACTCTGTGTATTATGAGTTTTACAGAGCTTTTTTCATGAAATTTAATGCCATACAAACCCATATTAGTTACGGATATCAATATTTTCTACTAAATATCTAGAAATGTGTTTGAAATCATCACCACCATGTGACCTCAGAGCCTCTGATGTGCCTGCCTGCTGCCGTCCTATTCCTTAGTCCCACAACTCCACAGATGTGAGTGCACACTCTGCTTTCGTAGTACACTTCCCAGAGGCATGGTTTGTACATGACAGCATACAATATATAATATCCCTTCTAATTTTAAAGAAGAAAGCAGTCCTTTGCCTTAAAAATATGATGCCACCTGAGGATTTTTCATAGGGTCCCTTTATTAAGTTGAGGTAATTCATTCTCTTTCTTTCTTTCTTTCTTTCTTTCTTTCTTTCTTTCTTTCTTTCTTCCTTCCTTCCTTTCTTTTTCTTTCTTTCTTTCTTTCTTTCTTTCTTTCTTTCTTTCTTTCTTTCTTTCTTTCTTTCTCCCAGTTTTTCAAGACAGGGTTTCTCTGTATAGCCCTGGCTATCCTGGAACTCACTCTGTAGACCAGGCTGACCTAGAACTCAGAAATCTGCCTGCCTCTGCCTCCCAAGTGCTGGGATTAAAGGCATGCACCACCACTGCCCAGCAAAGAGGAAATTATTTTCTATTTTAGTTTATTGGGATATTGTTTCCATCATGAATATTATATATATTGTAAAATGAGTTTTATGCATGCATTAATATGGCCATGTTTATTTGTTTTCATTTATAACATCATATTAATATGGCATTCATTAGGTGATTAATTTGTAGATACTTATTACTGGGGGAAATCTTATTTTGATGGGGTGCATAACTCTTTTTATTAACTGTTGTACTAATATCTTTGAGAGTCTGAACCTAAATAAGGAACATTGCTTTGCAGTTTTCTTGTGGTACCCTTGTCTGTTTTAGGTTTTGGGATTACTACAGGCTTCATGGAAGTTAGCATGTCATTTCCATGCTGTGTGGAAGACTATGGTACCTTTCCTTACCCTGAATGAACAAACCAAGAGGAAGGATTTCTTTGGCTTGGCATTTCTGAGGTTTTGGTCCAAGCTTGGCTGGATCCATTGCTCTGGGACTCAGATGAGGTGGAACAGCACAGCATCAGGAGCAAGGGATAGAAGTCACCTATCTCATGGAGGCTGGGAAACAGTGAATGGAAGAGGTCAGGGCTCAGATGTACTCTTCACAAGTACACACCCAGTCACCTTCCTTCATCATTCGGGCCCTACGGTCTCCAAAAAGAGAACTACCAGATGGAGACCAAAGTGTCAACACAGTGGCTTGTGGGAAACATTTCATAATGAAAGCCCAGTGGGTGTGTTCTGAAAACTGTTTGTCCATGGGGGGGGGGGGGGAGACTTCCCAGTAGTAAGCAAAGCAAAATGCTTTGCTTTTTGTCCCACTCAGATTTTTTATCTCTTTTTCAGATAGTTTCATTCTGTGATTTTTTCTCTATGTCATCTAAATTGTCAAACTAGTTAATAATCACACACACTCTCTCTCTCAAAAAAATATATATATACATTCATAATCTTCTTATTGTATGAAGGGCTGTTGCCAATGTTTGTCTTACACTCCTGATTTTGTGCTGACTTAGTATATAGTAATGGTTGTAGGTTATCCTCCAAAACTTCACTAGGCCTGGGGAGTTGACTAGGTTTTTAGTAGTAAGCATGATTTCCCTCTTGTTGCATGGAACTTAGATCCAATTAGAGAGCTTTTGGTTACTGCTTGGTGTGTGTTCCACTACTGTATCCTTAGGGTTATGCTGCCATGTCCTTGTTGTAGTTCATAAGCATCACAGAATGAATGGTAGGACTTGCTTTCAAGTCAACTCCATCTCAGAGGCCTCTAGGCACTGCATCTGAAAT
The DNA here is from genome assembly GCF_978045245.1 of Mus caroli. Taxonomy (NCBI): domain Eukaryota; kingdom Metazoa; phylum Chordata; class Mammalia; order Rodentia; family Muridae; genus Mus; species Mus caroli. The sequence goes on from NW_028227261.1 coordinate 70,146,050, forward strand.
GCATGGCATTGTCACCAACAAGGTCGTACCGTACCTTCTACCCACAAGAGGTAACCAAGAGCAGTAATAAATATCCTATAAAGTTTAGGAAGTCTCTTGGACAACTGTGATCACTTTGGTTTTTGAACTCTAATCACTTTTACATAGGTTTTTATTCCAGGGATCAAATTCAGGTCAGCAGGCCTGCATAGCAGTCACTTTTACACACCAAACCATTTCATTGCTCTCTTAAATGTCTTTAACTTGTGTGGTATTATCTTAGTCAGGGTTGCTATTGCTGTGATGAAACACTATGACCAAAGCAAGTTGGGGAGAAAAGAAAAGGATTTATTTGATTTACTCTTCTACATCATTGTTCACCATCAAATGATGTCAGGACAAGAACTCAAACAGGACAGGAACCTGGAGACAGGAACTGATGAAGAGGCCATGCAGGAATGTTGCTTGCTGGCTTGCATCCCATAGCTTGTTCAGCCTGATTTCTTCAAGGACTAGCACCCACAGTGGGCAGGTCACTCCCACATCAAGCACCAATTATGAGAATGTCCAACAGGAATGTAAGTATGACCAGTGCCTTACTCAGCTGACATCAGAGAAGCTTCCTCCTCAGGAGATGGAAAAATATAGAAACCTAATGGTAGACATTATGAAGAGAGCAAGAAACCTTGGAACACTAAGTCCTAAACAGACTATGTTTAAATTGGTATGAAAATATACTATGCAGTTATCATTTAGATAAAGAAAAGTAGAATAGCTATACAAAAATAGAAAATCGCCCCTCAACTACAATATTGGAAAAAAAGAGGGACATGGAAAATTCCTAGTTCATGAGGAAACATCAAAATCTAAACATGAGTTTGCTGAGTAGCATGAATTAAGCAACTTTTCAGAGAACTAGGTTGCTTCCTCTGAGCCTTTAAAACCATAAAGCCATTTCTTTCCTCTCTCACTAGTGGTGGAAAGCAGGCCTTACAGCCAAGTAGGGCCATGGTTTTCCTATCCCTGAGCTAAAAGAGTACATATATGATATTTTTTAAAAAAGAGTGCATCTCTGTTCTCTCATTTCTTGTGTAATGGGGTGAAGTCATCACATATCAACAACAGAAATGTGTAAAAACAAGGGGAAATTCTATTAGAATCTTAGAATTATGATAGAGCAGTGGTCAAAACTTTATTGATGAGTAGAGCTACAGGAAACAGGTTCTCAGAGCATGGTCCAGCTGCCACCAAGTTTGAAGAAGTTATCCACTGCAGTAAGGTCAAAATGAACTTACAGTGATTCTGATGGAGGCCATTTCTACTCTGGGACCATGTTGGAAGAGAGCATCACAGAATATCTTCACAATCAGGCCTATTTCAAGTACTAAACCCAAGAGCAAAAGTGTATAAATTTCACCCCATCCAAAATGTAAAAGTTTCTGTTTGCCTCATGACACTGTTTACTAGTGAAAAGCCAAGTGACAGGCTGAAGGAAAATCTCCACAGGAAATAAACTCCACCAGGACCTCACAAGCTGGTAGCAGATGTAGCTAACATCTGCTGGTTTGAGACAGGGGTTCCTCAGCTAAGATTGGCCCTGACCTTCTGGTCTACATGTTTCTATCTCCCAAATGCAGAGATTTAATCTCTGCTTGAACACACTGAGAACTAACAAAATTTTTTTAATGAACTAAACACTTGAAGGAGACCTATAAATGTCTAACTCATATACAAAAGGGACTCATCATCATTGGTTATCAGAAAAAAAATCAGTTTTAAGCTCTGATAAAATATTCAGTCTCTCATGATAACATCAAATATTGAGTAGCTATGAAGCAGCTTGAGCTTTGCTGTACCACTGCCCAACAGTTGAAAATGTTTCAAACGCATTGGAAAAAGACTTGGCTGTTCCTTGGAAGTCAAGCATATATGAGCTCACACATTCCACATAGGCCACGTGAACAAAACAAAGCAGGATTGTGGCGATGGCTTAGTCAATCACATGCTGATCTTATAAATGTGAGGACCTAAGTTTGATATCCCCAAACCACATACAAAGCCAGGTGTGTCAGAGCATACCTATAATCCCGGCACTGAGGGGACAGAGGCAGGTGGACTGTACTGACTGGTCAAACAGCCTCTCCTCACCAGAGAGCTCCTAGCTAATGAAAACAATGATACCCAATATCCTCTGGCCTCCAAAGGCACATGTGTATGTGTGAATGTACACAAGGGCATTCCCATGAGAACATATACATATATAAAACCCACAAAAGATTATATTATCTTATTCCATTAATATAAAGTTTAGAGGAAATTGTATAGAAGATGAAATTAATCAATATTTATTTTGAATTTATAGGTCACACTTTTCTTTTAAAAAGTAAAAGAAAGGACAGGAAGATAGTATCCATAAAAGTTGTTTCATTGCCTCTATGTATGCCTTGGCATGCACTCCCCCCAAATAAATGAGTATATTGCAATATTTTCGTGTAAAGGAAAAATTATCTCAGTATATCCTCACCAATTTCTTTCCCCTCAAATGTCTAAAAAGCACCGAGAATGTTTTAGACGTTCACCTACAGAGACACCCTTGAACTGCACTGTTAATTCTCTCAGGATCCTGCTTGCAGGTGAGTGAATTGCCCTCCTGTGGTGTGAGGGCTGAGTGGGCCATGAGGAGATAACTATATTAAGTACAATTGCATTACATTTCATGTGACTAATTAAATATTAGTAAAAATTCCTTTCTTCACTTAGTAAGTTCTAATCTTTTCCTCTTGGGCATGCTCTAGCTGTGAGTCTTCCAGTTTGGAGGTTGTTGGTTTCAGACCACCTAAGGTATAAAATATCTTCATGGATAAAGCCTGGAGTGGAGGGAGGGGCCAGATCATGAAGATAATTCTAAATTACTTGAAGACAATAAGATTTTTATCCCATCTAAACTGAGAAGCCTGTGACATCCTTCAGGCAAATAAGAAAAATTTCAAACATCTTTGTGTAGAGACTAGGGGCATACAGCTAGTGAATACAGCCTAGGAGAAGAGATGGCCTGAATTCAGATGGGGGTACTACAATGGAGAGAAATATATTTCATTTCAGAGGCATGCAAGCAGCAGAATCCAAATATGCTCAGGCAAAAGACTCAGTCAGTCTTGGTGGTGGATGTGATATGGGAAGGGATGTAGAGGCATTGTAATGACCCCAGGTTTCTGCCCATGCCTCTGGATCTGTGGCTGTATAAGGAGGAAGTCTGGAGGCAGAGAGGGCAATGGTGAATTAAGCTTTGGGGCATTCCTGGCTGGAGATGCTCAAAAGGTATCTGGTAGGCAGGTGAGAATACAATGTTGGTGCAGGGCCCTGAATCTTAGCGTTCCTGGGTGCTGCAGCCCATTCTTGGAAAAAGCCATCCTCATCTTCCTCCTGATAACTGACGCTTTCCTCCTGATCATCACGCTTGAGGAAGACTGAGAAGGACGGCCAGTCCTCTCCTTTTCGTGACTCTACATCAAGGTCTGCAGTTTCCCTTCTTCTAGGAAGAGGATCGTACTCACCCTTCAGGCTAATAATCTGGTGGTTTACGCTGCAGTCGCTCAGTCACAAATATGAAACTGTATTCAACACTTGGTACTTTTTTATCTTACATCACATTCTGAGCTAGAAACAGATACACATCGACACTTAAAAATGACTTGTGCCTTCCACTCATGGTGAAAACATGTATAAACACAGTTGTAACATGATGCAGTCACTAAAGTTACAAGGGTATAGCTGAAATTTGGGGAGTTTGGAGGGTCAGACTGAAAGAGGGGGGAAGTGCAAGGGAAAAGGTAGATTTAGGTATGATAGTGGTTAAGGTCTAAGAAGCAGCTAGTCAAAGCAAGGCATAGACTGTGGGACAGGTCTAAAGAAAAGACAATGCAATGACCTGTGGTGCGAAAGAGCATGTTGATAATAAGTGGGTGCAGACCACTTGGTGTAGAAGGTTGGGCGTCTGTGAGGTAAGTCTGGAGGGAGAGTAAGTGGTTTGTTTATAGAGAGAATGCTAAGTCTTGCATGGAGTACAATATTCCACAGGCAAGAAAAGCCCTTCTCTCATCTGTTCTTCTTCTACTAGAAGTACATTAACCACTTGGAAATTGAGAGGCAGTGATCCCAGCAGCATCATGAGGATTCAGGAAAGGACTCTGCTGGCTAGTGATGATGTTTGCAACTGGAGTAAACGAAGCTGTGTTGTCAAGGGCTGGGATTTCAAGGACAGCCTAACCAACTCTAGCTGACATGGGGCTCGAGTTCCAGCCCCATTGGGATGTAACGGCCAGGGGGCCTGACACAGAAAAGTTCCATGGCTCACGATGAGATGAAAGTTGATAGGGTCTGGATCCTGGGCATTGGCCTAACTTCAGTTCCTGCTTAAAATAGATAATTAACTCTCCTGGGTGGAGCAAGCTAGTTCTACAGGACATGGACATGACCAGGTTCCTGGGAAAGCAGCCACCATGGCAGGAGCCATGGAGACCACCAGGATACAGAAACTTGGGGCACAGATGAATACAGATGAAAGAGAGAGGGTGTGACAGCAAAGACACCCATAGCTCCTCCAACACACACACACACATACACACACACACACACACACACACGGTGGGGGGCAGGGGTCATAAATTCCTGTAAGGATACACTGGGTTTCCAGGGACATTGATAAAAGTGACAGTTGACTTGGATATTCATTCACCACTTCATGAAGAAAGGAACCCAGACACAATTCTGAAAGTTCCCATAAAAACTGCCAGATTTCATAGCATCTAAAAGGCTATGTAGGGTAAGAATTATTACCTCACATACCACTAATATGATAAAATTATGATATGATATGACTGATGCTAAGAGTCAGGCAACTCTAAGACACTGAATGGCCATCAGTCATGTTGACAAGTGGCAATGCTCTCTCCATACTGGGCACTTGCTAAAGTCACTTTCTAACCACTTTGTGGTATCCTACGGTCACGTGACTAATTCTGATTAATGAATTGTGAACGAAAATGACCAACTAATTACTTACAAGTTTGAGGCCATCTAGGCACCCATTCATGCATACAGGCTGTCGGCAGAGTAGAAACAAATGCATGACACGGGACTTGCTAGCATGGCAGGACCATCAAGACCGTGTCAGCTCTGGTAAACATTCTTTGTGCTCCTGCAAGTGGTTGAGACTCTAGGGAATGAGCTGTGAATACACATGAAAACCTGGAGACAGTGGACTCTACTTACATCTGTTATTCTTGTCTTTCCCTTGCTGCACCCATAGTTTAAAGAAGTTAGTACTTATTCTTATTAGGATGGACACTTCTTAGGAGTACCCTGATTCCTTTTACCTTATTCCAAACTACACCTCAGCACAGTCAAGGAAATACCATGCTTAGTCTGCACTGTGGCCTCGGCTGGATTTGTAATCAACATGGAAATAAATTTCTGGGTAGAAGGCAGGATATAGAGGCTGGGAAAACTGGGGGTGGGGGGGACAAAGAATGGAGAGGAGACCTTTACTAGGCGTGCAGTTGAAGCCTCTTGCCAGCAGAGACACAAAAGTTCCAGCATCCTGCTATACTGGGCTCAAATCTGTATCAGAAAATACTTAAAGCACATGAGTGTGACAATTGACAAAATCTGAATTGGTCTGTAGCCTAGAACAGGATAACAAATGTATCAATGCTAATTTCTGATAACAGCGTAATCTTTATATAAAACTCTGCCCTCATTTCATGAAATGCATGTTGAAGGGCTTAGATGAAAAGAGGCCTTATACCAAATGTAACTGTAACTTTGCAGTAGCGAAGAGACTCAGAAGAATGCTAACATCTTGGGAATCTCAAGCATATGGGGATTCTTAAATATTTCTGAAACCTTATATTTCAAAATATATTTTTAAAAATAAAAAATGGAAAATTCTCAGGAAATATATATGTTTATATATTTGAATATATTTGAAAAAATATATATTTGAATATGTATACATATGAAAAAATATATTCAAATGCACACACACTATATATATATATCTGTCAGATATATATATATAGTCAAAAACTCCATGGAATCCTATACAGGGTGGACTGAAGGAAGGTTGCAGGTAGGAGGTTTCATTTGTTTCTACTTATACTCAGCATGGGCCCAGGACATCTTTCCCAAAGTACATCTCCTGTAATGTAATCTTTTCTAATATAATTCCATAAAGCCTATAGCCAGTAAATGCTGGTTCTCTGCATATGCCCACACACACATTCAGATGCTGAATTCCTGTGATCCTCAGGATGACCTCTGAGCATCTCCTCAGGTCACACCACCCAAGGCACAGAGAGTCCAACCCATGCCTCCAACAAAGACTCTGACTTTTCATTGGATGGTGCCCCTCTCCAGCTTTCCCAACAGCTAAGCAACCAACAATTTCACAAGGCCTCAGCTGGGTCATTGCACGCTCTGGCTTTTAACCGTGTTTGCCTTCATGTTTGGTCAGTATCTAATAGAGATGGAAACCTAGAGTGATTGAATCCACACACCCCAGTGGGAAGAGGCTCTACAACAGGCATCAACTAACTGTGTGAGTTCACACAACTCATTTATGTTGTTCTCAGTCATAAAACCAGGAATTGGAGCCAAGTCTTCTTGAGAATGGTAATAATGGTTCCGTTTACCTTCACAAATCACTGTTATTAAAGAGAGTATCCTTCTTACCCCAAAGTTGTCTGTCCATGAACATGCACCTTGTTCTGCTAAATAAAATCATCAGCTATTTCTCTTCATTCGCAAAGTTGACCTTGGTTTGAGTTCATGGCATTGACAATGCTTTAGCCAAGGGAAGGATTACAGCTAAGAGGCAGCATTCCCACACCCAAGTTCTATTTTATAGCAACGCCTGCCAGCTTGGCTATGTTTAGCTTAAACTATTTCTGGATGTGTAACAGTTAATCACCTCTTCCAGTGAAAAGTTAAAATAGGAGAAAATACTAGAAAAGAAAAATAACAAAATGTAAAAGGCCTGTGATCACTTCTTGGTGCCCCTGAATCCTCCCAGACTCTTCTCCATTCCCCCAGGATCTCTCTGCTATCACTGTGACAGTGATTATACATCTCTGTGTCTGGAGGCTCAAGAGTCCATCACTCTCAGCACTGGCAAAGCGTCAGCAGTTCCAAGTTGTCAAGTTGTTGAGATAGCTGTGCCCAGTTTTGCATGAAAGGCAGGATTTGGGCATATCCATCTTAGAGTTATTTTCTAGGCTCTGCCTTTCCCCTTGGGCCATTCATCTATGCTAGTCTTTGGCTCTTTTCCCCCTATATCCAAATATCCAACACATCATCCCTTTCCTTCATGACTATTAAGCAAAACTCTATTTACTTTTTACAGATTTTACCTTGATATCATTGTTACTTTTCTCAAAGGAAAAAAAATCTAAGTAAGAAAGTTACGTGCTTGGTTTCCCTTGCGAGGAGGGCATACAATGGGAGTCTCACATCCAGAGGAATGCAAGGAATCCCAAAGATGGGCATGGGTGCCTAAGAATTCTTTCTGGAACAGAAAACAAGCACAGTGAAAATAGGCCATGTCCATTGGGACAAGCAAGATAAATGGAACCTGCATCCTTGCAGACCCCTAAACTCTTAAGCTTTCCAAATAATACAAATATTCCAATACCTTTAATCATTAAATATTAGAAATGCACGCTATCCATACTGTGTTAGATTTTAACACATTATTTTTTATATTATAGCACTAACAATATGAAAATGAGAAACAGAAAAAAAAATGAGAGTATAGTGAAAACCCAGAGTTCTGTCTTATTTGCTTTCTTGTATTTTCTCATCTCTTCCCAATCTGGTGCTTGCATGCCTGCGTGCATGCATGTGTGGTGTGTGTGTGTGTGTGTGTGTGTGTGTGTGTGTGTACACATGTGTGTATGAAAGTATATGCATGTGTGTGTTATGTGTTTGTGTGTGTGCACACATGTATGTATGCAAGTATGTGCATACGTGTGTGTGTGTGTTTGCACCTCCTTGTGGCTACAGCACTGATCTGTTTCCTGATGATTCCTTTATTTCACTGTTTCTCTTTAACCTGAGTGTTGGCTCTCAAGGCCTAAGATCCATATTTATGATCCTTGGAAAGACGCTTCATATGTAGTTCTGTGTGGTTTATGCTGCAACCCATGAGAGGCACATGATACCTGGTTATACTGCCAGGAACACAAATTTCTTGTTGAAAGTATTTTTTTCATACAATATATTCTGATCATGCTTTGCCCCTCCTCCCAGATCTTCTCCATGCCAGTTCTTTCTCTTTCTTTCTGTAGAAAACAAACAGGCAAACAAAAGAAAAAGCCAAGAAACTCTCTCCTCTCTGTCTCTCTCTGTCTCTGTCCCTGTCTATCTCTATCTGTCTCTGTCTCTCTCTCACACATACACACAAACACACACCACATAAAATTGGAAAACACCATCTAAAAGCAAAAGATCATTAAAACAAACAGCCAAACAATTAAAATGCTCACACAAAACAATAGAAAGAGAAAATGTAAGAGAAAAAGTATACAAACACCATTGAGGTTGGTGTTGGCCATCTACAGCTGGGCCTGGGACCTATCTTCACGTGAGACTCCTTTGAAAAAACCTATTTTTTTCCTTTGCAAGTTTATGTCAATTGAAGATAGTTTTTTGGTTAGGGGTGGAGCCCATGCTCATTTCCCTTCTCAGCACATGGGCCCTGTGTGCCTTGAACCTGCAGACCTTGTGCATGCTGCCAGTCTCTGTAACTCACATGTGTGCCCTTCCTGTTGTGTCTGTGTCTTTGTTACTACACACTGCAGGAGGAAACTTCTCTTATGGTGGCTGAGGGAGATGCTGATCTGTGAGTACAACAGAATGTCACCAGGAGTCATTTTTCTGGCTTCCCCTAGGCCTATGGCCTAACCAGCCTCAGGTTCTTGGCCACCCAAACAGTGTCAGGCATGGGAGAACCCAAATTTGACTACTTAGAAAAGTATAGTCAGTGTTCCTTTCTGTTATACTACATATACATTCTTTACAATCACCATCTCTGTAAAATTGAATAAAAGGCACAATGCTTAGAGAGAAAATGGAGTTAGGGGTACAGATTAAATGGTTTTGTGAGTTATATATACTAAAAATAAATAAGTATATTAAATGACTAAGAGATAATAAAAACAACAACTGCAATACTAACCCTGAAAAAGTCCCATAGAGCCAGCACTTGTGCATCCCAAGGAGGCTACTAAAACAGGCTCATTTGAAACAGAACGGAGAAGTTTAACACCAGATATAGATGGGGAGATCTTGTAGTACAGTCAGTGGCATGGGGTAGCAGAGAGACTGGAGGCGTGAGCATTTGAGCATCTTCTGCACCTTCCATAGGACTAGCCCACTAGGGCACAATGCTTTCTATTTGTTCTGTACACAGTTATGCATAAGCTTGTATGCTAATACATAATGCTTAAGGTGTGCCCTCTTACAGCAATTGCATTGAAAGCACATTCATTCAAAACAAATACTTTGTCAACCTTATCACAATTAAACAATTTGGTACTTTGCTTCATTTTTCTTTGTGTTTTGTTTTTGTATTACTTGTTTGTGTATATGCATGTGTGCATATGTGCATTGGGAGGCCAGCTGTTGATCCTGTGCCTTTCCCTATCACTCTCTACCATAGTGGAGACAGGTCTCTCACTTGGTCTGGAACTCACTGCATAAGTAAGCAACCCCAGCGTCCCCCATGTCTGTTCCCTAGAGCACTTGTAAGTATGCACTTTCTTACCTAGTTTCCTATGTGGGTAACAGGGCTCTGAACTTGGGTCCTCAAGCTTATGAGGCAAGCATTTTACTGACCAAGCAACCTCTTCAGGCCTTATCTACCTTCCTGGATCAGTCTGGTCTAATATGAGTCACTTTTGTTCTTGCCAAAGGACAAGCTGCTGCTTTCATTGAGGTTTTCTACTGCTTGCTCTCTGGTCTCTTATTGTGCTTGGGTTCTATTGGTCCTGTCTCTCCACTTCATTTGCATGTAATTCATTCACAGTTTTCTAGATTCCTGTGGTAGAACTTTACTTCTTGTCAACACTCTTTCCTAAGTTTTTACCTACATTTTCTCTACTGTTTTAGCTATATTTCAAAAGACTTTACAAGATAAGGGTTTTTTTTTCTTTTCTTTTCTTTTCTTTTCTTTTCTTTTCTTTTCTTTTCTTTTCTTTTCTTTTCTATATATATTTTTTGCCAACATTGTATTCAACATGGTGTTTGATATTTCTAAATCTATAATAATAAATATACTTTCCCCTCCTTTTCTGTTAATCATAGCAAAAATCTTGGGGGGGTGTGTGTGCATGCGAGTGAGTGAGAGAGAGAGAGAGAGAGAGAGAGAGAGAGAGAGAGCTCAGAGTGCACTGCAAAAAAATCACAAATGATTAACAAAAAAATATTATGTTGAGAAGGAAAGAGAAGAGAAAGAAAATTAGGATGAAAAATTATTTGGAAAAATAACAGCAAATATTCTGCCAGATTTGGCAGAGGCACACAACTGCAGATCCAAGAAACTGAGTGCAATTCAAATCCAGTAATCCCACTGAATCCCGTGCCGGCATGCATCCACAGTCAGAGCTGTATAAGCTACGGACAAAGACAACGTCCTGAAAGCAGGGCAAGGAGAGCTCCGTCTACCTGCTGCACAAAATCAATTCAAATGATCTTAGGTTTCCAGTCAAAACTGTGGAAACCAGTCGGAAGTGATCCATGCTCTCCCAGTGCTGAAAGGAAGTAGTTGTCAGCCAGGAGTACTGTAGCCAGAAAGAAAATGTCTTCCACACATGAAGAAAAAAGTACAGACACTGTCAATTGAAGGAAAAAATAAGAGACTTGCCTCTAGAATACCTACCCTAAAAGAATGGCCTGAAGAATTTCTCTCAAGAGAAAAGATAGTAAAGGAAGAACTGTTGAGGCAAGAAGGGACACTCAGTGGGGTACAGGCTGCCTTACTTCCTCCTCGTCAGGGTTCCAAGTCATGTTGGATGGTTGAAGCAGAGTTATCGTATCCTCTGACACGGCTATCAGTGTATGTAGATTGTTTAAATTCTAATATTTGTTTATGACAACTGAAGTTGGAGAAGGGTAAACGGCCGTGGCCTGAGATGATGTTACCAGTGACTGAGAACCATTGCATCGTTAAATAGACAATCTTTTCAGCAACAGAGAAGCTTCTGCGTGGGACCCATGTTAACAACTTCACATAGAACAACCTGTGTGTATGTGTGTGTGTGTGTTCTCTCTCCCACTCTCTGTGTGAGTGTGCATGTGTGTGTATCTCTCTCTGTATGAGAGTGTGTGGTACATACCCATGTATCCAGGTGGAATTCAGTAATCAATGTTGGATGTATTCCCCCAATAGCTCTCTCTGTCTTATTCTTGAGTCAAAGTTTCTTGTTGAACCCAGAGCTCAACAGCAAGCCTCAGCAATCTTCCCATCCCTCTTTTCCCAGCACAGGGGTTCCAGGTGTGTTCCACCTTGGCTGGCTTTTTAGATGGATGCAGGGAATCAAAATGCAGGTCCCTGTGCTTTACTAAGTCATCTCCTTAAAGCTTTGGAAAGACGGGACTTGTTTTAGCTGGTGTTCAGAGGCTTCATCAGATGTGAGGACATGAATTAGACCCAGTGCCTAGTGAGACCTAAGGCAGCACGAGACACATGAACACAGCACCTGCTTGGTAAATAGGTCAGCCTGGCACAGAGCTGCTCTGAAAGCAGCTGTGAAGAGATCCTGGCCTCTGAGGAAGGCTCTCCAGTTATCTCCACTGATTATCCAGGTTCATGTAGCCACAGAATAAGCCATACTTAACACATGGTTACTGCTTCAGTCACTGTGGAAGATCATTTGGCAATCTCCATATTTTATGTCCTTAGTCTTAGGCTGAACATGTCCTTGGCCTTGTCCTGGCTTTAAGCCAGAAATGCCAGGGGTGTTTGTGTACTCTGATATCTGGCCAGGATTCTAGAGGATTTTAAGCTTATTCATTTGGAGGTAAGGGGTAACCCAGAAGCTCTGAAGGCCCCTAAGGGAAAGCGGGTGCCTCCTGGTCAGAAGAGTAGGATCTATGTCTAAGTGGAGACGTAGCATTGCCTCTTACCTAAGCGTTAACCCAGTCTGGTTCCTCAAACACCTAGCCAAAGAACCAGGAAAAGCCTATTCCTACCTCCCCCAACCTTCCACACCTCCACCTGGGGTTTACCCGAAGCCCAGGCTAAAGAGATCAGAGGCATAGGTAACCCTTTAATGAGATAAAGTACTTTTCCTGCCACAATTCCGATCTCTAGCACAATCCCCTTGAGCCACCATAAGGTTTGGATGGGGTCAAGACTCAGGACAGTTTAGTGATTTCCTTTTTTGTTTTTTCTTCCTTCTTTTTCCTTCAGTTGCTGGCCAGAATCTGGTTTGTTTGTTTGTTTGTTTGTTTGTTTGTTTGTTTTCTCTCACTCTGGCCTTTCTTATTCTTATCCTTGCCCACCATGTGGCTGTTTGCCCACCCTGTGGATGAGCATGTTGGTTTGACTCAAATGGCCTGGCTCCCCACCCCACCCCATCCCCTTTTTCTCACTAGCTCCCTCTTCTAGGCAGCTGCTGAGATTTGCAGCTTGTCTGCTTTGGATTTTTTTCTTTAATAAAAAATAATAAAATTGTCCTTGAACTTCAAAAGAAAGATTATTACTATTATTAATTTATTATTATAAATGCATATTCACTCAAAAACTAAAGAAAGTAATGTTGAACAGCAGCACTTACTATGGAAATAATTGATTAAAAGATATAAATTATTTCTCCCAATTACATAAAAATCAGTCCAAGGATATTACCATGTTTGTTAAAAGTCTCACCTGAGGAATACCGAATGGCTGAGAGGCACCTGAAAAAAATGTTCAGCATCCTTAATCATCAGGGAAATGCAAATCAAAACAACCCTGAGATTCCATCTCACACCAGTCAGAATGGCTAAGATCAAAAATTCAGGTGACAGCAGATGCTGGCGAGGATGTGGAGAAAGAGGAACACTCCTCCATTGCTGGTGGGATTGCAAGCTGGTACAACCACTCTGGAAATCAGTCTGGCAGTTCCTCAGAAAACTGGATATAGTACTACCGGAGGATCCCACAATACCTCTCCTGGGTATATATCCAGAAGATGTTCCAACTGGTAAGAAAGACACATGCTCCATTATGTTCATAGCAGCCTTATTTATAATAGCCAGAAACTGGAAAGAACCCAGATGCCCCTCAACAGAGGAATGGATACAGAAAATGTGGTACATTTACACAATGGAGTACTACTCAGCTATTAACAAGAATGAATTTATGAAATTCCTAGGCAAATGGATGGACCTGGAGAGCATCATCTTGAGTGAGGTAACACAATCACAAAGGAACTCAAATGATATTTTCTTACTGATAAGTGGATATTAGCCCAGATACTTACCAAGATATAAGATACTTACCAAATTGTATCTTATACCCAAGATATAAGATACAATTTGCGAAACACATGAAACTCAAGAAGTACAAAGACCAAAGTGTGGACACTTTGCCCCTTCTTAGAATTGGGAACAAAACACCCATGGAAGGAGTTACAGAGACAAAGTTTGGAGCTGAGACAAAAGGATGGACCATCTAGAGACTGCCATATCCAGGGATCCATCCCATAATCAGCCTCCAAACGCTGACACCACTGCATACACTAGCAAGATTTTGCTGAAAGGACCCTAATATAGCTGTCTCTTGTGAGACTATGCCAGGGCCTAGCAAACACAGAACTGGATGCTCACAGTCAGCTATTGGATGGATCACAGGGCCCCCAATGGAGGAGCTAGAGAAAGTACCCAAGGAGCTAAAGGGGTCTGCAACCCTATGGGTGGAACAACAATATGAACTAACCAGTACCCCGGAGCTCTTGACTCTAGTTGCATATGTATCTAAAGATGGCCTAGTCGGCCATCACTGGAAAGAGAGGCCCATTGGTCCTGCAAACTTTATATGCCCCAGTACAGGGGAATGCCAGTGCCAAGAAGTGGGAGTGGGTGGGTAGGGGAGTGGGGGAGGGGGATATGGGGATTTTTGGGATAGCATTGGAAATGTAAATGAGGAAAATACCTAATTAAAAAAAAAGAAGTCACAAGGGGCGCTGGTTTTGGTGACAGCTTCTTCCTGCTCTGCCTCTGCTGGTTTGGAAGCCCTGGTCTGCAGCCTGACTCAGTGAGCTTTTTCACATGAAGTCGGACCTTGTGCTTGAAAGCTTCCTCCATGGTATTTGGGACGTGTTTTCTCAGAATACTTGTCTTAGACATGCTCCTTCCATTAAAGATAAGCGTCCAATGCCTGAGATTCGGGGCACACCTAAGAACAGAGTCCCAGAAAGTCTCCACGTATTAGGAGCAGGACCTGAGGCCCAGTCGATAGGCTAAACTTTTGAGACCAGGACAAACTTGAAAGCAGCACAGCACAGCGTGGTACCTGTCTTCTTCCATTCTTCCAAGGACAGACCAAGATGCAACTACAACATGAGAGTCATGTGAACATCTAGAAACGTCCCTCTGTTGACCCAAGGTCTACGCTGTCTTATAGAAGTTTGGACGTTGAAGACTTGCAGACCTCACAAAAACATCATAAATGACCACAATTAAATCATTTGAATCTAGTTATTTTTAAAGCAGTTTAGCGCACTAGGGCAATCGAAAAGTGCTAAGAAGCAGCTATGGACCAAAACAATGCCACCCTAATCCACGTTAAAATGGCCGCAGCACATTAATATGCTCTTATCTATCATTTGTGAATCAGGAAAGGTGGCCAACTAATTTCCAATTATCCTAGAAATAAAAGTGGGTTGTTGCTTTGTTTCTCTCGCTCTTTGTAATCAGAGGTTCTATGCAGGAATTGGTTGGGGACTGGTTCTCATGCTTTGTCTTAAGTCAGCTTCCAAAATCACACAGGAATCTACCTGTCCAGATGCTAAGGGTCCCTGTCTACAATTGGTTTTTGATAGATCAATAAAGAGCCAGCAGCCAATGTCTGGGCAGGGAGACAGAGGCAGGATTTTTAGGATTCCCAGCAAAGAGACACAGAGGAGAGAAGGAACAGAATCGCTATGATGGGGAAGCAGAGATGTCAGACTTAAGACCCCACCGATATGGAAGAATCCGGAAAAGTGGGCCCAGGGGCCATTCCTCCAATTGGGTCTGGGAGAGCAGAGATGAAATACAGACTTTAAGAGGTGTTAACTCAGGAACCTCGGAGGGTAAAGTGAGTTAGTCATGTGGAGTTAGAGAGGTGCCCAGCCGTTGAGCTAGTAAGGCATATTAAAAATGATGCACTCTCTCTCTCTGTCTCTGTCTCTCTCTCTCTCTGTCTCTCTCTCTGTCTCTCTGTCTCTCTCTGTCTCTCTGTCTGTCTGTCTGTCTCTCTCTCTCTCTCTCTCTCTCTGTGTGTGTGTGTGTGTTTCATTCATGAATCCAGAGCTCTTGAGCACGTGCAGAGTCACTTATACACCCACTGGAAGTGCAGAGCAGCTTAATAATTTACTGCTTCAAGAATTCTCCACAGCTGCCCAGTAAGGATAAATTACCTCCAAGACACCCAGGAGAATCAACCCTTTAGTCTTCATCTACATGAGTGAACACTAAGGCTGAATGTGCGACCTACCTCCAACTTTCCATTTCTGAGTACACATGTTTCTGTACCTGTGCCTAACTGGTGTATATCACCATCTCATGGATGATGATGTGAGAAGTGTGACTGCCAGGGCCTAGCAAACACAGAAATGGATGCTCACAGTCAGCTATTGGATGGATCACAGGGCCCCCAATGGAGGAGCTAGAGAAAGTACCCAAGGAGCTAAAGGGATCTGCAATCCTATAGGTGGAACAACAATATGAACTAACCAGTACCCCCCTGGAGCTCGTGTCTCTAGCTGCATATGAATCAGAAAATGGCCTAGTTGGCCATCAGTGGAAAGAGAGGCCCATTGGTCGTGCAAACTTTATATGCCTCAGTACAGGGGAACGACAGGGCCAAGAAGTGGGAGTGGGTGGGTGGGGGAGTTGGTGGGGGAGCATGTGGGGGACTTTCGGGATAGCATTGGAAATGTAAATGAAATAAATACCCAATTAAAAAATAAAATAAAATAAAATAAAATAGAAGTGAAGAGTCAGAAAGAAGCATGGAAGCGCTGAGAAGTGACTTGGTAGAAGGTAGAGACATGGGCTTTTTCATGATGAATCCCTCTGCAAATATCCTCCCCAAGCTGTTGGGTACAATTCTTAAAAGAGGCTCATGTCAGTAGACTGGAAGAAGCCACTGGGTGCTGTCTTGAGCTTTTATTTTTGTCAGGGCTGAGGCTGAGAAAACCTGACCTCAGATTCAGATGTGCGGGCGCCGCTTAGCGGTCACTTTCGGAATTACATGTATGGGACAGCATTATTATAGGCATGATCAGGGACTGGGTGTTGATAACTTGTCTGAAAGTGACAAACACCACCCTGGAGTTTTGTTGCCTTTTTCAGAGGAACAAAAAAAAGTGTTTTGTTGTTGCTGTTGTTGTTGTTGTTTTTAGGTTAAACTGGGTTTTTGCTCTTTGTTTGTTTTTGTTTTTAAAGCGACTTGTCTCTGATAAGATAAGAAAATTGTCATTCCATTTGAAACAGTCTGGGGTGAGGCCAGCAGGTCCTTACCCCTGGTGTTTGTGTAGGGCCTTGTAGATGACTCAACCCGAACAGTGCTGTCCACCACAGGCTGACAGAGGGAGCCTCATTGTGTAGTCGTCCACTGCTAGTTGGCGTTGGGTGCTAAAAGGGTGTTACGGTGATGAGCAGTTCAGCGTCTGCTCAGACTACATCTTCAAATACAAAGGCTGGTCCACTGCGGCCGCACACCTCTGTGACTCCAGCACTAAAGAGATGGAGGGGAGCGGGTTGAGAGTGGGGGATGAGACGTTCAAGGCCATCCACCTAAGTTAGGCAGTGAGTTCCCTGCCAGCCTTCCCTATCTAAGATTGTCTCAGAAGACAAAAGATAGAAAGGAGGATAGAGAGTATGAGGAAGAGAAAAGGAAGAGGAGGGAAATAGAAAAAGAAAAAGAACTCTGGCTTTAGCAACTCTTTTTCTCTTATGTCCTTAGAATAGCCATTCTTCAAAAAATCTCCTCACTTGCCCTTTAAAATTCCCAACAACAGCCTGTGCGCCACCTCCAGCTGCCTCTGTGACTCCATCAAAGATAGCACTCATGGGGTATCAGAAATAGTCTTCTGTCAGCCTGGGCGGACCCTACTACCCTACCCCTCCAGTTAGTTTTTGGAAAAGCAAATCAGATGTAGAGGCTCCCTCTGTTCCTCAGCTTCCTTCACTCTGAGGCAAAATTCCCATTGCTTGACCGACCTGGCAGCCCCTTCCCTACTGCCGGTTTTGGCTTCTGTTGCTTTCTTCAAGTCCTGTGAATATGCCTGCACTCGCCCAGGTCAGGATCTCTTTGAATCTGCAAGTCTAGACTGTTTTATACTTTATGGGATATAGTATAGACCCCAAACAGTAAAATTTACTATGCCTTATTTTGCTTTTCCATAAGATTTTATCTCTGATATTATGTGGTTATATATCTACTGTTTTGCATATCTCAGAACCTGGAAAAAATACATACATGTGTGTGTGTGTGTGTGTGTGTGTTCCCATGAAAACGACTGGATGTTCTCTGCTTAACTGTTAATCTCAGCACCTAGAATAATGTCAGGCACATACTAGGTGGGCAAATACTGATTAAAGAATGACTATACTAGTTCCTAACCCAGACCTATTGACACATCTCCCTTCACAACATCCCTGATTGACCCGTGCTATCCCTCTGAATGAGGAAGTGGAGTGAACTTTGGAGCACTTAATGAGTTAGTGCATTTTCAGTCCACCACCTCATCCTCCTTAGACACATGAGCTGTTCTCAGGAACTCAGCATCTGCACCTTTCTGCCCAAGGTGGGGGATTTGGTGTCAGTCATTTAGCAGTAAATTTCAGAAGGCAAGTGCAGGACTGTCTTCACTCCGAGTGACCTCTATTTACAGCCCATCATGCACTCACCTGGAAAAATCTAGCTTCAAATAAACAACTCATGATTCCAGATGGCTGGTTAAAAATCTCAAAATCAAAGTCAAGTAACTTTGGCGCTACAGAAATCAAAATAGTCACAGCGGGACACTCTAGCCAAAGACCACAGTGCCCTCTGCTGGCCATGAGTGGACAATGAAGGGAGGATCGCAAAGAAACCACCATTTCATTGAACTCATGAAATTGCTATAACACATTTCTAGTTGTATACCAACGGCTGACTCCTACCAGAGAGGCCGAGGGTGCCATAGGCACTATCTTTGAGGCTCATCCCTCAGTAACTGGAGTAGTCCCACAATGTCTGTCTCTCACAGGATGACAGCTGAGAGAGATGCCGAGTCCAGGAGGCTGGGTGCCCTCACATTCCAATCTGGCACCAAAAATCTCTAGCAAGTTCCTGCAGAGCTGTTCATCCTTGTCAACAACGGAAGCGTAGAAACACTGCTTTTGATACTGGAAAACAAAAGCGGTGGCAGTAGCCAGGGAAGCTAAATCAGGCGGCAGGCTAGAAGGCCAAGAGCTGAAGGCCAGTCATCTTCCTTGAGCCCTGGCCTTTGCATCTGGGCTGCTACACGCAGGGTGGGTCTTCTCATGCCAAGTATGGCAATCAGAGTAGTTCATTGGGCGAGGTGCCCAGCTCAGAGGACTCTAACCCGTGCCAGGCCAACACTAGGCATCATACAATTCCTCCAAAGAAACTGGAACATGGCTGTAATAACAGTGAACATTCAGCATGTTTGCAAGGGGTTAGTGTGGGGAAGAGAAGTGAGGATGCACACCGGACAGGGGAAGAGAAATGTGGATGCACACAGAAAAGAAAACATGACATAGTCTAGAATACAAGGTGGACGCTGACTCAGCACCTACATGTGTGAGGTAATCCCTGAGCTGTCACTGACTTGGACCTATGAAGGAGACAGAGCATACATGGGAGTTACATCCCATGATGAAGCAGAAGATGTGTGCAGAAGAGAACATGGCTAGACTTGAAGGCTCTGGTAATTACTTTTGGTTGCCTACTTACCAACCAATCTCTAAGCTATTTTCTCTTCATGATTTCTCTTTCTGAAAGCACCAGATACTCACTGTCCAAATGACCTTATGGCTAGAGAAGGTTATGTGGCCCAGTCCTGACCGGTGGTTTATATATAAAGGGATTTGTCACAGGGATGGCTAAGATATAGTTTCTTCCAGAAAGCAGACACAAACAAGATGCCCATGAAAACAGACTACCACTTTCGATCTGCTTGCATTACTTGTGTAGAGATGTAGCCTTGAATTTGCCTGGTGACAGTGACTGGAAACATTACCAGTGCTGTGGGGATGGAGCCTTAGGTGACATAGCAGGGTTGTTGAAGTAGTACCCAAGTCCTCCTGTCCTTGGATTTCTTGTCATGGAAGAAAATACAAACTTTGTGGCCTACATCACTCTTTATTCTGTTATTTACTCTCTTTCTCTCACTTTGTCTCTCTCTCTCCCCCCTTCCTCCCCATTATCTATACACTAACACGTTCACATCCTATGATGTACTGGTTAGTTTCTGTCAGCGTAACACAAACCTAGGCTTCCTTGGGATGTGAACCACCATGGAGGAACTACCGCCATCAGATTGATCTGTGGGGCATTTTCTCTGAGTAGCCAGAGGAAGAAAACCAGTGAGAAGCATTCCTGTGGGCTCTGCGGGCTCTGCTTCAGCTCCTCACTAAAATTCCTGCCTTGAGCTCCTGCCCTGACTTCCTTCAGTGATGGACATTCAGCTAGAAGTATAAGATGAAATAAACCCTTTGCTTCCCAAATCGCTTTGATTGCATTTGATCAGCATTTTGGTACAACAGAGAAGCAAACTAGGACATATGGTATGAGGAGCCAAAAGACAGTTTTAGGAAATCTATAACACACACACACACTTGCATTTTAAAAGTGTTCAGTTTTGAGGGCTGGAGTGATGACTCAGTGGCTGTTCTTTGTAAAGGACCCATGTTCAAGTCCCAACACCCACTCGGCAGCTCATGACTGTCTATATATAATTCCAATTCCAGGGTACCTGACACCTTCACACAGACATACAGGCAGGCAAAACATGAATGCAGTTAAACTAAAAATAATGAATATTTAAAATGTTGAGAAAGAAACCAAAACAATTAGGATATTCCCAATGTTGTAAATGGAGATAGGAGAAGAGGCAGAAATTTGGGGTTGTCTTTCTTTCTTTCTTTCTTTCTTTCTTTCTTTCTTTCTTTCTTTCTTTCTTTCTTTCTGATATTTCCTTTATTTACATTTCAAATGTTATCCCCTTTCCTGGTTTCCCCTCTGAAAACCGCATCCTCCTATCCCTTCCTTCTTCCCCCTGCTCACCAATCTACCCACTCCCACTTCCTGGCCCTAGCATTCTCCTACACTGGGGTATAGAGCCTTCACAGACCAAGAACCTCTCCTCCCATTGATGACCAACTAGGTCATCCTCTGCTACATATGCGGTTGGAGCCATGAGTTCCACCATGTGTGCTTTTTCGTTGGTGGTTTAGTCCCTGGGAGCTCTGGAGGGTACTGGTAGGTTCATATTGCTGTTCCTTCTATGGGGCTGCAAACTGGGTTTGCTTTCTTAACTACAAGTCATTTATCAAATATATATATATTTATTTTGCTTTCATTCATATATGTATACATATATGAATGAAAGCAAAATAAATCTCAAGTTGGGGTTTGGGTAATATGGTAAACTGATGGGTTATTTCTTGATATGCAGATTTTTAGAAAAGAACCAGATCAAGGATGGAATGGAAATTATGAATTAAGCTTAGGAGATACTGGGTGTTAGGTGCCAAGATGTGATGTCCAGTAGACAACAGGAGATCTCTTGGAGCTCAGATAGAGCTGTACTTAAGATGAAGAGTTTAAATATACTTACACATAGCAGGGAATTGAAACCAAGAAAGGAATTTTTAAGAAGCACATGTGTAGAAAGAAGACAAGAAAAGAGGCTCGGAGATGAGCCTTGTGATGACCACCCCTTACAGACAGATGGGAAGAAAAGCCGCAGAAACGAACCAGCAAGGGCACAGAATCGTCAACAATGGTAAAGTGAAGCTTCCAGAAGGAGAACAAAGGGTGTGTGTGTGGGTGTTTGAAGGTATAAGCAAGCAGTAAGGGAAGGACGCTGAGGTGACCTTTGTCCTGTGCTGAGTCCTCACGCTAAGCACAGAGGTCAGAATTAAGCCAAGGGGATGAGTGGAAAAGACTTGACTTCTCTGTTCAGAAGATGCCTACGGAGGGACAAAACCTGACAGACGATTGGGGAATGCCTGGACCGCAGAGGTAATGATTTTCTCAAAACTGGTGACAGATAGTCCTAGTTACATACTAAAGAGAAAGAGCTAGACATAAGAGAGGAAATCAGGTGAAAGCTGATGGGACAGGTC
Source organism: Mus caroli (assembly GCF_978045245.1). Lineage (NCBI taxonomy): Eukaryota > Metazoa > Chordata > Mammalia > Rodentia > Muridae > Mus > Mus caroli. Next base: position 70,167,635 of record NW_028227261.1, read on the forward strand.
TCAGGATTCTCTGGGGATCTTGCAAACAAATACTGAAGGACTTGATTTCTAGTGAGGATTCTATCACAGCATCCAAATATCTGTAGGACACTCTAGCTGCCAACCACAGAGTTACAGCGGAACCCCACATTCTTTAGGAAAGCCTGGGAGCCTTTAGGCCTGGGGAGTTGGCAACAGCCTGTGCATTTATCCCACAGACAACCTGGCATCCCATGGAGTGTTCCTGGGCCCCTTTACTGGGAGGAATTCTCTTCTAACAAGCATCGTTCTCCCCTTGATGCACAGAAAATCATTCCTCTCTACAGATGGTGGCCTAATTGCATTATCTTTGACCCAAATAAGCTTACTTTTCTACATGATGAAAAGTGAGAGTTACATGTGGCTGTATTTCCCCATATGCAAATGTTCACAGTCAATCTCATCCATGTAGGATGAGATTGTAGGAGCACAGCATGCTCTCTCATGGCTGTGCTAGCTGGAAAGACTTTTAAAGATGAGATTGGCACTTAAGATCTATATCGCTTTTAAATCGGCTCCCAATAATTCAATGCTCTACAATCTCAGGGCCAGAGAGTTGGATCGTCACTTGAAGTGTTTATCCATATTCATGGTCTCCTCTAGTGACAATCCTGAAATTCTCTTGTCCTTTTACAATTTCACCTAGCAGTCAATTACCTCTGCCAACTGGATGTTCTTTCCAAAGATTCACTGCATATAAAAGTAACTTTTATTTGCCTGATGTAATTGTCATCTCCAAGGCTAACGGTCTCTGTCTGCTAACCTAGGCCTGGTAGATTCTACCCTCCATACAGTCTTAGCTAGGCACAGAATGTTTTTATTGTTGATCTCTGGTTGGCTGATTCAATTCAGCTGTTCTGGCTCAAAATCCTTTTCAAGCTGACTGACTCAATCTGGCTTCTCTCTCTCAGCCTCGGACTAACTTTGGCAATATGTTCTAATCTTCTGGTTTCTTCTCATTCTCTGACTTGTTCTTTCTTCACCCGTGTCTAGCTTGTTCTCTCTCTGCAACCTGTCTCTGTACAACTGTTCCAGTAAAAACTGCCCCACCCTCATGCTGATTAAGTAGCCTCTCCTTTCTCTGTTCTCATGAGAGTTGTTCTGTTGAATCTTTCTCTGATTTGTCACTTACCTCAGAATTAGACATCACTTTCAAACGTGGACGCTTCCTTCTACAAACTAACTTTACCTTCACTGTTTGGGATTAAAGGTACGTACTAAGGATGTGTCTGTATTTCAGCCAGAGGAATTAAAGATGTGTGCTAAGGAATGAGCCACACCACAACTAGAAACAATTTTTTTCCAGTAAACAACACAATCTCAGGGTTCATAGTATGACCAAATACCCTGCAACAACGGCTCCATTCAACCTTGGTAGTTAGCATCTTTTTGAGATGTGTGAGAAGTGTCTATAAATACTGAATGCAAAGTGTCTCCCCAGTGAAGAATCCTGTGTTGTTGTCTTGACCTACACCACAAGATCAACTATGCTAGAGAAAACGTGGTTATCTTATGCCATGTTGAAAGAGAAGCCTTGGTGTCTCTCAGAATATCCTGGGAAGGAGAACTGAGAGTATAGTAGAGTTTCCCAGACCTGGAAGATCTCTACAGTGAAAGTAACTGCATCGAGGAGTCAGGGCCCAGTGAAGCTGAACATCATGATGAACACCAGCTGAAAGTAGGTCAAACACACTGAGACAAACGTGCAAGCTTCAGCCCAGCTCACCTATGCAGAAAGCACACAGATCGGATGATGGGGCCTTTTTGGCCTATGTTATATGCCTTTCCACCCCCTGGCATCTCACATTGCTTGAGTGAGTGTTTAGCCATTGTTAAATAAATAAGTGCTTGCCCCACGTCCTCCTGAGGCCCATTCCATGCGCCTGCCCATGCGAGAAGCAGCTTCTTCACACACATCCATGCCTGAAGTCTGAAGCATCTGCCCAGTGACTTCAGCTCTATGTTGAAAAGCACAGCTTGAGTTTGCTATTCACTAGCACAGCTCATGGGATCAATACACCCACAGCCCTTTCATCAGAATTCAGCCTCAGCGCCTCTGGAGACTAGGAAGCTGGATCTCTAAGAAGCCCCCAAAGACCTCCAAAGGTCATGAGGGAAGGAGACACACCAGAAAACAACTTAAACATGAATGGATTGTCAAGCAGGCTTGACATTTAAATTTTTTTCCATGAACTTATTATTAGTTGGAGTTTGTATGTTATATAGACTATAATTAAATAATTTAGCATTCTTAATTTAGAAAATAAAATCATGCCCCTAGCATCTAGTCTATGGCTTTAGGATCCTCTCTTGCTCAAAAGGACCAGGGCTAGTGTGAAGAAACTCTTAGAAACATTAGTTCATAATATTTTTAGAAGGCATTTTGATCATCATTGCAAAGGATAATTAACAACTGTTTTGCAAATGGGAAAACAGAAAGAAACATATCATGCTGGGAGAGGAGAGCAGGGGAGGACTGGGAGGAGGATAGCTGCTAACATGAAGGATGTTTTAAAAAGCCACTATGCATCTACTATGCAGGTGTTACTACCTTTCCAAGATGACATGGGTTGCCAAGCAAAACACTCCAGTGCCAGGTAGGATACTATTCTTTGAGTTGTTTACTTGTAGTGTAGGTACCCCGAAAACAAAACAGGCTATTGTCATTTCTATTGGCTGTCCACCAGAACTTGATAGAAAGACCGTGTTGCTGAAGGTACCACACAATTTGGTTTCAGGAAATGGAGAAACCAAGTTGGTACTGTCCAGGAAGTTTCCCTGCTGCTGAATAACTTTCATAGTACTGAAAGGTGTCATGTAGGTTTCTGGGGAGCGGATGTCATCAACAACCTTACCCAGCTGTGTCCCTTATAAGCTCAGTCATGACCAGCATAGGATATTGGTACAGAAGTGTTTTGGATTTGGTTTGTTGCTTATATTGCCAGGAAAGGGATAAGATGCAGGATTGGGAGCTGTAGAAGGGAGAGCATACAATCATGTAAGAGTCAGGGAGGAGCAGCCCCAGGTGCCCCCCATTTGGGTTTGGGGTAGCAAAGATGGAATATGGATTTTTTAGTAAGTAATAATTCATGAGTATCGGAGGGGAGGTGTTAGCAATGTGGAAGTTTGGTTGTGACCCAGCAATTGTGCTGTTTAAGACATATTAAAATAGAAGGCTCTGTGTGTATGTGTGTGCCCACACACACGTGCATGCCTGTGCCACGTGTCTGTGTTTAATACAGAAGGTTTCATAAAGAACCTTCCTTCCTTCACTTCTCTCCATCTTATTTTTCTTGAGACTGAATCTCTCACTGACCACTTCTCTGTTGCTGTGATAAAACACTGTCTAAAAAAACAACTTGGGGGAGGGAAGGGTTTATTACATTTTAGACATTACAGTCCATTACTGAGAGAAGCCAAGACCTGAACTCAAGACATGAACCCAGACAAAGCAACTAAAACACAGACCATGAAACACATGGTCCTATGCTGGTCATGACTGAGCTTATATGGGACACAGCTGGGTAAGTTTGTTGATGACATCTGCTCCCCAGAAACCTACATGGCACCTTTCAGTACTATAAAAGCTATTCAGCAGCAGGGAAATTTCCTGGCCACTCGCTAGTTTGTTTTCCATGGATTGCCCAGCTTGCTTTCGCATACAACCCAGGACCAGTAGTGGCATTGTTCACAGAGGGCTGGATCTTCCACTTAATGAGCAATGAAGAAGACGACTCACAAACATGCTCACTGGCCAATTCATCAATTAATGATGAATCAATCCTCCCAGGTCATCCAGTTTGTGTCAAGTTGATGAAAAGTAACCAGCACTATGAATCTGGAGTTCAATATTTGGCTACACTGGTTGGCCAGTGATCTTCCTCCTGCTTCTAGCTCCCTGGTGTTGCGTTTTTGTGTGTGCAATCAGAAATTTATGTGGATGATGGAAATCTATACTCAGATCTTCATGATTGTGTAGTAAGATCTTTACTATATCCCTGCACATAACATTTTCAGTGCCATAATATATTAGGCATGGAATGAAGATATTACCAAGTTTGAATTATTCTGTGGTTGTTATCTCCAAATAACTAAAGACTCAAATTGTTCTCATTCAATGAATGGGATACACTGAAATAGGTGCAAAGAGGGGATTTAGGAAAATGAAAGTGATTTTCTCATAAAGTTAAGCTCCTATTTAAAAACTCCACAGTATGGGTCCAAAAAACACAACAACATCAGTCCTGGAAGCTATAATCTTGGTTTCACTTGTGTGACGACATCATGACTATCATCTTTCACTTTTTAAAAATACTTCATATATATGTTAAGGCACTTAAATCTTAACAATAAAGTACTTTTAGATCCTCATTTTACAGTTAAGGAAACTGAGTTGCAGAGGTAGTTTATCCCATACAACAGCTCTATGTAGAGGCAAGGCAGGAACATTTGTGTATTCTGAACTTGGGTAATATATCTGTCTTTTGATATGCTGTCTGCTGTTGCACAAGAAGAGCTTTGCAGTGTTTTGGAGTTTTGGAGTTAGAAAAACCTGTGTTGGGATTAAGTGCCTCTGCTCATACATAGTGAGACTGACATTTTTCTCTTGAGTCTGTTGCATGATTTAATATGTAGTCTATGAGATAATATAAGTAAAATGGAAACTCTTAAGAAAGATTCCTCTCCCAGTGAAAGATTAATAGATTATTGTCTATATATTTTAAGTAAGATACATGAAATATTGAGAATTTACTGGAACAACAAGATACCTACCAAACAAAGCAAGAAAGTTTCAGTTAGATCTCACCATGCCTATGTTTTCTTACAATATATCTGAACATGCATTCCTTCTTCCAGGAACTACTCACCTGGTAGTGGCCACAGAGGCTTCGCTCTCATGTGCACACAAACCCTCTGTGCACGTGCAGTCATCACTGAGAGCCATGCCAGTCCCCTGGGACTTGATTATGACAATAAGCAGAGTCCACAATCACTAAACTTATCATCTGGATAGCAATAGGACAGACACGGGCATGGACCTCTTGATTGGCCTCTCATTCATGGACCAGATAATTCTATCTTGTTGTGATTTTTAAAACAAGAGTAGGAATCAGCCTACAATGTACAAAATTCTCTCTAAGAATTAATAAAATAGTTTAAAATAAAAGTAAGGTTTTAATCAGAATTAGGTTTTTATCAGTTATGGCCATGGAAGACAGTAATTCCCCCCTTCCCCATGACACTATACAAAATGAAATGAACGGAAACAAAACAAATGGGCAGGTAAAGTGATTTTGATAAGGCTGGAAGAAGAGTATAACCCACAGGTTACCCCTCAAGAAACATCTATGGTCTTTCCAAAGAACACAAAGTAGAAGCAGAGGTGCACAGGAAGAAACTGTGCATGGAGAATGTAGGAGAGAGGGTTCAGAAGATACTGTGAGAACACACTTCCTGTAGGTAGTGGCTTTCCTCTGTTGCACCAGATGAACATCCCTAAACATAACAAGAATTGCTAAGGCTGGGGCAAGGAGGGCAGAAATGGATTGAGTGGAAGCTGTGCGGTGTGGTAGGGAGTATTCATGGATATCACTTCAAACTCCCCTTGGCTCTTGCACTGGGTTGTATGGACACAGGTAAACAATGTCTTGCCTTGGGCTAAGACTGTGGTACTCACCTCCACTCAGCCATGAGAAACTCAGAAGTGGAGATACAGGAATCCTTTCCTTTCGCCCACATGTGAAGAGGTCCCAGGAGACTCTAATAGGATCAAGCAGTAGCTATCAAGGTTGAACACTTCAATTATGTGCCTTAAATTGACTGCCCCTAATGATGTACTGTTATAAATCATGTACTGGTAAATGACTGTATCGATAACCTGCTTTCTGGGTTCACTATCTCAGAACAATCTGCCTATATGGTAGCCCTTGCATTCGGTGCTGCCTTTTGGCATATCATGCTACAAAAACTAGAAATGGTCCAGAAAATCATGTGCTCTGAATTGAATTTGGATACAGATTACACACAGCTCCCAAAGTTAGGAGAACTTAAGGCTAGCAATCCAGGTGGTCACTGAGGAACAAAGAATCATAATTAGTAATTTTTCCCCATGGGGCTTGGGTTAGATGTAGGTAGAAGGTAAATAGACATGGGACTCAGCAATGACAGTTATAAAGATTGTGGCACTGACTTTGTCTAGTAATGGGCTTGAACCTCCTGAAAACAAAATCATGACTATATGTCAAAGCAACATACGTTGTGAAAATAGGGAGCCTCCAGGGAAGCCTTTAAGACCCTCAGAACCAGCCATGGAGATAAACCTGCAAGATAAACAGAGCTCTTATATACAGAAGCATGGGAAATTGTGATGGAGCTGACTAGTTGTCCACATAACAAGAATTACTAAGGCTGATTCATGGAGGAGAACATAGTAGGATATTTCTCCAGATGGACGACTGTTTGTACCAGTATTATTTATCCATTTAACGATATTGCCTCCAATTTTGTATGTTACAGCAATACTCAGCAGACTGAGGTATCCTGAAAACAGAGGGAGCAGGATAATTATACCTCCGTAAAATACCTTTTAAATGATCCCTTCTAAGAATACTGCTTATGCTGTGCTGGTTTGAAGGAGAATGGCCCTCATGTTTGAATACTCAGTTGGTGGAACTGTTTGAAAAGGAATAGGAGGTAAGACCTTGGAGGATCTGTATCACTGGGATGAGCTTTGGGGTTTCAAAAGCTCGTGCCATTTTCCCGTTACCTCTCGCTCTCTCTGCCTCCTACTTGCTGCTCAGGGTGTCAGCTCTCGGTTACTGCACCAGCACCATGCCTGCCTGTCACCATGTTCCCCACTGTGATGGTCATGGACTCGGCCTCCGTAACTGTAAGTCCCAATAAACTCTTCTCTAAGTTGCCTTGGTCATGGTACTTTGTCATAGAAGTAGAAAAGCAACCAAGGTAGATGCTGAATGTAACTTTTACGATTGTCCCAGAAGATGAAATTTCTTGAGGGTGACTGCTCCAGGTTAACTGCTTTTCATCTGAAGTCCAGGTAACAAAGGACACAGAGCACCAGGTGGTTCATTCACGGTGACTGCGAATGGCTGAGTGATTACTCCAACGAGTCCACCATGCTGGTTCTTTATTAGAAGAGCAAAAAGACTTGGGTTTTCTTTCTGAAGATTACATTTCACTGGATATCAGTCTGACACTAAGACCTACTGAGAACAACCAAGTAAAGGAGTAATATCGTGGGTAGCACATAAGAAGGGAAATCTTAAGCTCTGCTACTGCAAAAATATCCCACAAAATTATTAGAATTATTTATCAAGATTTTTTTAAAATAGGTTAATTAATGTGTGTATTTTGGCCACCAGAGGGCAATCTAGGCCCCATGAAACTACTCAGGAAAAAAACAGAGTGTGGGAGGAATGTAAAGGCCGAAATGATGCATGAAGGTAGCACTGCAAATTTGGTGCCTGAGTATAGAGTCAGTCTACCTCAGCTTTCATCAAATTCATGGGCTACCCTCCTCCTGCCCTTGCTGGTTCCCACATAAGTTCAGATCTCTGATGTTCCTATAAGAGACAAGGCTGTGACTTCTGATGTCTAGGACTGACCTATAACGCCACAATGCTTCTCTCTGTTATTCCATTGGAAACAGTTGGATGACAAGGTGACAGGAAACTGGTTCCTTCTTTCCCCCTTGTTTGACCAGTCATGCTAACTTTCCTTGAATCACCAAACAATTTCCCAGGATAAACCAGGTTCACTTAGAGTGTGGCTTTGTAGACCACAGGCATTGAGTCTGGATGGAGTGGGATGGGATACCTGTATAACAGGCAGATCCTGGCTTGCCAGCAGGTGACAGAGTCAGAAATCTGTTGTCAGAATACAAGAAGATTGAGAAGAGCTTATGATCTCTGCTTTTACCCTGGCAGCTTATATCCTTGGGACTCTTAATTTGAACTGTGGGATGCATCAGTCCAAACAAGGAAGAGTTTCTGACAGGGAACCCTATAATGGAAGCATGGCCCTGCAGTAGACATTCTTTCTCTGGTTCCATCACAAGACATGGAGTGACCAGGAAAACATCAACTAATGACTGCAAGATGGGGGAATCCAGGTAGATGGAGTCTGTGGTATCATTGCAGGTGAGGGTGGAAATACATTTGTAAAATCATACCGAATCGATCTATAGACATAACTGTTTTGAGAAGTCAGAGAAAATGGTAAGAAAATGCCTGTGAATAGGAGTCTGCTGGTTTAAGATACTTGCACGTAGTGTAGTGTTTCCCAAACTTGCCTCAACTGGGGAGTCTCTGGGGAAACTGCCACAATGTTTGTCTTAGTAAGGTTTTCTGTTGCCGGGATAAACACCAGAACCAAAAGTCTACTTGGGGAGGAAAGGGTTCATTTAGTCTTATAGCCCATTGTTCATCATCACCAAGGAAATTAGGGCAGGAACTGACACAGTGAAAGTGCCATTTACTGGCTTGCTCAGCCTGCTGTCTTGTATACCCCAAGACCACCTGTTAGGGGAGATACCACCTACTACAGGCTGGGCCTTACCAAATCTATCACTAATTAAGAAAATGTTTCACAAGCAGGCTTACAGGCCAATCTTTTGGAGGCATTTTCTTATTTGATGTTTCTTCTTCCCAAATGACTCTAGCCTGAGTCCTTGACATAAAACTAGGCAGAGCAGTGACTGATGGACTGACTTGGACTCCCCTGGATAGCCTGGAGCACCTGCCAGAGAGGGACTAAAGTGGGACTCTCAGGTCTTTAAAACATGCCTGCATTTCCCCTAGCCTTCTGAAAGCTTGAGTTGACGTGTAATCACAAGGAGAAATGTAATTGGAAAATAACAAAAGAATCTGTTTTGTTTTCTCATCATATGGAGCAGCTCATTTGGCACTGGCTCGCATTGAGAGTACTCTTTGGTGCAGAGTCTTGCTGTTAGTTTCCTTTTGGACTTCAAAAATATTAAGTGCCATCCCTATGAATGCACCTCTTAAAGCTAAAGGGATTGTTTGGCTAAAATGTTGTTGGGAGTGCACACAGCTCCTTCTGACCTCCTGTTCTGTGTAGGCCATGCACCCCTTCCCTGTTGGCCTTTGGCTTTTCATTGTGCTGCACTTCTGATCGCTCTTACTTCTGATGGATATGTTCAGCTGGCTTCGTGTATGAAAAATTGTCATGTTTATAAGCTGCATCAAGGTTAATTAATGACATGTAGAATGATAGTTTAAATTTTGATTAATTTATAATCAGTGAAATTTGATATAAGACGGTTACAGTATTGTTGCCATCTTCCCTCCCAAATGAAAAGCCTAGGTTTTTGTTTGTTTGTTTTTTTGGTCTGTTTGTTTGTTTGTTTTTGTTTTTTGGTCTGTTTTTGTTTGTTTTCTGTCTGTTTGTTTTTGGTCTGTTGTTTGAATTATTTTCTTTCTCTTCTTCTATGTGTGGTACATTGTATTTTTATATTATTAGCCTCACCATGAAATGATTTTTAAAGGTTATTGCAAAAAGAACTTTCATCTTTTGGGGGGCAGTAGTTAGACACATGCTGCAGTCCCCACTTTTCTCTTGTAAAATTGGAGGGTATTTACTCTTTATATCCCTGCTGCCTCCAGACCCTACTTCTTACTGAGGAACAGTGGAGAGTTTCTGGAGACAGACGAATCCTTCCTTCCTCTCTGAAGGTGTGACCCCTGGTGGGTTTCCCATGCTCTAGTGCATGGTGCCACACCCAGGGACACAAGGACATGCAGACAGCACTAACTGGACTTAAAGACTTGAAGTTCGCTGAAAGGTGTGTGTGGAGGGGGCATTGGAGGAATTAATGGAGGAACTAGGAGGTAGAGATGATATTTCACTCTATAGATGGATGAAATTAAAAAATAAAGAAAAATTAAAAACAAAATAGCCAAAAGCCCGGCCAACTTATTTCATTTTCTCTATTTGGCACTGTGTTCTCCTGCCAACAGCACTGCTTCTTAAATCACATGACTTCAAGGAGCCAGCTGCCTGGACTTACTCTCTCCCCCCAAGCTCTTCTTCATCCTGGAATTAGTGATGCAAGTGCCTACTAAACTAACTCACCACTTGTTTCTGGAACTTGCCCCACATGCCCCCAAGCTGGAGATGAGGTTGGGACCAGGTCTGGATTGGCTCCATCCAAAGGCAATGGAGATCCAAAGAATCTCAGTCCCCCCACTGTCAGCCCAGAGAACTGACAAAAAGGAAGAAGCAGAACCCTCTGTTTCGTCTTCAGCAATATTTATTGGAAACAGCAGTGCTTCCCGTGGTGAGTTTATACATTAAGCAGGAAGATTTGCCTTTCACTCCACATGATCCACTACCGCAAGTGGCATATCGGAAGCAGCACGTTAAACCTCTGAAGGAGTCTGTACAGCTAGATAAATAGAACTCTGGGTACCTATCGGGACTTCCATAACTGAAGGAGAACAAAACGAAAACCCAACACTGATCAGCGTACACAGCACTGTACACACAAAATGAGGAAGGGAGGCGTTCAAAGTAATGACTGGAGTGGAAAAGGGGTTTGCATATGCAGCCACATACCTTAAACTGCTAAGCACAAAAATCATCTTTATTTGGTCCTCATTGAGGGCAGAATATGCACAAATGATGTTCAAGGAACACAAACAAGTAAACATGGGAAGGAGCGATGCTCACTGTCTTGTTCTATGGAGTGGGAAATGCTTACTAGTGTTTCTCTCCTACGTCTTTGTGGTAAAGGGACTCAGGGAATGGACTGATTCCTGGGTAAGTAAACAGAGAAGGGAAGACAGCTGTTCCCCCTTCCTGTACCCTTCAGAAACGGACTACGTATATACACAGCTTCTGTACAGCAAGGAATCTGAGCTTAGAGACCAGATTTCTTCCCAATTCAGACTGGAGATTTTTTTCCTTTTCAGCCAACATACAGATTGTTCACCATCTCACTCAGAAATAAATGGGACCCCCCTCATCTGCCAAGTGCTTAACAGCAGGGAGGGAAGAAAACTGGCCATGTCTCAGAAGTATGAGGGAGATAGATAGATAGATAGATAGATAGATAGATAGATAGATAGATAGATAGATAGAGATAGAGAGATAGTAGATAGGTAGGTTGATAGATAGATAGATAGATAGATAGATAGATAGATAGATAGATAGATAGATAGATAATAGATGACTGATAGATAGATAGATAGATAGATAGATAGATAGATAGATAATAGATAGATAGATAGATAGATAATAGATGATAGATAGATAGATAGATAGATAGATAGATAGATAGATAGATAGATAGATAGATAGATAGATGTTGGTGAACAAAGGTGCTTTGGACAATTAATACTTCTGCTAATGGCATCAAGAGACCAAGTTGCTTAAACCAGCAGACAACTTGCTGGTGAGGGGATGTTTTTGCCAACAATTCTGTGACTCACATATTTAGGAAGGGAAAGTGCAACAAAAAGGACTTTCTCCTCTGTAAGTGGAGAACTGGAGACCTTGAGATGGCCCCTGGGTGAGAGACAATATCTTCAGTGAGGAGAGTTTTTCTGCGATGTGGTTCACAGGCATGTTATCAGGAACCACAGCCTCCTGAGAACTGTGAAGCCAGTTCTGGGATTCCTGGCTAGTCTCAGATGGTGTTTTAAAGCATGTACCAGGCCCACTGGCCTTGGAAGATACCATCTATCACCGCATCTCCTGGAGGAGCACACGGGTCAACCCAGGGCACGTGTGGGCTTGGTGACTCATCCACTGCGGCCTGCATTCGTGATGTATTGGAAGCAGCATTACCAAAGCAGTGGTTAAACTTAACTATCTGGGTCAGAAGGAGGTGAGCCAGCCAGCACAGGATCCTAATGGGGCAGAGCAACCAGAATTTCTACATAGTTGATGGGGAAAAAGCCAGACTGGCCATGAAGCATCCCCTCATACCAGTTCTCGTCAATCTGATTAGTGAGCGTGATGATATCGCCCTCTTTAAAACCCAATTCCCCTTCATTTTCAGGTTCAAAGTCATACAGAGCTCGGCAGCAGGGCTGATCCATTTGGACACCTGAGAATCAGAGACAGAGAGAACATAAAAGGTCACAGCATGTCGCGGTAGAAGGTTGATCCGCACTGATCACCCCAGTGGTGGCTATGGTTCCTCTGGATTCTCGAATGAAAATCACATATACACAGCCTTCTATTTTAATATGCCTCAAATAGTGCAATGGCTGGGCCGCTCTTAAACTTACACATAGCTAACACCTCCCCTTTGATAGTCCTGAATTATTACTTACTAAAATCTAAATTCCATCTTTGTTATCCTAGACCCAAAGGGAGGGAGGCCCTTGGGGCCGCTCTTCCCCAGCTCTGACATGGCTGGATGTTCTCAATTGACAAAAGCTATATTTTCCCCAGAGGAATATTGGTGTGTACCCCTACTTCAGTTTCCCCATTGCCATGATCATTCTCAAATGCCCACATACAAATGAGACCCAAGTTTTCTCCTGAGGCATTTCCAACTGTAAAACTGTCTTGCTTAAAGAAGTGGGAACCCATCTGACACTGGGCATGGGTTGTAAAGATCTGTAGCTTATCCCATTTCTCCTGGATCTTCAGTGATTGGTTCACTGCAGTAGAAAGCTCTGTAAAATGCTGTCATGGAATGAAGAAGGGGACATCTGAATCTCTGTTCACAGCTCAGAGCGTCCACTGTTGCCCACTGGGGCCCCAATGCCAGTGGACCTGAAGGTCACACTTGCCACATAAATTATTGATGACTGCACTTTTCCTTGCCCAAAAACAAGACATACAGTTCATTTTTCATTTGGTGACCTCTCTAAATAAAAATAAATAAATTATACTGTTTCTCTTTTTAAGACATCTTATTAGTATGAGGTCCACAGACACTTTTCTATGTTCATATTTATGTGCATGTTATATTAATATGTTTGCTCATTTTAAATAGATACCTTGAGGGCAAAGTCCACTCTTTATTAAATTATGCAGCATATATTATATTATTCTTGTGCTGTGGTTCTTACAGCATATTCATACACACCAATTCACCAAATATAGGTTATGATTTTCTAAAAATTTGTTGTTAAATAGATATAACCATTTAATGAAAATTGTACCGTTAGCTCTAATTTGGGGTTAAGAAGCAAATAGAATACTTTTTCTTTGAGCCAGTCACACAGGGCAAAACCAGGGCCCACTGTTCTGTGTCCTGTTTTCCCTGTATTACAGCAGTTTTCACGAATCTGGAATTACTAAATTTGAAGAATGAGAACTGATCTGTGATTCTAAGACTTTAGAGTACTGTCTATATTACTAATTACACTATTTTGAATGGGAAGCCATGTAAAAGTACTAACATGGATGGATCTGGCCATGTCTGTAGTTAAACTCCTAACCACTGCTTTTCCTTCTCCCAGCATTGTCAGGAAGATGAGCCTGATGAACTTCGTTATAATTACCACAAGAATACATGTTTCAGAAAGAAGGCAAAGAGGGTGGGACAATGGAGCAACGATAAAATTTGCCCAAGAAAAGAGCTCCTACCTGACAAGCCCTCCCATGAGCACTGACTTGCTGTGCAGGGGAAGCAGAATGCTCTCAACTTTCTCAGCATCACCTGTGGGTACACCCAAGGCCCAGGAAAGGGGATCTGTAACCTTCTGCTCCTTACCTGGAGGTTTGGGTGTGCCTGTGTGGGAAAGACCCCCGTTGGGCTGAGTACTGTCTCCAGTAGCAAACTCTAGGCTCATTCGTGGTTTGGGCTGATATTCCCTTCTTGGCTGAGATGAAGCTTGTCTTATTCTGTATCACAAAGAAAAGGGATGATGGAGAATTATGTAGCCAATTACAAGTGAACAGAAAAGCAGTAAAATCCAGGAACTTCTTGGCTCACTTGATGAGCTACCATGATCCAGTGGAAATGTGCTAAGTACCCTTGGTCTCCCATATCCCTGACACCAGTTCTTCGGGAGGTTTGTCATCCTGTCCTCACTGTTTGCATCCTTTCTCCCAATCTCTCACTCCTACATTCAGAGTAATTTATGCTAATATGCACCATGTTAGAGACCAGGGACATAAAGGTGCATAAGAAAAAGTTGCTGCCCCAAGGCAGTGTGTATAGGGGACAGCAGACATCACTGACCACAGATTGCCACCAAGAGCTCAAAGTGCATGGGCGGGGTTTAGAGATATGGAGAGTTTATTTAGCCATAAAGAGGCTGAGATATGGTTTAAGGAATGAGATCATAGCTCTACATATGAAAGAAAGCTACTCCATGTAGAACACAGGAAGGGTTGGAGGAAGGAAAAGAGGAAAGGCCACGGGTTCTGATAAGAATGAGCAGATGGAGATACAGAGAGTAAGAAAGAAATGAACGAAGGCCAGTAAGAGGATCTTTTCCAGTGTTAGGTATTCAATAAGACATATATATATATATATATATATATATATATATATATATATATATATAATTTTAAGGAAAGGAAGGTTAGGGGTATGGAATTCTAGAATTATACTGATTTAAACCATGTTTAAAGATCCTTTCCCAATCTGTGGGCTACCTATAGGTCCTACAAAAGCTTTGCTGTTTTATGAAGTCCCATTTATCAATTACTGATCTTATGGCCTGAGCCATTAGTGTTCTGTTCAGGAACTTGTCTCCTGTACCAATGAATTCAAGGGAATTTCCCATTTTCCCTTTCATGAGATTTAGTGTATCCAGTTTTATGTTGAAGTCCTTAATCCTCTTGAACTTGAGTTTTGTGCAAACTGATAAGTATGCATCTATTTTCATTCTTTTACATGTCGATATCCAGTTAAACCAGCAACATTTGTTAAGATGCTTCTATTTTTCCATTGTTTGGTTTTGGCTTCTTTATCAAAAAATCAAGTGTACACTACATCTGATAGAGGGCTAGTAGCCAAAAATTACAAAGATCTTAAAAGGTTAGACACCAACAACCCAAAAAGGCCAAGTAAAACATTGGGCACAGAAATAAACAGAAAATTTTCAACAGAGAAATCTCAAAGGGCTGAGAAGCACTTAAAGAACTGTTCAAAGTCCTTAGTCATCAGGGAACTGCAAATCAAAACAACTCTGAGCTTCCACCTTATACCCATTAAAATGGCTATGATCAAAATCTCGAGACATATCTCATGCTCGAAAGAATGAGGAGCAAGGCAAACATTCCTCCATTGCTGGTGAGAGTGCACACTTGTAAAACTACTTTGGAAATCAATCCGGTGGTTCTCAGAAAACTGGGAATAGTTCTACCTTAAGACCCAGCTATACCACTCCTCAGCATATGCCCAAAAGATGCTCTAACATCTCACAAAGATACTTGGTCAATTATGTTCATTGCAGCTTTATTTGTAATAGCCAGAAACTGGAAACAACCTAGATGTCCCTCAAGTGAATAATGGATAAATAAAATGTGGTATATCTACATAATGGAATAGTATTCGGCTATTAAAAACCAAGACATCGTGAAATTTGCAGGCAAATGGACAGAACTTGAGAATATCATCCTGAGGTAACCCAGTTTCAAAAGATCATGCATGGGATATACTTACTTATAAATGGATATTAGCCATAAAATACAGGTACCATGTTACACTCCCCAGACACAAAGAAGCTAAACAAGAAGGAAGGCCCAAGCAAGGAACCTTGAATCTCACTTAGAAGGGGGAATAAAACAGTCATGAGAGGAAGACAGATGAAGTGAAGGGGGAGGGAAGGTTGGAAGGGAACTGGGAGGATTCAGGATTAGGTGTGGGAAAGGATAAGAGATATGTCTAGATGGCCATGAAAATGAACGAAAATCTGCAACTGCCAGGGATGAGGAGATGGGGGACATCTCCAGGATGAGACATGACCTGGGAAAAGGGAGGAACCCAATAATCAATGGGGGTGGCCTTAGCTGTAACTCACTATACTGTGGATATGGAACCTGAAGAGGCTGCCTCCTGTAGCCAGACAAGAACCCCAGTGGAAAGACAGAGACACCAATCCACTCACATAACTTTCATTCCCAAATTTATCCTGTCTACAAGCAAGGTAGGCACAGGGGATGGAGCAGAGACTGAGGAAATGGCCAGCCAATAACCAGCCCAATCCTATGGGCAAGCACCAATCCCTAACACTACTGATGATAAATCTATTCTACTTGTAGACGGAAGCATGTTGTCCTCTGAGAGGCTCCACCCAGCAGCTGACTCAGACAGATACAGACACCACCCACAGCCAAACAGTGGATGGCACTGTGGGCCACAAAAGGGACCCGCAGGGTCAACTGACCTGGACCCTTGGGGTTCTCAGAGTCTGAACCACCAACCAAAGAACTTACAAGGGCTGGACCTAGACCCCCTCCCCGCCCCCAAGCATATGCAGCAGATGTGCAACATGGTCTTTGTGTGGGTCCTGAACAACTTGGATGGGGACTATCCCAAAAGCTGTTGCCTGTATGTGGGGTATATCATACTGCCTGGGCTGCTTTGTCTGACCTCGGGGGGGGGGAGAGGAAGCGCCTACCCTCACAGAGAATTAAACTGCCAGGGTGGGGACATGCAGGGGGGAGGGCTCACTCAGAGGAGAAGGGGAGGGGTATGCAGGAAGAATTGGGGGAGTGTGTGACCTGGAGGGGCGATACTGAGTGGGATGTGAAGGGAATAAATAAAAATAAAAAAATAAAATAAAAGAGCATGTTTGAGATGACAAAGAGAGTGAACACAGTCCCTTCCTCTTCAACAGAAGTGAGAGGTACATGGTGTGGCTGGTGTTCTGGTACATTTGTTTTAAGCCTTTCTACTAGAGAAGCTTCAGAGTTAAATTCACTTCTGCAAGGGTGAACTGAAGGTTGGTACCAAAAAAGCACAAATCAAAGAAGGATCTAAGGTGATGGGAAGGCCAGCGAGTCCAAAACAATGCAGCATATGACTTCGGACTGAAGGTCTCACTGGACACTCAGCCACTAATCGCCCAGGAAGGTGTACTCTGGACATGATCCTAAAGGTAAAGGCTGCTACAAAATTCTTTGATATATTCATTTAGCAAAATTTCCTCCTTCATGTAGCTAAATGAAGCAAGATTAACAAGATCCTTGGTTGATAATGATGTCACCTGGCTAAATAAGGTATAATTAATAAGGCCCCTGCCTTAAGATGGTTCACTTCAATATTCTTTTGCTATTATAATGATGTAAAAGGGATTCCTATGAAATAGAAATTGTGCCCTAAATTCTGATATTTTCTTAGGGCTGCAACACGTAGTATAATGAACTTTTATAGGTGCAGGCACCCCAAATTCTACCCAGCCATGATCACAGCATAGCCCACCGACATTCTACGTTGCACTTAATGCTAGGCTATGTTGTTCTGTAGATGAGAGGTATTACACCCTTTTCCTTTAGGAGGAATCTGATGTTGGTCAAGGCATATCTGACTTATAGTGCACATATTCATTTAAGCTATACCTCACAACCCCAAAGAGCTCTATTCGTGTAGACAACTACTACAGCTCACAGTGAGGCAGATTTAAGGAGGTTGAACAGGAACACGGAAGCAGTCCTCTGAAGGTGGACTGGTGCATGATCATTCAAGAAAAACAAGAATGAAAAGACACAGGCTTCTAAGTAGCTTTTGCCCACCCATGTGCCCTGCCTCACCACTGGGTGAGCCCCTTGCTGATGACGTCACCTCCATAGGCCTCACAGTACTGCTCATCTGTTAGGTCCACAAGGCTCTTTCAAAGCAAACATATGCATGGTTGTTCTACAGGATATTGCTAAGCAAATGACAGCCGTCATCATCAATTCTGGTGTACCATCTATGGTAGCAAATATACGCTTCGTACGTCAACATCTCATAAACACAGGGTCAGAGCCAGAAGAAAGCAAGACAAGGGAAGTAAGACAAGTGCAAAGTCAAATCAAGCAGCCCCTCCACGAGGTGCCCGTGTTGCATCAGCAGGTGGGTTGGCAAATGCTGGTCTCCGAGTGTCATCTTTTATTTCAGTTTCTTGGCACATCCTTTTACAGCAGATCAGAACCTTAGGCAAGTGTAACTTACCTTTCTTCCAGCCTGACAGTGACCTGCTGCAGGATCTGCACTGCCTGCTTGTGGTACTCCAGCTGAGCCTGAACAAGTGCGGAGAGCTGGCTCACCTGTTCTATCTGGAAGGATGGAGAGAACTCTCTTAAGTTACAACATTACTGTCCCAGAACAGTAACTGTCCAACGATTGTGCAGCCTGTCATGATAACACACATAGCTCTACAGGTTCTGGGTTGATTAAGAATTTGACAGCATCCTTACGCTCAGAAATGCCTGTAGTACCATAAGGTCAGGCCTTGGGCAGGTTTCATTGTTTTCATTAAGCTTAACTCTAAGCTTTCTGGTTACGATGTGGCTTCTTTCATTGAAGTCCTTTAGGAGAAAGATTCTATAACTACAGAACTCTTTGCTTCCTGTCTGCAGCAGCCAACATGAAATCTAAGCATCATTTTATATGCTAATAACCGATGGCAATAAAAAAAAAGGAAAATTAATTTCTCACTTCGGTCACCACAGTGTAGAATAAAGCTTTTGGCCTCTTAGCCTGATCCAGGTGGGATTTAAAGTTAATTATCTAATACTCTAAACAGCCTTCCTTTTGGACATTGTATGCTGTGATCTACCTGAATTGTAGCCTCCATGTCAAAGGTAATGAACGCTGTCCTGTAAGTTTGAGGATGTGGGAGTGGGGCTCAGAGTACAAGGACACACACTGGTTCAGAGTTCCTACAGTATTTCACTGAGTGGTTAGGAGGATAAAGTTATCTGTAGACAAACCTGCACTGTCTCTGGATGATGAGGGCTCCACATGTTCAACACGCCTTCCTTGCCACTCAGGATGTAAGCCAATTAATTAATGGGATGGCTAATCTTGGGATGACAACACGACTAGTTTAAAAGATACTCAGAAGCTAGCAAAGCATGGTCCTTGGGTGTGTCTGCGGAGTTGCTTCCAGACTAGATCTGCATTTGAATCAGAAAGAACTAAGCAAGGATGAGCTTGGCATATCTAGAATGGTACATGCTGCCCAGTCCATTGAGGATTCAAATAAAACAAATGACAAAAGAGAGAGATTCACTCCCCTCTCTCCTGGGACTGAACATTTACCTCCTCTTGCATTTGGACACCAGAGCTGCCAGCTCTCCATCCTCAAGACTTGTGGTTCTCTGCCATTTCTAGATTCTCTAGCCTCTGGTCACCGAATCAACTAGCCAATGCCAACCGTTCATTCTCAGGCCTTTAGAATCAGTCTGAACCATGTTTCCAGCCTCACTGGCTCCCCACCTATCTGGAGGTATATGTGGAGCTTCTGAGCCTCAATTAGCCCCCTCATGAGAAATTTCCCTTTCTCCCTTGATCTCCAGCTATGCACCCTGAATCCATACCACCTGTACCTATAACCCTATGGTTTTGTTTCTCTGGAGATTCCTCCAGTGATGAGTACACAAAGCCCTACAAACATCCCAGATGAACTCTGGGGTTAGATGGTGGAGATGGTCCAGGACAAGAAATCCAGCTATTCAAATCTCCACATGTGTGAAATAAGGGAGAAAGGACTGTTCATGTGGCTTTACAGCTGAATGAACTCAACAGAAGTTAATGTCCGAAGCCATAAGTGATAATTTAGAATTCTGGTGATGCAGGGGCAACTTCTAAACCATCTCAGACATGCCCTGACTATAGTGTCTCTGATAAATCATCAATTCTAATTTATATATTTTTCTATGAAAATTTCAAGATCACTTCTATGTATTGACAACTTTATAACTTCATACACTCAATTCTGAATGTAATTTATTGTCATTCTTACCTGCAGGTCATATGCTCTATATTAAAACAGTAGTTTGTAATATGCTGGATTTATATGTGGGTTATCACAGGCATTCTCTATCTCTGCACTTACTGGCAATACTTTAAAATCCATTAAATATAGTTCTGGTTCAATCAATCTATAAGGATAAAGAAATGAATTCCATTTCCATGTTGTCTGTATGATAAATCACTAAGAGAAGTGGTCCCTGTGTGTTCTTATCACATAGAGGAACCAGATGGTAGCATGTCACATGATATGTCTTTCAACACATCAGTGCTATGCCCCGATGGTAAAATTAAATGAAAACCTAGAGAAAAGCAGCTTACATCCATCTCCAAGAGGTTGAACATGCTCGACTCGGCGATTTCTTTAGACTCATCGAATTTCTCCAGAGCTTGGCGGAGTTCTTCATCTGGAATCTTGCCTTGTCGCTTCTTCTTATAATCAAAGTCTAAGCGTCGGCCTTCCAGCTTTTTCAGGTGATGCTGAAAGAGCCAAGGGCGGGAACATGCTTCCAAAGGACATATTATGGAAAAGACCTTCTTGTACCTCATTTTTCTTACATTCCTAGTAGCTTCCAAAATGTGACTGGCTGTGTTTGAAATTGCATGTCACCAGAGAAATGAAGACACATATACCAGCAACGCAAATGCTTCTAGTGGCTAACTGTAGAGGGACACCTTGACAAATAATTCAGAATGAGAAACAAGTCACTGAAAGACCAATGTCCTTTTGCTAAGCATTCTCAGGCCAAAGCCAAGTTGAACTATATCTCTTCTCCAAATGACAAGAAGGGAATGTGGATAGGCATCACCCATACCTTCCACCTCAAGAAAATGCTACACACAAGAGCCTGCCAGTCACCTTCCCCATGAGAAATGGGAAAGCCCCCTTTTGTGAGGTAAAGGTAGAAAAAAATGAAATTCCTTTTTGACTAATCTAGTTTACCAGAGTCACCTAGTATGTCTGGTAAGAATATAGATCCCTGATCACCTAAGTCAGAATAGCCAGGCTGAGCCTGGTAATCTGCATCTCAACACCTGCCCCATTTGACAGAGGTAGCTGTTAGGGGACAGATGAGTTCACCTCTCCAAGGACAGGTGACACAACTCAGTCACAAATCCAAACTGCAAGGGACCTTGGAGGATCTTCTATCAGCACTACCTCCCTTAACACACACACACACACACACACACACACACACACATCTGTAGCTTTAATCCCTCACTGCAGTATCTCCATATGGTAAGGTTCATAACCTCTCTAAAGATGAGGATAAGGAGTTTTGTTCTGTTTCGTTTTCCTGAAGATCATCAGTAGTTTCCTTTCTTAATAGCTGTAGCATTCTACGACTAACTGGTGGGAGAAAAGAGGGATTTTCCTCTGTTCCTTAGTGTGTATGGATGAGGGAGGAAGAAGAGAAGATAGAAACAGAGTCAGTGGTGGGAGAGAACTGGCAAGATAAAGGATGGGTTTTGTTCTACACCCTGCTCCTCTCACTGCATCTCCCAACTAAGTGTGCTTTCTTTTGGCAAGGGGGTGCTGTAGAAGCATTTGAAACTCACGGCCACTCAGAGGCAACGCCAGCTGAATTGATCAGAGATAGCTCAGCTTTTCTGTATGTTTCACAAAGCGTGGTTAGTCCTTCTAAATCTCAACAACAATAAGGAAAATATAAAAATCTAAGAGTAATATAGTTGCTACTTATTTAAACTGAAAGAAGTAGAACTAATATTTGGGGAATCCCATCAGCCTCATCCATCATTAACAGAATTTAAAGTCCCGGATAAAGGACATCCCTTTGGCTGGGTGGCAGTGAGGCAAGCCCTTTATCCCAGCACTACGGAGTCAGAGGCAGGTGGATTTCTGTGAGTGTGAGGCCAGCATGATCTATAGAGCAAATTCTAGGACAACCAGGGCTACACAAAAAGGGGGGGGGGCTTTTTTTTTAAGAAAAAAAAATAATGGTGGAAAGATTGTTTAACAAGGAAGATGAAGACAGAGGAACCAATGCTCTGCTCAGGAGCAGCAGAGCTGCAGCTGTGATCCTGGATTGATGGCCTTTGGTCTCCAGTTCCTTTCATCTTATGGAGCTATAGGAAATGCACGTGCCCTCTCCTGTGTATCCCAGGGAGGCTGTCTGGGAAAATGAGAATCTGCGTGTGTGTGTGTGTGTGTGTGTGTGTGTGTGTGTGTGTGAGAAGAAGGATCGAACAGACCTGAATCTCCCTCAGATCCTTGTCATGAAGATTCTGAAGGGGGTCGATGAAATTCTGCTTCACTTCCATGTCCAATGAGTCCTTGACCTCCGAGAGCTCCCTCATGGCTTCTCCCACCTCACCAAGAGCAGGACCTGAGAGGGGAAAATGAAGATCTCACACCCTGAAGAATAAAGACAAGCACTCTTTGCAGCAACAGCCTTCAAGATGGCTGTGTAGGGATTGCCTCTGTCCTATAACGGCAACAGAGTCTAAGAAAGCCCCTAGTGTTCTCAAGACAAAAGAAGTTTTTCTATTTACCACAGTCATTCTGAAAACCAGGCTCCGTGGACCCTTTAAAAGGAGGAGTATCCCTCCTTACCAGGAACTGGACATTTCACTCTGAGTACTATTTTGCAAGGCTCTCTGTTCTCTGTGAGAGGCACTAGTTCTCATTAATATGAGATCACTTGCAGCTCAATGCTTTTAGCAGAAGCAGATACTAAAAACTGAGGGAAAATGGACTAGAGAGGTCCCATGTCAATAGGAGTGAAGGCAGAAGGTGCTTAGGGTCCTGAGAGCCAGGCGAGAGAGAAGATAGAATAAATTCTATTTTGCCTGGAGCAACAGAATCAGGGATCCCAAACAAATGAGCAGTGGATTAATCCTAGAGAGCCCAGGTGCCAGAGTAGGAGATCACACTGATTGTGACTTCTCCATCTGCTTTAATACGCAGCTCCTGCCAGATACACCCAGGAAAGTGCCAAGGCATCTGGACATGTCTGCCAGAACTGTTGTCAAGGCTGGGGTCCCATTAGAGGAAAAGGACAAAAGCCGTGTAGACTAATCACTTTAAACACTGGCAGTCCTAAAAATCACATTTTATTCCACCATATATAACATCTACAAGTGAGAATTAAAATATAAGCAGGCTGACTGATGATCTCTAGAATTTGCTGTTGTTAGTGGTCATGTTTTTGCTTTGTTGTTTTGTTTTGTTTTCTGATCAGCATCATAACCTACTTGGAGAACTGCAGTATGACCAAGGCTACTTACCAAAGTTGCAATCATCACCCAGCTCCCTGCCGAACTTGAGCATGGCCTCTGCCAGCAGTGCTTCCGCCTGAGGGTAGCCTGGCCCCTTCTCTTGGCCGCGGATTTTCGACATGGTGTTGATCATACTGAGCTTAGCCCTGGAAGCTGGAGACAAAGTGAGAACAGCCTTTAGGAGATAGCATCACTATTCATAATGGGAACTGGGCTGGCTGGAGAACCAAGCTCCAATCAGCCCACACCTCTACTCAGCTCCTAGAGCTGCATCTTTCCTGGGCCTACAGCCCTTGGATACAATTTGTGGGCAACTGAATATACATCAACTCTAAACTTTCTCTTCAACGACAAGTAGAATTACACTGCAAGGCCAAATACAGGTCTTGACAGGGCAGCAGCATGGTTTGGGTGCTGTCCCCACATCCTCCTGCCTGAAACACGGCGGAGACTCTGGGACTTAGAGGGCTGTACACAGCATCCTGGAAATACCTGACCATATTCTCATCTTCCAGTTTTATTCCTGTTTCATATCTCAACTCTAGGAGTCTGTGTTATTAAACTAAGGAATGGTGGTGGACTCGTGGGCCTGGGTCTTGTTTCCTTTACAACATGTGTAAAATAAACTATTCTCAAAGTCATCTCTAAACTAAGAATAAAATGCTATATTTGTTAAAATATCTAACTACATCTCTTAAGATTGAGTTTGTTTCTCAAAGATTACATCTCAATTCCTCTTCTCATTTTGTTCTTTGGTTTTGTTTGTTTGATTGTTTGTTTTCAGGAGGTGCCTAAAGAGTCATCCCCACCCACTTTAGTGGAAGAAGTCATTTTAGTAACACATTACTGAGGACTAAGATCTGACTGATCCTAGGTGTCCCCAATTCAGTATCAGAGTTGATTACACACTAACCTGGGACTGAGCCCACCATGCCAGCTGCAGGAAAACCCTTGAGGAAATCTCAGCTGAAAGTAAAAATACCTTCTAGCACATGGAGACTAGTATTTGATCTTAAACACACAGTTTAAATAGGCTTTTATTTAAACTTTGGGCCTCCAAGATTGTGGAAATGAGAAAAATTATCCCCATTCACAAAGTTTATAATGAGCTGAAGGCAGAATCTGTCATGAGAGCAATTAGATTGAAGTGTTTATATTCAATGCCAGGACTGGAGACTCCAGTGAGTCACAAAAACAAGGCCTACAGGGTGAAGCACTGTAAGGGAAAATGTCCACAGGAAAGCATCATTGAGCTTTGAACCATATAGTATTCAGCAGCAAGTGGCGTTAATATCACATACAAAGCTGGTGGTGACCACAACAAAGACGAAAGTTACCTTTTATTCACTTCAACCTTTCGTAGAAAAAAAAATCATACATTGTTAGATTTGAGGAAGTGCTTCATAATTACCTATTACCTGGAGTAGACCTGCATAGTCTTTCCCACAGACAGCCATGGCTGAGGTCCAGGAGAGAGCTCCTGCCACACAGCGCCCACACAGAGTAAGGAGTCAGGTAAACAGTTACAACTGGTAAGTACTATGTCAATGCTAGCACCAGACACTAGACAGCCCAACATAGAAGAGCAGAAGCAACATCATACATAAAAAGGAAACAAGAGGGCACCAGAAAATGAGGACCGGATGAACAGAAGGAGAGAAGAGAAGTGGACACCAGAGAACCACAGTAACAGCAGCCTAACTCACACCTCTCCAATCCTGCCTTGCCCATGATGAATGCCTTTTACAAACACTGGGTTATTGATTTATGACTATGTTTTGGTTTTATTACAATCTGATTTTCATAACATGATATATTGTGGGTGATTTTCAAATCCTTTTTGAATCTTGTTAAATTATAGAGAGCTTTATTATTTTATTCATCACTTAAGAGCATATTGATACATTCCACATCTTTAGAAAATGGGAAGAAAGCCATAAGATTTTATTTCTTCAAAAAATGTTAAAACATGTATACCCACAGGTTTGAAGAAATTCTCTTTTATATTCACTTGTGGACTCATTACATTTTTAAGAATCTTAGATTGATAAAATGTCTGTGTCCTTGAAAAACATCATTGAGTGCTTAACTGCTTATCTTCAAATGGTCGCATGATAGTTTTAAAATTATTTTCCAAAATAGTTATGTGAAAAACTGGCAAGGAACCCAGAAAACACAAATAGGAAACATTCACAGTCCTATAATGCTATCTTTGCTTAGTTGCTTCACCAAATTATGTTTGAGTCAGGAATCCTAAACTCTTACTTCCCTAAGCAGGAGTCGCCTCTCCTTCAAAGTAAACATCCTAACTTCCCCACCATCCTCCTCTGGGCTTAGTGAATAAAGAGATCTCTAACATCATTCTCTCTCCTGAGCTATGAAAGCAAACATGATACAGTGGTCTGTGTGTCTCTTAGCAAAGGGCAGCAGAAGGCAATGTGTATACTAAGTGTTAGCACAATGGCTGCAACCACAACACAATGGGCAGCCCTCTGGCAATGGTTTTGCCAAAACAGATTGCTCACATGCTCATGTAAAGGAGAGCTTTCTAAGGTGTACCAGAGAATGAACACAGAGCCTTGATTCTCTAGATGGAAGAAAGAGGGAGAAGGAATCCAGTAGATTTCTTTTTTTTTTTTTTTTTTTTTTTTTGGTTTTTTGAGACAGGGTTTCTCTGTGTAGCCTTGGCTGTCCTGGAACTCACTTTGTAGACCAGGCTGGCCTCGAACTCAGAAATCCGCCTGCCTCTGCCTCCCGAGTGCTGGGATTAAAGGCGTGCGCCACCATGCCCGGCTAGATTTCTTTTAAGACAATAGCTGATCATGCTGAGTAACAGTCAGCACATGTTCTCATGAGTTGGCATGCTTTGAATATGGGTTGTGTCCACCAAATGTTAAGGGTTTGGTCCCTCAGTCTCCTTATGTGGCTTGATATGGCCATTCATCCCAATACACAGTCCTACCACAGCATGTTACCATCCTCTTCTGTCTTTA
Source organism: Mus caroli (assembly GCF_978045245.1). NCBI lineage: Eukaryota > Metazoa > Chordata > Mammalia > Rodentia > Muridae > Mus > Mus caroli. The sequence goes on from NW_028227261.1 coordinate 70,193,798, forward strand.
GAGGTCAATCGAATGGAGCATATGTGTTCATGGACTCTGCCCTAAACAAATGTCTTTTTGCTTTACAGGTGGTCAGTGTCTAGTATATCATTATAATCATGCAAAGATGGCTAACATATAATCCCATATTCTCCATTTCCACCCAAAGAGTCTGACAACCAAATTTGTAGCTTCTGAATGGTGTGTGCACGTGTGTGTGTGTGCGGGGGGGGGGGAGGGGGGGGTTGAGGGGGTGGATTATTCTCTGGAGAAAACACAAAGCAAGATAACCAGAGGGGTATCTAACCATACTAGATGCATCTGATGCTTCAACCAAAGGCTGACCACCTTGGAAGAGGATCATTGGAGGTGATCTACCTGTCATCTATACCCACAGAGCCTTTCTTTGTATACAGACATAGAAAAGATGGCCACTATCACAAGAGTCCAGATAAAGACCTGTAAAGGAACACTAGAACCAAACAACAGCATGACAATAACAAAACCAAGCCAAAGGAATCACAAGAAACAAAATTCAGGGAGTACAACATACATTATCATTAATACCTTCAGGTGTCTAACATATTTTATCCATAAAATGCAGAGAAAGGAACTCTAAGAAATGTTCTAATCTGAACTTAAATACAACATAAACTAAAAAATAAATAAATAAATAAATAAATAACCAAACCATAGAAACTCATATCTCACAAGAAGAAAAACAAAAATGAAAAAAATAAGCAAAAAGATATAAAAAAATTAGGAAAAAATACAGAATCATTACTAGTATAGGACATGAAACAGCTAGTATAAGACATGAATAAGCTGAATATTGAAGAAATGGAAAAGGGAAATTGCTTTCTAAGTTTAAGAGAATTTCCCAGAGCAAACAGCTGTGTCTCCAGAATAAAAAAGTTCACTGAAAACCAAGCCCAAGGCCTGAGGCCCACAAAATATGCCTGGAGGGAACAGTAGGGCCCTGACTTCAGACAGAAAAAAAAATGGGTTACTCATCACGTGAGAAAAGAGACATTGCGTAGAAAAAATTGGAGCAATTAATTGAAATTTATTACAAAAACAAAAAATCTATAAAGGTACTTTGAGTTACCAATGAAATACAAAGGTCCAACAGTGACAATTTTAAGTGACATCACTGAAGTTGCAATTCTTTGCTCTTCCTATGATAGTTAAAGAGGTTTTCCACTAAAGGAAGCAAGAAAAGGGACAGGGAAGACATCTAGATAAAATGCAATGCAAGGAAACAAACAAAGAACACATGGCAACAAAGAGGTCTCAAGGAAGCCCTGTGTCCTGGGCAACAAGAACCATTACAACAGACCCAGGCAGCACAGGATAATGCTCAAGTGGGCTCTGCTATCCATGGTCTTCATGGGATTGAATGAATGACATGAGGTAGATAAAGCAGGAAAATCATAGGGACAGACAGAATACAGGGAGGGTAGGCGAGGAAGAGACAAGTTTCATCTCCTGAAACAAATGTCAGCTAATAGCTGTAAAGGGAGCATGCGCAGGGCTGGATTGCTGGTTCAGGATGTCAAGAGTCTTAAAATGTTGCTTTTCAGGAGCAGGGATGGAGGAAGGGATTTCAACCCTGTGGCAACCGGAGTTTTTATATAGCACTTTCTGTGTAATTTCATATAACATGTTCACAAATGACTTCCTTTATGAAAAAATGAATTAATTAAAAACACTTCCCAGTTTCCTCCCTTAAGAGAAGAGTTCTGCAGTGATTTAGTGGGTGTCGTGGATCAACACAGATCTGACAGGCTAGCTGTGCCTAACCTTTAAGGGACTTCCAACAGAAAAGTATGGACTAAAACCCGTGTTCACTAGCTTAAAGGGCAACTGGCCAGGGAGAGAGAACAGTTAGTAAGGAATGACACATAAAACAGGATCAGAAAACAACCTCAAAAGAAAAGACCTAATGGCTCTAAGTGAGATGATTATCTGGAAAGACATTTATTGAGTGAACTCCAAGAGCAGAACAGAAAATCAGGATGACCACAAACGGTTGTGTCAACCCCGAAGACTGCTCTGCACACAGCACAGAGAACGGCTTATTTTCCATCTCAAGATCTTTCTACCTTTTAAAGATACAAATGGGGGCAGCTGAGTCTGGATTGTTACCAACTCCCAGGGTAACATCCTCCCCTCCCCTCCCCGCAGAGCTTTCTAATTCTGGACACAGCTGAAGGGAAACCCAGGCTCTGCACTGAGCAATGTGGCAAATAGGCGGGCTCAGCTTGCAGTTCTAGAATCAAAAGCAGTGTCCCTGTGAGTCACTGCTCAGCCACCTGAAAGCTGCCTGTCTACAGAGGCAGCAACTAGCCCAGAATAGTCACGTCACACTTCTATACTCCAAATTTTTTTTAAATTTCTTTTGCTTTCATAATGCAAACAAGCAAACAGGAAATCAAATTATTGTCAGGGCTTGCCTTCTTTCATAGGAAGTAGTATTATTAGCTTTGAGCTCTTGCAGACATAGGGGAAAGGTCAGGCTGTACATCTTTCTGGCTGTGTTTCCATGAAGTGATCTTATTCAGAAGGCTGTTAGCAATATTAATTGATAAACAGCAAAAAGCCTAGCCACAGCTCACAAGCCTGTATTATGTAACAGAGTGGCCTCTCCTCCCTTCCTCCCTATGATGTGAATGTGCTAGAATGCTCTAAGCATCCATCTTGCAAGCATCATACATCTTGGCTTGGAGGGAACTATATTTCATAGTGTCCCTTCCCTGAATGTTTCAATGTACCAAGTGAGGAATGGACCAAAGCAAGGGTTCGCCAAATTTGAGAGGTGAAGACACAGGACGCCCAGGAAGGCACTCATTGGTTGGAAAGTGAGAAGCAGGGCAGAGGTCTCTCCTTCCCACTGTGGGATGAACCACTTCATGCAGAAGGTTTATAAGGCTCTTGGACAGCCCCATTTAGAAAAGACTTCCCTGTTCAAGTGCACACTAGCTCCCCTCTGTGCTCTGAAATGGAGCTTGAGGATGACAGACTCCTGCTCCCACCAGTGAGAGGTCCACTGGGTAGCTGACTGGAGACCAGGAGCACTGTGGGTGGCCTGGCTGGCATTTCCCTCACGCATATTAGGGTCTTCCACTGCCAGGCCTCACAGTCCTTAGGACTTCTTTCCCAACCACAGTAGGTAGAATCCTGCCTCCACTGCTTAGCCACAGGTCACTTCACACTAACCCTAGGAAGCACCATTTCTGAGTCATGCCATGGAAATCAGCATAATGACCAAAACTGGGCAAACAATCCCAACACTAAACTATGAGTCCTAGATAAACAGAACCAAAACCACAAACAAACTTAAAGCAATAGTTCAGTAGTCTAGATGCTTGAGGCAGCGGTTCTCAACCTGTGGGTCATGACCTCTCTAGCAAAGCTCTAGCTCCAAAACTATCTACATTATTACTTACAACAGTAGCAATAGTACAGTTGTGAAGTAGCAACAAAAACTATTTTGTGATTGGAGTCACAACCGCATGAGGAGCTAACTGTATTAAAGGGTCACAGCATTAGCAAGAGTGGGAACCACTGCTCAGGAGGCTGGAGACTGTGGGCTGAGTTTGTTGGTGACCAACTGACTACAAGAGAACTGGGGCAGCCCGGGCACAGAGCAACACCTACCTCTCTAGGTCACATTGAAAAGAACTATGTTTTCCCTACACAGTAAAGTTTGGAATTTTATTGTTGGATTGGTTATTTACCAAAAAATAAAATACTTGAAAGGTTTCCCCTGCTATGATAGATAAAACAAGGATTCCTTAAGCACCTGTTCTGTGAGGGCGACTGTGCTCAAGGAGCTGGTCGTGTACACAGTCAGACACTCACTGACATGAGGCAGGAAGTAGACCGCACCGTCCCTGCATTTACACACATAGAAAAGCACATTTACCCCTAAAACAGCAAGGCTGGGAGGCTCATCTTAGCTGCAGAATTAGACAGTCCATTCTGAGGCTCTGCAGCAATGAACTAAGCCCACGAAGGAGACACCCTGGGCACTCAGGGTGGGCAACCAGAACTCTCATGTCTTGCTCTGGGGGTAGGACGAATTTGGATACTAATAGGCAATATTTATTATGTCTGAACACTGATGTTCTATGACTCCACCTCTTCACATTGTTCCACCAGAAATGTGTCCATGGACAACACAGATGTAAGCAGATGTACTAGTTAGTTTTGCTGAAAAGCCACTCAAAAAATCAATTCAACAGTTAATCAAAATATTTAAACTGAAACTACTGTACAAACCAGCTGTGTCACTCCTGTGCATACACCCAAAGAACTCCACAGCATACTTGAGAAATGCATGTGCCCGGTGCCTTTTGCTGCTCTATTCACTCTAGATAAGAATTGGAAACATCCCAATTGTGTGTTGACAGATGAGTGAATAATGAAAACCCAGTGCATGCAAGTATAACGCAGAATACTACTAAGCTCTATAGAAAAATTAAATCACAAAACTTTTGGGAAAGTGGATATACCTAGAACATATAATAAAAATTGAGGTCACTCAATCTCACAGGAAAAAAAACCATGCTGTCCCCCATATGTGGGTTCAAGCCTAAAATATATACATCTATATAACTAAAGACATGTATGTGTGGGTATAGTAGAAGGTTTAGAAAGGAGATCAAGAAAGAGGAATTAAGAAAAGACAAAATGCCTATAAGTGAATTCACATACACAGTGTACTCTGCCTAGATCTTCTGAACACTCCCACAATGAACAACACATTTTGAATGCAAAAGTAGGCAGTGTCCACCAGTGAATCCACATGGGGCTGATCCCTACAGAGACATTCAATTTTAAATTGTTCTTCATTGAATATTCCCATAGGATATAGGATGCTACTAAATTTAATGCATTTTAGTCTCATAAAATGACTGTTCATTTATAGAATATGAAGATTATTAGGAATATGTTTAAAATATCATCATTTGATTTGATACCATGGAATAAAGAAGCATGGTCCTTGAATGTCAAAAAGTTGCATGCCAGGAATAAACACGCTTTTGAAAATAATAAAACAACAAGATATATAAAAGTTATAGCCAGGCTTCTATTTGTTCACAAGACCAACTGCCTCCCATCTACTGTGATAGAAAGTGTAAATGTATTGACAAGGTATCCACCACAGAAAAGAGAAAGAATCCCTGCCTTTGTCTCATATTTATGAACATAAGAGGGACTCAGGCACAGAGCAGATAGCCACATCATTTCCTGAGCCATCTTCATGTGCTAATTGTTAGGAGGAACAGGATAAATTTACCCATCTAGTTGGGAAGGAGGAGGAAGAAGGAAGAGGGAAGAGGGAAGAGGGAGGAGGGAGGAGGGAGGGGAAGGAAGAAGAAGAAGAAGAAGAAGAAGAAGAAGAAGAAGAAGAAGAAGAAGAAGAAGAAGAAGAAGGAAGAAGAAGAAGAAGAAGAAGAAGAAGAAGAAGAAGAAGAAGAAGAAGAAGAAGAAGAAGAAGAAGAAGAAGAAGAAGAAAGAAGAAGAAACAGCAGCAGCAGCAGCAGCATGTAGAATGAATTTCCTAAAAGTTTCCATAACATATTGGGACTTTGTTCTTCTGCATCTCTACCTTAGGAAAGTCAGTCATAGTTGCTGAGAGAGAAGAGATCATTAGACAGGTGATCCTGATAGACTGTGGGGATATCTAACAATCCTACTGTTTAGTCTATGGACATAGAAAGATCTTTAAAATATCTTTTAAAAGCTGAATACAAGAAATGAATTTCTTTCTATGGCTATCATTTCATAAGAAACTACTGTACATAGTTCACAGGTAGTATCTTTTTAATCCTTACAATAGCCCATCAGTCGGGCTTTCTTTCTGCATCTTACAGATAAACAGAGAAACGTGGTGGTTTCCTAAAGACTTCACCTCTAAAGAACTAACAGCAATCCATCTGGAACACTTCTACAAAGCTAAGGAGGCAGAAGTGCAACTTAATTCATGACATGAAGATATAGACAAACACAAGCATGCAAAACATCACTATTCCTCATGAAATCTAATACAAAACTTACCAACAAAACCCTCCCAGACCACGCTCAGCAGCTATCTAAAGGACTATACGCCAGGATCAAGTAGACTCTACTAGAATAGAAACCTTTTCTATATACAGTGGGATACTACCCAACCTTAAAAAGATAGAGACCCTTACTTAGGCTATAACATAAATAAACTTTGAGAATACCATAAACAAAAGGAGCTAGCAGTAACAAACAAGAAGAACCCACACAACTGCACTAAGATGAGATGCTAAGTACATGAAGTTTCAGCACCAGAAAGGAGACTGATGGTCGTCAGAGAACGGGATTTATTACTCAGTGGGAATCGTTTTAATTTCACATATGAAAAGAATTATGGGGACAGTCTGTGATGACAACCACACTGAAATTTATGCTTAAAATTAGTTAACACGATAAACTTTAGGTCATCTGTATTTTACCACAACAAAATGCCTAATTTTGAATTACTATGATTTAAAAGTTTATTCATTTTCATTATATATATATATATATATATATATATATATATATATATATAAACTTTTTGCCTGCAGTATATCTATACATGGCATATGCGCTTGGTGCCATTGGTTGCTAAAAGAGGGCATCAGCTGCCCTGAACTGGAGCTACACAGCTGTAACTCCACTTGCTGCTGAGAACTGGACCTGTCTTCTGAAAGAGCACTATGCACTCTTAACCACTGAGCCATCTCTCCTTAATTTTTGAATTATCTTAATTAAATTTGTAAAGTCTAGTACAAAGATTACAGTAGAAACGTGAGTATAAATCCCCAAATCATACAATTACATCTAGGTTTCATGCTCACAGTCAAATATATATAATAAATAGTAGGTCTGTGCATGTTCCATGATGGGAGCAATGCAACAGCAGTATGCGGGAGTTTCAGCACACCTGTGACTCCTCTGAACTTATGCCCTTTGATGCTCCCGGAACTGTGGACCTGGTGTCCCCACTCAGTTTGCACACTAGTGATGACTGAATAACCACAAAGACACAGATAGCAATGGAGGCTTAGGCTGAGATGCAGGCAGGTTTTTTTAGTAGTTAAACATTGTAAAAAACGAGGAAAGGGAAGAAGGTCCCCTTGGTGGCTTATATAAACAGGCAGCTCAAGTACTGGAACATGCTACTTTCAACCCAAATAACAATATTTATGTAACACCGCTCTCTGAGGTGACAGGAATCTTCTGGGTCCTGAGTGGGGAGCAGCGGGGTGGTATTTTAAGACATCAAGCCACAGTACACTCAGGAGCTGTAAAAACTCGTGACACGGACAGCAAATATTTCCCACCTCAGGATGGGATGCTGCAGGGAGCCAATAAAGATTTCCCAGCATGCCCCGTGAAAACAAGCAGTCACACCCCAGGAGGATCAAACAGTTCGTGCAACCTGAAGCTGCGCAGCTGTCAAACATTGGGAGCCTTTGCTTCTGTGGTTGTCAGAGGAAAGCGTGAGTGGCATTTGGCGCTATGGCCCTGGTGGCGAAGGTCTGAACTTTCCTACAGACCCTGCCTCAGGAGAGGTGGGGTTATGCACCTGAGATGATTTCAGGAAGAACTGCAGGGCCCTGAGGAGGGAAGGTGAGTGACATGTCCCGAACACCTAAGAAGTGACAGACATACTGACAAGGATCTTTCACAACCAATGTTCCAAACAGGAAACTATCTCCAGTCTTAGTGCAACATGGGCTGTTGTTGATCCCGTCGTAAGGATCCTTCATCTTAGGCTGAAAAATCTCAACCGGTGTTCCCAGTCTACCTTTGCTGTATTGTATTATGACATAACTGGGAGCTTCAATCAATAGTAGCAAATAGCTCAACAACCCACAGAGTGCTGGTTGGGAAATACCATGCAGGATACACTACATCAAAGTTTCTGGAACGGGTCCTCTACTCTGGGTCTCGGGAGGCTGCACACAGCTGTCAGTCAGGGTGGGCACATGCCATCTGGACATGGGCTGGGGAATGTGTTCTTCTAGGCTCTCTTGGATTGCAGATAATTTCTTATGTCAAAAGGCCGTGGGTCCTTGATTATTTTTTCTTTAATTAAAATACAATTGCATCATTACCACCCCACTCTTACACTCTTCACATTCTACACCCTCCCCACATGCCTATGCAGAATTCTATAAATACCCCTTTTATTCTAAGACACTGGAACTGTTGCTGGCCCTCCCAGCCAATGTTAATAATACACTTTGAGGTCACTTGGGACTTAAGACTGCCCTCCTATTGTGTACTCAAAATGTTTAATCTGCCTTTAAGAGAACAATGGACAGCCAATCTTACTTGCCTTGGAATGCCATGTAATCATATTTTATAACCTAAGCTAATGCCTAGGTATAATCTTAAATTATATACCTTTCCATGCCCTCGACCCAGAGAAACATATGCGTATCATATATAGATGCTGAAAGCGACTTCCTAAAAATCTATCAGAATAGGTAAAAGCAACCATTTATGAATATTGGTTGATAAACAGTGATGTTTGTTATTGGGTAAGCTGGAGTCATGTAGAATTGGCAGACAGGCTGACTAGGCAATCAGGAACTTATTAACTTTCACTATGTCCCCCAAAGATTTAGTAAAATCAGGAAAAGCCGCTAGCCTTTTCAGTAAATATAATTTACTCTCCCTCTCCAGAATGATTTTCTCGCTTAATATGTTTATTCTCAAAGGACCCTATCCCTTTGAAATTCAACATTTCCTCATAAGTGTATAGGGAAATCTGTGCTGACATGTTTTGATCAGTTCTCCATGTCTGTCCATCAGTAAGAACACACCCTTACTCATTAAACGGAGGCTTGGAGCTGCTATGTCCTTACATGCACGTGGACATACAGAGGTAAAAATGTGCTGGGATCAATTCTAAGAGCCCAAAGATACACAAACTTCTAGGTCCTCCTGCCCAACAGGAAATGAATGTGCTGTCCAACCATGTATTTGGTTAAATGAATGGCCAATGACAAAATTAGTGTTCAGCTCCAACACCAGCCATTGCCTTATCCTCATCACTGGTATTCATCTCTGAAAGGAGATAACTAAAAGAATAGCTGCAGGAAGAGATACAATTTTAATATAAAATTATTCCAGGAATAAATGAAGCACTTAAAAATTAATGCAGCACACTTTAATTTCCACAGGTAATGTTCCATAAGTGAGAAATAAAATTCTTAAAGAACTCTGAACTGAAATCAATACCCACAATTTACCAGCTTGCATTTCAAGCACGCTACATAAACAGCACGCAGGCATCAGGGGAAAGCTCGTAGAGTGGAAGTTCCCACTATGGATAATAATTGTCATGTGTGAACTACTTCTTCCCCTGAGTAGCTTGGGAATTTACATTGTATTGTAACATTCGGGTCAGAGAAAGTGTCTGGTACAGAAAGCATGGCAAGCCGAGGAAGACTGCATGATGTAATCTGGCCATTGCTGTCTACTTAGTAGATGCAAAACCTTCACACTCTATTATTAGGAAGTGAATTTTCAGTTCAGTTAGAAATTGAACTATCTAATTGCTCATTTCTTTACTGAAAGTAAAACAAACAAACAAAAAACCCTGCAATATGCAAACCAAGGAGTTAAATATCAAATCATTAAATTTCTGCTTTCTCCACACATATTGTAGAATTGATGCTTACATAAAGAGAAAATGCATGTGATACATGCTATGTGTATGTCTGGAGCTGGTAATATGAGGACAAATGAAGATGTCTTCTTCCTGCCTTTTGTGGAGCAGCTGTAATACATCAGCCAACCATGCTTCATAAATCATATTGCCAGGGCCAAGAGCTGACTGACTATCTACCCCCAGATGAGCCCAGGGATTACAGGAGTGGGATGGGCACAGGACCGGAGAGAGCTGTCAGCAGGGTATGATGGACTGGAATGGGCAGGTTAGCCAAGCAGAGAGGCCTGTGAGTGAGCTTAATCCTAAAAGCATGAAAAACAACTTAATGTTTTATGTAACATTAATGATCAGATTTGCGGTTTTAAAGTGCTACTCTGGAGGAGGTCAGGAATGAAGATGGACCTTCATAGGACATGTTCACAAGTTCCTGAAAATCAGACAAAATCTCCTTCACTGCCTTTTAGATGAATAAGTTTTGAGAGTCTCAAACTATCAGATATGAAACCAGCACCTAGCCAGGCACTCTAACGCAGGCTCTTCAAATACCCTTGAAATGTAGCTCCCATGGATTCCATTATCCTATCTTCATGAATCTGTTCACTGGCCCCAGTCACGATTCTCACCTAACTCAAGTCAGATCTTGCTTATTTAGAAATAATATTCAGCATCCAGACTGGTTAATTCAGTTCCTGTGAGATAGAGTAGGGGACAGATGTAGACAAGTTTAGGCATTCTCTCTGTTCTGCTCTGGCAAGGCACTTCCCAAGGACACCCAGCTGGCTCTGAATCCCTAGCATAATGTTAACCAGCCACCTTCGAAGAACTCCATGTGATGCCTGTTTCTAGGACAAAAAATTCAGAGAGAAACCAAACCATATCTGTTACAAACCATTAAATATGAGTTGTTTAAATTATGTAGCATTGCTATATGAAATTTTGTTTGATTCTAAGTTCTTTAGTGTAATATTCATTGCACTCTTATGTGACCTACCCATAAATAACTGCTTTTCTGGAGCTAATGTGAATTGGCATAACGATGGCCTTCAGTTTTTTGCTAGGTGGCATCTGTCCATCCAGTTCTCAGAGTCATAAAATAATTATAATGACTTGCAATCAACACATTCAGTACTCTATAATGATGTGTTATTTCTAAACCTCTTATTTCCTCCAATTACCTCTTTTGATCTATCATCAAAACAAGAATAAATCTCAGTCCCACAATCTGTTTCTTTTCTGAATTTCCATGGTACATATACTGAAATCAAAGGACCTCCTGCAGTCAGATGAAGGCGAGTATCCTTCTCAGAGGCAACATCATGCAGGGAACAGTGATGGGCTTGGGAGGCAATCAGACCTGAGTTCCCATTTTGGTTTTATCTCCCCTTAAGTATGTGACCTGTTGTGGTTGTTTGAATAAGAATGGTCCCTGTAGGCTCATAGATTTGGACACTCAATTACTATGAAATGGAACTGTTTAATAAGGACTAGACAGATTAGGAAGTGTGGACTTTTTGGAGTAGGTGTGACCTTGTTGGAGGAGGTAGGTCACTGGGGGGTAGACTTAGAGGCTTCAAAAGCCCAGGGTAGACATAGTCTCAGTGGCTCTCTCAGTCTTCCTCTCCTTTCCTCCTTTCCCTCCCTCCCTCCCTCTTTTCCTCCCTCCCTTCCTCTTTCTAATCCTTCCTCCCCCAACCTCTATCTCTCACTGCCTGCTGTCTGAAAATCAGGACATAAAGCTCTCAACTATTGCTCCAGTGACATGTCTGTCTCCATCTTGCCGATGATAATCATGGACTAACCCTCCAAAACTGTGAGCAAGCCCCCAGTTCAACATTATCATTTATAAGAGTTGTCTTTGTCATGGTGTCTCTTCGTATCAATAGAACGGTAACCAAGATACCTGGTCATTCCTTAAACACTCTGACCTACTCCTTGCTTTGCTTTTCTGGGGAAAAATGAGACTCCCTACTAATATCACTTTCTAGAGCAACTATTTCAATTCACCACAAAATTGACTGGCTTTAACAGTGGAATTTATTCTCTCACAACAGAATGCCAGAAATCTAAACTCAAACTATCGAAAGGGTAGGTTCATGGGAGACTTTTGCCCCTTTCTGCATGGTGTGGCTCCCAGCACTCTCTGGCTTTTGACAGCACAACTCCATTGTCTGTTTATTCTCCACTTGGCCATGTTCCTATTTTCCCTATGTCCCCTTCTCTTCTGTAAAGGAGTCTGAAAATCCTCCAAAACCAATTATTTCCAACTAGTTTCACATTATGAAGTCTGAGTAGACCTGAATTTGTGGAGAGAAAATGTTCAACAAAACATACTTAACCTGTGACACAGCAAAATTTCATTAAAATGGGGAAAATGATTGGATTTCTAATGAGAACGTGAATTATATCGTGTGTGTGTGTGTGTGTGTGTGTGTGTGTGTGTGTGTGTGTGTGTGAGAGAGAGGGGGGGTATGAAATGTGTGTTCTTTGTGAGTACAGGAATGTAGGCACAAGTGTGCCACAGGAGATATGTGGAGGGCAGAGGCTTCAAAAGCCCAGGGTAGACATAGTCTCAGTGGCTCTCTCAGTCTTCCTCTCCTTTCCTCCTTTCCCTCCCTCCTTCTTTTCCTCCCACCCTTCCTCCTTCTCCTCCTTCCACCCCCAACCTCTATCTCTCACTGCCTGCTGTCTGAAAATCAGGACATAAAGCTCTTACCTATTGCTCCAGTGACATGTCTGCCTCCATCTTGCCAATGATAATCATGGACTAACCCTCCAAAACTGTGATCAAGCCCCTAGTTCAACATTATCATTTATAAGAGTTGTCTTTGTCATGGTGTCTCTTCGTATCAATAGAACAGTAACCTTAGTAGGTGTCAGTCCCTGCTTTCCATCTTATGTGAGATTTGAGATAGGGTCTCTGTGATTTGCTTTTTCATAAACCACACAAGGTGGCTCTCAAACTTCAGGGGATCTCCTTGTATCTGAGTCCTAGCTCCTGATAAGGGCACGCTGAAATTGTGAATGTATGATACTATATGTGGCTTTATATGTGTTCAGGAGATTCCAAACCAGGTTATCAGGCTTGCATGGTCATTGCTTAATCACTGAGCCATCTCACCTGCCCTACAATGTATGTGTGATACATTTTACACTATAAGCAGACTGCATTTTATTTTTATATTAAGAAAATTGAAGTAAAAAGAAAAACCTTGACAGATATCAATGAAATTCATAAAGTTATTAGAACAGACCTTAAAACATGTATTTCATGACCTTGGAAGCTAAAATAAATAAATGAGTATTTAGACACATGTGACCTACCAAAATTAAATCAAGATGAGATCAACAGATCTAGTAGTGTAACAAATAAGAAAGAAGCAGCAATGAAAAAAATCTCCTGCTAAAAAGGGTGCAGGCCTAAATGGAGACAAATTTAACCAGACCTTCAAAGGAAAAGTTCCACAATGCTTCTCCAATTATCCCACAAAACAGAATAGGAAGTAACACTATCTATCTTTTTTTCCAAAGCCAGTATAAAGTCAGTATTTTCCTGATGCTAAAATCAGATACAACACACACACACACACACAAGGGTGGCTACTATTTGAAAACTGAATAAATGAATTTAAAAAACACACAAAAATATCATTCACTGTGATCTACTCAGCATGAAACAAAAAACAATAAATGCAGTAACTTATATAAACAGACTTAAAGGCAGAAATCACGTGATCATCTCAATAGCTACTTTTGATGAGATTCAATATTCCTTCAAATAAAAATTATAAAGCAACTGGGAATAGAAAGGACATGTCTGTATACAATAAAGGTAATATGTGACAAAACTATAGCCAACATTACACTAAATAGGAGAAACTCAAAAAAAACATTTCTACTAAAATCAGAAAGAAGACAAGGCTGTCTTCCTTCTCTACACTCATTGAATATAGATAGTACTGGAAGCCTTAGAGAACAATAAGACAAGAGAAGCAAATTTAAGAAACAGTAAAGGAAGAAGTGTCCTTATGTGTACATGATATAAGTCTATACGTCATACCCTATAGACTCCATTAGAGAACTCTTAGAACAGAGCAACAATTTTAGCAAAGTAGCGGGATACAAAATTAATGTTCAAAAATCAGTAGCCCTGCCAGATATCAATATCAAACATACTGAGAAAGAAATCAAGAAAATCATCTGATTGGCAAATGCCACACACACACAAAATAGGAGGACCCTAGCCAAAGAAGTGGAAGCCCTCTCAACCATTAAACACTGGGAAGAAATTGAAGGAGACACTTGAGTATCCAAAGATATTCCACACTTATAGATTGGGAGTATCAACATTATCCAAAGGGTTGTCTTACCAAATACAATATACATATTCAGCATAATCCCCATCAAAATTCTAATGACATTCCTCACAGAAAACCAAACCAAACCAAACCAAACAAAACAGAACAAAACAAAACAAAAGCAACATTGAAATTCAGCATTGAGAAGCACAGACATCCGAAGTAATCCTGAGGGGAAAAAATAGTTATGGCCAGAGGTATCACTATATTTCATAACAAGCATTACTTCACAATAGAGAGACTTGGATGGAAAACCATAAGGTGCTGGCAACCAAAGTCATTAATAGAACACATTAGGACATTCAGCAATGGATCCAAACTATTACAGCTTCTTGATTTTTTACAAAGACACCAAAAATTCTCACTGGAGAAAAGGCAGCCTCTTTAACAAATGGTGTTAAGGAAACTGGGGATCTACATGTAGAAAACTTACCTAGTTCCTTATATTTCACCTCACAAAAATCAAATCCAAGTAGATGGAAGACCTCAGGTAAAGTTGAAAACCCCTGAAACTGCTGTAGGTAAAGAAAGGGCAAACACTTCCCCATAGTGGGACAAGTAAATCTCTGAATAGGACCTAAATGTTCAGGAAGAGAGACCAGCAATTGATAAATAGGACTCAGGAATTCAATAATTTCTGTACAGCAGAGGAAACCGTTAATACAGTGAAGAGGCGGCCTACAGGTACACAATCTTTGGCAGCCATCTATACATTTAACAGAGTGTTAATAGATGGACCACAAAGAATTAAAATTTAAATATATAAATAACAAGAAAACAAACGCTCCTATTGGAAGACAAAAACAAAACAAAACAAACAAACAAACAAAAACAAAAAAAACAGTTATGGACCTGAATGTAGAGCTCTAAGAAGTTACAAATGACAAATTAGTTTGAAGGGTGTTCAGGGTCTACATAAAAAGTGCTAGTTATCATAGAAATGCCAAATAAAACCCTTTTGAGATTCCATCTCAAAGGACAAATGTCGGCAAATGGTGTCCAGAGTGTGGAGAATAGAATGAGAGCCCTTACTCACTGACAGTACCAATGACACTAGTGCAGATACTGTGGAAATGAGGGTGGAGATCTCTCAAAAGCTGGGAATTTGGACTTCCACATGGCCCCTCAGTACCTCTCCTGAGCATAAACCCAAAGGACTCTACAACCTACCATGGACACATTTACCACCATCTTCACTGCTGCTCTGTTTACAACAGCAAGGGAATAGAAAGCCCAGATATGCTTCAGATGCAAAGGTAATAAAATTATATTCAGCTGTGAAACAATGAAATTTTGTACTTTATAAGAAAATGGTTAGAACTAAAAAGCAGATTAAGTGTGGCAACCCAGATTCAGAAAGACAAACAATGCATGTTCTGTCTCATATGTGGATCTTAGCTTTGAACTTTGTGTGTGTGTGTGTGTGTGTGTGTGTGTATGTGTGTGTGTGTGTGTGTGTGTGTGTGTGTGTGTGTGTATGAGTTTCTGTACTGGCTGTTTTTGTGGGTCAACTTGACACAGGCTGGAGTTATCACAGAGAAAGGAGCTTCAGTTGGGGAAATGCCTCCATGAGATCCTTCTGTGGGACATTTTCTCAATTAGTGATCAAGGGGGAAGGGCCCATTGTGGGTGGTGCCATCTCTGGGCTGGGAGTCTTGGGTTCTATAAACGAGCAGGCTGAGCAAGACAGTGGAAGCAAGCAGTAAGTAACATCCCTCCATGGCCTCTTCATCAGCTCCTGCTTCCTGACCTGTTTGAGTTCCAGTCCTGACTTCCTTGGTGATGAACAGCAATGTGGAAGTGTAAGCTGAATAAACCCTTTCCTCCCCAACTTGATGTTTGTGCAGGAATAGAAACCCTGACCAAGACAGTTTCTGACCAGCCCAGGAGGCAGGAAATGGACCGTGAAATGGTTGAAAATGGGCTTCAGCAGAGGATGCTTGGGAGAATATGAGGTAATATGAAAGTAAAGTAGGAAATAGTGAGGGCAAGAAACACTTATGCAGGGATGGGGCAGGGCGATGGGAGATAGGAGGAGGTCACAGGGTAGGAAGTAAGGATGTACAAAAAAGCCATAAGGAAACTTGCTATCATGTCTGCTAATTAAAAATATAATTAAAAAGAAAACAAAACATTGTACACGCAGTGCCTTGTACTGGTGGAAAGAGCGGCTCCCAGAAGCCATGGGTTATCTGACGATATTTCCCCAGGAGTTGTTGGTCATGGAGGTTCCCATGGCATCCCTCAAGAATACAGGCAATCGCTACTGCTGTTGGTTGCCCACCAGAACTAGAAGGTAAGACCTTTTTGTTGAGGATATCACACACTCTGAAAGGAGGAATAGAGAAAACAAGGCAGAGCCTATTTGAAAGCTTCCTCCCCGATAACTAGCCCCCATATAGCAGAAGATGCTCTATGGGCTGCTCAAGGAAAACAGTCTTACTCAGCTGTGGACCCAGCAAGCTACACTAGCAACAGACAAGGAGAATACGTTTCTTGGCACAACAGTGGCACATCTCTGATGGGGGCATCCAACACCCCTTCCTGATTAGATTTAAGGTTCACTTGATGGGCGAGAACCCATACCTACTTCTAATTGAATCCAAAAGCCCATGGCTGGGGAGGTCACAGGCATTATGGGTTGGCCCAAAGAAGTTATTCTGCTAAATGGACATGTTGTTCCTCAAATTTCTTCCTAAATATTTTGGTTTTACCCACAGATCAGTCAGAGAACCTGCTTTTGTAGCAGGTAGGAGCCATTGCAGATATTCATAACTGGGAAAGCTTGAAGGCTAGGGTATTCCTGAGTGCCCAGCCTACTCATGTCTACTTACAACCTCCAAGGCTTGGCGCACGTGGTAGTAGAGAAAGGAGAAAGAATATAAGACTTGGAGAAGAAAGGAGTGTTGTGGAATACAGTGTTCTTGGTGTGATGTGCCTCCTGGACTCAGCTATAGCAGAGTGCTGTGGTTATCTGAACAGGATGAGGTCTGTCCACATCCCATCAGGGATGGAGAGGGACTCTGCAGGCTCCACCTCTCCCTGAGGACTCACAGGCAGTTAATGGCTGCTGAGAGAGAGCAAGCCATCTTCCCTTGGTGTACGCCACTCGCCACTCACAAACTGTCCATGCTGCTGGAAATAACCTTCACATGTATGCAAGCAGCCCTAATGACACTCACTGGGGTACACATGTGCGTGCGCGCACGCACACACACACAGATTTGGAAATAGGAGGCTGGTTGACAAGCAGAAAAGTGGGAGGAAGGGAAATAGAGAGGAACTGGATGAATATAATGAAAATACAATATACGCATGTATGAGATTGAAAATAAAATTAGCTATGTTTTAAGATAAGACGGTGTTACTGGTACTGTGTTGAAGCTGCAAGAGAACCTAACAAATACCATATTTCTCCTATTAGTCCTGATAGTAGGCCCCATATAAGTTAGTTCCCATTCATTCAAACATAAATATGAAGAAATGGGATACTTTAAAGGTCTTGGCAAAGACAAAAGGAACATTTCTTGCTTCTCTAAGACTATAACCTTGGCAAAGCACAGTGAGGTGAGTTGTTCTTGTTTCAAGACCTGTTACAGTTGCTTAACACATGTCTGTCTGTGAGATCTTTGTAACGCTGTTGAATGTAAACACTAGGAAGAAGGAAGGAAACAATATGAAACTTGGTTTCTTGCTATTCATTAGGTGACTTATAAATCAGTGTGAAGACTTACCCAGTCTACCATCAGTTAAACTCACTTTTGTAGTCTATCAACTTTTCTTCTATATTTACCTTTTTCATATTATCTCATTTTTAATAGAGAGAATATAATTTCCATATCTCTGATTCACCTTTGAAATAGCAACTGAGCTGCCATGGTAAGTAAAGATTGAAAGAAATCTTCAGTTGGCAGCAGGAGTCAGGAGAGAGCCTGCCAGCCTCAGTTCTCTCTCTCTCTCTCTCTCTCTCTCTCTCTCTCTCTCTCTCTCTCTCTCTCTCTCTCTCTCTCTCCCTCCCTCCCTCCCTCCCTCTCTCCCTCCCTCCCTCTCTCCCTCCCTTTCTCTCTCTCTCCTTGCCACTTAGGCCCTGCATCTGAACCCACTGGGACTGAAATAGTTACCTACATCTCAAGGACTCCCAGAGACCTAGCAGCTTATGTGAAATCCCCAGGAAATCAATAGATGCTAGAGCCACCAGCTTCCCAAACACTCACATTTCACCAAGTAGCACACTCAACCTTGCTTCAAGTTGTAGTTGTGGTCAGGAACTGAAGCCCATACAATGTAAGAAGGCCTATGGTGGAGGTTGCTCTGCTCTGGTCTCTCAATGGATAACAGAGATAGCAGCAGCCATATCTGGTTCTCTCTTCTAGGAACTCCCCATTTCCTCTAATCTACAATTCCTGTCTTGGATCTAGTGTAAGAGGATTGCAGGAACAAATGCTGGCCTGTGTTTTACCTGGAGAAGACTAAGAAGGGGCAGTCCTCTATGCCCTGTGCACACAAACCATTTCCATTTCACAGAAATACTTGCCTCCCTCCTTTACTTATCTTTTGGAAATATCACAACTCATTTCAAAGCCATCTTATTATTCTTCCTTACTATTTCTTGAAAAACTAAAGATCAGTTGAAAAATCCTTCTAACTACCATGGCATGATGTGGCACCAAAGCCTTACACACTCATGGTTAAATACCACTCAGTTGGAGAAAACGCCATCACTTATCTTGTAGGCATTTCAACTTGAACTTTAAAATGGCCCCTCCCTCACAAGGGAGGAGAAACCTACCAAAACCAAACTGTCAATCAGTGAGAGGCAAACCCGAGAGGAACACAACTGTACAGACCAGCACTTACCTGGATTGGGTTGGAGGTATTCAATCGTTTTTGTCATTATCTCCATCACAGCCCTGCTGGTGACATCCACTTTCTGCAATGAAGAAATAAATGTCATAAATGACACAAGCATTTACTTTAGAGTCTTGGAGTTTTCTTACAGCAACAAGTCCTGCAGGAGTAGGTGAGAGGCTTGAGGAGCAGTTAGGAGGAAATGTGGCCTTGTGTTTTAGCACGGTCTGTTGAAAAGCCTATTCATCCAAACGAAACTGGTAATTTCCAAAACTCTGTTTCAAAGCATAGTTCATTACCTTTCAGCAAAATCAATACACACTATGTCAGTAACACTTTTTCCCTCAAGCTTTTACTAGATGCTATGAATGGACTAAACTCAGTGACAGGTTTCTCCTCCACTAAGAGTAATGCAGGGGCATGTAGGTGGCTCAACAGATAAAGGTTATCAGCCAACCTGAAGACCTCAGTTGAATTCCTGGAATCCACGAAAAGGTGGAAGGATACAAATAAGCCCACAGAGCTGTCCTCTGACCTCTACACCCATGCTGTGGTGTACATACTCCATGTATGTATCCTGCTCGTGGGTGGGATGATAAACATACAATAACAACAATAACAATAATGATACACTTAAATGTCTTCTTCAATACTCCTTATACTGTTACGTTATTCTGACATCTTCAGGGTATCAAAGCCCTTCGTAAACACATCTAGCTGGTCCTAAACACTTGGGTAATTATAAATACTGGATTCTAACATGAAAATCCCATCTCTGAATGTTGTGGACGGTCATCATTTCCTCCTGCAACCCACCCTGCCCTCTCCACACACCCATGTCAGGGAAAGAACATGCGCTAGAGCTGCTTACTTTTGTCCACAAACCTCATTTCTTATCAGACTGTGAAGGGCATTGGCTCATACGACACAGCTGAGTGACTAAGAGTAATAAATCAGCTCCCTTGCCATTGATATTTTTATTTCTTTTCTTTTTATAGGTTCCTAATCAATATCTACAACTGACTGCTTTGTACAGGGTAAACCTCCTTCTCTCCCTTATCTACTGAAATACCTTATCTGGTTTGGTTTTCAATATTTAATAACTTCTTATCACCAAAGTCATAATACAGTGTGCAGTTGTGATTGTGATGATAAGAAAAAAATACATGATTGTCCCTTTGACCCTGTAGTGGTATAAAATAATGTTTACAAGTGTCCTCTTTAGGATGCATTGGCGTGCTTATGAACCCTGTACGACTATCCTTTTGACTGACTCAGTATTTCAAGATACTTGAGGCTTGGATAATTAGAGGTAAAGGCATGGCAGCTCCCAGGCTGATAAACTGCAAAATGAGGTCCTGGCATTATTATCAAAATGCCAGGTAGCCTTATGAACTCAAGTCATAGAATGCTTGCTTGATACTGGTGGAACAAGTTCAAGGTTGTGTACAGAATAAACATGTTGAAAGTGCAGAGAATTTGAGAGGACAAACACACATCTCCTGTTGACTCCAAGACAGATGGGGATTGAGCAATTAGATGCCAACTGTATCTAGGTGTCTTCTCTGGCCATGGCAGGAAGAAATGCAATCTAAAGGTCACAAAGATTTCTAAGAAAGAAAGCATCAGAAGACTTGAGACTTGAACTGCCCAGTGGCCATTTGAAACTGTGGTGTCATCTGTTGCTAGGAGGCAGACTCACATCCAATTTTCCTGTCTCTTTCTCAACAAAGAGATTTATGCATCTTTACATGAAGAAGAAAACAGATACAGCAAGATTCACAAGCTTTCTCCAGACTTTTCTGTTTTCCATGAAAGGGAAAGGTCCCTACAAGAAGACAAGAAAGAAGTATTTCTCCCCAGTTCTAGAAGATGTAACACCAGAGCCAGAAGACACATTGTACCATTGCCAAATGACTGAAACGGGGGGGGGGGGGGAGGAGCAAAGAACTGCCACCCCATCCTCTAGTTAGTTATGAGAGTCTTCAATACTTATGACAATTTGATCTACAGTAAATATCTGGACCTGATCCTACAGAAGTAGCACTACCATGCTGACTTGCTGGGTCCTTTATCCTCAACTGTTCTAACTTTTCTCAACAGAAGCTGCAGCAACAGTGCCTACTGTACACTGTCCATAGATGGGTCAGCAAGAAAGACATGGGAAGCAGTTCATGGGGATCAAGCCAGTAATCCCAGAGTCCAGAGACCTTAGAAATGGCAATATTAAGAGTATTATGTTTGGCTCCCAGAGTAGAATTCAACCTTAAAATTGAATGGGGACAAAAAGATAACAGTGTTCCCTATGGTATGACCAAAGTCTCCTATGAAGTTGAGAATATAGACTTTCCATACTCTGAGCTCACTGATGTAGAAGCCTATAGTACGTCTGTGATCCGTACAAGACAAGCTCCATTAAGAAGGCTGTTGAAAGGAAATTAACTGTGAATTTATAGAACACAGGCACATATTTAGGGATTCTAAATCCATGTGTAAAATATGACTTTTTTAAAAAGGCAGAATCCTGGGCACATATTCTTCACAGACTCTGGTCTTTTTATTTTCATCTTCTTAATACCAAGGATTTAAAAACTCTCAATACTTGAGACTCTTTCTCCATTGATAAGTCTTGAAATTTATAACTGTAAGTCCAGAGAAAGAAAGAAACAAGCAAATGGCTCTCTTGGGATGGGGAAATAGCTCAGTGGGTAAACGGTTTGCCAGATAAGCCTGAAGGCCTGTGTTTCTATCTCCATAATCCACCCAGATAATAAGCTAAATACATTGGTACAAGCATCTTGATCCTTATGTGCCCTACTGGCAGATAGGAGGTTAAGACAGGAAACTCTATAACTAACCTGGACCCATGGGTGCTCATAGAGACTGAATTAAAGAGCGTGTAAAGACTGGACTTAGACCCCCTACATTATTTGCAGCAGATGTGCAGCTTAGTCTCCATGAGGATCCCCTAACAATTAGACTAGGTGCTGTCTCTGATTCTGTTACCTGCCTTTGGATAACCCTTCCCCTAGCTGGGATGCCTTGTCTGGCCTCAGTGGGAGAGGATGTGCTGAAACTTGATGTGCCAGGGAGGGTTGATACCCAAGGGTGACTTCCCCTTCTCTGAGGAGAAGGGGAGAGGATAACAGGCAGGGGCGAGTTTCTGGGAGCAGAACTTGGAGATGAGGAGAGGGGCTGCAATTCAGATGTAAAGTGAATGAATAAATAAATAAATAGGAAGAAAACCAGAGACTCTAAGTTCACAGATCAGCTATCCTGGCATACACAGCTGTAAATAAGAAACAATGTGGAAGGTGAGGCCAGACACTGGAGCTTGTCCCTTGAGTTTTGCATGCATGCTGTTCCCAAACTATGGCTAATGGTCGAAACTATGGCAGTAAGCCACAGGGAAGGATGAGCTTCAAAGACAACCTTCTGTGTAGCCTGAGAGCCTATCTCCAAAATGTCTTGCTTCACAGTGGCTATCATATGTACTTACCAAGTCTAACTGATATCATGTATTTTGAGAAATGAGGATGGAATTAGGCTCTGGTTGCTGACGAATCCATTTTAATTTTGTTAATCTTCTTAAGCACCTCTCTGCTGTGTATAAATTTGGAAATACACCCTAAACATACATGCACATCTTAGAGGGTTAAAAAAGAAGTTAAGATTTCTATTTTATGTACATGATAGCCATACAATTTTCTTATCTCAATGCTCTCTAAATTTTGTTTTGTTTCTTTTAATGAAGTCACTCTTACTGACACAGGCACTGTCAATGGATCCTTTGTGTGCTTCAACAGCCCTAGAAAGCAGGAACAGAGGGGAAAGATCCCAAGGGCCCAAAGGTATAGAAGATTTATCAAGAGAATGTGAGGATTCCTAAACTAACAAGGCTTGAGCTTTATTGAACATGCCCTGCTTAATCTATGAATGATGTTGTTAATTCCAGTCTTGAGGCACCAGATACCAGAACTCTAAAAAGCAGGATTTGGAGAACTGACATGATGCAATTACTTTTTCATACACTTCTAAAGAGTACCATTCTTCCCTATAGAAAATGAGTCAGTAGTTTGTGAACTAAAGAACATGAAAACTATGAATTCTTTAACATAGCAATGGAAGTATGAGGGACATTATTTCATATTGTCAGATGTCCAATGTCAGAGGTAGAACACCTTACATGCTGTACAGATAGCCTGAAAGTTTGGCAATCAATAATAATGGCATGAATTAAATCATCACTTGGATATGGAATAATTTGCTGTGGTTATGTGAAAGAAGTTAAAAAGCCATATAAAACACCAACATCTTTTCAAGTTCTTAATTTTAATATTATTGGAGTTAAGAATATACACACTCTTGAAGTGCTGAATAAACAAGTCACAGGGATGTGATGAAAGCTGCACCCTGGGAAGACCTGCCTGGCAGAGAGACACAGGCTGATCCAAGAGTGGTATTTTTAATTACTCCCTACTAACTCCGGGGGAGTTAACATCCATGTCCAAACTCCCTGCTTTAAAGCAGAAATCTTGTATTCATAAAGGCTAAGAGCGAATTAGTATTTTGAAGATGAAGCATGATTTAGGCTCTGATTATTCTAACGTTAATTTTAATTTTGCTAATCATCTTAGGCATTACCCCACACCAAGTATAGCTTGGGAATACACTCTACACAGATAGCTGAAAGGAAGCTTGTCTCCATGGAAGTCCCAGTAGAGCAGAAGGATGTCTTTGAAGCTTGTGCTGTTTGTGACTCCAGCTCCCCATCTAGCTTACACCAGTAAGAGAGTGTCTTGGGCCAGTGACTATGTCTCCTTCACTGCTGCTCCATGAAGGAGAGCCCCCAGTGTCATGGTAAACCCCATGTCTACTCAGAGAAGGAATTCTGAGCACACTGGCTGCAATTTCCTTCTCTTCTCCCCCATGTGATACATATCCTGGACTCTACTTGCTACAACTCAAGCAATGAGTAAGTGGTACACCTCCCATGACAGCAGAGAACCATAGGCTCAGCGTCTGCTTCAGTGTGAGCAGGTCTATGGCAAAAAAACATAAAACAAACAAAAACCAAACCACCACCACCAACAAAACAACAGCTTTGATAAACAGAAGTTTTATCATGTGACTCAGGGCGTTTCTACTCACGAATCCTACTTCTCTCACAAGAAATTGGATGATACCAAATGTGTCTCCCTGAAGAAACTAAGACATGATGGACATGGACATGAGGGACACCATCTACCATCATTCTCGACATTGCACTCAGCCAACAATCTCTACCCTCATATTCAATTGGAATGGCAACTTTTCCTTCTCAACATCCTGCCTTTCTTTTTTTTTTTAATTTTTTTTTAATACATATTTTCCTCAATAACATTTCCAATGCTATCCCAAAAGTCCCCCATACCTCCTCCCTACTTCCCTACGCACCCATTCCCATTCTTTAGGCCCTGGCATTCCCCTGTATTGGGGCATATAAAGTTTGCAAGTCCAATGGGCCTCTCTTTCCAGTGATGGCCGACTAGGCCATCTTTCGATACATATGCAGCTAGAGACAAGAGCTCCGGGGTACTGATTAGTTCATCATGTTGTTCCAACTATAGGGTTGAAGATCCCTTTAGCTCCTTGGGTACGTTCTCTAGCTCCTCCATTGGGAGCCCTGTGATCCATCCAATAGCTGACAGTGAGCATCCACTTCTGTGTTTGTTTGGCCCCGGCATAGTTTCACAAGAGAGAGCTATATCTGGGTCCTTTCAGCAAAATCTTGCTAGTGTATGCAACGGTGTCAGTGTTTGGAAGCTGATTATGGGAGGGATCCCTGGATATGGCATTCTCTAGATGGTCCATCCTTTCATCACAGCTCCAAACTTTGTCTCTGTAACTCCTTCCATGGGTGTTTTGTTCCCACTTGTAAGAAGGGGCACAGTGTCCACACTTTGATCTTCATTCTTCTGGAGTTTCATGCGTTTAGCAAATTGTATCTTATATCTTGGGTATCCTAAGTTTTGGGCTAATATCCACTTATCAGTGAATACATATTGTGTGAGTTCCTTTGTGATTGTGTTACCTCACTCAAGATGATGCCCTCCAGGTCCATCCATTTGGCTAGGAATTTCATAAATTCATTCTTTTTAATAGCTGAGTAGTACTCCATTGTGTAAATGTACCATATTTTCTGTGTCAATTCCTCTGTTGAGGGACATCTGGGTTCTTTCCAGCTTCTGGCTATTATAAATAAGGCTGCTATGAACATAGTGGAGCATGTGTCCTTCTTACGAGTTGGGACATCTTCTGGATATATGCCCAGGAGAGGTATTGCTGGATCCTCTGGTAGTACTATGTCCAATTTTCTGAGGAACTGCCAGACTGATTTCCAGAGTGGTGGTACAAGCTTGCAATCCCACCAACAATGGAGGAGTGTTCCTCTTTCTCCACATCCTCGCCAGCATCTGCTGTCACCTGAATTTTTGATCTTAGCCATTCTGACTGGTGTGAGGTGGAATCTCAGGGTTGTTTTGATTTGCATTTCCCTGATGATTAAGGATGTTGAACATTTGTTCAGGTGCTTCTCTGCCATTCAGTATTCCTCAGGTGAGAATTCTTTGTTCAGTTCTGAGCCCCATTTTTTAATGGGGTTATTTGACTTTCTGGAGTCCACCTTCTTGAGTTCTTTATATATATTGGATATTAGTCCCTTATCTGATTTAGGATAGGTAAAGATCATTTCCCAATCCGTTGGTGGTCTTCTTGTCTTATTGATGGTGTCTTTAGCCTTGCAGAAGCTTTGCAGTTTCATGAGGTCCCATTTGTCAATTCTCAATCTTACAGCACAAGCCATTGCTGTTCTATTCAAGAATTTTTCCCCTGTGCCCATATCTTCAAGGCTTTTTCCCACTTTCTCCTCTATAAGTTTCAGTGTCTCTGGTTTTATGTGAAGTTCCTTGATCCACTTAGATTTGACCTTAGTACAAGGAGATAGGAATGGATCAATTCGCATTCTTCTACATGATAACAACCAGTTGTGCCAGCACCATTTGTTGAAAATGCTGTCTTTCTTCCACTGGATAGTTTTAGATCCCTTGTCGAAGATCAAGTGACCATAGGTGTGTGGCTTCATTTCTGGGTCTTCAATTCTATTCCATTGGTCTACTTGTCTATCACTATACCAGTACCACGCAGTTTTTATCACAATTGCTCTGTAGTAAAGCTTTAGGTCAGGCATGGTGATTCCACCAGAGGTTCTTTTATCCTTGAGAAGAGTTTTTGCTATCCTAGGTTTTTTGTTATTCCAGATGAATTTGCAGATTGCACTTTCTAATTCGTTGAAGAATTGATTTGGAATTTTGATGGTGATTGCATTGAATCTGTAGATTGCTTTTGGCAAGATAGCCATTTTTACAATGTTGATCCTGCCAATCCATGAGCATGGGAGATCTTTCCATCTTCTGAGATCTTCTATAATTTCTTTCTTTAGAGACTTGAAGTTTTTATTATACAGATCTTTCACTTCCTTAGTTAGAGTCATGCCAAGATATTTTATATTATTTGTGACTATTGAGAAGGGTGTTGTTTCCCTAATTTCTTTCTCAGCCTGTTTATTCTTTGGGTAGAGAAAGGCCATTGACTTGTTTGAGTTAATTTTATATCCAGCTACTTCACCGAAGCTGTTTATCAGGTTTAGGAGTTCTCTGGTGGAATTTTTAGGGTCACTTATATATACTATCATATCATCTGCAAAAAGTGATATTTTGACTTTGTCTTTTCCAATTTGTATCCCTTTGATCTCCTTTTGTTGTCGAATTGCTCTGGCTAGGACTTCAAGTACAATGTTGAATAGGTATGGAGAGAGTGGACAGCCTTGTCTAGTCCCTGATTTTAGTGGGATTGGTTCAAGCTTCTCACCATTTACTTTGATGTTGGCTACTGGTTTGCTGTAGATTGCTTTTATCATGCCTTTCTTAAGACTTGAGGCTTCCCCTTAGGAATTCTATTTTTACCTAAAGCACCTTTCCCCCCATTTCTAGCCCTAAACCCTTCTGTGACCTTAACAACGAATTTCCCCAAGATGCTCTTCAGGTTGCAGAGAGACATTATCCCTCTTGACTGTGAGTTTGCATGATATTCATATACAGTGCAAAAGAATATTTGAAGATTCAGCTCAGTATTCTCTCCTCTAGAAATTTCCACTGCTCTAAGAAGCCCATGTTTGGCTTCTCTCTGGTGTTTTTCAAGGAAATCCTCCCAGGGCACTAAACACTGTGTCTGAATTGGAATCTATTTATATTCCTGTTTTCCAAACTAAAATTGAAAGCTCTTAGAGGGATTGGTCCTCATATACGATCCTGTTTCTAGTTCCCAGTACAATGCCTGGCAGACATGGTATTCATTTATCTTCCAAGTGAATTAAGGAACATAATAACTACATATCAAACCATAGAAACCCTCCCCCAGTTAGCATAACTGTAGCAATTGATGTAAATTTAAGAAGTTCCTCAGATTCCAGAATCTTCTATAAACAGCAACAACAGAAATCTGCAGCATTATAATAAAAGCAGTGTCCAATGTCTGGATCACAGAAGGAAATTTAGCCTATACTTAATGAAATTGGTAAACAATGGTGACATTTATGGTTAAAATGAAAGCAACTGCACAGTAGGTACTTAGGAGAAAGAGAACAGTCATCAAGAGTAACTACTGGGTCTGTGAAGACAACTCAACCAGGGGCCGCAGGGCATTGGCTACGGAAGGATAGTCTGTGAAAGCAGGAATGGTCTGGGATCGAATCTCAGTGGAAGAGCAGGTTAGGCTGAGACTAGAGAGAACTTCTAGGAACAGCCACCTCCCTCCCAGGAGTGCTGTCTGCTACAGACCTCTAATTTATTTCCTATTGTTGTCTAATTGCACCTCAGAGAGTACAACTAAATAAAGCTTTCTCCACATCAAACACTTGGTGAACAGAAAACCAACCATGAAAAGGTGATGTGGTGACTCTTCTGTAGGTTTAGAGACACTGAGTTAAAATATTTTTTATGAGTACTTGACTTATTAGCATGAATATTAATGGCTTGATATTGGAAATCCACAGCAAATGCTCTTCAATGACTATAGAAAAAGCCTACCTTCCAATATGCTCAGCACAATTTGTGTACAAACTTTAGGAAAATCACAGATAAGATAAAAGACATCCTTTATATTATGCAATATGAAATAAAAATCAAACAAAACAATTTCTACGCTGCACCGAAGTCTAAACATCTCAAGTTACTTAGAGAAAAAACCCAAATGCAGGAACACACATAGGTTCTTCAAGCAGAAGTTGGCTTTACAACAGAAGTACTGAGGTTTGAAATAAATACTTCAGTGACTTTTGATGAAATAAGGACCAGAACTCTTTATACTTCATCTTCAGACTCGGAGGACGTCTGTGATATTAGCCTAAAATAAGATACTTGGCAAGATCCTCTAGTTTAAATTAGTCTGTAAGACTGGCATGGATTTCACAGCAAAGTCAGTCTCCAAAGGTCTAATTAGCCGCTCCAGCCTCCTTCAGTTTTCAGTCTCATTTAAGACACAAAGAGCTAGCTTGTCTCTACCGTGAGATACCTAGTTCTTAGCAGCTTTACTTTGGGCCCATACAGGAATAACTCCTGACACCTGCACACATCAAGTTGCTAACTGCTGGCCTCAGCTTCTGTGATGATGTGGCTCTTAGCCATGCAGCACACTGCAAGACTTCTCAAGGAAAATGAACGAAGAGGAGAAGCTAAGGAGGGCTAAGCAAGTACCAGAGGCTGGAGCGCGTTAACAGATCCCTGGGGTCCTCAGGAGAAAGTGGGGCTTTGCTCCCGAGGATGCGTCTCTGTCTGCAGACATGGACTTGACAAGGGAGGGTAGGCTCCTGTTTCTATCACCAGGAAAGGGTGTTGTTTACCAGCTGTGGTTGAAGATCAGGGGGTATTTACAACCCTCTGCAGATAGGAAACAGAAAGTAGCTGTGAGGTACTGGGTATGGACTTATAACATTCTCTTCAGGCACAGGACCAATCCCCTCAATACCAATTCACAGTCTTCCCTGTGCATTTCAACACTCACTTATCTCCCTAAGTCTAAACACTTCTTGATAAGAACCTCAAAGGGAAAGAGAAAACATCTTTAACGTCTCAAAAGAAAAAGATATTTAATCCACAAACTCCAGCTTACTTGCTGAGAACCTATAATGTTTCAGGCAGAATAAAATAATAAATATTCAGTAAGCATTAGGGTTCTCATTCTAACTGTCATTTGAAAATAGACAGTTCAGCAAACACTGGTCTTTTACAGTAAGTGGTAGACATAGAGTGAAGGCCAAGTCACCTGGACTCCCAAACTGCTCTCTCTTCAGTATTCTGACCCGCCCCTAGCAGGATGCATCCTACTTGGGAAGTCCACTGCAGTCAGAGAGAGATTCAAAGTCTCTTACAAGATTTGAGACATCATTCTCCATTTTCTCCTCTCTCATTTCCACCCCAGCCAAATTCAACTGTAGCTCTGCACCATACTGATTCGGGAAAGGGATAACAAAACCTATGAGGAAAAGTGCAGACCGCATGCTTCTTCACAGAGGCTCTGGAGGGACACGGGGAACATGGGGGGGCTTTCCATTTCTGTTTCAAATTACAAAGGGAGGGAGCATGTTTTTCAATGAAATGGATCATTTTGAGACTTGAGTACAGAACAGCTCCACAGTATTACAGAGGACACCTCCATGCCAAAGGAAGGCCAAGAAGGGAAAACTCACCCTCTCCATCTCTTTGAAGTCATCATCGAGCTTGGTGCCTTCCGCTCCTCCTACCTTCTCACTCACTTTCTGTAGGAGATAAGGACAACAGGGGATCATTAGAAACTGTTTCTTTCCTTCACAAAAATGGGTTAAAAGTTTTGAGTACTTTTAGAAACAGCACCTAACATGACCTCGGAGCCGTTCCCTGACCATGGCCGGCAGCTCCATTGTCATAGTGTCACAGTATAGTTTGTCTAAGCAACATCCCAAAGGTCAGGAGCCAGGTGGCTACTGAATGGGGCACTCAAACCTGCACCTTCTCATTTCAACCCCAGGGCTCTTTCTGTTACACAAGTCACTTTACAGCGAGCTAGTTGATAACATTTTCCTTTGTCAGTCCCAAGGAACAGCCACATCACACAATAATCATTTCCCTCTGATAATGGATCTAAAATGCTCCTAGGTAGAAAATTGCTACTTGTTCAACCTGTTCCTCAATGGGCTATTGAACAGATAATCACAAGCATCCATTTAACTATTAGAGAAGAAATGAGCCCAGCTGATTCCAGATAAAAGGACTTGCTTTGTCGTCTCCCTGTTTATATCCTCACAGGCCCGCAAGAAGCTACATCAAAACTATGTTGAGGGGATTTCCTTGACATTCAAATGGAAAATAGTAATTTTCCATTACTATACCAATTTAACTGTCAATTAGAATATGCAGATTATCAAATTTCAATACAAACTTCACACTAATTAAAAACAGATATACTATCCTTTTCAGAAATAATGATTCAAATCAAGGAAATAAAAATGTATGACAGAATCATAGGAAAAACCCCACTGATTTTATTAGACAGGAATATTGATTCTTTTTTCACCCTAACAGTGAAGGTGTTCATTATTTTCCTCTAAGACATCACTGTGCTATCTAAAGTCCATAAGCACGGATACTGAGGCATGGTTTTTAACCTCCTGCAAGAGTTGCTTGCCTGAGAGTATTTACAGGGGCCCTCACTGTATTCTCTTTGCAGCCATCTTGAGAGCAATGTGGGTTTTCTCAGTGAGGTTGGCTGGGGTTTCTTGCAGGGGCTTCTGGAGACCAATTCCTGGCCCCAAAAGTGCTGGCAATCTCTTGTTGAACCTTGAGGTGTGTTTCTTATGCTATTTTCTCTCTGCCTTTCACTGCTTTCTGACAAGAGGAATACATTCAGAAGAAACGACCGTCGCTGCATGTAAGATATCTCTGTTTACTGCATCGTAATAGACATGATATAGTGTGGGATATGAGGTGCGTAGAGGTGTCATGAAAATGATGTGGTATCATAAGAACCTAATCTGAACCTGCAATTTATGCAGCGAACTCTACTCCCTAATAAAGTGCACATCAGCTTCTAGCAGTTCTCACATCAGTTTATTTAACTTTCATTCCACACTTTGAGAAGCCAGAATTTTCTTTAATACAATTATAGATAGATTAATGTCAGTGCTTCAAACAGAAATGTCAATGAAAATAATATCAATACATTTATATCTCAGTCACTTTTGCTCACTGACAATAATTTAGCTCATATTACAGACCTCCTGTGTCTTATGCTCAAACTATATAGTTGACCACTAAATTTGGCAAGCAAACTCTAATCTACTTTAAGACCAACAAAACAGAGAAATAGTTTATGGACAACTATTACTTGCTATCTCTATGCTACACACAGTTGTCTCCAATGTTAGAAAAACTCACTGTATGCAAAGTTTCATTTTGGCAGGGCATCATTATAGTTAGTGTTAGTACCAGAACATTCTATGTGACCCATGACATGCATTGCCAAGCCAACAACCCTCATATCCCAGAACCCACTTGGCTCACTGGGTCCCACCCTTACTTGTGTTATGTCACTTTCCATTTAAATTAGGAGATCACCCCCTCCTCACTCTCTCTCTCTCTCTTTCTTCTCTCCCCTTCCACTCACCCTGCCGCTCCTTTTTGTCTCTCCCTCACAATAAACCTCTCCCATGTGGAACCACCTTGGCCTTGCGTACTGTATGGGAATATATATATATATATATATATATATATATATATATATATATATATATATCATTAATACATCAGTTAGACCCTTCATGTGACCTGTAACCGAGGTCAATGGTCCTGATTTATTTTCAAAATGTACCCTAAAAGGATATAGCTAAGAAATTCCTCTATTGTGTT
Organism: Mus caroli; assembly: GCF_978045245.1. Classification (NCBI taxonomy): domain Eukaryota; kingdom Metazoa; phylum Chordata; class Mammalia; order Rodentia; family Muridae; genus Mus; species Mus caroli. Next base: position 70,225,663 of record NW_028227261.1, read on the forward strand.
AAAATTAGAGAATTCTGATACTGTAGTGATAATCCAATATTGGCCATCTCTGACAAACTTCATGGTCTTCATCTACATCACAAAATGCCATACCATGCTTTCAATAATATTGCCCAAATGAGAACAGCCTTAATTTCTCTTCTTTCTCTATCAATTGCTAAGCACCACAGTAGTGGACACTAGGCATCAGATGAGACACTAAGGGTATGTCAGTGATTAGTAACCCATACTGTCGCCAGCTCACTGGTCTACTGGCATCAGTTATTTTGTTTATAAAGCATATCCAAAAGTTGGCAGAGAAGGAAAAGGAATATAATACGACTAGGTCAGGGAAAAAATATGTTTTTCCCTAATAAAGCTGCTACATTTAAACTTTTTAAAAATGGTCCATCATGCACACTGAATGAAGCTAGGACTTTCATATTGATGCTGACTGTACTGGCATGTTTTGAGTGTCAACTTGAACAGGCTGTAGTTATCACAAAGAAAGGAGCTTCAGTTGGGGAAGTGCCTCCATGAGATCCAGCTGTAAGGCATTTTCTCAATTAGTGATCAAGGGGGAGGGCCTCTTGTGGGTGGTACCATCTCTGGGCTGGTAGTCTTGGGTTCTATAAGAGAGCATGCTGAGCAAGTCAGGGGAAGCAAGCCAGTAAAGAACATTCCTCCACGGCCTCTATGTCAGCTCCTTATCCCTGACCTGCTTGATTTCCAGGCCTCACTTCTTTCAGTGATAAACAGCAATGTGGACATATACACTGGATAAAACCTTTCCTCCCCAACTTACTAATTGGTCATGATGTTTGTGCAGGAATAGAAACCCTGACTAAGACAAATTAGTACCAGCAGAGTGGGGTATTCCTGTGACAACCTGACCATGTTTTGGGGAGGACTGCGGAAGGACTTTGGAATATTGGGCCAGAAGATCCATTCAGTGTTAAGAACTCTGTGAGATGTTGTGTAGGAGCTTGGAAGATAATGTTGAGAAGAGTGCAGAAAAAGGAGGCCTGGCTTGTGAAATTTCAGAGGGAAAATTAAAGACTCTTTTCAAGGCCATTGCTATTTTGCATTGTGAAGATTCTGTGGTTCTGGTTAGCTGGGGCTGAAGAATCAGCTGTGATTTACAAGGTACCAGAACTATTAAAGTGAAAACTCGGCATTATTGGGACAATTGATGCTGGTTAGCTGGAGCTAAGAAATTAGCAATAATTAAGAATGATTAAGAAGAGACCAGCATCACTGAGGTGACATCTTCTGGGAAGTGTTTTTTGAGAGCACAGAGGCTGTGTTCCAGAGATAACCAAGGTTGTACCTAGTGCTACCGTGGAACTTGGTAATGTGTAAGAGTCATCCAGGTGGTACTGGTTTTGAAGGCATGAAGGCATGAAGGGGTCACGAAGAGCAGCTGAGGCCATGGAAGGCCATTGGTGAAGGTGCAGCCTCAGTTGCAATTGATGGCCCAGGCCTAAAGAGGTCATGCATAGAAGTTGAGGCTGGGCACCATGAAGAGAGCCTATGAGAGGCTATTGCTGAAGCCTAGTTACAGTGGAAGACAGCAGTGTTTTGGTGGTCCACCAAAGAACGGCACCAAGAGACCACCAAGATGACCACCAAGAACGGCAGCATCTTGGGGATGAATAAGAAAGTAAGGGTTGAGGCTTAATAGTGATGTGTTTGTGTGTCAAGTTGACAAGGGGACAATTGTACTGGCTAGTTTTGAGTGTCAACTTGGCACAGGCTGTAGTTATCACAGAGAAAGGAGCTTCAGTTGGGGAAATGCCCCCATGAGATCCAGCTGTAAGGCATTTTCTCAATTAGTGATCAAGGGGGAGGGCCCCTTGTGGGTGGTGCCATCTCTGGGCTGGTAGTCTTGGGTTCTATAAGAGAGCAGGCTGAGCAAGCCAAGGGAAGCAAGCCAGTAAAGAACATCCCTCCATGGCCTCTGCATCAGCTCCTGCTCCCTGACCTGCTTGAGTTCTAGTCCTGACTTCTTTTAGTGATGAACAGTAGTATGGAAATATAAGCTGAATAAACCCTTTCCTCCCCAACTTGCTTCTTGGTCATGATGTTTGTGCAGGAATAGAAATCCTGACTGAGACTCTGATGTAATTGACTGGTTGATATACTACTTTTTTTTTCTTTTCTCATACATTGCACCCAGACCTCAGTTTCTCTTCTCTACACTCCTCTGGGTTCCCCTCTTTCCTCTCTCCCAGATCCACTTCTCCTTGGTTTCCCTTCAGAAAACAACAACAACAATGAAAACAAAAACAAAAAATACTGGGCTACCCAGGGGTATCAATCACACATGCATAATATGTTATGATAAGACTAGATGCTTTATATCAAACAAAGCAGCCCAGTACACCAGAAGGAAAGGGGTCCCAAATGCAGGCAAGAGAGTCACAGACATCCCCATTTCCACCGTTAAGAGTCCCATAGGAAGACCAAGCTACACAACCTTACCATATATGAAAAGGACCTACAGACCCACACAGACTCCATGATTGTCATGCCAGTCTCTGGGATCCCCTATGGACCCTGCTTATTTGTTCTGTTGGTGTCCTGCACCCATCTGGCTCCTACAATCCTCCCCCACCCCTTTCAAGGTGTTTCCTGAGTTCTGCCTAGTGTTTGCCTGTGGGTCTCTGCATCTGCTCCCATCAGTTGTTAGATGAAACCACTCTGTAGAAGTGGGCTAGGCATTGGTCCATGAGGATATATAACTTTATTATCCCGTTATATTCCTAAGAGGGAAGCAGCACTCAAAATAATTCCATTTATTCTCTGTGACATGTTTCCAGGTCACAAAGTATATATATATATACACACACATACATATATCATGGCACAGAAATAAATATTGGGCTACTTAAATAACAACTGACTCATTCTGTAGGAGTAAGGCAAATATCTCCTCTCATTTGAATAACTGCTACTATAGTGTAATGTGTCATTAGTAAGACTCAAGGTGACAGAATTGGGGCTCTTTAGTCCATGAGGCCAATAATGAAGGCTTCTGCCTTCCTTATTAGATATCTAATTATTTTGGATCCTAAAAATAAAATATCACAATAGTTAATATATTTAGTTATTTCTGATGGCTAGTTAATATTCTAATTATTTGAAAATTTGCTCACTTATTTAAAAAGAAATTTAAAAACATTCAATTCATTTCAACAGATCAGTACAAGATAACTAATATTTCTATTTGCACCAGATACAACCCTAAAACCACACTTAAATACAACTCTCCAATTTATCTAAAATCCTCTACCAGTAAGGGTACAAAATGTCCAACAGCACCCTGTAGTGTAACAGGGAGAGTGGACTTCTTATTGCCTCTACTCATACATTTCACTTGGGCTCCGTATTCTAACCCAACCAATATATTTTTTTAAGTGTCCAGACCAGTTATCTTACCCTCCTCTTTTTTGACTTTATTCTTTAAGGAGAACTTGGTAAAGATTTGTCAAAGTGAATGGCAATGGGAATTTTGCAGTGAACATGAGAGAGACACGTAAAACAGACCACTCTTAGCTAGTCTCATAAGAGGTATAGCTTCTGAGTAACCACGATCAGTTCTAGCTTACATCAATTTCTTAATTCTGAGTCTGCAGTTCCCAGGCTATTGTCTGACTGCTAAATAAGCACAATGTAAAGAGGAATCGCTACAGGAGACACCTTCAATAATAACCATTGTTCCTCGACCAAAGGATGCTTCCTGCTTTGTGCCAATGACTCATCAGCCCTCCAGCCACCTGTCATCTCCAGACTCCATCTTCTCTAAGGTGCTCAGATCCTAGCCAGCACGACTTTTCATTTACCAAACACAGAAGAGCCATGGATACCTCCAGATAAATCACACCAGCCTTTCCACTCTCATGCCTCTTACTTAGGTTCTAACTTCTCTACTTACTTCTGGTTTTGCCTCGTTAGCTTTATCTCCTACTGCCTATCATACAGAGCCAAGTTTCCTCTGCTTTATAATTGTGCCTATTCCCTTTCCTGCTCATAAAATCCTATATATTGTTTTAAATGTCCAATTACACACTTATCTTCTCCATTATCGGTGACCAACCTGGCAGGATGCTTTTAGACTTCTAATGAGGCTCATCAGCCATTGGAGCAAACGGATCTATTTCACTAGCAAAAGTACAAAGGACGTTTGCCCAGTTGAATGGTAAGGTGGAAAATGTAGAAGCCATACTGCATGTGTTTTACTTAAAATGTCCAACACCTCAGTAACATAATAAGCAGAGGCAAGAGAAAGAAAATCTAAATGAGAATTGCTACCAGAAGACACTTACCTACACGTGAGTTAACATTGTCTCTGAACCTCTGAGAGTTAGAGATACCTTCTAAATATATTTTGTCTCTATAAGGAATATATTCAAAAATTAGAAAATTCAAACACCTAATATATATGGCATTTTTTATTGGCTATAGATTGTATTTATTTTATATTTTTAATTAAAATATAATTGCTGTCTCTATAAAGAATATATTCAAAAAATTAGAAAATTCAAACACCTAATATATATGGTATTTTATTGGATATAGATTGTATTTATTTTATATTTTTAATTAAAATATAATTACCCCTTTTTTCCCTTCCTTTCCTCCTTTAAGCCACTTGAAACAATGATTCTTCAAAATATTCAAGAGACATAAATTTTGTTCCTTACAAAGTGAACTCTCAGTTGCAAAAATGACAAATGCATAACAATTCTGTCTTAACAGCTTCACCTGTGAGGGAGACCTACATCACTCAGCAGTAGACTACTTTAAAATTAAACCAGAATATGAGTGGAAGGAAATGTTACAAGTTTAAAAAGTAATTTTTAAAATGATAAGTCTTCTTTCGGCAGGTTGTGTAGCAAACCCTGACCTAGCACCTGCTAGAGAAGCCGCTTGGTCTTACAGTTCCATCCCTGCTTAAGGGTCTTTGTGACTTAACAAAAAACATTACACACACAAAAGGGGGGACTTTCAGCTTCTAATTACATTTTGATAAAATGTAAATGAATTAAAATATATCACCAACTACATGCACTCTTTAAGGTACAAGGTCTTCACAGAGAAGCTGTCTTGGCCTTCCAACAGCATGCTGTTCTATTTCCCCTTTCTGGAGAGCGTTATCCGAGAGACTGAAAGTGCTTCCTCTAATCCTCAAAAAATATCTTTAATGGCATTCAATCAGCAAAAACTGTGGATGCAACAGCTGTCAGCATGTCAGAAAGGTTGAATCCTCCAGCATCACTTTCCTGACACGGGGGCTTCCTATGTGCAGATCTGGACTGATCCAGATGGTGGTCCTCCCATGGGTGGAAGACAGAGTAGATTCCCTTTATGGAATACGAGTCTCACGCCAGCTTTTCTCAGTCCTTAAACTGGAACACTTAAATGCCATGGTGTTTCAAAAAATGAATTTCAAAAAAAAGTGTACACTGATCTTTCCCATCTAGACATTTTTTTTCTTTTTTATAAGTACAAGTATTCTTAAGTATCTTCTAGGTTAAGCAAATTCTGACTGTTCCTGAGCATGAGGTAGAACACTGGAACACTTTCTCAAAAATAGAGACTTGAAAAGAAATTCAGTAGGGTTTCTCTGACTATCTACAGCTAAAACCTTTGAAAGAAGCTTGGGCAAGGTTAAGTACTTGGTCTTTCCCCAGCACCCACCGATCTTCCTCATCAAAAATACTATGCAGAAAATGCAAGCATCAATCTGTATCAGGGTTCTCAGCCTTCCTAAGGCTACGACCCTTGAATACAGTTCCTCGTGTTGTGCTGATCCCCCAAGCATAAAATTCTAACCATTGCTACCTCACAACTGTAATTGTGCTTCTCTTATGAATTGTAATGTAAATGTCTGTGTTTTCGAGTGGTCTTAGGTGAACCCTGTGAAAGGGTTGATCAACCTCCAAATGGGTGGTGACCCATAGGTTGAGAACCACTGAGTATAAAGCCCTCTTTCTGCTGTGGCTCACTGGAGTTAAAAGGAACAAACTTCTAATCCCCATTTTCCCCGAGTGGAAATTCTCCATGGACAATGTGGCTAATTATATCCATGTATCCTTCTATGGAAGCAGAGACTTACATCTTGTGCCTCATGTGGAGTGAGCTCCTCGCAAGGAAGGCGCTTTATAAGTATTGCTTCTAAAGCTTCATTTGCAAGTGATCTCATTTCACATGGACACAATATGGGAATATTTTAAAAAGCATTTATTTTACTCCCCTTCTCCACGACACTCTTCATTAGATGAAGAATAACTCCAGAACTCCAGGGGGCAGTGTTTCAGGGTTTCCTAGAGAAATGTAGTCCTTCTAGAGTGTTTTCTACTCTGACTGCAGAAGAATTGTATTCTTCTTTGCTGTTTATCACATGTGCAGCACAGTTCTACTAAAACACCAACTTATAGGACATAAGGCAAAACTATGTTCTGTGTGGCTTGTTTCTTCAACTCTGTTGAAAGCTGCATCACACACTCACTTGAGTAAGGAAACGATACTCACTGTGAGAAAAGGCACAGTGCTGACAATGGCATTCTAGATCTTCTTAACAAATGGAATGACCTAGGACAATATACCTACCAGCTGACTCTGCCAGAGGGTAAGGGAAGGCTTCATCTGAGCTGTCATTTATTAGGTGGCACTGGCCTCTCTATGAATTAGCTTTAAAACAGGAATTTCCCAGAACCCTATGCTTCATTTATAAAGTAGAGCCAGAATATGTAAGTTCAGAAAAAAACAGAATTCTCTAACAACTTACAACTAAAAACTGCAATGCCTGTCCCTGAGCTGGGTTCTGGCACCTAGTTGTTCAATCAGTTACTAAGGAAGGCCTGCAAGGAACTGACAACTACAGGTGTTCATTAAGAGAAATTATCCTCAACAATATGGGCAGGTTTTATCCAATGGCATGAACAGCTTTTTAGAACAAAATCAAAGTTACCATGGCAAAGAAAAACTTCTTCAAGACTGTTGTCCGAGTTTCTGCCAAAGTCCCAGCCTGCCCCACATCTCAGACTGTACTCACGGTCAGGGCAAATTTACTGACACAGAACTCCCTTAGGTGAGTAACCTCCATCTCTGTGTATCTACCTGGATCTGTTTCCCTAAAGAAAGCAAGGGATGAGGTTCACTGTATTGCAGTATGCTTTACAATAATACAGCAAAGGAAGGCCACAGACAGGAAAGGGAGGAAAGAGGAAAACCACACACAGTAGGTCTGCAGGGAAAATATCATGGTGCTGCTCCTTTCCTTTCTTTTAGAGAAGTTGTCACCAATGCATCCCTGTGGCTTGAATCTGTTAGATCATAATTCTCCTGTCTTTGCCTCCCAAGTAATGGAATTCAAGTCAGATTCCACATTGAAGAGCCCACTGCTTTCAGATTATGGATATTTTTGGTGTAAATAATATTAAATGAATGAATGAACAAATGAGTGAATGAATACAAATTGTCTTTACAGTAAACCTACCAAATTAATAAACTTACAACAGAGATCAAATTAATACCCTCAGTCTGCCAGGAACTTTGCTAGCTGTGAAGCTCAGGTTGCCTGACCTCCTGGCCAATGAAACTTTTCTTTTAGTAAAGATTCTACATGGGTTGCTAAAGCTATGTGCAAATTTTATGTGAAATAATGTAGAAATGTTAACTTGGTTTCCATCTTCATTGATATGGGATTTTTACTGATAAACATTTTCTTGGTTACCAATAAGAATCGATTGATGATATTTCTTTTTTTTTTAAGCCAGCATTTATTATCTTAATGGTGGATATAGTCAGAATATATTGCCAGAGATGATGAAAATAGCCACTAAAATAGGAGCTGTGTGTGTGCTCCAATCAGCCCTAGTTCCTTAAAAATTTCATAACTCTATTGTGCTGTACCAGAACACAACAGAGTAGAAATGTGGTTCATCTGAATTAATAATTATACCAAATGCAAACTACATACCGATTTCAAAGCCTTGGGACAAAATGTACACCGCCACAATAGATTTCATATCAAGGTCATTGATGATGTTTTGGATATATTAGATTAAATGTACTCTATAAATAAAATTAAATTTACCTGTTTCTGTTTTCTTTTTTTTCCAGTTTTGTTTTCTTTTTTTTTAAATTTTTAATATTTTTTATTACGTATTTTCCTCAATTACATTTCCAATGCTATCCCAAAAGTCCCCCATGCCCCCCCCACTTCCCTACCCACCCATTCCCATTCTTTTGGCCCTGGCATTCCCCTGTATTGGGGCATATAAAGTTTGCAAGTCCAATGGGCCTCTCTTTCCAGTGATGGCCGACTAGGCCATCTTTTGATACATATGCAGCTAGAGACAAGAGCTCCGGGGTTCTGGTTAGTACATCATGTTGTTCCAACAATAGGGTTGCAGATCCCTTTAGCTCCTTGGGTACTTTCTCTAGCTTCTCCATTGGGAGCCCTGTGATCCATCCGATAGCTGACTGTGAGCATCCACTTCTGTGTTTGCTAGGCCCCGGCATAGTCTCACAAGAGACAGCTATATCTGGGTCCTTTCAGCAAAATCTTGCTAGTGTATGCAATGGTGTCAGCGTTTGGAAGCTGATTATGGGATGGATCCCTGGATATGGCAGTCTCTAGATGGTCCATCCTTTCATCACAGCTCCAAACTTTGTCTCTGTAACTCCTTCCATGGGTGTTTTGTTCCCAATTCTAAGAAGGGGCACAGTGTCCACACTTTGGTCTTCATTCTTCTTTTGTGCATCTTATAGCACTGAATTTGTCTTCTTGGCTTTACTATTAAATCCTCTCTACCAGTGGCAAAGCCTGAGGACCAGAGGTTGCTACAGAAAATAGGGTAGTTATAATCAGAGGCTGCACTGGTCACAGGCCCCAACAGTAAGACCTTAACAAGAGCATAGGGGGTGGGCAAGGGGGTGAAGCCAACAAGGGGAGAAGAGGAAGGGGCCTGAGTGCAAACAAGGTTAAACAGCATATAAGTTTAAAAATGCCATAATGAATCTCATTATTCTGTATTGTAAGGTAGTACATACAGGCCAGAGGGTATGGGATTAAAGAGAGCCATGAAGATGGAATGAAATCCAAGAAATCCCAGTAAAAGCTGGAGTTAGCCTACTTAAGAGCATTGAAACTAGTGAGGGCACTCAGTGCCTTTTGTGTTCCCCACTGTCTTTTTTCCTCCTCAGTCAGCTTGGTCACTGCAGTAGAAATGGCTCTAATCTCTCCCATGCATTTCTTAGAGAAGCTTTACTGAAGTGTAGGGTACTGGAGATGCTGGAGGACAGCATGTGAAGGGTAGATTGGGGGGTGGGAGGAGCTCCTGCTAAGAGGCTGGCCTGGTAGAAGACCAGAGAAAGAGGAGAAACACATCAAAGAGAAGTCAGAGAAGTTGCTGGGGCCAGATCCTTCAAGCTCTTGTGGTCTGAATAAAAGCCTTCCTCTTGTGAGCAGTGAGAAATTAGTCACAAAATGTATCACACTCTAAGTGGTGTAAAGAATAGAAGTGTATTTCTGCAGCTCTGAAGCCTCGATGACTAAGACTACGGTACTGACATACTGAGCCTTTTTGAGAGTTGTCCTGCTTACTTAGAGATTTGCACTTTCCAATTCCATCTTCATGTGATCTGTGCTCTAACTTCAAGATCCCATCTAACCTCACCTCCCAGAAAAGACCTCACTTCCAAGCAAGATCACACAGGGTTGGAACTCCCACATTAAATATTGTGAGGGATATGAGTCCTCAGTCTATAGCCAGAAGAAACATGATCAATGTCATTGTGCTGAAAGTGGATAAGTGGATCTCTAGGTAGTCTTTTTGTTGTTGTTGTTGTGTGAGACAGGGTTTCTCTGTATAGCCCTGGCTGTCCTGAAACTGACTTTGTAGACCAGGCTGGCCTTGAAACAGAAATCCACCTGCCTCTGCCTCCCAAGTGGTGGGATTAAAGGCGTGTGCAAACAAAGCCCCTGGGCCAAATCAGGGCCCTGCATCACAGGAGGATGCTTGCTTCAGAAAGAGCGATCACTGCTGCTCTGAGGACTACACAAGGCATTTTTCTCTGATTTGTGAGACCATAGTCGTGACTGTCACAGGCTGGCATGAGCAATGAACATAAGGCTTCTCCCTGGAAGCAGTCCTACATGCTTCAAGCCCTGAGACTGTTAATAAAAACATCCTGTTCTCCCAGGAAGAATTCTTTAAAAGTATTCTGTTGCTTTTTCTTTTTCTCTGCTATGTTTCATTTGTCAGCTCTGGGTCCTCTCGTTTCATGTCACACAACAAAGCTCCTTCATGGTATTTGATTTTCTGGAACCTGAAGAAAATTTCCTAATAAATTATTTTGAAGTTTCCTTCAAATTGTAGGATTTCTGTTGGTTTGAATAGAAGGCCATCACTCAGTGATGTTTTCTAGATCAGTTAACATGTTCAATCTCTTATCAAACTCAAAATCTTTTTAATATAGCAGAAAGTTTTAGATGGCCAGCCACTGTTGGGAGAGATAGCTTCACTTGGATATAAGAAGAAAGAGGAGGACGTCTCCTTATGTATGACTGATGTGGTCACCATCTTTTCCTATTTAAGTCCAGAAGTATTCCTTTATTCTTATAGCAAATTGATTTTAGTCAAGATGAGCATACCAATGAAGAAAGCTTTTCTGAATCACTGGTATCAGGTTTCCAAGAGAGAATGAAAAAATTAGAGTAGTTCCTTATAGGAATTTGGTGCATTATTTCAAGCTCAAAATGTATACCTAGCTATTAAAAACATTAATAGTTAGCCACACTGGCTGCAGATGATTTTAAGTCAGAATAAGATATGAATAGCATTCTCTCCTGCTTGTTTTCCTATGGTGCTGATGGGCACCCATTCCTTCTTTTGTTCTGGTGTTCTCCAAGGCAGAACCTGGGATACAGATGGAGTGCATCAGCTTACTGGGTGGTGATACCAGCAAGCAGAGTGAGGAGCAAGAGAGGAGCAGGGGAAGGAGGAAGGTGTGAAGGACGTGGTTTGGGGCATGTCAACTCCTTAGGCACTGAGACTCCATCTTACAATGTTTCTGTGGGGAGCTAAGTAAAGAATTGCTCAACACAGCTCCTTGGATGAGCCAAAAGCTATGCAACCATCTGTCAGGTCTGTGTTCCCTTAGGTTGAAGGTTATCATGTCCTGAGAACTCAAGATGAAGCCAGGAGACCCTGGACAATACGGAATAATGGGACTTCCTGTAAGACCTGGAATGAAGGTGTGTGGTGACCTGCAGCCATCTGCAATCAAGGATCCACAGTAGGGGAAAACAGAAATAATTTAGGACAAGAGATCAGATATATCCTGTGTCACGTGTTTGACTTTTGGTTTTTGACAATAGTTTAATAACACAATCATTTTCTTGTGGCTTTTCAAAACACTTATGAGTTAGACTTGACCTATACCATATAGTCTTCTGATCCCCGTATCATCAACAGCAAACAGACAGCTTTTGATGGTTACCTGACCCCAATGGTACCATATAGTAAGCATTTCCAGTAACCTTCCGCTATGTCAGTAGATACACACATCAAACTTCTACATATTAATTTACACAAGTCAGCCATGTAATTTACCTGTTACCCAACAGTGTGTGCTTCTCTATCTCCTCACCAGGATATGTGAGGTTGGGTTTACATTTTTCATGATTATAAAATCTCTGTGCTACTGTTCTATATGAGTGAGTTTTCTCTAGCATGCTTGACCTGAAATAAAATTCCTGTTATAGGTATGTGCACATATGATGGAAAATTTCAGTTGTCAACTTGAAAAGATGTAGAGTCATATGGGAAGGGAATGTCAATGATGGACTGACTGTCTAAATTAGGTAGGTCTATGGAACTAGACCTAAGCCAATAAAGGGATTCTCAGTTTAAATTTTAATTAATTAACTAATTAATTAATCTGTCTATCTAAATAGTTTGAAAGGGTTTGTCGCACAGGGGCTCATGTGTGGAGATCAGAGGACAATCTGTGGTTCCTATGACCTACCATGTGAGTTCCAAGACAAGGTGCCTTTGACCTGCTGGGCCATCTCAGTCCAGGGATTTTCTTTATTGGGATAAATGAGGTGGAAAGACCCACCCTAAATATGAGCATCTTATGGCTAAGTCTTGGACTACAGGAAAGGGAGAGAAGCAACTAAGCATGAACATTTATTGCTAGGCTGGAACATGAACTGCTGTTTGTTTGTTGTCTATGGATAATTGTGACTGCTAGCTCATGCTCTTGCTGTTGTAACTTCCTCCCAATGATGACCTGGAACTGTGAGCCCAGCAAACAGATTCTTCCCTACAGTGTTTTGTCAAAGTATTTTCTCACAGCTACCAAGAAAAACAAGAAGCGATGTATAATTTTCAACCTATCTAGTTATTGGCATTTTATCATTCAAAGTAGTTCTGGCATGTATAGTGATGCCCAAACTTTACCAAATTTTCTGTTTCTCCATATTTTCTCCAAGGCTTAGTTTTATTAGAATCCTAAATGTTTGGAATCATAGTTTCATATTGTTATTCTAAAGTCATCATAAATACTAGGGATTAAAAAGGAAGGGTGGGCATTACTGAAGAAATAACTGGATATGAGAGAGTTGGTATCTACTTTACAATTCACAAGGCCAGATAGAACTGTTTCCATGGAGTTAAGAAAGATGTTGAATATGGCATTCAACAATTAGACACATCTTTAGTCTCAGTTGAGTTAGTCAGTGTGCAGTGTATCCTCCTCATACATAGCCATAAGGAAGGGGAGAGTGCACCAGGCCAACCACCAGCAGCCAAGTGTGGCTACTGGAATGGCAAAGACAACAGTGCTAACCAGGAACCTCTCAGAACTGATGTCTTGGCTTCAGCAACAAGTAAGCCAGGATAGACAACAACCCTGGAGCCTCAGGCAATCAAGAAACATAAGGCAGCAAAGCATCCCCACAATATTATCCAATTATGGTAAAGAACCCCGAAAGCTCATGGGGAGTCGCTGAATATTATAAAGGGCTAGATGGGGCATAGAAGCCACTATACCCAATACATCTCATTTCATAAATCCTTAATAAAAGTAAAAAGATCTTCCCACACTGTATTGAACTTTGCTAACATGTCAGTTTTAGCATCCTCCTAGCTGTATAAAACCAACTGACACTTGGGTGGTATAGATGGTGGTGGGCTTTCTGAGCTACTGCTAACCCTCTAGAAGAAAGTTTCTTTATATAATGCTAACCCTTTAGTATTTTATAGAATTTTATTCACAAAAAAAGGGGATGAAAATCCAGGAAAGGATTAAAGGGTTAAGCTAAAGATTTAAAGGAAGATGTATGGCATGAGAAGCAAATGGAACTTCTAGGAGATACAAGGATGCTGGGTTAAAATCCCACTGTCGTTGACATGTTGCCACCCTTTTACTTTGTTGGCAGGAAGGCTTCCAAGGTCCCCCAAACCATAAAGCTTACTGCCACGGCTACTGGTTTCTACGTGAGAACTAAATAGTGAAATCCTCTTGATGAACATACTTAATGCTTTGACTACAAGGAAAGGAAAAAAATCAGACTCAAGCAAGCAGGAAGATCCCCCACTGGTGGATGATGTTCACAGAGTCATAAGGTAGCATGTGAGCTAACAAGGGGGTGTTATGTCCAAAAGTTCTACTCATGTACAGACATTGGGCACTACAGTATCAATGAATGGCCCACACAAAATGTGTCTACTAATCTACCAATAATAGTCCAATAATGACACAACTATTATAGGTACAACCAACTCACTTCTGGTTAAAATTAAGCTCCATTCTATAGAATAGAATGCATATGTGTTACTATAAGACAGAGCAAAAGGTAATAGCTGGAAAGGTCATAGGCCATAGAAGGTAAAAGCTGGAACGTAGAAGCAACACTACTGTCATCATTTTGTCAGTAAATGTGATGTTCTATCGAATTGCCTTCCTAATGTTAATTTAGGCTTTTGCCCATAGATCATTGCTGTTGACACTCTCAATTGGTCATGCAGAAAAACATTCCTTTTGCAATGGACAGTGTACTTCAGGGATTTATAACCCATTTAAGTTCATGAGAACAAGTAACTTCTGCTGTAGAATAGTGGCCCAATACATAGATATAGATAAAGAAAACAAATCAGACATCTACATCCTAACCTCTAATTCTCAGGGGCATCCTAGAGGCAGGGAGTCTAAGAACTAGAGGAATGGATGGAGTGCTATATATACATTTCTCTGAATTTAAACATTCCAGCCTTGAGGGAGACTTGTCTCGGGAACTAAACAACTTACAAGTCTCAGAAAGTTTAGGAAACAAACAGGTTAATAGGACCTGGCAAGTTGTTTAGAAATTCCAGGAATGCAGCTCCTGTACTTTGAAACTCATGCTTCACTGGGCTTTCCTATGATGGGAGTCTTATGTGCTCCCTTATCCCCTTGCTTCTAGAACTAGCCCCAATGCACTTGGGGACAATGGTTATTTTGCCTGTATTTGGTACTCTCTAGGGGTTGAATGGACTTCTTTCACATCTTTCCAGGGAACATAACATAGCAAATGTAGAAGATGAAAAAATCCCAACCTGTAGAGACTCATGAGGAAAATGAGAAGATTTGCTATTCCAGGGGTATAGATGCAACTTCAGACAAAATACTGGCTAAACATTAAGCTACTGAAACCCAGGGGTGCTCCCTAAACGGATTAAGTAAAATTATTTCTTTCAGTCTTGAAGATCCATGTATATCTGCACTGGATCTGCCAACAAAGGCTAGAGAGGTAATCTCTGAACCACAAGAGCATTGCTGAGCTCAAGACAAGCTGAATTCCCCAAAATGTGAAGCACGTGATCATATGTGCATAAGCAGGCAAACACACATACACACACACACACACACACCTTCCAGGGAGAGCTTAAACACCAATTTAGACAGACCTGGAGGTGACTTCTAGTAGACCAGACTAAATAGATAAAAGAACAAAATTGAATCACACTATACATACAGTAGGAAAAATCAGACTTCATCTAGCCAAGTGGCTAAATATACATGTAAATTAACAAACAAATAACATCAATAAATTTCCAGATGAGGTACTCATTATCTAGAGATATAATATATCTATATACTAAGGGATTTTTAAAGAGACTTCTTGTTCTTCTTAATAAGTATTTACTGTGTGTGATAAGCATGATGAAGTAAGATAATTAGCAAATACATACATGTCATACATATATATACATATATATACATATAAACAAACACACATATCATATGCATACATATACAAGCCAACAAGTATGTTGTAATTATTTCACTGGTTCAAAGATTGTGTCAGAACCTTGCTATTTTACTGAAAATCACCTGTTTATATTGTTTGGAAATTTATAAGAAATTTAAATGTCTTTCATCTTAGTAGGCCCCTGAGATTCATTATTTAACCAAATGTGCCAGCAAGTCACTTTGTACTGAAAGTTGATTTATAGAAAAGGCAGAAAATCATTTATTCATCCAACAATCCTGACTAAATTATTAATAACAATTTACAAAAACATGCCATGTGGGTAATGTTAAAGACAGATGCAATGCTACCAGAGAATTCATTCATCCAAATGTGTTGAATTCATACTGCATATGTAGAAGATAAAGTTTGTGTTGTTTTGTTATGTTGTTAAATAGTGGACATAAGAAGTGCTAAAGGGTTATCCTTTGTAATTCCAGAAAAGTACCTTATGTGGCACTGCTAAGTCAATGAAGGTATCCCTGAAAGAGGGCATGGCGTATCAACAAAGCTGGGGTAATACGGTATTACAAAGACCCAGCAAACTACACTCACAACCCCCTGGATGTACACTTCTCACTTGCACTTGACACATCATGCTGGAATGAATACAACTTGATGCTGCTCAGATAGAAACATAAATTACTGACAACAGAAAATGGTTAGTGCATGCAGAACAGCAGTGATGATAAATGGTACCTGGACCAGACATGGAGAACAAGAGGCCCCAGGATAGATGGAGGCCAATGAGCCATTTGCCAAGCACAAAATTGATAAACTAGGTTAACAGCATACTCAGGTTAGATAACATGTATGTAACAAACACTTCCAAGAAAAACTAGCTGCTTGGGAGTGTGTGGAGCAATGCCTTCTTTTGGCTAATGGGACACTTAACTATATTCAGCAAGTACTGTCTAGCCCAGAGATAACTGACACACAACACTGAGAGTCCAAGAGACATTGCACATGTAAGAAACTCTAAAACAATAATGCTCACTCTGGAGGAAGTCGTCATAATTACACTGCCTTCACTTGCCAGGCACAGACGAAGTCTTTGCTGCATGAACAACATGGCTATGGTGGCTCACATCTTTATTCCCCATCATTTGAGAAACAGGGACAGGAAAAGTCTCTCTGAACCTGAAGCAAGGCTCATTTACACGGTTAGTTCTAGACTACCTAGGGCTGCATAGTGAAGACCCTTTCTTAAGTAAGAAATGAAGGCAGAAGGCATGCTGGGATTCTCATCTTCTGGGTAGCAATCCTATGGCTTCCTCATTACATCATCCTGGCAGAGGTATCACTTTCTTCTCAATGACTGAGATTCATCATATAGTGTCTCAATTAACTGTATCATTGCTAAAAATGCCGAGGGAAAAAAAATAAGCTTTTTGTTTAAAAAGGAGCAAGGGTTTATTTTTGCTCACAATTCCAGGGTGCACTCTACCATGCCAAGGGAGTCATGGCAAGAACTTCATCTGTCATGTTTCTTTTTTTTTTCTTTTTTCTTTTTCTTTTTTCTTTTTCCTCTCTTTTGGTTTTTTGAGACAGGGTTTCTCTGTGTAGCCTTGGCTGTCCTGGAACTCACTCTGTAGACCAGGCTGGCCTTGAACTCAGAATCCGTCTTCCTCTGCCTCCCAAGCACTGAGATTAAAGGCAGGCACCACCACACTGGGCTAGATCTCTCATGTTTCATCATGGGAAGCAAAGGGACATGAATAGTATTTCTCACTAACTTCTTGTTTTTATACAGTCTAGGTCCCAGGCTCAGGGGATGGTGGGGAAAGATATTACTCTATCATAAATTACAAATGAGTTACCATTAGAATGGTATGAGTCTAATTATAAAAATCTGTTTATATATATAAAAAAAGACAGAATATGTGTGCACAGTGAGGCCCTGTCTCAAATAAACTACAAAGCTAAAGCAAAGAAACACAAATGAGGACCCAAGGAATCTAAATGGTCTCCGGTGCAAGGATTTCCTGGAGTTTTTATTTTTCATGAGTGTATATGACTTTTATAATTCTAAAAGGAAACCTAAAATATCAAGTCCCATGAAAACCTTAGATATGGCCTTGACAGTGCTCATTCCCAGGACTAGATAGGGGAGTTAGTGTCTATGCTCGAAAGGCCAAGATCAAAATGAAAAGCCAAGCAGTCATCTTGACAAGCTGCAGTGCATAGGGCTGCAGAGAGACCACAAGCCCAAGCACATGGCAGAAAGATCCAGAGAGGAGTGGGTGGACTTTCCGTATTCCCCACCTTGATGTAGCCTATGTGTTCAAAGCAAGCCAGGAACTAGTGTCGGGCTTCCAATCTCCATCACGTTCCCCAAGAGGAAGAAGAGCACACAATTCACTTCCAGGGCAGTCTCTGCACCATCACCTTAGTACCAAGTCAATATTTTTGTGTATATGTGCCAAGAAGTAGTACAACAATGTCAATCTTCAAATTGAAGACAGATCAGAACCCATTTCTTCTGCTGATAAAATACAGCTTTCCCACTGATGGTTACTAAGTTTATGAACAAGATACTCAACAACAGATGAGGATCTCTGCAACAACAAAATAGAAATTAAAAGGACTCTGTTATCAAAGGAAGATGCACAAAAGCCACAATGAAGTGAAACATCGCACCATGTCTCATAAAGATGCATAATCCTCTCAGTCAAAAACAGAATAAATACTGAAACGTGGGAAGGAGCCTTCACCTTCACAGAGCACAGTGTTTTAAATATGAATAACCACAGGGGCATTGAAACATCCAAATATACAGATAAAGTTATGATGCTGTTCCTTCCTCATATTTATGAGCTGCCTTGACCTTGGCAGATCACAAAAAAAAAAAAGAAAGAAAGAAAGAAAAAAAAAGAAAAAAGAAAACCACTGACTAGATTTAGGCTTGGGAAGAATTTCTAGGAACAATCTAGAAATAACTGAATCATGCATACAGGGATTTATGTTTTAGAAGCTACAGTTTCTTTTCTTTTTTATAATCAAGTTAGAAAGAAGTACTACTGGGGGCTGTGGAGAGATGACAAAGCAGCACTTGCTGCCTGTGGGAAGATGTGCTGCATTTTCATGACTAATGACTAGCTTGATTCCACTGTTCCTGGTATACTCAAGGAATATGAAAATAATCCTCAAGGGCATGTATCTGTGCTTACTAAAGCAGAGAGCTAAGTGAAGATTCTTTAAGGTAAGAACAGTATGCCCCATCCTTCTGACACCCCCATTTATTTGCTGGTATGAAGTTGACCCATCAAAGCTAGTGGATGGAAGGATAGAGGGATGGGAGAAATAATATATATCAGGCCATGGGCAAAAAGGGTTCTGCTCACTCCCCACAGCTGTGTTTCTTAAAGCAGAACAACCTGAGCCTCTCCCAGACTAATTAAACCTCATTATCCTATACTATTAGATAAGAAGACTTAGAAATGGAGCTTAGGAACTCCCCTGTAAGTGTAATAAATGCTGCCACATAATGGTATTTCACACATCCTTTCAGGCCTGACCCCAGTGGTATGTCTGATCAATAAACAGCATCTCCTCTATACTGCAGTTCGTCTACTGCTGGCAATACAACAGGGTGCTTCTAAGTCACAGTAAGAAGCTCAGGCTCCCTGTGAGTGTGGAAGGGCATAAGCCAGGGCTGCAAAAGCAGCACGCTGGATTCTGCCTCTGCTTTCTGCTGAACGTGTTTACTGCTTCCCCATATGGCAAATGCTAAAGTCTTACCACGACCATCTGGAGATGCAGAATATTCAGCTATGAAAGTATCAGTCGGGACTTAGAGTGTTCTGCTTAGAAGCATGGAGTTCACCTAGAAACTCAGTTGTGTTTTGCAAGAGCCCAGTCTAAGCAATAGCAGGAAAATACACAAAAATATGTGTTTTCAGACCTGTGATCACCGCCATGCAGTGAAATTCATTAAATATGTAGGATACACAGGGTTTGAACAGAATCTTAAATTTGAGAAGATCCTACGTATAGCATCCTACAGAATAAAGGAATGGATTGACAGTCAATACATCTTTAAGTAGTACCGCTAAAAAGACCAACACATTGATAGCTGTCATTGCATACTGTGCTTGTTTCACATAGCTTCATGAAATTTACCCTCTCAGAAATAGGTAGTGTCCAGAAATCACTGCCTGTTTCTCTGCCATGTTATCTCCCTTCTACATCCTGTCAGCCTCTGGAAGAGCCATGAATCCTCAGCAGATGCTGTGCATGTGGCTCCTCAAAGAAGGCAAATAGACCTCCACTAAGTGTCACAAGCTAGAAAGGAGGCAACCGAGGCTCACACAGATCTGGAGAGGTGACTTGGAAAGGCAGGGAACAAGATGCTCTCAGAACTGAGTGGGGCTATGGTTGAGTAGGAATTAGACTCCTCTCGGGACTGCACTGAAGAAATTCAGAGGGAGATTGGTAGAGAACTGACTTCAGCTAATATAAGAAAATATATAGTCTGTAACTACATGCAAAAGTGTCTAAAATAGAAAATATTTTCATTGAAAGGGAGAGGTATATTGGAAAGGTTTTGTGCAGAGACTTGGAGACTTAGCTGCATAAGCTGTATGATCCCCCTGCCTCCAGTTTTTAAGAGTTGGAACTTTGCTTCTTCCTCTGAGATCCCAAAGCACACACAGTACACTTGGCAATGCCCTGGATCTGATGTCAATGCTTTGTGTTTCAATCTCCCTCCTGAGTCAGAAAGCCACTTGTAAACAAGATGCATAGTCTTATTCCTCTCTGCAGCCACTGTCCTTCCACAGTACCTAGAACATACTAGAAGCTCAATGCATATTTGTTAAATTAATTAATAACAGTTCAGCTGGTTAAAAAATAATAACATTAATGTGTGTATGTCTATGTGTGCATATGCACAAATATGGTTTATTACAGTTGATAAAGTGTCCCCGGAAAAGGACAATGAAGGCCTGGCCTCCCAGTTAAGAGATCCATCCACTGAAAATTAAATCATGAATGACTCTGACTTAGTCAGTTAATAAAGCTATTGGTAGACCCGTAACTTGATGACATTACTGGAAAATAATGGAAACTCCTAGAAGTGGAGCCTAATAGAAAGAAGAAGGTCCCAGAGGGGTGTGCCTTTGAAGGGCACTTCTTGCCTCTGGCTTCTCTGGGCCTCTCTCTATTTTTCAGATAGCATGAGATGAACAGTTCTGACCCAGCATCCCCTTTGGTTTGAGAAGATCCAACAAATGGAGCCAACTGAGCTCAGACTGAAACCGGGAGCCTCAATGTATCCATCCTCCATTGTACTGTTTTAAAAACAACTACACCCTGCCTAACATCAGGGGCTGGTCTCTATACACACATGAATTTATACTCATGCAAATGTCCCTTTCCCTTACATGAATTCTTTGCATTCCCATGTTAGTCTTGATTTGTAAGCTCTTTAATGGTGCTGCCTGGTGGATCTTTAAGCACCATGGATAAATGCACAGATGGCCCATTACGTGTTAGGACACCAGATACCGTACTGGAAATAGGCTAATACCCAGGGCCTTACGCTCTGCTGAGGAATATCACAAATCTGTGTCTGTGTCTAGATACAAATCATACGTGTTTGGTTTCATGAACATGCCAATGAGAAACAGGATTTTACGGCTGGGTTTAGGAACTTGGTAAAACATCTTTACTGAAGGCTTTAATAATGATGTCATGCCTGATGATCCAGCACTGAAAGGGCAGCAAACCTCGTGAAAGCTCACAGAGAAGGGCTTCCTGAAGCAGATTTTTGAACGAAAATAAACACTGGCTTCTAACTGTGCTTATGAGATAGATGACAACCTATCCCTTTCATCTTTGTCAGTACACTGGGTAAAGGAAAATGTCAAAATTTTAAAAAACGGCTCAGCTTCTCAGAGAGTGTTGCCACCTAAAATCCATCCACAGGTGACATTATGAGTTTTTTTTTTCCTTTCTTTCTTTCTTTCTTTCTTTCTTTCTTTCTTTCTTTCTTTCTTTCTTTCTTTCTTTCTTTCTTTTTATTCATTTTTATTGGTTATTTTATTTATTTACATTTCAAAGGTTATCCCCCTTCCTGGTTTCAGGAAGCCCCCTATCCAATGCTTCTATGAGGGTGCTCCCCCACCCACCCACTCCAGTCTCACTGCCCTGGCATTCCCCAACACTGGAACATCAAGCCTTCACAGGACCAAGGGCCTCTCCTCCCATTGATGTGCAAAAAGGCTATCCTCTGCTACATATTCAGCTGGAGCCATGGGTCCCTCTATGTGTATTCTTTGGTTGGTGGATTAGTCCCTGGGGGCTCTGATATTGTTGCTCTTCCTATGTGATTGCAAACCCCTTCAACTCCTTCAGTCCTTTCTCTAACTCCTCCATTAGGGTTCCCGTGCTCATTTAGATGGTTGGCTGCAAGCATCTACATCTGTATTGGTCAGGCTCTGGCAGAATCTCTCTACTCAGTGATCAAAAACAATGAGTTCAGTATGAGGTTTCTCAATCCACCAGTTAGCTCATCTGGGCCATGGCAGACTGCACTGAAGTTTCTCCTTATGAAAGTCTAGGGAATAAAATGGCTTCTTCCAGGCCCTGCACATCCTTCTTGAGCCCCAAATAGATATTTCAACATGCACCATAAGGATTATTTTTTCTTTCTTTCTTTTTTCTTTTTTCAAATTTCAGAAAAATCACTTTAGAAATCATTTTATATGCATGAGAAATAAATAATACATTTTAATATAGGTGAGGATCACAGGTCTGAGATGTGGGCAGGAGTGGAGTAAATGCCCAGTGTATACAAGGCCTTGAGTTTAGTAGCAGCACATATACATGTATCACACACACACACACACACATACACACACACACACACACACACACACACACACACACAGGAGCCATAACAGCAAGAAATAAACTCATAAACAAAAGTGGACAAAGGTAACAAAACCAACCTCTATACATAGACAAAAATAACAGCCTCACCACGAAGGTATTAAAATAAAAGAAATTATAACAGCACCGAGAATGGAATTCTTTTTATCTAAAACATGAAATACCTACAATTCAGGCTTTAATTTTAGTTCCAGGAAGAACTAAGATCTGTTATAACAAAGAACCTCAAATGAACTTCATATTTCTTTAAAACTAAATCTTGTAATCGGGTTGGATTTGCATAGCCTAATTTCTTAAATGGGGCCAAGAAGTCTTTAAATAGCACTCTTTAAGCATCTCCGAAGCATCCTTCCTTCATCCAGTAAGTTTAAAGCAAACTGAAGTGTATATCTGAGCCACACTGGGGTCAGCAGGCTGCACATCTAGCAGAGCTCTGACCATAACCTCATGGTAGAAGCACATCAGGCTCAGGAGTCAAAAAGTATACACAAGTGCACATACACATGTATATATTTCCTCTGTATGTAATGCACTTAGGAAATCGAGTCTGTTAGTTCAGTCCTCAAACAAGATATGTTTGAAAAGCCAAACTTAGAATATGTTCAAACTGGAATTATTCTACATATAGGGTTCCTGACCTCTTTAAAGTATAGTTTCTCTAAGGAAGAATCACTTGATATAAAAAGAGACCAAGAATACTTTAACACTATAAATACAAAGCATAAAACACAACCATCAGTTAGGGTGTGGAATCACCTAGTGGTACTTAGCCGGAAAGGCAAACTAAAATACAAGTCAAAGATGGGCCCAGGTGAAAGACCAGAGAAAGGCAGTTTAATGCTCAGATGCAGGCATGGGAGCCAGGAAGAGCACAGGAGTCATGGAAGAAAGAATTTAAATCAATGAGGATAGCTCCAACCTGGACAGACTGCCCACTCTACCCCAGGGCTCCATGGGCAGTGTTGACCCTCATACCAGTCCTAACCAAGTCAGAAGAAAGGGGTTTTCTCACTAACTTTGAATTCTCTGCATAAGGTCTGAGAACAACACACACCAACTCCGCATGCTTCCAAGAGGTCAAGCATGAAGACGTGATTTTCTTAACACTTATATTTGGATAGACAAGTAAGTAACTACAAACAATGGGGGTATGTAAAGTGATACACACTTAGGAAGTCACCCTAAGACCCTTTAGCATAAAGACAGAATTTGGATTACCAACAGCAAGTTCAAGACAGCTGATAAGTGCCATTCTGTTTTGATGAAACCTAAGTATATTTAAATAAGTTAGCTGGAGACTGAAATGAGACATTAGAAATTCATTTAGATTGTTTTCATGAATATACCAAGATTAAAAGTTCACAAGGAGTCAAGCTTACAGAGCATCCAAGACACACAGTTCTGCCAGATATGACAGCACATCTTCCACCTGGGGTGTCCTCCCAGGCTATTCTCCTAAGTTTTCAGTCTTTAATATGTGTCAAGCAGGGGTTGATTGTATATTGTTGTCAGGGTTGCAGGTAAGAAGCAGAAAATAGCTTAATACAGAGATACACCTAAAACCCTCCCTGTACTATAGCTTGTTACAATACACTTGCAATAGTCTCTGCTTACATTGTCTTTTTCACTATTTTTGTTGAGCTAAAACTATACAGCAACTTTACTGTGGACTTCCCTAACTCCTGGTAAGGCTTTTATGTGAGGAGGACTTTTAAATGTCTTTATTCATTTTAGCATAAGATTAGACTTAAGCATGAAGAAGACAGGAACATATAAGGAAGATCTAAGTGCATAGGACCACATGGCTAAAGCTGGAAGAAGAAAAACAACCATACAAGTCCTCACTCATAAAAGAAGTATCCATTAATACAAAAGAAATTATAATGAAGATAGTGTCTCTCATACACGTGCTTAACAACAACAACAAAAAGATTCAATGCACTATATCCAATTTATGGTGGAAAATTATGGTGAAAAATTTTGCCATGGGGAGAAAAATAAAATGACTCATGAATTATTTTGGAAATACAAATTACCCCTGCAGGGTCTGGTAAGTCAACAGTCTGGTACAGTATGGGTGATGGGAAAGCTCATGACAGGAGACAGATTAACAGGCAATGTGGCAAAGGGTTGAAATTAGGCATTCACAGGCACATGCACACACACACACACACACACACACAGAGGAACACACAGGAACACATGTTAACACCCATCATGCTTTATGAAAACACACATTCTAAGAAAAGGAAGAGAGACTTTATAAGGTAAGGGCCCATAGCAAGAACTGTGGCATGGAGGTTCAGACACCTGGAAACTAAGACCTGCTTAGTGCCCAGGGGAGAAACTTCACCAGTGTCACTTCAGAATAAAGGGGGCAAACTCTCATGTGCTCCAGTACTAAGCTTTTTAAAATAATATTTGAAATATTATTTATACTCAACAAAATTATTTTGAAATTGCTCAGTATGTTCTGATGAGTCTTTCACTCTAGATCTCCAGACATTTTATTAAATTATCTTTCAAAAGAATCTTGGTAAACTATCTAAATGCACATGTTAATCTAGATGCATAATCACACTCGTTTTTAAAAAGTCAAATCAAAGAGTATACCGTGAGAATGTGAGCAATAATCTCACAATTAATTGATGTCAGAAATACCTCCAGTTTCCTTATAAAAAGTGTTTTAGAGACAGCTGGTGGTGGTGCACATCTTTAATTCCAGCACTAAGAAGGCAGAGACAGGAGGGTCTGAGTTCTAGGCCACCCTGGTCTACAGAGAGAATTCCAGGACATCCATGGGTACACAGAGAAACCTTATCTTTAAAAAAACAAAACAAAACATACAAACAAAACCAAACTAAGCCAAACCAAATGAAACAAAACATGAAGAAGTGGTTCACTTAATGATTATTGAAATGTTTTTCTTTTCTTTTCCCTTTGAGCAATAGAAATCCCTCAGATAGCTCTCTGTTGGTTCTCGTTTTATGAAAGGTAAGAAATCCTGAAGGCAACAATATATAACATCCACATCACATTTGTGTTAGCTCTCCTTTAAAACTGTAGGGTCTCTGCCAATGGCTGACAATATCTTGAAGGATTTATTAGAGGTTCCTGGACTATCATCAGCCACAGTGCAATAACAGACAGGACAAAGCGGTGAGCTTCATTCAGGTCAGAGCGAGATCCAGGATTAAGGAACGAAAGGATAATCAAGTGAGGAGCCCAGCTGACAGGGAAGCATTAAGGGACTCAGAGCTTGTGAAGCGAGCGCTGCAAGGGAAGAACTTCTAAATTCGGTTGGACACGATTCTCTACAGTCTTAGCCCTCCAGTTTTAAATAATTCTAAAGTTATAGAATGTGCAGAGTCTATGTTTTTATGTATGCACTATACATCAGAAGATTCATTTTCATATTCTTTAAGAATGAGCATGGATATTAGGGTAGCACTAATTTTAGAGCTGTGATAATGTGATTTTAATGTTAATGTACACAGCGAAAGCTTCCTAGGGAAGACAGGACAGCAGCAAGGATACCTTCAACACAGACTCGCTCACCCTGGAGGACGAAACACCAGGAGATGGAAGAGCCTGAGGCTTGCAGAGTTTCTCTACTTGCTTTTCTATCTTTCAACTGTTTCAGGACCAAGGTGCTGTGGTTGTGTTTGGAGGTGGCTTGCTGCATTGCAGTGGGATTAGTTCTAAAAACCATGCACAGATCACTAACCAACAGGATTAACTTCTTCCACAGCGCCTTCTAGGGCCTTATGATTTCCAGGAAACCTAACACAAAGCCATGTTGAAAGTGTGATCTGTTCCACGGGGACCTCATCCACAGATAAGGAGAAATGAATACCCACGGATCCAATCTCTCCCAACTGTCCCAATGCCATTTATAGAATTCTCTGATTTTTTTTAAAACTGAGTTGAAACCCACTTTTACCTTACACTAACTAAATTTCCATATGCATTGGTTTCTATGGACTTTTTATTAACGTTCGATGATCTTTTAAAAAATGAAGTTCCAACATTTTAAATAGAAAAGATTTTAAAATGTGTTTTGCTATACCTTAAAGCTATTAGCCTTTCTTATATTTCCATGGCTATACCTAACTATTTTTCATATTATTCATGATAAGATTATCCTATTACAAAGAGTAACTTTTAGGCTTAAGGATATAACTCATAACTCAGTGGTACAGTGTTTACCTTGCATATGCAAGGTCTTGATTTAAAAAGAAATATTGACAGCCTGGACTATACCCCTCCTTTATCAGGCTGTCTTTGCATCCACAAAGTCACAGAACAGTTTCATACTTCTAATGTCATTGAAGTGATGTTCTATGCAATAGTATTTTTATATTTCAAAAAAGAAGAAAGTCACCTTGAAACATTCCTATTTTTATCTTTTTAAAATGCTACTGCTGATGAGATTTTTTTCCTTCCACTATTTCATCTGATTGCTGTCTGTATCTATCTAAGCTATTTCTGTATGGCAATATACTTGTGTGTTAAAAAAAAATGTGCTCACCATGGATTTTCACTTGGGTCTGTAAAATGCTAAAGATAACAATCACATCATGCAATAACAGTAATTTATTTTATCTTTCCTAGTTTCTATACCCCAGCTTTTTTCCTGTTGCATTGTGTTGGTAACAAAATACCTCAAATAAAGCTTAAGGAATAACACAGAGAGTCTTGCCTTCTTGACATACTGGGGTGACTTCCTAAGTGTGTATCACCTTACATACCCTCATTGTTTGTGGTTACTCTGGCTTGTTTATGTTACCATATAATATTTCATTATTATTATTTCAGATGCCTGCATGTATTCTAAAGAAAGCAAGAAAGGATGTGGATATAAATGAGTGGGGGAGTGAGAGGATCCGGGAGGGAGGAGTTAGGAGAGAGGAAACCCTAACCAGAAGATTGCACATAAAAAAATTTCAATAAATAAATCATAATGTTAAAAAAAGAAGAGAGAAAAGAAGAGAGAGTCAAGGGTAGGGGGCAGTTCAGTGGGTAAAGCAGTCGGTTGCTGTGTAAGTGTGACAGTCTCAGTTCAGGTCCCTGGAAACCATGCAAAGCTGGATATGGCTGCACATATATGTGCTCCGCCCACTCCTGTGGCAAGATGGCTTAGGAGACACAGGTGAGTTCTCGGGAGCTCATGAGTCAGCTAGCCTGGTGTACACAGCAACAGGGAAGTGACTCTGTTCCACAAAGCTAGCTGTCAAGACTTACTCCCAAGGTTCTCTCCTGGCTTGCATGCCAGAACATGGATATACACAGACACAGACACAGACACAGACACAGACACACACACACACACACACACACACACACACGACGAGTGATCCTTTGGTTTTAAAAGGAAAGACAGGAAGATAAGCATTCATTTAATGCTTTTGACCCTCAACTTAAGTTGTGCAGTGAAAAGCCATTTTAGTTGTCTTCACAGAACACTATTACCAATCCTTAATTCTCAACCCTTCCGAATCTCTCTATTGTTAGGCGTGTCTCTTTCATATAGGGTAGGGTTGTATCTAGCTTTCTGATGCAAAGCAAAATCCATCATATAAGCCAATCTAACCCCATAATTTTATTAGTAATTGTGGTTTTATGAGCTATTTACAAAAACACAAGTTGAAGACAGAATCTTTGATACTGTGGATGTGACCTTATTTGGAGATACAATTACATTTAGAATCCTGTACAGATGGAATCAAGATCAAATAGTGACTGTATACTGTAATACAGTCACTATTTGTAATAAATATGACTGGTATACTAATAAAAAGAGGAAAACGGGCTGGAAAAAGTTATGAGCACTTTCCCTTCCAGCAGCCAGATGGCAGGTCACAGCTCTCTACGACTCCAGCTCCAGGAGATCCAATGCCATCTTTTTACCTGGACCTCCACAGGCATCAAGCACACACATGTGGTATACAAACATGCATACATGTAAAATATTCATACACATAACATAAAGTAAGTATGTCTAAAAATAATTTATTTTAGAAAGGGCAACAGATAGAGGGACAGAAAGAATGGCATATGACAAAAGAGGAAAAAGCTTAGGTGTTGCCCCTAGACGCCAAGGACATAAAAAAATCCAAGAGGAAGCCATTGAGCAGATTAACCTCTTGAGCCATCCATCACCAAGCAGTGACATTGTAACTTCAGACTTCTGTCTACAGAACTGTAAGAGAACATAATCTCTTTTTTAAATGTTTATATATGGGCTGTATTTACATCATTTCCCCTGGCTCCTTCACATTCTGTAACTCTCTCTCTCTCTCTCTCTCTCTCTCTCTCTCTCTCTCTCTCTCTCTCTCTCTCTCTCTGTGTGTGTGTGTGTGTGTGTGACTGGATCACAATCAGGGGGCTCACCCTGCAGGAGAATGACATGCCCTCTCTTTACAGTCACGGACTGCCAGTAACTCTTCTTCTAGAAATGGGCTTTGTGAGATTTCTCTCAATCAATTTGGCATGTCAACTGGTGTTATCAGTGTTTATTTCATTAAGGTTCCTTGCTCACAGAAATGTGTCACAGTGTCACCAGAAAAACAACAACCACTTGTTCTAATCTTAATTCTATTGTATTTATGTCATAGTTTCTTTTCAAGTTCATAAGTATCATTGCCCATTTTACTATATATAACCTAGGCATGTGCAAACATACTAAAAGTTTTTATTAGGGCTAGAGAAATGATCCAGTAAGTATAGTGCTTTTAAAAAGGAAGTCGCTCTCATAGTACCAGACGGTGCTATGCAAGCTATGCAAGGAAAAAGTCGTGTGCAGCCTGACCCCACCTCTGTGCACACCATGAGTTAACATGGCACAAAATGCCTACCTGCAATGTCCAAGAGTGGCACAGACATAACTTGAGGTAAAAACAACCAAAAAAGAACAAACGAACAAACAAACACCACTTTCTCAATGGATTTAAGACTCACTCCACAGGAAGAAATGCATGCCTGGTCATATAAATCTGGTCAAAAGCCCATGGCTAGGGAGCAGACTGACCCCATGGCTAGGGAGCAGACTGACCCCATGGTTAGGGAGCCTACCGACCCCAGGGGTAAAGCTACTGCTTTGCTAAATAGAAACAGTCCCAAACTGCTCTCTAAATTCCATTCTCTCTACCAACAGATTAGTGCAACTCTCAGATCTCCTCATGTCTTTGTGTAGTGGATGGCGTATGACAGAGATCCTCACAATGAACAAGAATGAAGAGAACACTTGTCTGTAGACTGAATGCTTGATAAAAGAGACATCTACATATCACAGCTCATCTGCGCAGGGCTCAGATCATCAAAGAAGAAAAGGCAACAAGAGTGAGTGAGAACTCTCAGGTAGGATGGAGTGAAGCAATATCTTCTGGATATGACAGGGTCACCGCTCACATGAGCTCACAGCAGCTATGGTGCCCAGCACCAGACCTGCACAAGGCCAAGCCAGCCAGCATTCCAGGACGGGGTGAGAAGCTCATGACACCTAGCTGAGGGGCGAACACTTATGGCTTCTTGGAGAAGGTCAGTCAGTTTTCCTTTAAGGATATGGTCCCTGGAGAGTCAACCACAGTCTACCAGATGCTTCCTATCCAGGAGGATATAAGCAAGACAAATTTGATCCAACAGTGTCGGGAGCCATTTCGACTACTTCTGTAAAAGTCTGACTGCCAGGCAGAGTTAAGTCAAGTCGGAGACAAATCTGTGGACAGATTTCATGGCCTGTTGACTCATAGCATGTTAGAGGAAGATAACATCCGAGGCTCAAGGTAAGGGGCTAAAAGTCCTATTGACTATGGTAGAAGAAACAGGGATGCCTCCAGACGGGAACAGATACCCTATGTATATGTCTACCATTATTTCTGCTAGCTTGTAATTTTGCTTCTCACGATGCTGTGGGGGATAAAAAGAGTGATTTAGAAAGATGTCAGATGACAACCTCTTCCCTGTACATGAACCCACACATGCATACTCCTGTACACACATATACACACACATAGACAATTATTATACAAATACCCTAACTCCATGAGAGAATAAACTCCTTTCAAATTCTCTGATCTGAGAAACCCCAAATCCTGTATGGTAAATTCACCCTGTCCTCTCACATGCCACCCTCATCTGTCTCCCCCTCAGCACTCACTGAGTAGCGGGGACTCAGTTCTGTGTCCGTGTTAGGGTATCGATATTGCTTTCAGTTTCTGCAGTTCATGAGAACATGTACCCACTAGGTTTTAATCTGGATTTCTATGTGTTTTTAAGTAAGGCTTTTGAGACTCTCTGATCTTGATCCCTGGGAAGACACTGGGTACAATCTTGCCAAAGAACAAAAGATGAGAGGCTGGGGAGATGGCTCTGAATTTAAGAGGACATACTGTTCTTTCACCAGGACATGAGTTCAATTCCCAGCACCCACTTCAGTCAGCACACAGCCACCTGTAACTACAGCTCCAATGGATCAGACATGTCTAGTTATCGTAAGTACCTCTGTTCATGTACGCATATCATAGGCACACAGACACACAGACATATACACAAAAGTACAAATTTTAAATGAATATTTTTTAAACCACAAACAATTGTTGGTTACCTTAGGCAAAATAGTGCATATCAGAAATTGTTACTAACTAGTTTATGGCTATAAAGAACCTGAGGAATAAAATGGCACAGGGAGTGTCTCCCACTCCCAGATTATAAGAGACACTGCCTCAAAAAATGTGAAGAAATTCTTATATGTATTCAGTTCATAATGGGTTTTAGGTAATCACTTTAGTAAATTCTCTTGATGAATTTACACTTAAGTCAGAGAGTAAATCCAATGTACAAGGAAACATAATCAAGATCAAGAAATGATTGGAAGGCCAATAAAAATCTAGTCCCTCCTTCCAGTACTATGGGTGACCACGAGCTAAATATATGTAGTAGCTTATTCTCTGAATCCAAATGGGTCAACAAGGCCAACTCAACACAGAGGTTCAGGGAACAAAACACGAAAAACAATAGACCCCTGGTAGAGGGATCCCAAAAAACAAGGATTTAAACTTCTCTAGAGATAACTTAGTCAAGTGTCTGGGGTTCTATGTTCCTTTTTGCAAAGCATTGTAGCCAAAGCTGTTTTCTTGCAAAGATCAACAGCACAGAGGACACAAAGGGCACCCTGATGCTAACTCACCAATGTAAACTGCTATCAATTCTTCTGCAATACAATTAGAAGTTGGAATGTAAGGTCTCTAAAGGAATGAACAGAATTCCAAAGGATGTGCACAAAGACACCATGGTGAATACTGCAAAGGATCTAAATGCTTACCCTTAGGTAGCTGGCAAAATAAATGATAGCACAGGTCATCGAGGACATATTATGTGACACAGAAAATATATGAGGGATCGATCAAACTCAGCTGCTCATATTCAAACAGCCGCATGGTTTATGTTGGAATAGTCAGCTCACAAGAAGTCACATTCTCATGGATGCACACTGCTAGACAGCAAGGCAGGCCAGTGCTCCATAGCAGAACCGCAGCACATACTAAAGGGCAGAGAATATCAGAAAACAGGAAGATACGTGGCTCTCCCTGCTTGAAAGCAGGTCTTGATGAAATTCTTTTTTGTGGCTGTAGACTGGGTGGTAGAGATGAGGCGACGAGCAGGAAACAAGAAGATAGATGAAGACATCCCTGGGGGGCAATATCGGGATTCCTGTCAATCTGGCAAGGATGTATTTCAGTTGAGTTTAATTTAGTTGGAGGAAATATGAGACGGAACTGCTTATTTCCTTCACCTTGGATGTTATGAAGCAGCTCATGCTGCTTATAAAAAAATCTAATAGTATCTTTATCTATGATTGACAGTGACTCAATCATAGCTTCATATGTATGGAAATAACTCAGAAAGTTTTGACTTTTCCTTCCCACATCTTTCTGCATTTGACCTTTTTTTTTTTTTTTCATTTTAGAATTTGCATATATTATACTTTGGAAAAAGAGAAAAAGACTACAAGAAAAAAATTGACTAAAGAATAATAATTTTAAAAATGACTAGGTGACCCTTTAAGGTCAGAATCTTCTCCTGTCTTATGACCTACACAAAATGGGATATAAAATAGAATGTGGTATAATGTCTTTACATATGCCAAAACAAAGCAAGTAGTTTGTTATATGACCTCTGTAGAAACATTCTATTTATTATTTTTTAATCTTATACTACCTCCATGGTATTCCCCTCTCATTTACTTATCAGCTTCTGCAGATGAAATCAGTTTTGTGGTTGTTGCTTGGTTGGTTTTTTGAGACATGGTTTCTCTATGTATAGCTTTGTCTGTCTTGGAACTCACTCTGTAGAGTAGGCTGACCTCAAACTCACAGAGATCAGCCTGCCTCTGACTCCTGAGTGCTGGGATTAAAGGCATGTGCCACCACCACCCTGGTCAGCAGATGAAATTTTATCATCTTATCTCTTGATACTTCACTTTCTCTTAGTTTATTTAAAGACTGAAATTAAAACCCTTCCAACTAAACATATCCATATAGACTGAAAGAAAATTTCCAGAGATTTTCATCTAGTTCTCTCCCATTTCCTAAAACACTCCAAATGTCTGCCTAGCCATCCTCTGTCTATTTTTATATAGTCCAGATCTCAGAGTTTTCTAGAAAGTTACCTGTGCTCAAAGCTAATATTAAGAGTAGTAATAATTTTATAATTCTAGCACTTAGGAGGCTGAGGCAGAGGCAAAACACACACACACACACACACACACACACACACACACACACAGTGGGAAGAGGATCCAGTCCAAGAGCCAGGCCAGGATAGCAGAACTACCTGTAAAGCTCTCCTGGACCATTCTAAGCTCAGAAACCTATAAGGATGCTTGACATGGTTTCCTTGCCTAAGTCTTCAACAGAAACTGCATTACAAAATTTCTAATGATGCTTCTAAAAGAGTAATCCTTAATTCCAATGACAAAATATCCTCAGGTGATGTTTTGAACACAAGAGCCATGACATAGAAATGCCATTTGACGATAAGCCCAAGGTAAACACCATAAAGTCAGCTGTGAATACGGAAGAGAGCAGAATGTCTACATAGTCTTTAGCACTGACTCTGACCAACCTGAGATCCCAGACTCTACATCCCATATAACCTGTAGGAACAGTGATTTGAGAGACCTGATTCCTGAAGAGGAAAATTCACTTTGGAACATCAACGTCAGGACACTGGCCTTAAGTACACCCTCCCATCTGTAGAGGCTTCTATGTTTCCAGTCTCCCCAAATTCCTCTTAAACAAGTGCAAAGTCTTAAGCAGCAAAGTCAAGTGAAGTGGCTGCCATACAGAAGCTGTGTCTGGGCCCAAGAAGACCACGTTATCTGGGCACCCACATCAAAGCTGTGGGCGGAGAAAAGCTGTGAATAGAAGGGGGGCACACACCAAGAAAAAAGGGATGGGCTTTTTTCTTTTATTATAAAACGTGCAAATGTGCTTTCTGCTTGGTTTCATCCAACTGTTTTCATTACAGTAAATTTGCTTGAAGGCACAAATATAAATTTGAAAACATAATTACAAAATTTAAAAGCACCATTATGTGTTGAGAATATTCTTAGAATTATAATATCATCTTGAAAGCTCTCTTAAAAATAGCTTTGTAGCGTTATTAGTTTCAGCTCACCCTGGGTTTTTAAACTACCCCTAATTGTCAAAAACTGAAGGGACTTGGAGACGACAGAGACTTCACTGGAAGACAAAAGAAAGGAAGGACAAAAGGAAGCCACAAAGTTAGTAAATGACCTCAGAGAGCCTCAGACCACAGCAGACCTGCCTCTCTCCTCTCTTCCTAGGTTACTGGTCGCACCACATTATATCAAATGACTTTTGCTTTAATTTATCATTATTGTCTTCTCTCTGTTCCTCTGTCTCACTATCTTTGTCTCTTTATCTCTCTGTGTGTCTCTGTCTCTGCCTTTCTCTCTCTCTCTCTCTGTGTGTGTGGGGGGGTGTGTGTGTAGGGGGTGCCTTTGAGACAGGATGAGTGTATAAGTGTTCCAATGCCCATGTAGAGGTGAGAGGGCCGTTGTAAGGACTAGGTCCTGTCTTTCCATCCTAGGTTTCGGGGCTCCAACTCAGTTTGCAAGGTGTGTACCACAAGCACTCTTACTGCTGAGTCATCTCACCACCTCATCAAATGTCTGTTAAAATGCAACATCTCTCGACTCAGAACAGCATGCTATTATTTATGAAAGAGCGCTCAAAGAAATAACCCTACTTTCCCCACCAATTCCTTCAGATGAAATACCATTCTCCTATTTCAGAGACATCAATAATTTTTTCCTGATGTTTTCATTTAAAAAAAAAATGAAAATTTTCTTTTCTTATTCCTGCCAAGAAGAAATTCACTCCGAGTACTCTGCCTAAAGGCCACCCTGACAGAAAAAGAGACTGTGATTATGTAACTGCCATTCGACCCACCACCACCCGAGAGCATCAATACAGAAAGAGCTTTTTATAGAGAAGGTCAGGAGGCCCCAGGCGAACACGCAGGGAGTCCGGTCCCTCCCAGTTACCTCCTGATGGTGGCCATCTGCAGGAGAGTACTGAGATCCAAGCACTGACATTTGTTTCCAGAGATTATATGACACCAAAAAAACCTTACTTAATAATCCAGTTATGCCTCGTGTACACAGAGAATGGCAGCCAGGTAAAGTTTCTAGCCTTTTGAAAATAAAAATCTCCCAATATTTGCTGATACCTCAGACATCTAATCTGTGAATGAAGCACAGGGGAGTCCTCCATGCCTCCCACGTCTGTTGCCATGTGCCTGTCATCTGAAGGAACCAGAGGACTGCATTTCGGGCTGAGGAAATAAAAGGAGCTTGGTAGGATGTTGAGCTAAGAGATGCTATTGAATACTGAAATCTCATCAACTGGATAAAGCCACAAAAGACAGTAGAGGGGGAGCTGGGAAGATGGGAAGACATTTAGGGCCCAGGGCTCTCTGTTCAGTCACCCCCCTATGCTCCCCACAGTCAACCCTCTGACCCCTGTCACCACTGTTACAGACATGCTCTCCTTTCTTAATTACTCATCTCACAGGACTTTGAAGAAATCTCTCCCTTTCTTTAACATTCAATGCTGTGGTTGCAGTGAAAGAAGCAAACTCCAAGGAATATGGCGGCCTCCACCAGCCCTCCAACCAAAACACTCAGATGTCAGCAGGCTCTATATAAATTTTTGTTTTTAACCCAATTATTTTAATGCTTCAGAGAAATACCTTAAAATAACTCTTCTCCCACCGAACTGCCACAGGAGCACCCTTCAGCTCTTGGTGGATAATTTCATTTCTAGCTGACATACACACTTGCAATATTCATACTCTCAAATGTTCCTTCTTGTCCCTTGCCTTGGCTCTCCTATCTCAGTTTACAAGAAAGAAGAAAGATGACAGGCATTGCTTTCTGCTACTGCAGGCATGCCATACTTCATGTGCAGCTGACCTAGAGCTCTCTCGGTGTTGAAAAGAATGCCTACTTACCAGCATAAGAAGACAAAGTTTGGAGCTGAGAGGAAAGGATGGACCATCTAGAGACTGCCATACCTGGGGATCCATCCCATAATCAGCCTCCAAGCGCTGACACCATTACATACATTAGCAAGATTTTGCTGAAGGGACCCAGATAGAGTTGTCTCTTGTGAGGCTATGCCAGGGCCTAGCAAACACAGGAGTGGATGCTCACAGTCAGCTATTGGATGGATCACAGGGTCCCCAATGGAGGAGCTAGAGAAAGTACCCAAGGAGCTAAAGGGGTCTGCAACCCTATAGGTGGAACAACAATATGAACTAACCAGTAGCCCCCAGAGCTCGTGTCTCTAGCTTCATATGTATCAGAAGATGGCCTAGTCGGCCATCATTGGAAAGAGACCCATTGGTGTTGCAAACTTTAAATGCTTCAGTACAGGGGAACGCCAGGGCCAAGAAGTGGGAGTGGGGGGAAGGGTATGGGGGACTTTTGGGATAGCATTGGAAATGTAAATGAGGAAAATACCTAATAAAAAATTAAAAAAAAAAAAAAAAGAAGAAGCAGGCAGTGAACACCAGCCTGGGAATATCCCATGCCCTGCTTCTGCCTCCAGTTTTCTTACCAGGATTTTCATCCCCAATGAACGAATGCTTCAGGCCAGAAAAAAATACTAATAGTGGAAATCTTGATAATATCATTAAGTGCAGAAGAAATAAAACAAAAATATAGTGTATATTTCACATAAATTCAATCAGCTTCCTCAATTTCCAATATACACAGACATTGTGTCTTCCACTTACATTTCAATGACTGCCATGATGGTTATGTCAATGCACAATTATTACTCAATATAATACTGATACTCAGTGCCAGTTCAGAAATCACAGTGAGCTGCTCCTCCCTCAACACTTCCTTTATCAAGCATTTTACATAGTGCTCGCTTCATCAGCCCAATAGAAAACAGCAGTTCCTTTGTTACTGTTACTGCAACTGGGCTCTTACAAAATAATATCTAAAAAGGAACCCACTAATTCCCAAGTGGCAACTGCATTATCCTGTTATTTGCCTGTATAGACTGTTGTAAATGTAAATAAATATATAGCTAAATGTAGA
The DNA here is from genome assembly GCF_978045245.1 of Mus caroli. NCBI lineage: Eukaryota > Metazoa > Chordata > Mammalia > Rodentia > Muridae > Mus > Mus caroli. The sequence continues at coordinate 70,262,484 of NW_028227261.1, forward strand.
ATGAAAGCCACACACACACCCCATTTCATGGGGAAATTTAACAAAGACCCTTTCCCTAGATGAAGCATTACAAGTAGTTACTTATTACTGAGAGAAGAGGAATCCATTTTACCCAGAAGATCCCTCCTGTTAGATTACCCAGTAGCAAGTACTCAGAACTAAACACATGTATACAGAAGCAACCTTAAAGGAAGTCGGTAGTGTGTGTGTGTGTGTGTGTGTGTGTGTACACTCACTTGTGTGTGTGCACGTGTGTATGTGTCCAATCTTGACATCTCAGTCATACAAGTATTCTTCAAACACAGAAATGGCTTTATCCAGAGATGTTGGTTCAGATGGCCACTTGTAAAAAATATTCTTGAAGGCTTCTAGGTCTATAGTTAACAAAAGCAAAGGATGCAGTTTAAGGCTACTGAAGTTCTGGTCCTCAGGGGAAATTATCTAAAAGTAGAAGAATAAATGCAAAGGAATCTGAAGTATTTGGTCACTATTCCCTTAAAAACACAAAGAAAGAAGTCACCAGTTGGTATAATAAAGTAAAAGCAAGTGCATATATGTTAGTTGACAGAAAAGCTAATATAGGGTACCTGCCAGGACACATCAGTCACTTTAAATAACCATACAATTATTCTAGTTGGTTATTAAAGGCTTCCGTTAACTCTACTGTGCAAAGCGTGTTTCCTTCTCAAAAGCATGAGCTTATAAACACTGTATTTGCCACAACTTCGGGAATAAGGTTTAGAAGGCCAGGGGCCAAGCTGCACACTTCTGTTACTTCACAATCCACTCAGGAAAGATCTATAGGTGACGTGAAGACCATGGCTATTGCTTTGTGAGTAAAGGATTCCCATTAAATGAGGATCATTTGTCGCATTAAGAATTCTTCCTAATCTTTGTATCCTACAGCTGGCATTTGGCCAAGTATTCTGGTAAGTATGAGTGGTTGGAAAGAGAATAGAAGGGTGTGGATTCCAGCTCAGCAGACTTCATGCAAGCCAAGGAATATGCACTTCTAATGCTGAGCTGGTGATGGGTGTTAACACCTGTCTTAGGCTTAGCTGCACACAGCAATTTAATGTCTCAGCAGCATGATTATCAGGCCTGATAAAGTTGTCACTGCAAAATGTCCAGGTTTTCCAATCCAGAGGCTTGTCTAAGGAACAATCACAGGAAAGCTGTTGGTCTTAAACAGGACATAGGATACAAGGGAAACCAAGGTCAAAGACAAACAGGATAAATATGTAGGGGACTGCTGCATGGTAGTACTCAGCCCAGGGCAGGGAGGACAGCTGGGAGGAGTCCCCAAGCAAAGACAGTCACACTTGGGTTTTAATGCAGTGCCTGTGGCCTCTAAATGGGAATTCTGGAAGGCATTCAAGAAGAGATGTAAGCAGATACCAGTATGTCTCCCATAAACACTACTAAGCAGTAACTGCCTACCAGGCACTGAGCTAGATCCAGCTAGGAACAGAGATAAGTCAGCTGCACGGCTCCTGAAGCATCCACAGCAAGACAAACAGCCATTTGTAACAGAGCCAAAAGCAATGTGCTGTTGGCATTTGGAAGAAGGACTGGGGCATTCTTGTGATATTTCTCCAGCATTCCCCTCCCATATGCCACAAATCTGTCTAAGGACTACAGAGATAACAATAAACACAGCTGACAAAGTCCCTGGGCCCACATGAACTAGTTTATATGAGGGTGGGCATAAAAGTAAATTATTATTATTATTTCAAGACATACTGAGCATTATAAAGAAAAATTACACAGGTTAATGGTTATAAACTACAAGAGTTATCAGAATGAACAGAACCATCAGGATAAATCTTTCTAATAAAGCACTGTAAAAAACAAACAAACACAAGGCCAAATGAACAAGGGTCTGGAACATTCCAGAAGAAGAAATGGGAAACTAAAGGAAGGCACTGTCTGGAAGTATTCAAGCACAGCAGCAAGGCCAGCACTGAGGCGGAGGTGGCTGAGAAGGAAATGAAGAGACAAAGGGCCATCTGAGGTGAGTCTTACAGGCTATGGAGGACAGTCTAAAAGAGGACTCACACACATTGGGATTCAAAATATCTGTCTCCTGATTACAGCCCCCGCCCTTTAAAATATGAAACACGTTGTATAATTCATGAACTAAGATTGGTGCAAGTGGTGTATAGACTACTTCTGCTCCAAAATTCCATCCAAGGTATCACCGTACATGTAGTGTTACTCATAGATACACCCTCGGACTCCTCTTAGATGTAATAAGTTCCCAGACTTTGCTTTGTAGTGGCTTTCATGTGAGGTACAGTAGTACACGTAGGTTGTATGTCTAGTGGATAGTGATGGGATTTTAGAATTACGTAAGGGTTGCAGCTTTAGAGCAGGAAGATCACAGGGGTGTAAAGGAGAGATTCTCTCGAATCCTATCAGCATGCTTCGCCCCTGTTGATGCTGACCTGGGTTGTGGAGTACCTCTCATGTCTCCTAACTGTTGCTCTTTCCCCCTCCCCTCATCTTCCCACATTGTAGTCTCAGCTGGAATTCTGCATGAGCAGCTTACCCTTGGGGAAAGGCAATTTAAAATCCTTTCATTTTAGGGCAGAGTGCAAACATTATTTATAATACTTCTCCAGAAGAAAATAGTCCCTCCTCCATTTCTGAAAATATTAAAAAAAAAATGTACTGACATTAGCACAGACTCACAGCTATTAACTTGATACTTCAACTTTGGACACAATATTATCTTATTATCTTTCAGTGCTCAAATTATTCTGTCTCTGGCCACAAGAGGTCTATGAGATGATTCATTTGTTCCTTTGATACACTCCCATCACAGGCTGTGATTTTTAAAGTATTTTTAAGGAATTACTTTATGACCCTACAAAATACCTCTGGCTCTTGCATGTGTGCTGCCCGGCCCTAGGTCAGCTCTCTCAATGCTCTGCCTCTGTCCACAAGAGACCAGTGCTAGAAAACAAACTGAGCACGGGGAATTCTGATGACCATGGCCTCCTGCTGTTGCCCTTACCTTCTTTCTTCTTCTACTCCTTGTAAAGCATTTCATGACTGGCCATTAAAGAATCCGTTACTTTTCCTCTTATACCCAGGGATCTCTGTTCACCCAGGGTCTAGCACAGTATATACTGACCTTCAACAGCTGATTAAAGCAACACATATTTAAAAACTATTACAAACAGAAATGACTATCTAAAAGACAATTCTACTAGCTAAAAATATCGGTCAAAAATGTTTATCTTTGATATTTCTGAAAATTCCACTCCACATGCAGAAATGCCTTGATCCCTGCTACTGGTTGGGTGGTGATCATTCCCCAGATACCTGTGTTAAAGTCTTTGTCCCCAGAGATACAAAGAGGTGGTAAAACCTTTCAAGGTGGAAGTGAGGCCCAATAGAATGTTCTTAGGGAATCTTTGCACACATCTTCAAAGGAGGTGTGATTGTTTATTTGTGTGTGTGTGTGTGTGTGTGTGTGTGTGTGTGTGTGTGAGACCATGTGTGTGAGTGTGTGAGAATGTGTGAATGTGTTTAAAGGGTCTCTGTATGTGAATACATGTGAGATGTGAGTGTCTGTGAGTGTGTATATGAGAATGTGTTTGGTATGTGTGTGTGCGTGTGTGTGTGTGTGTGTTTGTCCCCTCCTGACTCATGAAATGAGTAGGTTTTCTCTCTAAGTGCCCCCTCCTCTTTAAGTATTCCTCTCCTAAAGTCCACAGACCATTAGGCCTCCCAAATATAAATTTGCATCCTCTAGAACCGCGAATCAAAATGATCATTTTCTTCTTGTCAGTCAATCATCTTGGGCAATCAGTCAATCATCTTGGGCAGTTCGTTACAGTCATGCCATTGAATACAGAGGGCTTTACATTAGGTGAATGGAAATACAAAGCAGATGATCTTGATTTTACCTTCCATTAGGCACATGCCTCTATATTAGCACAATATCAAAACAGGTTATGAGGACTGTGAAATTTCAAGTAGACTAAGAAAAGAAACTCTAACACTATGATATGAGATAGCTACCACTATCATGTCAAACACCCACGTGTCTTTCCAATGCTGGACACGTATTGTACAGGAACACTATCAGCCATGTAGCAAATGAGTTTTGCTACAGAGCATACATGTCTTTAGGCAGAGACCTTCACCATAATCACAACAGAGAAACACATCTTAAATCATAGACCCTAGATAATAAGTGGTCTTTGAGATCCTCTTTACAAAAATGCTTAAGTTTCACATCATTATCTTGTTTTCAATAACCATAATTACACTGATTACCATAGGTACTATAATAATTACAATAGATATTCAACATAATAGTAGTTATCAGGGGACAAATAAATATGTATCTTAGTGTTCATGTATCACCAGGACAGAGAAATACCACCATTTCCATAGGAGACAATACTTCCTATTTAATTATATGCATGTTGCAGAGCAATTTTTAATAATATTATTATTGCATCATCTGATCTTTTGTGAAGAATGTACGCTTATAATTTCATTCTATGACTACAATTCTGTTTATAATTTAAATTTATATTCTTTAAAAGTTTATATCAAAAAAATACACTCTTCCAGTACAAATTCAAATAAAGTCACAATACACCATTGATGTCAGTTTCCCTCCAACACCACACAACGACTGTAAGGCAGTAACATCCAGAAAGGCCATCAAATCCCACAGGAAAGCTTTTCCTTTCCAGATAAAAATCATAATTAATTGGGAGCTCTCAATGCCCTGTCCTGACTTGGTTAATGAGCCCATGCTAAATAAAAGAACACAGTTAGACTGAAGAAACAGAACATATGTTAAGTGGTCCTTTCCACTAAATGAGCATAATAACATCTGCATATACTTGATATAGAAATAAACATATATAAAAGCACTAGTTCCCATCTCTAATTATATTATCACTCTATTCAACGTGCATCTTCGCCATGCTCTTGGAAAGGTCTGAAATCACAACAGGAATGTTTCCCTAAAGAAAAAAAAATCTTCTCACAAGACTGCCGCACCACCTCCTACTGGGTAGGTTTCCTCCGGACCCCAATGACTTTGGTGTTCATCAGACCTTAAAACAGCATGAGCCAACACCCTGAAGTAACCCTTTTAAAAGACATGTGCATACAGGTATGTTTGCCAGTGCATGAATGCATGGGAGCACACATATGCACGCGTGCGCGAGTGCTCGCACATACACACACACACACACACATACATCTGTCTCTGTTTCTCTGGAGTACACTTATTAATACAGATACCAAGCATATTACGACATTATAAGTCACCAGAGCTACCATAATGAACACAGATCAGGCAACCATCAAAAGTTATGGCAAACTGAAGCATTCAGACTCGGGCTTCACTCATCACCGTGGACAGTGTGACATGGCCCTTGTCTTCAGGACCACGCTCATGCAAATGTGAGCAATGCAAACGAAGGGATGAGGCGTGGAAGAGACTTGCTTCATTTCCTTCGTTCTGGCCCACGCCTGACTCCTGTTAGGATTCTAGGTGTGCGTCTTCCATTTCTATACCGTCTAATTTTGATTTTAAGAGTGTCCTTTGTTGTTGTTGCTTGTTTGTTTTTCTTTGGTTTTTATACAGATCCTACTGGCTTTGAAGTGGTTTCTGTTTTCTTGCAGTTTGAGTATGACATGTGGCTGTGGCGGATGCATGCACACAAAATATATTCAACCTATATTTCATTATTGAGTACTATAGGCCTATGACTTCACATCTATCATTTCTTTCTTCCTTTTTTCTTTTGTCTTGTTTTCATCCCTGGATTTGAACTGTCTGTGCACTGAAATATTTGAAGGGGACTAATGTTTAATCTGTCTTCAAGCCTCTTCTCTCCTTTCTCTTACAATGCTTGGTCTTTCCAGCCTTTTCTTTTTAAATTTTCTTAAATTTATTTCATTTATGTATATGAGTACACTGTCACTGTCTTCAGACACACCAGAAGAGGTCATCAGATCCCATTGCAGATGATTGTGAGCCGCCATGTGGTTGCTGGGAATTGAACTCAGGACCTCTGGAAGAGCAGTCAGTGCTCTTAACCGCTAAGCCATCTCTCTAGACCCCAGCATTTTCATTTTATTCTGTATAAAATTATTCTAAATCCTTATACTTGTAGTAGCTGGGCATTATCTGAATGTGATTCTCTCCCGATTTTTTATTTCTTACTTTTGGCTCTTACATGTGTATGCTTTTTCCTAACTTTGGACCTCTTGATAATCTGTAGCTGAAAGACATCTTGTGTAGAATTGTAGAAAGAAGAGCAGTTTTTGTGCCTGGATATGAGTGTGACTTCTCCTCTGCTAATCTTAAGAGCTCAGTCAGTTCAATTTAGTCAGAATGTAAAAGCTAAATTTCGGTTTTACCGTTGCCATGGTTACAGTCTTCTCAGCCCTGCTTCATGTGACACTGTGTTACTTTGTTACTTCTGGGGCATGACTGGCTTTGAACTGATTCTCTTCAATGTCAACTCTATCCTCTGAATCTTCCCTCTGTGTGAGAGCCTCAGAGACTGTCTCTCCATGGTCCTCCCACTTCCATTGCCCGAGAATGACCTAGTATCTCTCTCACACACACACACACACACACACACACACACACACCCATGCGGCGTGTGCTCTCCGGGTACAGAAGATGACCACTTATTCAACAGCAGTCCTGGACAGGATGTGTGTAGCTGGGGATCGGGCCAGGCCCTTCCCACAGATTTTGCTCCTCCAGCAGTGTTAGAATCTCTCTCCCTCCTCTAGATCATAGCTTCTTAAAGTGTGGGTTGCAGCCCATATAGTTTTAAACTCGGTATCAGGGCACTGACCATACTAAAAGGTTTCTGAATGCACAACATCCACAAAGTAATTCAGAGTCAAAACTATAAATGTTTCAAGTATTTCTAGCACTGCTGGCCCATGTTACATCCTAGCTTCAGCCTTGGCTCTGAACATGCATGCAACATGTGTGTTAGTACTGTTCATGCATGCAAGTCTAATGACATATCATGAAATACTGGGAAAACCTATTATATGCTGTGAATTTTGATATTTTCCCTTACATACAGTCTTCTCCTCTTATAGAAACATTATGGTTTAACTACAGAAAACAAAAAAAAATCATTTTTCTAACATCGTTGCTAAACATTTGACAAATTAGTACATCTGTGAAGTGTATTATATTCAAATGCTTACTTTCTAAAAAATTACTCTTTGAGTTACTATCTTGGTTTCACAATTAAATTATGAAATGACTTTGGGCCTGAGATTAGAACAGGTTCTCGAACAGTTCTAGAGTGACCACAACAGGCTTCTGTGATTTCTGTGCTGTGCATTTATGTGAAGCAGTGTTCCATGCTAACAGAACAGGGAACAAGCAAGTGTCACAACTCTGACGTCTGACAGAGTAGACTTAAACCTCTACTAATTTCCAGATGATGAATAGAGCCCTGTCTTTCTTTGAGATGGGACATCTCACTGACCTAGGCTAGTTGGCCACTAAGCCTCAGGGATATGCTGTGTCTGCATCCCTAGAGAGCATTAGGAAAAAGATTCACCATTAACTGGCTATTTTTACATGAGTTCTAGAGATCCAACTCCTGGCTTCATTCGTCTGCACCTCACCAGCTGAGTCATCTCTCCAGCCCCTAAAATGCTGCCATTTAGAAGAAATGCAAACCTCTACACTTTGTGTTTCATGGTGATTTTGATATAATTGGTGATTTGGTGCTGTTTCTTTATTTCTGAGAGTCTCACCATGTAGCAAAAGCTGACCCTGAAGACACAATCTTCCCACCTTCCTCATGACAAGGTCTGATTACAAGTGTCTGTCACTATTCATAGCCCCTTTGTCCTCTTAGATCTAATGTTCTCTTGACGATGACAACAGGGTTCCTCACGACACACTGCTGCTCCACAGAAGCCCAAAATCAGATTTAGCGATCTATTTCTATTTTCAAATGTTGGTCAACAACAGAAAACGAGAACAAAGAAAAACAGAAACGCTAATTGACATTATTACACACTACTCCTCACTATAGTCCAGGTTCCCTAATTCATGAAAATCATATAAATACATTTGTTTGCCATTTACCTCTGCCTTCATAGCTCCAGGTTTAAGGCTAACACTCATCAATCATACTGTCTATCATAAGTACCTATCTACTCTTGTCCTGTGTCCCAAGTAATCAATCTTAAAAGTCTTTGGAAGCTTATAGACATATGAATGGATAAAAAGATGGTATGAATTGTGTGAAATAACAATATTCACTTAGCACACTAAGGAAAACATCATGGAACCCCAAATAAGCATGCAATAAGAATTTTAAAATGCTAAGAGCCACGGGGTGTGGTAACCTCCTTTAATCCCAGCACTCAGGAAGCAGAGGCAAGCAAGTCTCCGAGTTTCAGGGCAGCATGGTCTACAGGGTGAATGCCAGCACAGCCAGGGATACTTGGAAAAACCCGGTCTCGAAACAACCAACTAACTAACCAACCAACCAACCAACCAACCCAGATGCTAAAGAGGCTTCTAATTGATAATATTTTAATGTAGTCATTAAAACTAATACCAAACTATAGCCTTAATGATACCAAGGACTATAGCTCTAGCAAAATCTTACAATGTGTGACTAAAAAGTCTAAAGTACGTAGAAGCTACGTCATACAGTGACAAGGTCAAAGAAGAGGCCAAAGGGACAAACAGTGGAGCAGGCTGCAGTGCACACACAAAGGGCACAGGCCAGTCCATGAGTGCAATAGACACACCATTCTTGTTTAAGAGGACAAAACTAATCTGAGGAAACTGTGGTGAGGCTAGGTAGCAAAATGTCACTTATCAAGTCAGTATAAATCATATAGCAAGATACAATATAGCCAGGCGTGGTGGCACACACCTTTAATCCCAGCACTGGGGAGGCAGAGGCAGGCGGATTTCTGAGATTGAGGCCAGCCTGGTCTACAAAGTGAGTTCCAGGACAGCCAGGGCTATACAGAGAAACCCTGTCTCGAAAAAACAAAACCAAAAAGAAAACAAAACAAGACAAAAAAATACAATATGCAACAACATTTGTGAGATATGACTTGAAGTTTTGTAAACGCTGCTCTTCCATTCTAGATGCTTAAGTACTTGTAAAGTAAGAGAAGGAAAGAAATGAAAAAATATAATTATTAGGACTAGTAATAATGGCTAACAATCAGCTGTACATCATATGGTGCACAGCTACTAAACTTGGGTGCATTTCTCTACATCATGACCTTTTACCCAATATACAAGTAAAACCATTCGACTTTTCCTACAAGCATTACTGAGAACAGATAATTGTACTAGACACAGTGTGAATGCAATCTTAAAGCACTGTTGCTTTTCCTTGCTTCCTTAGTAGGCGAAGAATTTTGTATGGGGGGTGGGGGGTTAGGGAATTTAAATATCTTGCAGTAAATAAGTTTGTCGTTGTTTTTCAGATGGATACCTGACATTAACCAGATGCTTGTACTATTCACATCTAGGGGAATATCCTTCAGCATTTAAAGTCAGTTCCCAAGTTTGTACTCCACTAAAGTAGCAAAGCAAGGTGCCTTAGATGTAGAGTTCATTTTCCCATTGAAACAAGGTCAAAAGCTCTGAAGTCAGCCAACAATAGCTATCAGCTCACAGTATTTCTATTTCAGGAAAGATTCTCATAATGGTAGTTAAATGAGGATATTATTTTCACCTCTCTGTGTGCTGGAAGTGCTTCCTCTTAGTAGAAAAAGAAAAGATGATTCACTCCAAAAGGTCTTACCGAAAAGATGGCAAAGTCTGTGGACTGCCACAGGGGCTCCAAATGTTTGTTGTACGGTTTCTAAATTCAAGAAAAGCACACCCTTCTCCAGGAGCATGGCCTCTTAAAGCAGAGAGACCTCCACTCTCACAGAATGTTTATGCTTCAATTCAAGCCCCATCAAAATGCCAATGCAATCTTCCCCGAAATTTTAAAAGTAATATTCAATTCCATATGGAAAAAAATTTAAAGATAGCCAAACTACTCTGAACAATAAAAATAGAAGTTTGAGATATGGTCATTCCAAATTTCAAGTTATACTATAGAATTGTATTAATTAAAAACAAAACCAAAAACATGGTACTAGCATAAAAACAAACACATTGATCAACAGGAAAAAACTAAGGACCTGGATATAAATCTACACACCTACAGTGTCGGTTTGGTTTTGTTTTGTTTACAAAACATCAAAATATACACTGGAGGAAAGATAAGATCTTCAACAAATGGTACTGGTCAGATTGGATAGATGCAGGTCAAAGAATTAGGCTAGATCACTACTTTTCAGCCTAGAAAAAATTCAATTCCAAAAGGATCAAGGTCCTATACATAAGGTCTGATACCATGAATATAATAGAAATATTATGGAACATTCTTGAACTTACAAGCACGGGAAAGGCTTCCCTGAACAGGATGTCAGCAGCACAAATAGGACCACATTAAACTAAAAGCTCCTGTATAGAAAAGAACCTACCATTCAATTAAAGAGGTAATCTACCCGATAGGGTATGAAAAATAAAATCTTTACCAGTTATATATCTAACAGATGAGTGCTATCTAAAAAACATGTAAAAACAAACAAACATCTACATATCAAGAAAGCAAACAATCCAATTAAAAATTTGGGTGTGAAAACTAAATAGAGAACCCTCAAAAGATGAAATACAAATGTCTTAGGAACATTTTTTAAAATGCTCAAGTGGCGTTAGCACAGCTATCAGGAAAACTCAAATTAAAACAACCTTGACATTTCATCTCATCCTAGTCAGAATGGCCTAGTTTAAAAAAGCAACTGACAGCATATTATTCAGTAGCTGCAGGGAAGGGAAAACACGTATTCACTGTTGGTGGAGCATTGCTGTAAAAGATACAACTGATACAGATTCAACATGGAGCATCCTCAAAAGGCTGGGAAGAGAGCTACCACAAAATCCACTGATACCACTGCTGGGCATAGACATATATGGTGTGTGTGTGTGTGTGTGTTTGTGTGTGTGTGTGTGTGTGGGTGTGTGTGTGTACACAAAGGGCTCATACATTACTACAGAGATATTTGCTCAGTTAGGTTCATTGCTGCTCTGTATTCATAAAAGCCAGAACATAGAAACAGCCTGGACACCCATCAACTGATAAATGAAAATAGCATTCCTTTACACAGTGAAATATTATTTGACTGTTAAGAAAAAAGCAATGATGGAATTCAAAGTAAATAAATGAAACCGCAACAATTATGCTGGTGAGGTAACCAAGCCCAGAAAGACAGATAGTGTGGGTTCTCTTTCATGTGTGGATACTAGGTTTGTAATGTATGTTTCATTCCAATAGCCATAGAAATTAGATACCTCTTAAGGGGCAATGGAGAGAGGGAAGGATTTTCTAAAAAAAAAAAAAAAAAAAAGAAGAAGAAGAAGAAAAAAGAAAGAAAAGAAAAGAAAAAAGGAAAGAAAGATAGAATATGGTACTATAAAAGAGGAAAGGTGTATATAGAAAGTATATAAAAAGTGTATATAAAGGGATATAAAATGGGGAAGTGCAAAGGTTAAATGCACTGGAAATGAGACAGTAAAAGGAGGAATATGGGGAGGTATAACTAACAATAAATGTCTTTTGAAAGAACCATAGAACTTCCTAAAATAATACACATGCCTGCACATGATACGAGTACAAATGGACTTACTCTATAATGGGGACAGTACCCCTAACTAGACCCCCCATGCTAACAAATAAATCCTCACTGTCAGGAATGGTCACCACCTTCAGAGTGTTATACACGCTCCTGGAGTAGAAACGTGATCATCAGTCTCACCCGGCTGTGAGCCTGTGACATGCGATGATGACCTGTTTAGCAACACACGCCCACTGATGTGATGTGCGACAAATGTTATGGGAATAATCAACCACTTTATGACTGGATTTTATGGCCTACTCCTCAGGACGGAACCCAAACCTGGCACCATAAAAGGGGCCAAGCAACTGTGCCTAGATAGGTGATAGGTGTAAAGAAGGGAAATGTACTAATAAAGCTACGACTAAACTATATTACTACTAAAGGTAGTCTAGAAGAACATACTACTAAATTGCTATACCCACATATATGGGAATTAACACAGAGACCCTCACATGGAAAATGTGCAGAAAATAAGAGACTATGGAGTCATCCTAAACTAGGTAGCTATATCACACCCCTCCTTAAGGCTCAGGAATCTTTGTGGATGGCTCCACACATATTTTGACTTGGTATGTTACCTTAAAAGAAAAAGAAAAAGAAAAGAAAAGGAAAGGAAAGAAAAGAAAAGAAAAGAAAAGAAAAGAAAAGAAAAGAAAAGAAAAGAAAAGAGAAGAAAAGAAAAGAGGACATGAAGTTTCAAAGAAAGGAAGGAGTGTATCTGAGAGGAGTTCTGGGGAGGAAATATAATTGGGGTTTGTTTATTGTTTGTTTCTTTCTTTAGGAAAGGAGGCATTCAAAACTTACAATGTGTGGAAAGACTACCAATGAAATAAGACAACACACAAGAGGTGCCCAGGGTTTACACAGTTCTAACAAGGAGTACTGTGCTAGTAGCAAAAACCATTCACAGATGCCTTCATCCTCCACATGTGACTTGGCTGCTCTCTTCCCATCCAGATAAAATCTTTTCTCATGACTTGCAAAGTCCAATCAATGCAAGAGAAGTGCATCAGGAAACCTCCTGAGCCTGGAACTGGGCCTAGACCTGTACTTGGAGCCCTAGCGTTTCCATCCACACTTCCTACTGCTCCTAGCCCATCTCATAAAGAAGCAGAGGGCAGCATGGTGAGGTTAAAATGAAGCCAGCTGGGCCAACAGCAAATTTAGACATATGAGTGAGGTTACATGAACCTCAGAATGAACAAAATTGATGAGTGACCCAATAAAAGAGCTAAAGAAGATATAATCTGCTAAACCTACCTAATCATTATTTTCCAATAAAATCAACAACAAATAAAAGGTTTATTTTTTTAAGCCACTCTGTTTTGGGGTGGCAGATAACCAAGATAAATATAAAGAATATACCAATGATTCTTCAGGAAGCCTTGTGGGTAAGAGTCAAAAACCCTTTACACAGTTAATACTGCATAAGCAAACACTATGTCAACACCTAATGATTTAAGCTGCACCAATAGGTAAGAAGGATGCAAAAGGAAGTGCAATCCAGACATCTTCCAGTCTAAAATCTTACAGATAAGTTCAAGGAAATAAATATAAATATATCACAGAAACTTACACAGGGCTCTGTATAGACATCTTACAGAAAGATCTACTGCCATAAACTGGGGTGGAATTGCTGAGTAAGAAATGGAAGTTAAAGAACAACAACAGATCAGTCTTGGAAGCAGGAGAGTTACGTCATTGATCAGTAAGAAGAGACAGCAGCAGCAAAGTAAGAGAGTGAGGTATAACTGTAGCTACAAACCAAAGTCTGCTCTTCATGGCTGTGTTCCAACGTGTACATGAAGGGTGACAAGAAATGATTGAGCTCGTACTGAGACATTAGACCAAGCAAAGAAGTTTAGATGACCCTGTTGGTTATCCAATATCACACAGAAACTGTTGAAATATGGACAGAATTGTGTTCCTTAAAAAAATCCGTGCAGTTATAGTTTAGAAGATTGACTCAAAGGCCAGCACAAAATGAAAGATGACAAGTCAAGATCAAAGGGAAAGAAGAAACCAAAAAAAGAACTTCTGGAGGGAGTTGTTGAGGCAGAACTGGGGGACACGACATGCAGATGGATGTGAGGAGAACAAGGCAAGAACTGTAAAGGCTCTGGGATGGTTCTATGTGCCAACCGGGCCAGTGCAGAACAAAAGAGGCACATTAACCTTTCCCGACATACAGACAAGAGAGTAAGTCCTTGCAGGACAATTTGAATTTGACCTAGTAGTAAAATGTTCAGTGTATGCTGGACTATGAAATTCTAAGTCTTTGAAAACAGGAATGGGGATAGATGCACACAGTTGAGAGTAACCTATACCAGAGTTAAATCCATAGGCTAAGCTCATCGATGGACAGCTCATACCTACCTCAGAGAGAACTGTGAGTGAATGAACTGGAGCCACCCAATGTAGGGTATGTGACTTAGGTACCATTTATGAAAGCAGCCACTTCTTAGATCTCCCAGACTGAGAATGAGGAGGCAGGTCCTGTTCAGAGAAGGTAAACTCAGCTTGCTTTGAAGTATACAGCCTGGTGAGTTAAGGTCAAGAGCCCTACATCCACTACAGTAAATGTCTACTGAAGTCCCAGTCGTTCTCAAGGTCGACAGCCATACCACATGCATCTGTTCCCCTTTCTGGGTGATTCGATTGCCTAATCCAACAACCTTGCCAAAATGAGCTCCAGGTCAAAGAGCTTCGAAGTCAGCTAACTATAATGGTTGTTCAAGTCTCTGCTCAGTCCATTATTTGTACTTTTAGTATCTTAGAAGAAAGCAAGTAGAATACACATCTGTTAATAGGTGTGTGGTTGCTTGGAAACCAAGGCTTTTTAAATTTTTCTTTTTCTGGTCTCAATTTTAACTATTGCCAAGCCACAAGCTTCAATATCTGTATCAACCCAATTGACCACACAATATGGAAATTTACCACCTACACTTTCAAGGCCCACAAATAAATGCATGCATCTCATACACCAAAGCAGATTTAGGTCAAAATCCAGCATCAGGTTGCAGAAGTCAGTTTCTAGTTAAGCTCCATGGGACTTACTCATCTCTGACATTAGTCACGAGGCAGTGCCTCGTCGATTCTATTGACTGAAGTGGGATTCATTAGCTAAAGCATTTCATCTCAGTCAAGGAATGCTCACAATCTTTAATGAGGAAACAGAGCAGCTAACTATCTACAGAAGTGCTGAGTCAGTTGACTGTCAGGCAGTCTTACAAAGTCAAGGTTACCAGGATGTCATTACTGAACCATTATTAATTCTGTGAAATTTGCAGCTTTGGTTCCCAATTTCCCTTGTTATTTTTTTAAAACAAAATACAAGATCTTAAAATCTCTCAGTATGCATGTCGAGTTACTGTCCTACAGTGGGGCAGAGAGATCTATGTTTTAGTGAATATTCCCTGTGATTCTGTTGCACGTGGGGCCCATGGACATGGGTCCCACGGTTTCAAAACGGGAAAGAGGAGGAAGAGGACAGACAAGTCTGACTCCAGGGCCTCACAGCTCATTACATCCTGGAAATCCAGGGAAGGTACAAACTGCACCAAGGTGAAACAATTTTCCTGCCCTGGGTTGTCGAGACAACAAAGGAGCTACCACTTGATGGTCACCTGCAATTCGATAAATCGCGCGCGCGCGCGCGCGCGCGCACACACACACACACACACACACACACACACACAAGCGATCTTACACAGCATTTTTATTTATCTGCGTCTGGGACACACTTTACAAAGAAAAGCTGCCAAGTGATATTAACCTCCATCAAATATGAAAGTATACTAAAAAGCCTTGATAATTGAAAAGTTTAGCAATTTTTAATGAAAATAATCATGTACTTACCACACAAGTCAGCAATATTACCCTATTGGGCACTTATTTCCCCCCCCCCAAAAGGCTACATACATGGTAGCCTTACTGATAAATCCAAGACCTGGGAATTCGTCTGCTGTCCTTCACCAGAGAATTGTTCAGCAATCTGTGGCTACCTCTGCAATTACTCAGTAATAATCAGGGCCTGGGCCACAGTTTGGAGGGATCCAAGCATGCAGAGAAAAGCAAGGAAAACCAATTCCTTAAGATGACATATTGGATGACAGAACTTTCATAGAAACTCAAGAGACAATTAAATGCAGCATATAAAATGAATCCTGGACTCAGCAGAGGGGAAATTACAAACAAAAGTCATTATTAGAACTAGTGAGGGAATTAAAATTTGTGAACTTGTGGAAAATTTTAATCACTCTAGTTATATTTTATAAGAACTTTTTGGGATTTAGTTTAATGGCAGAGCACTTGTCTAGCAAGGGCAAAGGCCTGCATTCAGTCCTCAGCTCCAGAAAAAGGAGGAGGCAGGGGTGTTTTAGTTTATAGATGCCTCTGCTGAACTATTAGTGGGCAGCCTACACCAGTCTACAAGTGGGTAGGAAAAAGACAGCATGTATGCAGAGGGAGAGCGGAGAGTAACAAAGGTGATCAGGCATCCTTGGAAGGGGGGTGACTCTGGATACAGCATTCCTCCAGGCCTTTTTTTCTGACTCCTGGAATTTCCCTACCTCGGTACATTTAAAATTAAAAGTCAATTTAAAACTAAAAATTTGTTTCAAGCAAAAAAAAAAAGGTTCCCAAGTATTTTGAATAATTCTTTCTCCAAATGATCACTGTTCTCTATGAAAAATGAGGAAATCAAGGGGAAAAGACAGTACGGGGGAGAAAAGTCTTTTGTACTAATGGTTGGACAATATTTTAAATCCTTCCAAAAGAGTACTCTTCAATTTTCTACACAGTATATATTTATAGCAATCAAAGTCAATATTGTTTTCTTTTTCAAATATTAATCTGTTTTAATATAGTGTATTTAAATGTAAAACTTCTTTCCCAAATTCTTGACTGTCGTAGGATGATGTGAAGACAAGAAAGCTAAGGACCCCAGGCACAAGAAGCTCGCTCTGGCTTCAATGCTACAATTGCTGAGGCTTGGCTTCACTTTGTATCACATGCTTACATAGTGAGCTGGAATTTCTAGCACATTCATGGCAATCCATTTTACCCCAAAGACATCAGGAAAACAGCTCCCATATTTTAATTAGAACGTTTGGCTTACTAACACTCCTGACATGTCCCTTAGCAGCTAGCAACTTCATTTGGCCACACTTAATGAAAACTTGGCATGTAAACATGGTTAGGCTAAAACTAAAGGCCATTTCCAAAGGACAAAAAAAATGGTTCTGTGTTTTCTCCATTAGGATTCTGTTATTTAAAACTGCCACCGGAGGTAATAAAGAGTATGAAAAGGAGATTAGAGAGGTCAGTGTCTCTCTCCATACCAAGTAGTAACAATAACAACTTCACTAATGAAGTGCCAAGACTTTAGCTCATGGTATTCCAATAGTCTTGATTTAACTAAGAGAGTTATTTGGTTGTTTTTCTTTTTTCTCTTTAAGTTGTGATTTATTTTAGCTTCTATCTCAAGCTGAGCTACAGGCAGAAGCTTCACTTTAATCACAGATCCATAACAGACAGTCAGTGAGACGTGGGTCATGTTAAACATGATACATTTTTATCAATCGTGGCATCTCTATGATGGATTCTTCCCCCAGAACCATTAATAATTGTGCAATTAACAAGTAACTATGAAATGTCAGACCTGATTTAGCGAACAACAACATCAAATCAATATTCCAAAGGTCTGAGTGATGATCTCTTTCATCCCCAGAATAAATTTCTAGCAGATAGCTTTGTGTTTTATAAATTTAATTAAAATTAATGAGAATATATATTAAAATTTGATCCAGCAAAGGAATGGAATGCATAATGTCTAAAACAGTATACAGACAACAACAAAAAGAGAACACATGGAGCAAAGCAGGGAGCAAAGGTAAAAATGGAAGACTCTGACTCCTTAGTAAGCAGCAACTGGCCTGCCTGGTGCCTGCATGACTGAGTTCTCAGTCATACAGATGGCCAGAGCCATCTTAAGCATGTACAGCCATCTTTAATCATCTGCAGACACCTTGAAACAACTCTGAAAACACCAGTGCCGATTGTCCTAACTCTTGAAGTCACTGTGCTAGCCAGAGCTATTTAGCTTTTTGCAATTACAGGTTTTGGCAAACCATATTTTCAGCTTGGCCAGAAGGAGTACTGGTAAAAGAACTATCCCAATGGAGACTAGTACCTAGAGCTGTTCTAGCAGGAGCCACTGACAACTGGAGGAGTGGTTGAACAATTCAGGAGTCAGGATGGGAAGGTGAGTCAGAGGTAAGTATGAAGACCAGAGTTTGGAGCCCCACAACCCAAATAATGTTGAGCAACATTCAAGGAATCTCTGGAGCAAGCTGATTAATCAAAATATGCAGACAAGTGAACTCGGGGTTCAACTGTGATACCACACCTCAATGCATAAGGTGGGGAGCAATCAAGGAATATAGACTTCAACCTTGAGACTCAGCATGCACGTGTACACATAAGCTTGAACACACACACACGCCCATGTACATATGAGAGCAAGAATTTAGAAAAGAAGAGGCAGAGCAGGAAGAAAGGAAGCAGAAGTGAAGATAAGAAAGGTCAGGTTGCTGATGAAAGGGAGCCAGGGACAGGAACCAAAGACCCTGGTCACCAGGAGCATTCAAGAGAGCTGACAAGTCTTCAAGACCAGGGATGTCAGACCATGCTCTGAGAGATGGAACACTGGTCAATGTCCAGGTCTGAGGGTCTCAATGTCAAGGGCTTATAACAAGCAAGAACAAGCAAGGTCTGATTAGAGTCTGGAAAGAGGGCCTGTAATATTACAGGATGATACTTACTGCTATCTACCATGGCTGGTCCCGAGGGTATAAAAATGAAAGTTGATGAGTTACTCAAGGAAAAGAGAGATGAGGAAAGAAAATATTTCTGAAGCCTGGCTACTCTGTTCTCGCCATGATCAGGACCAAGAACACACAGTCCTGAGTCCCAGTTTGAGCAAATGGACAAGAGGGAAAAAAATAAAGGGAAAGAAATTAAAGTATCCCTGTCTGCATATGGCATGATTCTGTACATGAGAGACTCCACAGACAACATCTTCAGTAAAGAGGCATATTATAAAATTAACATGTCAAAATAGCTTTCCATTTTACCAAGACAAATAGGCTGAGAAACAAATCAGGAAACAATCCCATTCATTATAGCCTCAAAATAAACAAAATACCCTGGAATAAACCTAACCAAAGAAGTGAAAGAACTACACAATGAAAATCTTAAAACACTAAAGACAGACACTGAAGAAGGCACTACATGTTAGAGAGATGTCCTGTGCACACAGACTGGTAAATTAAAATGGCCATACTACCAAAAGCAACATACAGATTCACTGTAATCCCTTCATACAAAATCCCTTCAAAAATAACTTCAAACAATTGTTAACTAAAATTGGGAGGAAAAAGCCTTAAAAATCATATGCTTAAAACTTATATCGAAGCACAAAAGACTCTGGATAACCATCACAATTCTGAGCTATGAATGATAGAGGTATCACCGTTCCTGATTTCAAGTTACACAAACAGAGCAACAGTTGTAAAATACATCACAAAACCAGACATACTGATCAATGGGTAGAACTGAGATGCTGGTGTAAGTCCACACAACTATAGCCATCTATTTTTTGACAAAGGAGCCAAATATACATACTGGCAAGAAGATAGCATCTTAAACAAATGGTGGTGGAAAAATACCATCTACATATATAAGAATGAAATTTAACCCTTCTCTCCTACCCTGAAGACAAATCGATTCCAAATGGATCAAACACCCAAATGATGAATTTTGTCCCAAAACTCTGAAACTTCTAGAAGAGTAGGGAACACACTTCAGGATATAGGCTCAAGTGTACAGAGTAGGACTCCAGTCTTCCAGGGGAAAATTAACAACTAGGACTTCACAACATTAAAAGGCTTCTGTACTGCAAAGAACACAATTGGCTAGGACGGCTCACAAACTGAGGAAGGACCTTTGTCCGCTTTACTTCTGACAGAAGATTAGGGTCTAGAATACACAAAGAACTCAAAGGTCTAATCACAAAGAAAAATATAAACAACAACAAACAAAACAAAACAAAACAAACAAGCTACGGAGCTGAAGGGAGAGGTCTCAAAAGAATAAACACATATGGCCAAGAAATATTTTGGAAAGCTGTTTGCCATCCTTAGTCATCAGAAAGGAAAATAACAAGTATTTAGAGAGTTCATTTTATCCTTGTCAGAATGGCTAAAATGAAAATATCAAAGGTTGTCACGGATGTGAGAAAGTGGGAATATCCATGCACTGCTGGTTAGAGGACCAACTGGTTAAATTACTGTGGGAATCAGTGTGATTGTTCCTAAAACATTCCTAGAAATAGGTCTACCATATGACTCAACTTTGGCACTGCTGCACATGTACCCATAGGCTCCAAGTGTTATTAGACAGACACATGTGAATCCATGGTCATTGCTGCTCTGTTCACAATAGCTCGGACATGGAAACAACCTAAAATGTCCCTCCACTGAAGAACAGACAAAGGAAATGTGCTATCTAGTTTCATTGGAGTCGTATTCAGCTGTAAAGAAAAACAAACTTATGAAATTTGCAGACAAACCAAATAAAATCCCCAAACGTGATATTGAGTGAGGTAACCCAGACCCCGAAAGACAAGCATCACAAGCTCTCACGTGCTCCTTGCTCCAAATCTTGGGATTCGTGTGCTTACTTTGAAGAATCTGTAGAATCCAGGAAACTAGAAAGGAGTCAGTGATAAGGAAAAGATCCACAGGGAAGGCAGATAGAAGAACACAGAGGGAAGCAGAATAATGAGGAAGGAGACAATTGCTGAATTGGAATTGCCCTACACAAGGAATAAGGTTCCCCCAGAGCCACAACTGCCAAAAAAAAAAAGTTCAGTGTCAGAGGTGGGATATCTCCCTTCAAACTATTGAGTGACTTTGATCTAGGGACTTTCATCATCATCATCATCATCATCATCACCATCATCACCATCATCACCAGTCATGGGGATTGGTTCTAATGCTTTGAACTGGGAATCTGCTGTCCAAACACTAAAGGTCCTTGTCCCCAATTGGTTTATGATCGGTCAATAAAGAGCCAATGGCATGGCCAATGGCTGGTCAGAGAGAGAAAGACGGAACTTTTAGATCACTTGGGCTAGGAAATGGAAAAGAGAAAGGGAGGATCGCTGTGACTCAGGGGAGAAGGATAGGACGTAAGAGCTGCAGGAGAGAGCCAAGGAGCCATGTAAGAGTTCAGGTAAGTGTGGCCACCTCCCTGATTGGGCCTGGAGTAGCAGGGGAAGTTTAGGAGTCTCAGAAGTACCAGGGGGGAACATTTTCTATCAGGGGAAGATTTAGGAGTGCCGAGTCTTTGACTACAACAATTAATTGGAGCGTGTGTGTGTGTGTGTGTGTGTGTGTGTGTGTGTGTGTGTGTTCCATTTGCAAATCCGAATAGCTTCTGTGAGGGTGCAAGCATGTGACCTAGGAGCCAAAGCAGTATAGCCCAAATTACGACTAAATAATAATAATAATAATAATAATATAATAACTGCTTGTGGTTAAGACTCTGTTTCTGAGAACACCATCTACTTTGGTCACAGGACATGCAAAATTCTAGCTGGTCCTGACCAGGAGGCTAATCTGCTTCCAGCTGGCTTTCATAGAATTGGAAGGTGCTATGTCAGCTGCTGAGGGAGAAAACCATCAATTGTGGAACACATTAATAACAAACTCAAGAGTCAGCAATAATCTATCCATGTCACATTAAGGACAGAAATCAAGAAGAGGGTTATCCCTTGGTGTCATTTGACTAAGAGTGGGCCCAAATTTGAAACTGCATCTTCCGTCATCCCTGACTATTTCTTGTTTGAGTCAGAATCCATGCCTGCCTAAAGGTGTTTTGTGATTGTATGTGTGAGTCTGTCTGTTTGTCTGTCTGTTGTCTATCCCTAACAAAGTGAGTTGTTCTATAGTTATTTAACAGCATAGAAAGTAACACATGGTAAAGGAGGGAGGGGTACTATACAGAAATCTGTAACAGAGCTTTACAAGGGACTATATCTGTGAACAAGCAGTACCCTAAATAGCATTGCTTACCAAGCAACATCAACATTTATGATAGATAGTCATTTTATCAAATGGCTTTCAACTGTATTTGCTAGTTATGGCAAATGATTTTCACAATACTCATACTAACACATAAGCATGTATGCATTAATCTTGGTTCGGGAACATTTTTTTTAAAAAGTACATAAGGTTATAGCAGTGCATTAGCTTAGGTTGTAAGAGTTGATTGTATGGAATATCCAAGGTTAGGAACATTGCATGTTCTTTTTCAAACAGGTTAAAGAAACAAGCTGAGTGCACACACAGACAGTAGCAGTCTTAGGTCTTAAGTGACATCAAGGTGTATTTTTACTGTGACTATGAAGTCCAGCAAAACTTCCAACCTCTTAAAAGGCAGGAGATGTTTTTTATCATTCTGCTTTGTCCCAACCAACAGTCTTACTTAGCAGCGAACCCTGGGAGCCACAATAAGAATTGGGGTGGTAAGATATACCATAGGAGCAACAATAGCATGAATAGAAGTCACAGGGTACACAACCACTTTATGACCAGCCACATTCTGATTAGATTTAAAGCCTTTTTCACAGGAGGAAACACACGCCTGGTATTGTGAATCTAAGTGCTTAGGAGCTAAGAAGAATGGTTAAGGGGCTCAAAAATTCCCAGGGTAAGCCAAGTGCTATTATTTACTGAATAGACATACAATCAAATTCCTATATAAACTCCTATCTTTTAACTCATAGATCAATTTCACTCTCAGACTTAATAGGGGGCATTTCTTTTTACAGTAGTTTGCATTAACTTGTCAAAGTGTATATATACCTGTATCACAACCCCTCCTGTCAAGTGTCAGGGAGCAGCTTGGAAGAGGAGGCAGAGAGACTATAAGAGTCAGAGGCAGGGAAGGACAATAATACCCTCTGGACATGATAGGACCACTGCACTCAGGAGCTCACAGCAGCTGTGGTTGCCTGTATAACATCAAGCCAGCCGGTATTCCATCCTGCACTGAGAGGGGCTCATGAGGCCCTGCCCTTAACTGAGAAGCTATTAGCATCTAATGACTTCTGGAAAGTCATTTTCCTTTAGTAGTGTGGTCCCCAGTATGTTGACTATATTCCAATGATGACTCCACACCTATATGTTTATGGCAGCAGATACTGGACTGGATGAGTTATTCACACAGTTTTAAAAGGGATATTAAGTTTGGAGGTGGCAAAATAAATTTTGAAGAATTTAGGGAGGGATAGGGCAATAAATATAATCAGAATACATTGCATATGTGTGTGAAATTCTCAGAAAATTAATTTAAAATAATGTTAAAAAATAATGCCTATAGAAAATAAGGCAAAAATCTAGCCTAGAGATGGAGTCACAACCTGCATTTAAGCTCTCTCTACTGCATTATCAATGGTCTAACTGAGAAAGGAGCTCTGGAGTAGACTAATAGTACAGCCACGTCTACACATTCTTTGTCAACTCTGTGCTTACTGGCAAAGCAACACTGGTGAGCTTGCAGGATGAGCATTCGGGATGTCCCACCGCAGGAAAGTGGCAGTATGTGAATCTACTGTGGGGGGGGGGGTATAGCCCACCGGAAAAACTGTTGGACACACAGACTCAGAGGTACAGATAGCCGGAAGTGCAAATGCAAAGCAACCACAGCTTTTTACTGCAGAGTGAAAAAGGCCATGCTCTCCTCCTGATGTTTACCCATGAGCAACTGTTTCAACTTTAGTACAGTCCTGGCTAGACTGGGTGGTCACACCTAACCAGAGAGCCCACTTACTTGCCAGTCATTTAACATTTTTTTTCTTGATACATTCTTACCACAACTAGCCCTGTAAGAGATGAGGGAACTGCCTGCCCTTAAGAGCCATGAACTACAAAGGTCTACATAGTGAGCAGGTGGTCCAGTTACAGTGCAAGTGTGTCTGCTTGATACTCCCTCTGTTGAGCTGACCACACCTTCCATCATACAAAAAGGTGAAGGTAAGCCTGGAGCACCAGAAGGCTTGAAACCAAGTCTTGGCAAGTGCATCGCACTATGAAAACTGAAATATTTTTGAATTCTTTAATGTCAGGAAACAAGGGGGTATCCCTGGGGGACAGTCTGGAGGACATCAACATATGCTCCGCTCCAACCTTGTCATTTCAAACAACTGATGAGTCCATAAGAAGCCCACTTTAAAAACTCACTGTAACAAAGGTCACCTCAAACTATCTTCCAACAAGTGCTCAAGTCAAATAAAAGATTAATGTGAGGATAATCCATAATGCCCACACCAGTTTAAGTCAGACTGGATATTAAATGCATAGCACTGTGGCTGGCATATGTATCCCACATTTAGCAAACAACATTATTTGTTCTAGTTTACTAATCGTTACTATAAAACAATTTTTTCACACATTTAGTGTAATGACTTAGTAAGCCCAGATGAAACAATGTTTTTTGCTAAGTATCCCAAAGACAGTGTGAAATAAAATATGGCCTGAAAAGATCTCTAGCAAAAAGTAAGAATCATAATTCTCTATAAAACCTGCGGGAAGCGGATGCGGCCGCATGGGCCAAGATGTTTACTACCTTGCCCTAGCATACACGGTGAGGCTGCATGTGTGGGCTGCCTGCCCGGCTAGACTATCTATGCCTCGTGATCTGGACCTGTCAGCCTATTGGTGACCGACCTGAGCTCGTGCCTGGAGCTTGTGTGAATTCTGCTTGGATGAGGTGGGGTGGAGCTAGATGAGGTCAATCGGTGCGAGTATAGGAGGGTTTTGTTGATTAGCCCTTGCCCTAAGTAGAAGCTATTAGTAAGTAAGAGAAGTTGTTGTAAGGGGAGTTGCTGTAAGTAAGGCTACAAGAGGTAGTAGATGAAGCTGCTGGGGAAGAGAGCTGTAAAGGAAAAAGCCCGAAGTAAAGTTGCTGCGTGAACCCGCCTTGGTGTCCAAGTCGTTCTTGTCTCTGCGGCATGCGGAGACCGGGACAAAATTCACACTCGGAAAAGGCCACTCAGATTGCTGTAGCTGTCTGCGCAAAAGCAGGTCTGAGTTTGCTCTTTCCTACAAATGGCAAGCTACTCGAAGGAGTCTGGCAAGGTTTCTCTTAGAACAGCTTCTTATTTGAGAGGACAGAGGCAAATTGAAGGTCTATGAATAATTTCAGTGATTGTCAAAAATATAGCATCTTACCGCTCCTTAAGCTTGATTCTCTGCAAGCAGAGACTATAACCAGGAAGAAGCTTTCCCATCAATCCTGCCTCAAATGTGAGCTAATGAGGCATCAGCCATTGACTCTGCTCTCCCTTAATCTCACTTGGGATGCTTATCTACAACAGTCATCTGAAACAGCCGATTATTATCAAGCCAGAAACATTGCATGGAATCTTAATGCTAACAGCACTCCAAAATGAGGCCCGGGGAAACCTCCCACTAAGATAACAGATGATTAGGGTTGAGAGTTTCTGCTTCGAGAATGATGATGAAAATAAAGGGCTTACAAACAGGTATGCTGGAACGAAAAGAAAGTGTCTTCAACAAATGGTGTAGGAAAACTGGGTGTCCACATGCAGAAAAATTAAATTAGACCCCTATCAATCAACTTCTATGAAAACTAACCCCAAATGAATCCAAGACCTAAACCTGAAGTCTGAAGCAACTGAACCACTAGGTAAAGACATGGGCAGGACCCTACAGATAGAGGAGTTAAGACGGACTTCTGAAGAAGAGGAATCCGTTTGCCCAATAAGGCCAAAAGCTGACAGCTGGGATTTCATACAAATAAGAAGTTTCAGCACAGCTAAAGAAACAATTAACACAGTGCATAAAAAGTCCATGGAATAGGAGAGACATTTGCCATCTATACATCTGACAGAGGATCAATATCCAGAATATATAAAGAACTCAAGGAAAAAAAATTCACACACACACACACACACACACACACACACACACACACCAATTCAAACAAATGTCCTGGAGACCTGAATAGAGTTCTCAAAAACAGAACAAAAATAGCTTAGTTATATCTCAAAAAACATTCACCTCCCCTAGCAAGTAGGGAAATATAAATCATAACCACTTTGAGATTCCATCTTAAGCCAACCAGAAATGCAAAGATCAATGAAATAACCAACAACAGATGGTATAGGAAAGGCTAGGAAGAGAGGACTCTCATTCACTGCTGGGGAGACTGCAAACCACTGCATCCACCATGTAAGTCAATGTGGAGATTTCTCAAGAAGCTAAAGATAAATCCAGCACATGACCAGCTCTACTGCTCTTTTTCTTGTTCTTAAAGGATGTGACATCATACGCCACAGAGACCTGCTCAGCCAAGTTCATGATGCCATGTTCACTGGTGATCTATTCCAAATATACTTTATGGATTAGTTCTCAGCTATAAAGAAGAACAGAGAGTAAGTAACCAAGAAGCAGAAACATGAATGTTACATGTTCTCATCGGCGCTTCCCAGCTCCAAACCTGATCTTCAGGTTTCTGGAGTCACTGCAGAAACCAGGAAAGTAAAAAGAGACCATCACAGGTGAGAGAACAGTAAAGAGGGAGATAGCAGGGGGCAGATGATCAGGAAAAGAGGAGTGGGTGATGAATACAGAAGGAGGAAGCTAAAATAACAGTAAGCATGTCTGAAAAAGTCAAAAGGAATCATACTATTAACAGTCTACCTAAGGGGGAAACTGTAATACATGTTAGCCTGTGTCCAAACATGCATACATAATTTGAGTGGAATTTTCTCATCTACAATAACAATGTCCCCTCCCTCCAGGCGCCAGAGATCATCTCACAATAGCCCCATTACCGAGCATGAGAAATGTTAAGTGGTTAATCAAGGCTGTCTAAGGGACTCCCCAAACAGTACAAACAACTGTCATTGCCCTCCGTTGCCCACCAAATGTGAAAAGTTAAGTTTCTATTATGGAAGACACTATGGACTTCAGAATCAGGACTCAGAGGACTCTGATCTGAAACTGTGGTATGTATCTTCTGAGAAGACTAGCTCCGTGACAACAGAAAGCACTGTGCAGGCTTCCAAAGGAGGGGTCAACCAACAGTCCTACCTACCCATGATGCCCATGAACCGAAAATGATCAGCATGACACGATAATCCTAAAGTTGATTAACGTGTCTACCTTGTTAATCAACAGTTCTGAAATTGGACTTTACATCTACTCAACAAGAATGAAGCCATGCCTGGTACTGGAAGCCTAGCCAGCTACACAGTATTAGCAAAGTCATGGATCTTGAAGAACTTACAACCACCACTTCACTAAACCAGCATAGCCTCTAACTACATTCTAAATATCCGTCTTTATACCCAAAAGACATGAACAGCCTTCACCCATCAACAAGGAAATTTCTCTTTGCAACAGACCAAGACCATTACAGAAAACCTCAACCAATCAAAATACAGAGTTGTGAAGCCTGGTTCTAATGTATATAGATGTGAAAGACCTCCCACACCTAAGTCTTAGAGAACATGAAAAAGAGAAGGTGGAAAGATTATAAGAGTCATAAGATTAGGAGTTTCTCTGAGACTTTGTCTCCTGAGAATATAAGGAGCTATACCCATACGCAAAGGCTTTCCAACATGACTGTCAAACATGAGCTGAACACAGATAATAACATATATGCCAAAGCAAGGAGGGAAAGCCCATGTGTTCTCAACCCTACACAAAGAACTATAGGCAACTTAGACATGCTGAGAGTGGGAGAAACCATCTTCCCCAAGAGAGAGCTCACTGATGGCTTCTCTACTACCAAATGCTCTGCTCTGAATATATATATATATATATATATATATATATATATATATATATATATGTGTGTGTGTGTGTGTGTATGTGTGTGTGTATACATATATATGTATGTGTGTGTGTGTAATACTACACAGACTGGAAGGGTTATATTTAGGAATATGTGTATATACATATATACAAACACACACACACACATGCATGCACATAACAGTAAAAAAAACAGAGCCCGTGAATTTGAAAGAGAGCAAGGAGGGGTATATGGAAGGCTTTGAAGGGAGGAAAGAGAAGGGAAAATTATGTGATTAAGTTATAATCTCAAAAATAAAAGAAATATTTTTTTAAAAAATAAACGGCTTAATATATCTTAGCTTAATCCTCCCAATTTCTCAAGGTAAAGGCAGCTACTATCATTCACTGTGTACAGACAATGAACCCAAAGCATTGCAAAATGAAGGAACCAAAACTTACATAATCAGTTCCATTGTGTTAAGCAAATGGGTCATGCACACTGTTTCTCTGTTGCCAAAGCTCATTCAGATATATGATCCCAACTGGTCTTCATAACTGCCCTGGAAAGCAGGTGCATCCACTACGGCCTTGAATTCATAGATGAGAAAACAGATACACAGAGGTGATGGACCTATGAAGCACATGTAATGACAGGGGCTGCCATCAGAATCTTAAGTCACTTCCACTACACTACACATGCTAGCTGTACAGCATGTTCCTGCCAATACCACAGCTCGTGTCTGTCTATAGTTTAAAGAGGACTTGAGGACACTCTACCTCCAAATCCCTATGTGTCCCCTCTTGTGTTCTCAGCTCTGTGCATGCCATGTGGACACACCTCTAGGCAATGTTTATGATAGAACATCGAAAGGGCCCTTCCTACACTCCTACTAGAAAATTCCTGCAATGGCGAGTATGTGTTTCATCATTAAATATAAAGTGTTTGGCAGTAGCAAGCACTAACAAAATTGGAATTGAAATACTAAGCCGCTGTGCCTGCGGATCCCTTTCCTCCCTGAGGTAGGTCACTGACTATTCTCCAGGAACAGTCACATTTTATTTATACTTTAAGAATCTATTTGTCAAATTCCGGATGGGTCTTTGCTATACTGAACCTCAAATAATTATCTGCCACCCAATCCATCACCTTCTGGAAACCTTTGATGAGCTCATTGTTCAATCTTCACCATAAGAACGTTAGAGAAGAAAAGACATTTTTCATAAAATTGTATTTTCCAAACTAAATTATGTACCATTCATGTGTCAAGTAATTGTGTATATTCTTTAAGCAAATAAGAGAATATTCAGTTAAAAGTCTTTTTGATATGCATAAGTGATGTTCAGGGAAATCAAGAGATCTGAATGTAATGCAAACAGCTATCACCAGGTTACAACTCCACGAGCATGCATAGATATGATAAAGACAGCAATAATTGACATGTACTTCCGCAATGTGCTGCTACTGATTGCTTATGATAATGACATTGCAATATGATAATTTTCACCACTGTACATGCGCAAGGTCATCCTCATCACTAGCAATCTACATAGCAATGACACAGTATTATGGAATTCTCATTATATACCCTCAGTGAAAACTCTTAGCTTTCAATAAACTGGCTTTTACAAAAGCCAATCAGATACTCTACAGATTTTATGATATACTGGTGTGACAGTTCATCTTATCAAAGTTACCAGGTTAAAGATCTCACAGGAGCCTCTGTGAATGAATGTCTCTGAGGACACTACACTGAGCAGGAAAGGCACACCTTGACTATGGTGGCATCCTTCCATGGGTTGGCTCATGTACAGAAAACAAAGGGAAAAGTAAGCTCAAGCGTGACAAATATAGTTCCTCTCTCTCTCTCTCTCTCTCTCTCTCTCTCTCTCTCTCTCTCTCTCTCTCTCTGTTCTTCCCTCCCTCCCTCTCTCACTCGCTCCCTCCCTCCAGCCTTTCTGAGCAGACTTGATGTGACCAGCTGCCTCATGCTTCCTCATACACAATAGACTGTATCCCACAGATTGTGAGCCAAAATTAACCCTTCTCACCTTAAGTTTCTTCTGCTAAGTGTTCTTTCACAGCAACAAGAAAGGTAATACAGTCAGTTTGCTCATTTTCTGAGGAATATCACTCATCAAAAAGAGGAACAGACCTCCTAATCCTTGCATAACCATCAGAGCAAAACGTTCATCAAATAATTACACAGACATTTTCTAATAAAAATGACTTGATGAGATAATATTATACAGAGAACATCAACACATTTCATGCAGAAATCAAGGAATTTAAATACTGTCTAATAACAACTAATTTTTAGAAAAGCAACATATCACAGGGAGTTCTAAACTCTTCTAGATATTTTTTCCCAAAAACTGTAGAACCCAGGCCTGGTGGCACACACCTTTAATACCAGCACTCAGGTGGATCACTGTGAGTTTGAGACTAGCCTAGTCTGTGTAGCATGCCCCAGGCCGGCCAAAGCTACACAGTGAGACTCTGACAAAAAAATAAAAGTAACTGAAGTGGGTAGGATGAAGGAGAGGAAGAAAAAAAGGTGGAAGAGTAGGAGGGAAGAAGAAGAGAAGAAGAAGAAAGGAGGAGGAAGATAGAGGAGGAAGAAGGAGGAGGCAGGAGGAAAAGGAAGAGGAAGAAGAAAGAAGAAGAGAAGGAGGAAGGAAAAAGGAGAGGAAAAGGAGGAGAAGGAGGCCCTGCTTCCCACTAAAGCAGTCCAAGAGCAGAAGAAAATGGACAGATGGCTTTGTCCTCTAATTATCACCAGAGTGAGTCTTTTCATGCAGCCTATTTTTGAGCAAAGAACACTCTCCCAGTGACTCCAGGATCACTCACATTTGATCACTAGCAGGCACTAACTTTTCTTATGAGAAAGTAAGATTAATGACTATGAAAGTTATGTGGACACAACTATTTTTTTGTTAATAATATTTTGTTTTTTTTTCTTTTTTAAAATTAGATATTTTTATTTACATTTCAAATATTATCCCCTTTCCTAGTTTCCCCTCCAAAAATCCCCTCTTCCCTCCCCCCTCCCCCTGCTCCCCAACCCACCCACTCTTGCTTCCTAGCCCTAGCATTTTCCTATACTGGGGCATAGAGCCTTCACAGGACCAAGGGCCTCTACTCCCATTGATGACAGACTAGGCCATCCTCTGCTACAAATATAGCTAGAGCCACAAGTTCCACCATGTGTTTTCTTTGATTGGTAGTATAGTTCCAAGGAGCTCTGAGGGTACTGGTTAGTTCATAATGATTCAACACAACTATTTATCCAAAGACCGGAAGCTTAATTTTACTTTAATACTAAACAGAACCAAAGCTAGTTTTGTTTACAAACTTTCTTTAATATATTTTCACCCATGAAGTTACAGCATGAGCATGCCAGTAAGAAAACAAACAAACAAAAAAAGACTTCATTAGAATTGATTCCTTAGTATTGACCAGTTCATTTGCCCATGAATTTAAGGTCAATTTACCTTAAAGCCACCACGGTGCTGTAAATTAATGCTGTAACGTTTTATTGCTTCTGTAATTAAGCTGAGCTTTAAACCAAAGCAGTGCCTTTAAAAAAAATTCCTGTGATGCAAAACCACAGCTCTCACTTCAAATGGAATATGAGATAGATAGCTCATTCTGAAGACAAAAAGTGTCCATGGCCAAAGAACATAGATTCGAGGTTACCCCAAACACGATACTTTAAAGTGATACCAGTCCTATGACGTTTTCATAGCAATTTACAGAGAAAGCCATATACTCAGGAATTGTAAAACCCACCTGTGAGAACATCAACTAGGTAGTTAAAAGCAAAACAGAGACATCTCTGCTACAGGCTTCAGATGCCCTAATGACACTCCTGGTCTTCTGTTTGTAGAAGCTATGTGCCCTCTTTGTATATTCTGAAAAGAGTTTTATCTAAGAGGCACAAGGGTATTAGGTCAAACAGAGAAGAGGGAATAAATGGCTATTCAAGAGGCTAAAGATGGCCCAAGTTAACCTGGTTGTGGACGGGCTAGCTCCAGCCTTCCATGGCCACGTTCTGTCAGTCAGCCTTGTAGAACCTTTGGCATGTGTGTGGCTTTTCACAGCTGGGAGGAGGTGTTCAGTTCACAAGCCCAAACAAGACTAAGGTTTTACATGTTGAAGACATACACTTTCAGTTGACATCAGGGCATATAAATTTTTTAGTACGGCATCTAAACAAATACTTCATTAGAAATAAAAATAACATCACTAGACACCATCATCCAGTGATAGAGGAGGTCTCTTTATATAAACACTTCCTGCCAAAAATGATTTTAAGACACTCAGAGAACTTAAGAGATGAATCGAGCAATGGAAACTTGATGAAAACTATGACAGGCTAGGATTGAAAGACACACTCAGTTACAATCAAGAAGTGTGGGTTCCTGGTTATAGTAGCCTGATCCCACCTCTGGTTTCTCCCTTGGGACGCAGCAGGCTGGGCTGGACCTGCAGGGATGGGGCCACCACATGGCTCATCTACGTGCAGTGTGCCTAGAAGCTGGAAACAGGCTTAAGGAGCAGAGGTGATCTGGAGAAAGAGACCAATGTCACCATTCAGCATATAAGGTAATGGCACTGCAATCACTGTTTCAAATGCTTATTTATTGTGATGCATTAAAATGAATTCAATGTTTGACTACCGGAAACAAAATTGCTGTGCCAGGAACTTTCATTACCACCCACAAAATACTGTATACCATGTGGCTTCTTCTAACCATTTCTGATTATTAACCTTCAATATAAAACAAATTTATCCTTAGTTCATTGGGTATGTGTGCATATATGTATGTACATATATGGATGTGTGTTCCTATCCATAGGGGGGCCCGGGGTGGAAGCCAGAAGACTTCTTAGGTCTTGTTCCTCATAAGCTTTCTACCTTCTCTGTTGAGACTGGCAGCTCACTGGGACTTGTCGAGTGGGTTAAGCTGGCTGGCTAGGAAGCCATCAGTGATCCTGATGGCCTGTTTCCCCAGTGCTGGGATTACAAACGTGCCAATATATCCAGCTTTGTACATGGGTACTAGACGCTGCATGTGAGTCTTCATGCCTGTGTGGCAAGCACTTTATCACTGTACAGTGTCTCCAATCCCTTTAACTTTCTTTCAATAATTCTGTCATGCCAGAGTCCAGCCGGCATGAAATTGTCCTAAGAAAAGGCAGCAAGGGGTATGGTGTCAGTGGTCTTGGCCACAGCATTTTTATCTTTGGAAATTCTTCTGTTTATTACTATTTGCTATTCTAAGGCCAAAAGTCATTGGCTTTTGGTAATTAATTACTACTGGAAGCAACAGGGGATTAAGAGGGAAAAAAAAGGCTTTATGAAGCAGTGTTTCATTCTATCAGCTCATTATAAGTTCAAAGCAACAGTTTCACATGGCCTTGTTTTATCACAGTGCACACCTGCAGCTTCATCCTTGGTCCTGACCTAGTATGAATGTTCTTAACTTGATCACAAATTTGTCTCTTTTTAGTGTAATTGTGGAAACTCATTATATTACTTATTATGAAGGCTTTACACTCTATTCTATGAGGAGGGGCACACTGTATTCTTACTAACTTTATTACATTTTTCTGGCAAATCAACTAAAACCATCTCCTAAAACTTACTTCCTAAAATTATTTAATTCAAATCTAAAATTCTATAAAGTCATTAATTCATCTAAACAGCATTATTTCCTGATAGTTCACCTTCAGGTTGGTCTGCAGGGAATTTGCCCCATAGGGTGGGCTAATGTCCAGGAATCATTAGGCTATGTAACAGTGACAGGAAAGCCTTATCAGTAACAAGAAGCAATCCTGGGATGAAGTCTCTGAGGACCCTGCATTCTTAGAGCTCACCCATTACAGGCCATGCAAAATAGTGAGCAATTGCCAGAAAATTCACTTGCATGCCTTTAGCCTTTCCTAGATAGCTTTAGACACTGACAACTCAGAGTCAACTTACAAGAAACCTAACGCATACAAGGAATTGCATTTTCTTATAGGAATGGACATTTTTCATACATAACACCACTTCCCAAACACCACTTTCCCTCCCTTCTTAAGGAGGGAAAACAGAAGCATGCAGTAAACATACTGCATAAAGTAGACCCACTTTCACCATCAGAGAAGGATGACAGCTCACAGGGTTACTCCTTGTTGTTGTCTTTCTAGCTGCTTGGAAACAGAAGCCCTATATGTATTGGTGGTGGTGGTGGTGGTGGTGGTGGTAGTGATGGTGGTGATTATCTGACTTGTTGGCTTGATGATGATGATGATGATGATAATGGTGGTGGTGGTGGCGGTGGTGGTGGTGATAGTTTGTTGTTGGTAGTGATGGTGGTGATTATCTGATCTGTTGACTTGATGATGATGATGGTGGTGCTGATGGTGGTGATTATCTGACTTGTTGGCTTGATGATGATGATGGTGGTGATGATGATGGTGGTGGTGATGATGATGATGATGGTGGTGGTGGTGGTGGTGGTGGTGGTGGTCATGGTGGTGGCGGTGGTGGTGGTGATAGTGTTGTTGGTAGTGATGGTGGTGATTGATTATCTGACTTGTTGGCTTGGTGATGATGATGGTGATGATGATGATGATGGTGATGATGGTGATGGTGGTGGTGATGATGATGATGGTGATGGTGGTGGTGGTCTGACTTGTTGGCTTGCTATACTCCAGTTTTCACTTACTGCTTTCTCCACAGAGACTATGACTTAGAACCCCTTCAGTGTCCATGGAATTCTCAAGAGAAAGCAAAATGCATTGTCTCTCCAACACCCCCTCATCACCTCCACCCACTGAAGACTGTTCACACACACGATAGCAAAGAACCACTGGCTCTGGAAACATCTGCTAAATAGAACTACATTTATTTTTTGTGTCCTAGTTAAGGTCACTGTTCCTGCCACCTCCTCTGCCCACAAGCAGAGGGCAGTGGCGTCTGCCCAAGCCCTATCAGAAGCTGGTACTTTGTCTTTTGCTGTTATTTTGTTTCTTCTATGCCTTGTGGTCCAGCAATATCCTAGCAGTGGGACATTTCACTCTGTCACTGGATAATGCATTGACTTCCCATGGTTCAGTCGATCTTTTAATAGCAACTACAAGTTGACTCAGTGAAATTAACTTTTACCTACAACTTCATTTTTAGGATTTCTCTTTCCAAAGTCCCTCTCACAAGATTCTCAGTCCCTGACCATGCTGGATTCTAATCTATGCTTCTGCATTAGTCTTTCTCATGGCCAGGCTGGTGTCAGGGACAAGGTCCTCCAAAAAAATCAAAACCTCGGCTGCCCAGCCAAGAAACAAGAGGCATCCTAGTACTGCATTGTGAACTGCTTAGCCATGTGTTTTATAAAGGAAGCCT